>NC_045696.1:52766097-53378990 GCF_009834535.1 Camelus ferus
GTAACCCCTCTGAGGTCATACGACTAATTGGTAGCAAGGCTAGATACAAATCAGCTTGGTTCTGGGCCTAAACTTTGAGAGAAGTAGACATGTATATGTATGTTTCAAATATCACTGGGGCCCCACCATGCGGCGCTGCCTCTGAATTTTCTCCAAGGTTAGGTTTTTGTTACTCTTTGAAATCCTTAAGTGAGTAATGTGATAAGCAGTAGGATTATTCTCTCTCAAAGGCTCAGAAAGCAAGGAGTTGGGGGCATAGGGGATATTTGCCCTATTCTGCTGACACCAAAATGGTGCATACTGGCTCAGCGCTTTGAAAAGAACTTAAAATGTAAAACATGGCAAAAACAAAAAAAGAGCAAAATGTGACCACCCAATGCCAGTACCATGCTCCAGACTGGCATCTGGTGCACAGCTTAAGAGGAGGGCCATGTAAGTAACAAAAGGACATGTGTGACTTAGCTACAGAATTTTTTAAAAATTACTTTTACTTTGAGCCTTTGCGGTGATGATGCTTAATATTCAAGAAAAGTGAAAATAAAAAGGGAAAGGAAGTAAACACGCTAGCCCAGTGGTGATTGGTTGAGTAATTGTGGGCGTGGCCCCAGGATGATCGCAGCTTCTATTTAATCAATGTTGACAAGGCTGGGGAGAGCTGGGCAAGTCCCAAGAGGTAATGTTTTACTCGGAAATCCACTCAACCTAATTTCAGTAATGTAGGGCTGTGGAGGGGCCTGGACGGGAGCCAGTAAACAGGGCCATTAGAGCTCAGTGTAGGCGATGGCAGCTGGGAACACCGCCATCCCTCCAGCAGCACTGCGGCCGGGCTGCCTGGCTGAGCGCACACGCAGCGGCTGCTGCATATGCTCCTGGTATTTGCTCACCAACAGAAGGCACAGACGTGCTATTCTCACCCTCTCGAGGAAATGAATGGATGCATAAAGGCAAGAGCTGCTTCCAGAATTGATTTCAGCAAGAATCAGAGAGCCAGTTGGACATACATCTTTCAAGGCCCACCGTGGAGTCATCCACCCGGGTCCCCTTACTCTTTTAAAGACACCACCACACTTTTTCAAATGGAGATCGAAATGATTTCCATCTTTATCACTATCTTAATGTGGTCTTGATCTTTCTTAGGATTTTGTGGTTGCAGGTCAAGAATGTGAAAACTACTAGAGTTCTCCATATTTCACAATTTACCAGATTCATTAGCACTACTCAACTTTGCAAATCCAGAAATGGCCCAGGAGAAAGAACGCTCTTTAGGACCCAGCTGTTCTGACCTAGCTATTACTTTTCCCCTCACTACCCCTTCTCCCACAAACAATACACATGACAGTAATCACTAGCATGTAAGTTCCAAGAATGCAGAGATTTTTGCTTGGTGTTTTCATTCCTCTATCACCATTGCATTGCATGACACAGTGTGTGGTACGTAATTAAGGCCCGGGACCTTTTCCTGAATAAATAAATGAGTGAATGAATGAGTACATTTTCTCTTCCCTTTTGAAGCATCCTTCAACTCTAGAGCATGAAGAATACATGGCTTTACTGTCCATGATGAACGTTCTCTTTTTAAGGTAACACAGACCAGTTTTTAGACTGCACGGTCTCTAGGCCTGCACACCCGTGGATCCCCTGCTCTGAGCCCACTGGGCAAAGGGGCGGGCAAAGAGAGCAATCTAAAACAGACACCACCTGGATGTTCTGTCCTAGGTTGAAATTCACTGCTGCCCTTCATGAACAGTGTGGCCTTAGATATGTTACTTTATCTTATTGTGCATCAGCCTCTCCAGCTGTGAAATGGGATGATTAAGGTAGCTGTGAGGATTAATGAAATGACACAAGTGTGCTTAGAACTGTTCTAAACATATAGTAAGGGCACAAGTATGTTAGCTACAGCTAAACACTTTATACAAGGGGTTGGGAAAGCCATCATGCATGGTTCTTTCCGGGCAGTGAGCCTGCTGAATAGAACAAGCAGGAAAATGTAGATGTATAACCATATGCTCAACATGATTTATTAGCTGCCCTGACTTGTCTAGAGTTGACACTAATGGAACAGGGAGCAAGTTAGCAATATCCAGAAGCTCTCTCTGGCATCCAGTCTCCATTGGACCAATTTATACATAACTAAGATTGTGTTCATAAAAAGTTCCCCTTTGTCTGAGGTTAAAACTTACCCCAAATTCAAGTGTGGTCTCCCATCAGAGTAGATCTAGCTAGAGCAGGTGTGTGGTCCACATCTGATGACTGTCTCCTTCATTTGTATGTAAGTTTTTGGTTTTTTTTAAATATTATGATGAGTTCTTAGCTTACTTTACTTTTGTGGTTGTGAAAGCTTGTTACTTTAGATTGTTTCCTCCTTCTATATTTTTCCCTCCCCATGAATTTCCTGGTGGCCTATAAAAATTTCACTGATTTCATGGACTTGACGTATCTTACTTATAGTAACTAATCACCCCTCCATCTAACACAAAGATGATCCTTTGTTCAATACTCAGTAACATCAAACAAGTAGGAAATTACTCTTATCTCATGTAAAATACAATGTATGTATAACTGTACATGGTCAGCTGACCCGAGTTCCAGCCAACTGATTGATATGTTTCCTTATGGAGTCATCTAATTGAATCTTATCAGTTTTAAATTTTACATTTTGGAGCCAACAATTTGGGGGTTTTTTAATTATATTTTTTCAGCATTCAATTTTTTATTTTAGTTTAGTTTTTCTTTTTTTTTTACATTATTTGTGGTTTGTGGTTTTATTGGTGGGGAGAGGTAATTAGGTTTATTTATTTATTTACTTGCTTATTTATATAGTTATTTATTTAAAAATGGCAGTGCTGGGGGTTGAACCCAGGCCCTTGTGCATGCTAAGCTTGCACTCTACCACTGAGCTGTACCTTCCTCCCCAATTTGTTTTTAGTCTCAGAAGTTTTGTCGTTTTGTAGACTCTAGCTACCCAGTTTTAGTGCTGAAATGAATAAAACAGATTTGACCTTGACCTCCTCTGGGTGAATTTGGCCATCTCATATAATGGGGCGATCTGGGCAAGTAGAAGACCTGGATTTTAGTCCTGGCTTGTCGTGAGCCAACTGTGTGATTTAGGGAAAATCTCTTTATGTATCTGAACTTCAGTTTCCTCATCTATAGAATGAGGATGTCTATTCATTCTTTCATTCAGCAAATATTTATTGAGGGGCCTTTCTTGCATGGGGTTCTGTGCTGGACGTGGGGGGTTCAGAGTTGAGCAAGAGTAGACACTGTCATTACCTTTGAAGAGTTATGGTTTAGTGACTGGGTGATCTTAGAGGTTCCTCTCATTACTAATTCCCTCTAATTAATGGATTTCACTGTCTATTAAAGGTATATAATGAAAGGCTTAAACACAAGCAAGGATATTTGCTGGGTTTGTTTTTTTTTTTTTCACTTTTCTTCTCAATACCTAGAAGAATGTCTGGCACATTGCAGGAGATCAATAACAATTTATTAAACAACTAAATGCATAAATAATTATATTTCAAATACTTTGAAGCATTTGAAAGAATATGTAGCTATTGGAGCTCTTTTAATGGTGAATAGAGAGCAGTGACTTCCTGTCACAATAAACAGATGCATGTGAGGTCTCACCTCTTCTCCTGGGGCCACGCAAAGGATGACAAGAGAAAGTGAGGGAATTTGAAAGAATTTAACCATATTCCACTCGAACAGGTGATAGAAAGTGTGCTGCTTCTCAGAATTATCTGGATCTTTATTCTTTTGTTTTCCCCTTTTGAATTATGTTCCCTATTCCATAGGTATGTCTTTATTCTCACCTTACCCACCCTACTTTCACCTTTTCACTTGAGTTTCCTAATCTCTTTCAAATCATACATAATAGCTCCCAAGTTTTTATTTTAGTAAGAGAGGTTTGAAGTCTCCTCTTGCTCCTGCAAGCTAATCCTTCTGTATTCTTCTGGATAGTTGAAATTAATATTCTGTTTCTTTTGCAGTTTGAAGAAGGCACTAAATCTGTTGTTTCTTGGAACTGGTAAGGATGGTAAACCACCTTGGGCATACTTGTAGTAGCCAAAGGTTTGGGCAGGGATAGGGAACTAAATAAATTATCTGGAAGAATTCTAAATTACTATAAAAAGATCTAGCTGAGATAAATCTGGAACTTTTCTTCTGGTAGAAAATTAAATGATTCATTAGTGTATCAAAGTTCTGTAATCATGAGAAACACTGCTGGTACATAACATATTACAAAGACCAGCATTGAGTTAGTTTCATCCAAAAATTTTTTTTGGAAAACGTGATCAGTGTGCTGGTTCTTCAAGAGTTAATAATGGTCACCTTGGAGGGCTAAAGCCTTAAAAAAAATCTTTATAGGTAGGAGATAGCCTCACTAGAATAACTACATTTTGTAAATAACTTATAGTTAGTTGCAAACCCCACATAATAAATCAGACTTTACAAAACTTTGGTCAAAAGCAAGTCATTGTAAGATAAAATGACAAGTCACTGTAAGATAAAATCATAGTTGCTACCTTACCAGACTAGCTTCATTTGATTCTAAAAACATACTTCTATTTTCAAAAAATAAACATTTCCTGCTACTGAAGAGATTTAAAAGAGTATTATTAGATAGGTGTTCCAAAGAAGGAATTCCAAAAAATAGATTTAGCAACAATGGTCTTGATTAGATATAAATTTTTAGCTTTATCTGAGTATAAATATATAGCTGACTGATTTTAAAGAGACGTACATTTTTATGAGCTCTTCTGATGGTCTCCTAAAAGCCCCCCCATTTCTCTTATCTCAATATCTCTCAATTCTTAGAAATACTTGTTTGAAAAATTGACCCTGGGCTGGCATCTGGGATCTTTGATTTTGAGAGGGTTCTCACCATTCCCTAAGAGTGTTCAATGTGCCTAAACTCTTTGGGCAAATGGTGTGGTTTATGCTGGACACTCGTTTTCCTCCTGGGAGTCTGGATTTGGTACGTGCTAGATAGAGGGTGCCTACAGGACCAGCTTCCAGTAAAAACCCTGGGTTTGTGAGTTCTGGTGCGCTTCCCCCGTATATGACATCTCTCACGTGGCACAATTCATCGCTGGAGGAATTAAGCACATCTTATACAACTCCACGGGGAGAGGACTCTTGGAAGCTTGTTCCTGATTTCCTCCAGACTTCACCCTGTACAACTTCTCCCGTAGCTTTTTTTTTTTTTCTTTATATCCTTTCACTGTAGTAAATTGTAGCCATGAGTAGGACTATATCCTGAGTCCTGTGAGTCCTCCTGGCAAATCACTGAACCTGGCGGTAGTTTGGGGACCACGACGCAGGAAGTTTAGGTTAGTAACTGATGTGATATCAGGGCAAATGAACTGTTTTTACATTAGCAGGCATATTAGTAAGCTGTCTATAGTATGAAGTCAGCTGACTGAGTTCTATCAGGAAACCAGGCAGATGAGTAATTAGAAAGTCACCTCTTTCCTGAGAGGAAAAAATAATCCTTTAAAAAGACACAAAGTCTTTCTTATTAAGCAAAACACACTTGCTTTATGGATAAGTGTATTTATTTGGAGTGTTTTTCACGGCAAGAAACTAAAAACTCCTACAGTGGCTTAAAGAAGTTAGTTATTTGTCTCACTTTAATAAGAACAAGTCTGAGGAAAAGTGTCCGGAGTAACGAGGTCGATCACAAGCAGGTCTTTTCCTATCTTTCTGCTTCGCCATCCTTAGGGTATAGTTTTTGTCTTCATGGTCACAAGGTGGCTGCTACATGACCAGGCATTGTTCGATGTCACAGTCATTAGGAACAGGAGAAAGTAAAGGGCAAACACGTCCTCAGGGGACCTCCCCGGGGAACTGTCTCTCCGGCTGATTGGCCGTCACTGTGTGAAATGGACATCACCAGCTCCAGCGGGAGCTGGAAAAGCAAGTACTTCACTTTCCAGTGTTTACAATGCTGGAAATAAGGGGTGAGAGAGTTGGAATGGATGTGGAATGATCCACGTAAAGTGTCTGTCACAATTAGTCTGACACTGATGGAAAAGAGACACAAGATCGTTGTGGATTCCCTACATTAGGAGCCTGTGTGTGGATACCCTAATGGTAAGGCTGAGGGATTGAAGACCATGACAGTTTCTCTTTAGTGGACTTCTTGCTCACGTCAGAGCTTTGTTCCTGAGCAATTTCCTGCATGTCACTGAACAACCTTCTGGGGGCAAATGCTTCTGAACCTGGAAATTATATTACTGAGGTAGCAATAAACTCTTTTTAGCTTAAGTCTTTTATGAAGTGGTATCAAAAGAAGAAATACTTTGCTCTAAAATCTGAACAAATAAGACAAAACACTAACTCTCCTCCCCCCACCCCCCACCCCATCTGTTTCCTTCCTCAGAAGCTGTAGATGAAACCAAACCTAAGGAAAGTGCCCGGCAGGATGAGGGTAAAGGAGAAGAACGCGAGGCGGACCAAGAACATGCCTGAACTTTACGAAATGGCTTTCCACACCCCCACCCTCCCCTCTCCTGAGCCCTGTCTCTCCCCGCCCTCTTCTCGGCTCCACTCTGAAGTTCCCCTTCCCGTCCTGCTCACGTCTGTGAGTCTGTCCTCTCCCACCCACTAGCCCTCTTTCTCTCTGTGTGGCAAACATTTAAAAAAAAAAAAAAAAAAAGCAGGAAAGATCCCAAGTCAAACAGTGTGGCTTAAACATTTTTTGTTTCTTGGTGTTGTTATGGCGAGTTTTTGGTAATGATGATCCAGTCATTTGGGAAATTCTTGCACTGTATCCAAGTTTTTTGATCTGGTGCGTGTGGCCCTGTGGGAGTCCACTTTCCTCTCTCTCTCTCTCTGTTCCAAGTGTGTGTGCAATGTTCCGTTTATCTGAGGAGTCCAAAATATTGAGTGAATTCAAAACCATTTTTCTTTTCCTCCTCTTCAATGTGATGGAATGAACAAAAAGGAAAAAAATTCAAAAACCCAGTTTGTTTTGAAAATAAATAAATAAAGCAAATGTGCCAATTAGCGTAACTTGCGGCTCTAAGGCTCCTTTTTCAATCTGAATATTAATAAACCATGAGAGTAATCAAACTCCAGCGGCTCTGTGTTTCTGTCCCACCTTCTCATTAGCGTTGGTTTGACACATTAAAGCACCTATGTTTTGTCTCTTTTCTGGCCTCACAGTCTGACACCAACAACCTTGACCAAGAGAAGACGGATGAAGCCAAAAGCTTGGGTCAGAACTAATGGCTTAGGTCCCTGCTGGCCCTCCTGGAGCTATTTTATTTTGCTAGGGCTGCTTAACAAGGCACCACAGACTGGCGGCTTAAACAATGCCAGAAATTTATTTCCGAACAGTTCTGGAGGCTTGAAGTCTAAGGTCAAGTTGTTGGCAGGATAGGTCTTTCTCAGGATTGAGAGGGAAGAATCTGTTCCCAGCCTCTCTTCCTGGCCATCTTCTTCCTATGTCTCTTCACATCACCTGTGGGTATCTCTATAGCTGAATTTTCCTTTTTTGCCATATTGGGTTAAGGCTCACCCTAATGACATCACCTTAACTTTATTACTCCAATCAAGACCCTATCTCCAAATGAGGTCGCATCCAAAGGTATTTGGGTTTAGGATTTCAACATATGAATTAAATCAGGAAGGACACAATTCAACCCACAACAGGCACTAAGACTTGCCTCTACAAAAATCACCTCAGAGTATTTTCGTGACTCAGAATTACTCAGTGGAAGGTTATTCTAAGTTTTGCTAAGTTAAATAATGTAGAGACATGTATAACTCTTAGAAACCCAGGCTTTTGTTTAGATAATTTATTTTAACCCAAGTATTGACCTGGTCCATTTGATTTTTTTTTTTTTCAGTTTATTAACTTTTATTAGATCCCCACACAAGGCAGCTGACAGGCTTTTGATTAGTTACAATTTTTGTTCCTGCCAATGGTGATAGTATACAGAGAAAAGGTTTACACTGAGCACATCCATCCTTTTCAAATTTCCTTCCAATTTCTGTTTTCTAAATACCCTCTATTAGAAGGTAAACAATTCCCATAAGAAACAAAGCAATGCTGCCAGATCTTGAAGCATCTGATGCTGTTCCTTTCCCCTCTAAATTCCTAAGTTGATTCTGATAAAAATTCTGGACAAGTCATACTCTGCCCTGATCCTGGTTTTCATAGATGAGCTTTGCCAGCTGACTCTTTAGTGTTATGCATTCACTTGCATATAGAATTTTCTAGCAAGGAAGAGAAAATTGTATCAAAGCCTTCAAAATAATGAAGATCATGGAAATAAGTGATCTTAGGAGATACAACCTACACCTTGGTAAGTCTGCTCAGGTATGTGTGCAGCTGCTTTCCACAAGAAAAAGGTCTATAAGGAAATGCATAAAAAAGTCAAAAGGAAAGCATCAACAACATATAAAAAAATGTAAGCAGTTTTAATTTATTCTGAGTTGGCCTAAGTCCCACAGAAGACTTTGCAAATATCTGGGACTCAGTCTTGTTCTGATTATGTTCTCATCAGATGTGAGATAAGGTGTTGGAAAAAGGTCATCCAGGTTGGAAACATATTGGCAGGATATTACTTTAGGAATTCTGTTTTACCCCAAAGATTTTTTTGGTAAGATAAATGCTTTAATTTCTTTCCCAGATCTATGCTTCAAAGCAACATGCCTATGATCTGATACTGACTGTACCAGAATACTTTGAAGAAGTTAAATATAGGGATTACTGTTTAAAAAATAAAAAACTAGGTTGAGGACACATTAAAAAGGCTTTGACCTTGACAAATGATTCTTTCAAGTGGTAATAAGATCATATTCTGGGAATTAGGCCCAATATGCAATTGACAGCAAAACCACAGCCATGTCTGCATGAAGTAAATTCTTTTGACCGAGCTGTAATATTTGGATCTAACATGTTCAGTCATGATGTAATACAATTTGATCTCTTTGAAGATGAAGGGTTTCTAGAATAGAACGTTTTGTTCCCACCATCCTACTCACACTTTGCTCATGCTTCAGTCTTTTCTGCCATCATCCACCCAGTGGTTTTGTTCAGAAATCTAGAAAGCACCCTGCTTCCTCTTTTTCTCATGTAGCATTTAATTCATAAGCAAACCTGCGGATGTGGATTCCAGAAGAGAATAAGGATAAAACTTGTGTCTGCTCCTCTGACCAAGCCTACACTTTCCTTAGGCATTTTGAGGCGATCTAAGGTGTTTCCCCCCTCCCCCATAGTGGTCTCTTTCCATATTTGGCTCAAAAGATAGATCAAGGAGGGATTGCCAAACTCTCTGTCTCAACTCCCTAGGGAAAAGCACATTGGAGCTCTCAAAAATGCATTATTTCCAATCTCAGCCAGCCCCAGGAAGGCAGGTTCTGCAGCTGGCATGAAAGCCTGAGCAACAGGAAAATCAGATTAATGAATGATTTCCATACAGCATTCCTAAGATCACCACAAATTCCATTAACTTTTTTTTTTTTTACCTTCCATACATTGTCTGTTGTCATGGAAACACAGCTTCTGCTAAGCCACCTATAAAAATAATTTAATGATTGGTGACCCTTCTAGCTAAACGTTAGCTAATGAACATTAAAAATGTGGGCTTTTTTCATTTCAAAAAACCTCACTTTTTTCCCCCTAAGTGATTGAAACTCAAGCCTGCCTATCATGTAGGAAAAGCCTGCATCCACACTCACCACCTCTTTCGGTCACATATCTACTCCTCCTGTGTAATTGTGATTTTGCCCTTCCCTCCTGGAAAGAAATTCACAGTCATTGTGAATGAGGACAAGATTACAGCTACGAGAATGAGGAGTCATTAAATGTTCTTGATGAGTTCTAGTAAAGTGGCGAGGATGTTTTGAACGTGCATTTTCTAGCAGATTGGCTACCTGATTTCTTTTCTTATAGGTATATTGTTGATAATTATAGCATATTTAGTGTCACAGATGATACCTTACTAAGTACATTTTTGATGAAGCAAGATGCCTCCATACAAAGAAGAATGTTGCTGGTTATTATTACATCACATATAATCAGGCTATGAAGGCACGTGGGATTGTCACAAGAACATTAAAGTAATTTTATTGTTTCATTATCCAAAGAATACTCTTTCATTGTAGAAGAGTAGAAAATAGGAAAAAAGAAATTAAAACGAATCTACAGTTTACCACCTGGAATCGAGCATTTTAACATTTAGAGATAGAAATTCATATAGTCTGCCTGCCTGCTTATCTGCCGCCCTCCCTTCCCATATACTATCCACTTATCTATCCGTCTATATTCACATGTGTATATTGATATATACTTAAAACTAAAGTAGGCTCGTGCGTACATACTATTTTGTAAACTGCTTTCCACACTGCAGACACTTTCATACAGACGGCTAAGTAAGAGAGGACTTTAGAATTCATGGTTCACATTGCTGCTTCAGTGAAGCCTGAGATAAAAGGGAAAATGTGCAATTCTGTATACACTTATTAAAACATCATCCTGTATTTTGAACCAAATGGGAAGGTTAATAACAGCTCTATGATTAAAAAAAAAAAACTATATGGAAAGTGCCACTCTACCTGACCAATTGGCACACCAGCACCAGTTAGCCCTCACAAACCTACCTGCTGATAGGGCCAGAATGCTGAGGGCTGATGGGAAAGGGCTGGCACTATTGGGCAATCATGCAGGGTCCTGAAACAAACAAACAGCAAAAACAAACAAACAACATGTTTTTTAATTTGAAATTTTGATATTTCATTTATCATAGACACTTTTTACATTCATTTTGATTTTTAAAATATTACATTAATTTTGATTTTAAAATATTTCAAAATAAAAAATATTTAAAATATTAAAAGTTCAATATTATTTACCTTGATTACTAATTTTTTGAGTCACCTCACTCACCTCACCCTAACCCGGCCCTGGTGTTCCCAAAGGGAATGCTAGAATTGTGTTCTCTAGATGAACATTTTCTAATGACAGTTGGACAGCTGTGATTATGTGAGGTCTTTGTGATCCCCAGGGAATGCAAGACTAGAGAGTGGGTTGGTGCCTGAGGACCTGGGAATTAAGGGTCTAATATTCCTAGAAGTTTCCTTGCTTTCAAGAGAAGGTATAGATGATGAAACATCTGGATGTAGACAAGGTGGAGTGGTTCCAAGCTGATTGGGGCTGGGGCGAACTGGACAATTCATGACCTATCTAAACATTCTGAAAATAAATTAAATAGTAAACAAGAATAACCCTGGGCTGCCAAACCGAGCCACCAGTTTGCGATATCTGGTGGGTTTTATCACCTGTCGGACCTGCATTTGTCTGGGAAGAGCATGTTATGAAGCAAGACTCCATCACTACAAAGCTTGTGTTCATGAAGGGCTCACTGATGACCACACCGTGGGTACAAATTTGTTTTTAAACTATAGATAAGGCAAAGACGGATATTTCATTTCATACATCAAAGTAAAAAGAAGGTAGCTCTCTCTTTTGGAATTTTTTTTTTAAGCACGTAGAGAAGAATTATGCTTCTTAAAAATTTCTTTTCCACCGTGTTGGGAAAGAAAGACGCAGGGTGGAAACAAGTGGAGGAAATTTTGTATGTGTCTTTCTTTGTTTTTCTACCCATTTGGTCCTCCCCTCTTCTTCTTTACTAGGTAAAGACAGGGCCTAGAGGGCCTGGAGGGGGATGTTCAGTGGCACTTGAGGGGGTGGGGTGGGGTCCCTGGGTCCCAGCTCTCACAGCAGCAAGAGTCAGACTCTAACCATCACCTCCACCTGGCGGGGAACGGGCCTCCAACTTAGTGTAGAGGGATCACGACAGAGCTCTGCAAGGCTGCTCCTGCTGACTTTCTGACCTCCCGCCAGTCTGGATTTAAGAACCCTGCCTTCCCCTCCCTGACATAGCCCACCCTGTCTGCATGGACAGCTCCTGCCAGGCTGTAAACGGCTTAGATGAGGGATTTTTGTCCTGCTTAGTCTTGTACTCTAGTTACCCAAGTGTCCGGAAATAGCAGGCAGATATGAAATAAATGCTTCAAGAACGCATGAATAGATTGCATGCATAGATGACTGAATAATGAATGAAAGGGCTTTGACTCTTGCCTGTCACTCTACCTCCTTTTCCCTTCCTTTGGTTTTTGCAAAATTCGCATGGGAGCTCCAAGTTGCAACCAGGCCCCTTGTCCAAGAAGAGGATGAAGTATTTCCCTGAGAACCTAGCAGTCTCAAGGATCAGACCCAATGATGAACTTGAGTAGCAATGGCCAAATGACTTTCACAAGTTTGGACTCTGTCCCTAAATGGTGGCTGAATGACTCCAGTCACATCTCATTGTCCCTCCTTGCTCCACTCTTTGCAGCTTGGTCCTCCATTGCTGCTTCTGCCCTCTCTGCTCCCTCTGTTCGGAATGCTCTTCCCTATATGCCCACATGGCTCTTTCAGGTCTTTTCTCAACTGTCACCTGCTCATCAAAGCCTTCCATGACCAGCTTGCCCAGTATTTTCTATCACTCTTTCCTATGAGAGTATTTCAAGTAGAGATAAGTCTCGTCTCCAATAAAATTTCACCCAATTGCTTTATTCTCCTGTCTTACATCACTAGACATAAGTTTCATGAAATTAAGAGCTTTCCCTGTTTTGTTTCAGTCTCCAGCTGTTAAAACACTGCTGATATCAAGCAAGATCTCAATAAGTGGCAAATAAATAAATCTCAAAATAGTAATTACACATTTTACTTTAAGCCTTTTACTCGGTTCTTGAATTTGGTACATACTTTTTGATCTTCTCACTTTTAAAACTAGTCCCTCCTAACAACAGCGTTATCCATGGACCACTGTCTCATAACATTACTTAGCAGTGGGTGTCTTCTTCCTGCCCACCCAGTGTCCCTTCACAGTCCTCTGGCAACAGGCAACCTCTTTCTTATGTTGAATCAATGCTGTTTAGTCTCAGTGGAGCTGACCCTGAATCTTTTCTTCTCTTCTGCAACATAGAATAGACACAAGAAGCAGGCCTGGCCAATCAGACTGTACATCTCCTGGACACAGTGGTTTGTTTAATTACAGGTTTGTGACTTAAAATCAGTCCTCCTGTGGAATCTTTTCCAGAGCTAGCAGGAAAAAAACCTATTTCCTGGTAGGATGCCTAGACAAGTGATGCATTTCACAGAAGATGACTGTTTTCTCACTAACTGGAGAGAGCCTGCTCCCAAAATGGAAAGAGACAGAATCCTGGTAACATTGTTTGGTCATCTAGTTTTAACAACACCTGAAGCAAGTACTATTATTCTTGGGCTTTTCAGTTACGTGTGTTAATACCCTTTTTTGCTTAAGCTAGTTTGAATTGCGCTTCTGTGGGGTACAATTTAAAAGATTCGTGATATATCAGACCCTCCATCCTTGTCCCAGCCCAGATAACCTCCCACCCAGCTGGTCCTGGTTTCTTGCCCCCTGGACTTTTTCACACTATCAATGGCATAAGCATGGTGATCTGCTGCCCAGTGTGTATAGCATATCCTCATCCTTTCCCCACACGTTGGTCAGATATTTTCAAGATTTAATGCACAAACTGAAAACGCTGAGAGATGACACCATTATGTCTACTGAGGAGAAAAACATGATAATATCTGGCTAAGGTCGGAAGTGAGGTTCAGTGAGGTCAGTGATACTTTCCTCATCTCAAAGCTCTGAGTGAAAGTCATAACGATGTTATATGTTTAGAAGAACGGGATACTGGCTGTGATCTAATCTTGAAACCATAGGTATCTCCCTCAGAAATTGAACCTTGCTTTACATCAGAACAGCATATGGTATGAAAGTAATTATACATCTTAATTAACACAAATCATTTCCTACTAGCAAACTATGTTGAACAAATATTTTTAAATATTTACTCTCGGCATATTACTGTTGTGCTCCAATAGAGTGGGTGTTTAACGAAGTAAAAATTAGTATAACTTTTTTTTTGCCTAGAGTAGAAAACACTATATATGCACAAATATATGTATATATGCATATGCACATATATGTATACATACATATTTAATATGCACATGGTACATATATATACATGTATATAATAATTTGATAAGGCTGTAGAAAGGGAGATAAGAGGTAAAAATTGAAAACAAAAATGAAAACAAAAACCTCACCTTAACAGCTATAACACAGAACCAATTGTCACTAATATCTATCCTGGATCTTTTCCAAAGGAATTAGCATCTAGGAAGAGCTCATTTTACCAGGGCATCACTTAAAGCAGGGATGATGAGCCAGCACCCCAGGCCTGCTCTGGAAAGGGGCTTTACTGTTTTCCTGAGCAGGCAAAGTCGTGTTGTTCTTTCCTCTCCTTCTTGCTGGTCTTTTCTCCAAACAGTCTGTGAGGCATACGTTGACGCTGTTGCATTATGTTGTGTATTAATAAGTTCAAGTCCTTATCTGCTACTTCCAAGCCATTACCAGGGCAACTGAAATGAACTCACTTTTCCTACTTACACATGCTCAATTTTTGTTTTCTGACTACTCCACAGGAGCCTAGAAGCTACTACAGGTTCAAACCATCATCAATTGATGCCACAGAAATGTATCACACATTTGTTCTGCCCTAAACGCAGGAGGCAGCACAAGAAATAAGACACGGTCCATGCCGATAAAGGACACTGACGTGAGATGAGGGCAGCGCAGGCTTGTGAGGGCTGCCGCAGAGGAATCAGCGTGCTGTGAGAACCAGCTGCAGGTGTGCCTAAACTGTGCGGAGACAGAGAAAGGCTTCCTGGAGAAGGAGAAATCAGAGGTGTTTAGTCTTAAGCAATGAGGAAGCATGTTGGATGAAGAAGTAGGAGAAAAATATTCCAGCCAGAGAGACCACCCTTACACCGACCTAACGACACAAAATAATTTGATAGAACTGTAAATGATAAGAGGTCTGTATGTCTGAAGATTAGATTACAAGGGTGATTCTGAACGCAAAAGAGGCTGGGAAAAGTGCTGGAGCTATTTGTAAAACGTTTAGAAAACTGACTAAGGAGTTTGGACTGTATCATATAAATAATTGGTTTATAGGGACTCGACTATTAAAATCCATCTGGGATGGAATTCAAGGGGTTTGTAAACTTATACACGGAAAATAAAATATATCCTTATTTTACTGATTATTATGTGAAACCTAGTGTATCCTTCCTTCTGTCTTTGTCTCCTTGGACTGCTAAAACAGCATGCCAGAGGCTGAATGGCTTAAACAACATTTCTCGTAGATCTGGAGGCTGGGAAGTCCAAGGTCAAGGTGACAGCAGATTTGATTCTTGGTGAGGGCCCTCTTCCTGACTTAGAGCTGGCTACCTTCTTGCTGTATTCCCACACGGCAGAGAAAGAGGGAGCTCTGCTGTCTCTTCCTCATCTTATAAGGGCACTAATCCCACTGCAGGGGCTTCTCCCTCATAATCTCATTCAAATCTATTTGCCTTCCATAGGCCCAACTTTTGATACTGTAATGTTGTGGGTTAGGGCTTCAGCATATGAATTTGGAGGGGAAACAAATACTGTGTCATAACACCTTCTATTATTAATGTAGCTAACAAAATACAGTAGTACTGGCAATATCTGTGACCCTGTCATCAAAAGAAATCATCAAAAGAAAATTTCATATTACACTTGTTACAGATATCTTAAAAAATGTTTATGCTAATCACATCTTCAAAATTTTGGCAATGAGATCTACTGCTACATCTTGTTATTAACAAAGGAACACATTGATAATTGTATCACAAATTTTAGAAAAAGTTCAATAATGTATTTCACAATAATTTGTGCCTTAAGTGCATGCACATTATTTTATTATTTTTTGACAATAGTTTGAGAAGGGGAGTAAAGGGTGCTTATACTTAACAGCTGACAAAGGAGCTATGGAACAAAAAGGGCTAAGGACTTTATATTAGAGATGGAGACTGAATTTGTGGTTTAAAAAGGAAACTGACAATACTGCAGAACACAGGGAAGCTGTGAAGCTGTGAAGCTGTGAAGATGAAGACTTTATTTATGAGGCTAAAGGTATTGTTTAGGTGAGAAGTGATGGGGAATGAACAGAAACGCAGGAGGTAAGAGTGAGAAGAAGGAAGCTGCAGGAAGAAGTGAGGAGGAGAGGATGAGGCAGTGGAACCAGCAAGTACAAAGGCCTGAAGTTCTAGTCCATGTTCTAGGAAACAGAAACAGAGGAGTCTGGCTAGTGGTGATGAGCAGAGGGGAGGGTGGGACAGTGTGAAACCGTCAGGGTAGAATGGGCCAGGTCATTAGGTCATTGTAGCCTCGATAAGGAGATTGTACCTGACACTAAGGAGAGTGGGTAAACACTTAAGGAAGTCGAAGTCAGGGGAGTCAATGTGATTTGATGTATCTTATAAAAAGGGAACATAATTATGTAAAGGGAAGGGAGAATGGCAGGCAAAAAAGAATGGAAGTGGGAGGCCAAGTGAAAGATGATGGTGGCTGGGACAGGGGAATTGGTGGTGGAGAAGGAGGGGAGAGGTTAAATGTGGTGTGATGGTTTAACTGTATGTGTTGACTCGCTGGGCCATAATGTCCGGCTAATTTGACAAACATTATTCTAGGGTTTCCATGAGGGTGTTTTGGGATGAGATTAACATTTACATTGGAGAGCTCTGAGTAAAGCGGGACACCCTTAAAACTGTGGCGGGGCTTCATCCAATCAGTTGAAGGCCCAAATAGAACAAAAATGATTAACCCTTCCCCAAGTAAGAGAGTGTTCTCCAGCGGACAGACTGGACTCAGACTGGAACATTAGCCCTTCTGGGTTTCCAACCTGCCAGCTCACTGCAGATTTTGGACTTGTCAGCTTCCATAATTATGTGAGCCAATCCTTATAATAAATCTCTTTCTCTATGTACATATCCTATTGGCTCAAGTTGTCTGGAGAACACTAACTAATACACGTGGTATGGTTAAGGGTTGACTGAACAAATCTTGCTGATCGACTCCATCTGGAGAGCAGGAGAAAGGGGACTGTTTGAGGATGTTCCTCAAACTTTTGTCGGGAACAACTGGGTCTACAATGATGCAATTCTCTGGGGAAGCAAAGAGTGAGGGAGAAACAGTTTCAAAAATTAAATGAGTTCAGCTTGGATATGTTAATTTTGAGAAGCCAGCATACATTTAATAGGAGATATCCAGAAGGAAGATGCATTTCTGGATTTCTAACAGGGAAGAAATTGCTGAGCTGGAGCTATAAGAGTCATATACTGTAGATAGTATTTCAATCAACCTGGTTAAGCCCTGGGGCGTTCATGGATAGGAGTCAACAAAGCAAACCAAGAGGCAGCACCTAGAAAGTCAGGAGAAAGGCCATGAAAGCGTAAACTTCTTGAAAAAGAAGAGTGTTTCAAGAAGGAAATGGGGTCCAATTATTAAATATAAACTTTAGGGATGTATAATATACATATAATTAGATGCATGTATTTAACTGTGCTTACTCAATAAGCTTTGGCAAATGCATACACCTACCACTCATTAACAATCAAGATATAGACTAGTTTGATTACCCCTCAAAGGTTCCTTTTCTGCCCTTTCCCAGTCCATTTCTAACCCTATCCCAACTCCCCAGCAACCACCAATCTTCCTTCTATCACTATGTATTTGTCTTTTCCAGATTTTCATATAAAAAGAATCATATTGTATGCACTCTTGTGTCTGGCTTCTCTCAAGCAGCATCTTTTTGAGATTCATCCTGGTTGTTTAATGTACCAGTAGCTCATGCCTTTGCACTGCTGACTATTATTCTACTGTGTAAATACACTATAAATTGTTAGCCACTCACCCATTGCTGTGTATTTGGATTATTTCTGGTTTGAGGCTATTGTGAATTAAATTGCTATTAGCATTTATGTACAAGTCTTTGTGTTAACATATGTTTTTTATTTCTTTTGGGTAGTTAAATAACTAAGAGTGACATTGCTGGATCATATAGTAAATGAATATTTAATTTTTTTAAGAAGCTGACAAACTGTTTTCCCAAGTGGTTATATCATTTTTTATTCTAATCAGCAATGTAGCAGAGTCCCACTTGCTCCAAATCATCCCTCACCAATGCACCTGATAATGTCAGTCTTTATAATTTTAAACATTTTAGTGGGTGTGTAGAGGTAGCTCACTGTACGTTTAATTTGCCTTTCGTGGTCAAAATCCCAGCACGTTCTTTAGGGGAAAACTGACAAGTTGATTTTTAAATTTATTTGGAAAGGCAAAAAGACCTAAAATAGGCAATATAATTTTGAGAAAGAATTAGCTTGTACTATGTACTATAAATACAAATGTAAAATTTACTATAAAGCTGCAGTAATCAGGACAGTATGGTATTGCCACGTGGACAAGAACGCTGAATTCAGAAGTAGACCTATAGTTATATGTTCAGCTGATTTTTGATAAAAAGTCAAGATAATTCAATGGGGAAAAGGATAAAGGTTTCAATAAAAGGCACTAGAGAATGAATAACTGAATGGAATAAAATAAATCTCAACTCTTACACCAGATCACATACAAAATTTAACTCAGACTGTATAGTAGATTTAAATGTAAAAGCTAAAATGATAAAACATCTAAAAAAATAAGAGAAAATCTTTGTAGTCTTGGAATAGGCAAAGGTTTCCTACATAGAATACAAAAAGCATGATTTATAAAAGAAAGAATTGGTTGAATGTCATCAAAATTTGAAACATCTGATCTCCAAAGACTGTATAAAGAAAATGAAGAGACAAAGTACAGATTGAGAAAAATATTGAGAGAAAATTCTAACAACTTAGTATTAAGAGTACATTTAAGATATATAAAATATATATAATATATAAATGATCCAATGAAATGCTGGCCAAAAGATTTTAACAGGGATTTCATGCAAATAGCCATCAAAATAGCTCTAAATAACAGCTTCTTTTATAAATAAGTAAATAAGTAAGTAAGTAAATAAAGCAACATTGTCATGTTAGGTACATACTTTACTTGAAAGTGAATCTCATTTTAGAAACATTAACATACGAAAATCCACATTTTAGGAATCAGGAAACATAATATGCCCCTACCCATCTTCAAATCGTCCACCTTTCAGGTTGTCACTGTCCTAGCACTCAGGGAGCCCCTCCCCCTCAGCTCCTCTATAAATCTTTTTCAAATATATTAAAGAGGACCATTTCCTCCCATTTTCTATGTAGATTCAGAACTGATAACTGTTCCTCCTGTTACCCAAGACTCCCTAAAATCACATATTGGAGAATCTTTCAAACATCTCCAACCTAGTTTAGAAGCCGTCTTCCAGGTTTACTGTAATTACTTTGTATTTAGTTAAAATGAAATTGCTTAGAAAACTTGAGTAAATATAATGCCACTTGCAAAATGGTGCCTCCCTCCCTGTCTTTGGCATCCTGCTGGCTGCATGGGTCAGCCCTTACCTGAGAGCATTCTCAAGTTATGTAAAGTAATAGAAAGCTGAATCATGCATCACTGACACAATTTCCAGATCATTTCTAATTGCTTGGTCTTTGTATCATACTTCATCATAAGTAAAGGGAAAAGTAGCTGGATTTTCTGCTGATGATAAAATTTACAATGCTGACGACTGAAAAAAAGAAAAGAACATGTTCTGATTGGTATGACCGGGTTGAACAGTTAAGAGAGTGAGCAGAGCATAAACCCAGAGTCCTCAAAATCTGTATTAATACTCTATCCTTATTCCTTTTTCATCTCTCTCCAATTAAGTTGGCTCATTTAGCAAATGAAAGTGGAAATGTTTTTAAAAAGACAAAAACCTCTCTTACATTTCTGTAAGATGCTTAAAGAAGGAAACATCTGCAAGGAAATGCTGAAGCATCATTATTATAAGTAGGGATTCCTGTACCATTATTCCAGCTCCAGCTTGCACCTTCAGAAACAATCCTTCTTCCTTCTTTCTTAGCCAGCACTAGACAGAGCTAAACCAGCAGTTGCTGAATTTGGGTGAGAGAAATAGCTCTGCCCTATTCCCACAACATAGACTTCAGCTCTGCTGACAATGAGGGGACACGTATATTTCAGTGACTTAAGCATATCAGAGGTCCACAATTACACCAGGCAACATTCCTTTCCTCCAGACAACCACCCTTTTTGAGATTTGGTTATGTAGTGGACTCCTGAGAAATAGGAAGAATTTATCACAAGTGGGTGATAGATTTCCAATGAGAAGTAAAAGGTGAAAAAGAGAAAGAAATTGAGGGTGGCTGTTGGGTTGTGAGTCTGAGAATTTAGGAGGGTGCTGGTGACAAGGAAGACAGATGGAAACGTGTGATCACGGGGACATTTGACATTAGATAAACAACTAGGCTGTTTGCCTCTTTAAGCCCAATTTATTACTACTTAAACTGCATTGATTTTTGCATGGCAAATATTGACTCATCTTTCAAAAGCCCCAGCTAAAATGTCACCTCCGTGGAGAAGCCTTTCAGACACTCCCCAGGCGTTCAGTTGACTCTCCAGGGCCCACGGAGTACACAGTGCATATGCTGCTCATGCTGCCATAATATTTCCCATGTTGTAATTTGCTGCTTAGATATTTTCTCTCTTTGACCAGTGAGTCAGCCTGGCAGGGTGAAAAGAGCACTGCTTTGGAACAGACAGACCTGGTTCCAATCCTAGCTCTGTCACTGTAACATAGGGAACTCAGAGAAAACTAGGTTACATGTGGCATGGGGACACTAGTGATTTTGTGGGATTGTGGTGAAGATTAAATCAGGAATGTACCCAATTTTTGTTGTTGTTGTTGTTGTTTGTTTGTTTGGTAGGAGAGAGGTAATTTGGTTTATTTACTTATTTTTAATGGAGGTACTGGGGATTGAACCCAGGACCTCATGCATGCTAAGCATAAACTTCATCACCACACTATATCCTCCCCTCCAAGAAATGTACCTCAGAGCTTGGCACAAAAGTGGCACTTAATTCATGCTCTTCTGGTCTTTTTCATTATCTTGTCAAGATCACGTGCTGCTTGAAGGCAGGGACTGGATTCTTGGGATCCCTGGTTCCCGACACAGTGTAGGTGCCCGATAAATGTTTCTTGAATGAATAAGCTGCTCCACTGTGTCCCTTAACTCTATGAATGACATTTTCTTGCAGTTACTGTGTAGCCTTTATATGTCCATCTTCACTACACTAGGAGACCCCAAAGGCAGTGGACTGTTAATACCTGTACCGCCAGAACACTCCTCTGTTCAGCAGCTCTTCATGGCTCTCTGCCTTCTGATCATGTGCTAGGATTGTACTTCTTTTGTTTTTTTAATTTTATTTTATTGAGTTATAGTCAATTTATAATGTTGTGTTAATTTCCAGTGTAGAACACAATTTTTCAGTTATACATGATCATACATATATTCATTGTCACATACTTTTTCACCTTGAGGATTGTACTTCTTATTCTCTGAGTCTGGGTCATGTGACTAGTTCTAGCTGTTGAGTTGTAAGTAGTAGTGACTTCCTGGCATAAGCAAATACATGCCCATGTGAGTCTCTCAAATTCTTTCTTTCTGTCTCTGCAACTGGTAGTACTCAAGATGACCAATGTCTGAGTTACTACAGAGCAGAGCTTCCATCTCCCACCTATAATCTGGGAGGGACAAGTTAAGTAATTAAGAATATAACGTAGTTGATTTAAGTCACTGAGATTTGGGGGATGTTCGTTATCACAGCCTAATCTCACCTATCCTGACTGATACAGGCAGCAAAGGATAGAATGTCTAGTATTATATATTCAACAAAAGGCAGTTATCAGTAGGCATATTTAATAAACCAAATTTACACTACTTTACTATTTAAGAAGCAGTTTAGAAGTATTCTATTATTAACATTACATAATCCCATGAAATGGCTGAAAGAGGGGTATCACCTTCAACCCCCATCTTACAGTTGAGGCAACTAAAACTGGCAATTGATATCCATGAGAATTTTAATAAGGCAGGCAGAAATTTTCAGAGGCAAAAGTAGATTCCATGGTTTTGCCTTTCAGATAGGTGACCTTTGACAGAGCCACACAGGAAATATTAGAAATAAATAATTCACATTGATAAAAACTCTTACTCTTGAGAAGCTTACAATTTCACTGGGAGTGAAAAGAATTGAAATCATTGTAAATCATCAATGAAAGCTTTGGCTTTGTTTAAGTTCTAAATTATAGGTATAAGGGAGTGAGCTGTAGGAGATCAAAACTAAGTAAGATTAATTTGCAATAAAAAAGTTTGGCAGGAGCCTTCATAAAAAGATGAGATTTGAGATTAGGTATACACTACTTTATTTGAAAGAATTTGCTCTGATGAAACTACAAATTATGAATTGTATCAGACAATTGGTTAATTCTTACTTATATTTCAGGACTCAGTTTAGATGTGGCCACCTCTGAGAGGTCTTTCCCGACTGTTGCCATCTGCTTTAGGGGCCCTGTTGCCATGACACTTAACTGCTCTGCTAGCACTCCACTATATTAAAACCACCCGTTTAATTGTTAGATGCTAACTTCAGTTGTCTATTAAACTCTAGGACACTAAGGGCTGGGATCAAGTGTTTTTTGCACACCTGCATCTAATACCAAGGTTGACGATTCAGAGGTCACGCAATAATGTTTGTGTTGTGGACTGAAAGTTCGTGTCTCCCCAGATTCATATGTTGAAGCCTAATCCCCAGTGTGATGGTATTATGAGGTGGGGCCTTTGAGAGGTGCTTTGATCATAAGGGTGGAGCCCTCCTGAATGGGATTACTGCCCTTATAAAAGAGGCTCCACAGAGCTCCCGAGTCCTTTCCACCATGTGAGGACACAGGGGGAAGTCAACAGTCTGCAACCAGGAAGGTCTTCACCAGAACCTGACCATGCTGGCACCTTGATCTTGGACTTCCAGTCTCCAGAATTGTGAGAGATAAATTTCCATTGTTCATAAGCCATCCAGTCTGTGATATGCTGTTATAGCAGCCTGAACTTACCAGGACACTATGAGTAGAAATTAAAGTATTTTTCAATGGCACAGAGAAAATTCTATAATCTGGAGAATGTTTTACAGATTGACTGATTCCAGAACATCTTGGTCAGTGCCTCTGCCATCTCTGCCCTTAAGATATTTACACAGAGCCCATCAGTGGGAAAATCGTTCCCATTTCTCCTACTCCAGTAATGTCAGCATTCAAAAGAGACGCCCATTTGAGCTCTGAGTTGATAATGACAAACAGGGATGGTTCTGACAACTCAGAAGTGATTTTTATATATCCTGGAGGTGGCTAAAGGAAGGGAAAGAGAAGAGGTGTATTTCCCCGTCGGACCAGAAAGCAGAAGGTATCGCCTGTTACGCATCTTCTGACTTAACTGGTCCTGACAGCACAGGGGCCATTAATAAAGGCTTTCTAGCCTGTCGCATGCATGTGTGGGCTTAAAAGCCCTGTTCCCCCAGGGCCATTAGAAAGAGGACCAGGTCTGCTGCACATATGCATCTGCCAGGCAGACGCTGGCTGCCAGCCACTGGAAACGCCAGACCTGGCTGATGGGGCCAAGACCGTGCACAGCTGTGGTCTGGAAAGAAGTTGGGAGAGGAAGATAATTTCTATGAATATAGGGGAAAGGACGGAAGAGGAATACATAACAGAAAGAAGAAACATTTATTAAGCGACTCATCTGTGTGCTTTGATTTAGGTGTTTGGCTCATCCCACGACTCTAAAGTGAGTGCTGCATCACCCTCTTCCTGATCCCGCATTTCTTCATCTTGGAGACAACAAGGCAACGCCAGTCAGTGTGAGAGACGGGACTCTTAGACTAGAAAGGCTCATCTTTAACCGCCGTGCAATTTGGCCTCCCGTGCCTTTCGGTGGTGACGGGGCAAGAATGGTGGGTGTCTGACAGGACTTGCCAAGAGAGGCCAGAGGCCGGCGGACAGAGAGCAAATGGAGTCTGTCGAGGTGGGAAGCACTTTATTTCCTGTCTGCCTGTTTCGCTCTGAAATGGCCTCAGTACCTCTGCGCATTTCATTATACAGCTGTCTCCATTTACAGAAGCGTGTTCAAGGTTTAATGGAGTCCCTTGGCTCTGCATTTTGAAATATTCATGGGCCTTTAGCAGTTCCTTTCATGCTCACCTTCTCCTCCATTAGGGAAGAGACCTTGGAGGAGAGAGCTGAGAGGAAGCCAGCGCCCGAGGAGGGATGTGCGCGCGGCGGGTGCTTACCCAGCTCCAGGGGCCGAAAGGAAGTGCTCTTCCCCAGGGAGGGTGCCTGCCTCCCCGGAATCTGAAAGGCAGGGAGGGAGGAATGGCACATTCTGGGAATTGGCCTTGGACTGGTCTCCGCCAGTGTCTGCCCTCCGCACTAGATAAGCGTCTACCACAGCTCAAAAAAAATTATGAAAAGTTGCCTCCCTGAAAGGACTTGGGAAGGGTCAGCAAACAAGAACTACCCTTTGCTTCTCAGAATGGCACCTTCATTGCCGCCCTGGGGCCCCTGCTCCACCTTCAGATCTGCCCACCCAGCTCCTTCCTATTATCATCAGCCTGTTGCCTCTCAACCACAGGAGGAGCACAGCATCACACAGTGATGTAGCAGGGACCCTCAGGGATTTTGATCCTGGCTTACTAAAGTGAAAACAAGAAAAATATGTATATAGCTTGCTTTTAATACCACTGCCTATCTACCAAACACGAGTCCTTTTCTAGAACAAAGTCTAGCTCTTTTAATAGCTGTCCTCGGCAGAGTACCTAGTACATGCTGGGTACCGTAACTATCTTGTCAGGTAAATACAATCCTCTTTGAGAAAGAAGGAAATTGAGGCTCAGAGAAATCAAATGACTTCAAGCCTCTCTTGGATGAGCTGAGATTTGGACCCCACTCTAATTCCAAAGCCCAAACCTTCTTCATTTTCTAGCTCTCTTGCTAAAAGTAGTTTGAGAGTTCCAAGCCTTAATATTACTTTTAAAAATAAACAAAAATATGTTTTTCAAGTAGAATATAGATACTCTAATTTTAAGCTTGGGGGATTCATGAATAACCCCAATTAAGTGAAGAAGTTAAAAATAAATTAAGAGAATAAATTAAATAAAAACCATTAACAACTGCTCATTGTAGGCTTATATAAATATTATGCAATCAGACATAAATCATATTAAATGGAGAAATTCCTCTGGGAAGGAATTATGAAACTGCATTCAAGTGCATAAAGGAAAAGCTAGATAAAAGCAGAGATGCAATAAGCAGGTAAGATAGGAAAAGCATGCCTAGAACAAAAATAGATTGCTTATTAATACTGTTTCTTAGGTCTTAAAAATTGTCCTCCCCTTTCCTAGGAATTCTTCCATTTAACATAAGCTGTAGTCAGATTACATGATATTAATATAACATCTTTTTCTATTCACTGAATATATATTTATTGACCAATGATAACTCATATTTATTAAGTACTTATTATGATCTCAGCCCTGATCTAAGTATTTTATATATATATATATGAAATATATATATATGAAACCACATTTAATACTCACAATGATATGACATTATTTTTATTCTCATTTATAGATGAGCATGCAAAAGCACAGAGAGGTTATAACACTTGCCCAAAGTCACTCAGCCCATGGCAGAAACAGAAACCAAACTCAGGAAGTCTGTTTCCATACTACATAAGATATCTGTGCTAACATTCTTCCCCACATCCATAGATGTGTCTTTTGTAGGAAGTGCATGGCCAGATCCCAGTCTCTAACCCACTACCCTACGCTACTTCTCAGCGAAAGGTTAGGCACTGCACTAGGCCACGAGATGACCAAAGCCCATCTATCCTCTTCCTAAGGAGCTCACAGTCTCAGAGGAAACAAAGCCTGGGATCAGTCATCTCACCCGTGACCTCTGACCCTAGGCTCCCAACTATCCAGCCTTCCGTTGATGTTTCAGTGAAGGCAGGCCCCAGAAACCCAGAAAAAATAAGTCGACTCTCCAATTAGAAGCCAGCATTGAATTGCTATAGAATTAATTATGTAAGAGAGGTCAAATAAGTATAAAAGAGCATTAAAGTGTCTTACACCAGTCTCCTATAACACACTCTCCTGGGGGAGAAAAGGAAAACTTGACATTAGGTCTAAAAATGAGCTCTGATTTTATCTGAGAAACCATTTGGCTCGCTTGCGCTGATACGCTGAAAAGGCAGTTCCGCCTGGCCATGCAAAAATAGAGCCCCCATCCCCGCTCAGCTCTGTAAGGAGCGAGTAGGGCTCCTGCTGTAACTACTGAGATAAGAGAAGCAGAGATGAGAAATGAAACAGCAGGTTAGATGGCGCTGGTGCAGGGCCAGAAGCAGAGTTCCTGTCCCTCATTGCTATGTATTTTTTCCCTTTACGAAAGTTAACTTTTCCAGCCGGGGCTTTAAAAAACACACAATGACGCGATCATCCCAGCTGGGACAGAGGGTGGGTAGTCTTCCTTGCAGCCTCAATTAAGTAGATCACCAGGCAAATTTTCCCCAAAGGTCAAACGGGTAGAATCTTCTAGTTTCCCATCTCTGACGCCTGAGATGGAGCTGAACAGAAGCATCAGGTATCAGCTGTATGCGCCCCTGGTGTTAGGATGTGATAAATGAAGCAGGATTAGTCTGAAAGTGGGCTGTGAGATGGAAATGAAACTGACTCTTGCATGCCACCTCTTCTTTCATAAAACACCTTCTTCTCACAAAATCAGTACATTTACACTTCAATACAATCTCACTGCCAAGCTGGTAATGGCCTCATCTGCTGCTCGTTTAAGTTAAAATATTTATCTGCAAGTTTTGCCTGCAAGCTGTCCCTACACATCATTAGCAACCCATTTTATATCCTCTGGGATCCCTGTGATTCTTTGTTTTCAGTAAAATGTAGCTAATACTACATATTTCCTCAGATTATTGTGACAATTACATGAAATAATATATGTAAAAATGGTAAGTAAATAGATGCCTGGATGTGGTCAGTCTCTTGCAAAAATGGTTGCAGTCCTTGAGCCCATTATGCGGCGTGTCCTTTGTCATATGATTTTAGAGCTTCTCCCCTTAAAAGGTAGAGTCTATTTCCCAGTCTGGGTGAGTACTGGCCTTGTACTTGCTTTGGCTGATAGAATGTGGCAGAAGACATGGTGTGTCTCGTGGGCTTTGGCTCCTTCCATTGTTCCACTGCCTTTGCCATGAATAAGCCTGGACTACCCTGCTGGAGGGATGTAGGAGAGACACGGAGAAGAACCAAATCTGTCCTAAACCAAAAAACAGAAAGCCAACAGCCAGCAGCCCCCAGTCGGAGAGGGAGTCCATCCAACCCCAGCAGAGCCACAGATGCGAGAGTGAAGCCAGCTGAGACCAGAAGAAGTACTCATAGACTTCTGAGCAATAATAAGTGTTTGCTGTTTTAAGCCATTATGTTTTGGGGTGATTTATTGTGAAGTAAGAGTTTAATGATATCTTATAATTTCCTTGATCTCCTGGATCAGAAGACACAGTGGTAGAACCCAGGCTTTTCCAACTTTATAATATCCCAACTCCAGGCTGGTTAAAAAAAATGCACATTTCTAGGCTCTATCCCAGTCCCAAATCAGAAATTAGAGGCACAGGGAACTGGAACTTGTATGTTTAACAAGCTCTCGGGTGATTCTTAATCATTGGTAAGAACCAATGCTCTAAGACAGACTTTTCAAACTTGAAAGTACATGCCACACTTTGAGTGAAATTATCTCTCTCTAGCTACAGTCATAGCACGATGACGTCAAGCTTAGAAATAAAGTCTTTCAACTGAATTAGGAAGGAAAAATGTTACAGCTAAAACGATACAATAGTTTATAAACACACACCTTTACTTATAAAAATTCATGAATTAGATTTTGGCGAGATTGAGTGACAAGGTTCAAAGATCCAGGATGCAGAGCTTGGCTGGTCCCTGGAATCAACTATGGAGCCTTAAAAACTGAGATTGAGTCCAAGCTCCAGAAATTCTAATTTAGTTGGTATACGATGTGGTCTGGACACTGACATTTTTAAAACATCTTCAGACAATTCTAATGGGCAGCCAAGTTTGAGAACAACAACTCTAAATTCTGCTATTTAGCACCATTTCCAGTTAAATGAGAAACAAAATTAAAAATTAAAATAACTCAAACAAAACAGGTGTGTGTAGTGTGGTCATTAAGGCTCCCTGTGACAGCCCAAATTACCTACTCACCAGGAAGCCTTGTAGGTCAGTTGACATCATTTATCAGCAGCTTGTCTTTATCTTAATATAGATTTAGAATCCTGGCATGCAGAAATCTGGCCAAATCCTTTCTAAATTGCTAACATATTAAATTTTCTCATAAGGTTGGATGATTTAGCCATTGAGCTTCCTAACTGTATATTTTTAGAAATATGCACCTTTTCCTGGGAGTATTTTTCATCGTATAAGTGCCTAACATTAAGTGTATTGGCAGTAACTGTGACTGGAGCACAGATTTGAGGAAGTATCTTAGTTTGAATAGAGAGTGATCCTGCCATAGCCTTGAGTGGTTTTAGTCTGGGCTGACAATGGTCCAGCTTTACAAACATCATCATGAGAAGATACTTTGATTACAGTGTCAACATTATCACTAATGCGGTGTGTTGATGTGTTGCTCAGGGCTGTCTCACCCCCTTCCCTTACTACCAGCAGTCTAGATTGATATAATTTCTCAGCATAAGCAAGGATAGGAGGAGAAAGAACATGGCAAACAGGTTGATGCTTAAAATTTTTGCTGACTCATTGTCTGATAACTAAGCACTTTTAAAGCTATGGTTTTAATTAAACAATCAAGCTCAGTCTGAAATAGCTTTTCTTTACTGGGTTGGTTCTTTCCTGCTGAGTCCTGATTGTGAAATAGGAATTTAAAGATATCCATGCTCATAATTGCCTTATCTGTGATGATTAGGACAATATAAAACACCAACAAATACAAGACAATTATTGAACACTTACCATATTCTAGGGACTACACTAAGGTCTTTATAAGCATTAGCTTATTTATGTTAATTCTTACAGTTGCCTTGTAAGGCAGGAGCTATTATTATGATCTGCATTTTATACATGGGGAAACCAAAGCAGGAAAAGTTAAACAACATCCACAAGGTCCCTCAACAAATAAGTAAGTGAATGCAGTGGAGTCGGGATTGGATCTTTGGCTGATAGACTCATTAATCGCTAAACTAAATTGGTATTTGTAGCACGCAATGTACTGTAATGGTACTTACAGAATCAGTGTATGTGTAGAGTTGGATAGAAATTTAGAGCTTATTTCCAAATCCTCTGCTTTATTTTATGGAAGAGAACAAAAATCCCAGAAAGATAAAGTGATTTGTTCCAGGTCATTGTGCAAGTTTCTGGCAGCAATAAAATTAGGATCCATGATTCCTTAGAAAATGTACTGATAGCTCCACATTTTAAAGAAAATTCTTAAATTTTGAATCATTATCCATAAAACCCAAGTTCAGGGATATTTTCATATTCTTCACACATATGCAAAATGATCAGCTTAGTTCCTTGCACACAGTGGGTGCTCAAAAAATATTAGTACTTCCCTTGACATTTTTACTAAGGTGCTTGCTTTCTCTATTAATTATTCAGAAGAATAAAAAAATACTTGATCTCTATCTAGTACACGCTCCTGAAACTCTCTCTTCTTGTCTTCTCCTGATTACTTTCCACCTCTAGAAAGGTCACTTTCAGTCTTCAAGGCTTTTTTCTTCACCTGTTCCTTAACGCTAATGTTTCCAGCTCTTGTCTTCAATTCTCATCTCTTCCCAGTCTATACATCCTCCTTAGGCAATTTCCTCCTTGTCAATTGCTTCATCTATGTAATGTGTGCCAGTGAGTTACAAAACTGTATCTTCAGGTAAGACCTCTCTCCTGAGCTACAGTGCTACAACTTAAACTGCCTACTATATACCTAGATGTCATCCTTTCTGAGATTTAGAGACAATGTGACTCAATGTAGAACATTTGAGAGGAAGGTGGTGATGCCAGATATTTGTCTGGGACAACTGAGGTTTTCAACCCAGTTGTCTGAAATGGATCACCTGCCCTCCCTGACATTTAACATCAAAGCAGACTAATTCAAGACTACAGAGATGTCCAGTGGGCTAGCCTACCCTGCTTACAAGTAGTGTCCAGAACTCATCATTTCAAAGATCTATTTTAAAGCCTCTGTATATTTTAAAATATAAAAGCCTTTTCCTCTTGTTTCATTTTTGCCTAGGCATAACTATATATTCATGTGGGTGTGAAAGTGTATGTGTGCACTATACATGCACACCTCTATACACATATATACTTACGTACATTTATAAACATTCATATGTTCCTCCCTTTCATATACATTTCCCGCCTTCTCATAGCGTGGTGGAAAGGTCGTGAGGTAGGGTGTGGATGGAGGCCACAACACACATATTTATTCATAGCATGAAAACATTCATCTGACCACCTACACACTCTCCAAGAGTGAAATGTTTATCAAAGTGTTCACAGTTTGTGCCATGCTGCTATGAAATCATCCCAGTGTGCCCAGAATCGTCGCAATTACCGGGTATTCATATGCCTCCCACAGATCTTTCGATAGGGGCATGTCACTGACTGAGGCGTCTTGTTTCTGTCTGCCTGCCTTCCGCAGACACAGAGCCATCTGAAGCCAAATCACTTGAGCAGTTGTCTAGGGGAAGTGAGGAGCAGACAGGACGAGGCACTGCCCTGGTGAACCGCACAGTAAACTCCACTGCTGCCCCACGCTTTAGTCCACAGGGCTGGAAATGCTCACTTACAGGTGGCATTCAGCACACAGATTTAGCTTTATATTTTATGACGGCATTATTTCTGAGTCAGATTTTCATTTTCACTCTGTGGTGGTGCATATTCCTAAATTTAATTTCCTATAAGCACAAAATATATTACCTTGGTTTTACCATACTCTGAAGATGGAAAAACATATAAAGGAGGCAGACAATTCTTATTTCTACTTCTCACCTCAATTTATCAACCAACCTCCCCACCCTAAAATAGAAATGTCTTAATATTAGTATTATTTCAAATTTCCCCAGAATATGGATCATTGCCTATACAATTGAGTGCTTAATTAGGGCTATTATTTTATAAAATTCAGAAAACTGCATGTATAAATTCTATAATTAAAGCTCTCCATGAATTAGCATTCGTTATATGTATATAATTAAAACTTCTCTCTTCTTTAGGTTTTCAATTTTCACATATAAAATTTTACATTAATTTTAAAAGCTTGAAATCAGTGCAACATAGTAGGAAGGGTATGAGGCACACAATGTTTGGATTTTAAACTTCTTTTGCATTTGGTAGATATGTGACCTTGGCCAAGTTACTTTCCGTCTTTTAGCTTTAGTTTTCTTACATGGAAATTGGTAATAACAATGCCTACATCTCAGGATTAAGTTAAATACCTTCTAGACGTTAGTTCAGAGCCCCTCACCATCTCTAGGGCACAGGAGCAAGGGTGACGTGGACCCTCATTCTGTTCAGTGTGGCTGGATTACGAGGGAGAGAGAGATGGCTTTTGTGCAGGTGCAGCAGGACCTCAGCCAGTAGGAGTAACAGTCATTTGATTTACTCAGTTCTTCAGATCCCAGCACCACTCAAAATCTCTCCCCTACTAGTCTCTGAAGTTCTCCCATCTGCTGACCCCTCTAGCCCTTCAGTTCCCCACTCTTGGCTGATCCCAATAGCTAACTAATTTTCAAGAATTGTTTTGAATGAAGGTTCAGGCACACCTTTTTACTTTCCCCAGGTGTCCCCCACAGCGGGAGGAAAAGATGATGCAGATACAACCAATTTGTAAGAAACCTGCTAAAGTAGCGGGTCTGTTTTGTTGCAGAAGAGTTTTGTTAATGTGGACGCATTGAAAGCACACAGTCTCTAGACTGTAGCAAGAAAAAGAAGGGACAGCAGGCTGAGCCCCAGTTGTAAATTAGTAACTGAAAAGCTGGCCCTCAGGGAAGGAGGTGTCCAGACTGAGCCCCAGCCTCGCTCAGGTTTCACTCCTGCAGGATGGAGCTGGACGGCGATTTTGCTGGTGGCAAGGCAAAAGTAGAATCAGCTCAGTAGTGGCTCAGCGCACCTTCTCCTTGACCACAAGGCACAAAAATGGTGGATTCTTAAAAGATTTAGGAGGACCAGAGAAGGAAAATCTGCAAAGGAAAGTCTTCTGAAAACAACAACAAGGCCATGGCATAGAACCTGATGTACAAAACTGCTTGTCACTGGTTTAAACTGTCTCCGTAGCACATGGCTTTTTATTCTGGATGAAGTGGGCTGTAGAGAAGCTGATAGGTGACTCACCCACCCTGACAAATTAGAGCTGGGGACTTGGTGTCCTGAGGTAAACCAGAAAAGATAAAAAGATGGGAAAGGTAAGGCCACATTAGTTCACTGCAGGGGCTTAGGTGGAGGGTGGAGGGGGCGGAGATCTCGGTGAATTCTTTTTCTCATGGTAGCCTCTTCTCTCATTGAGCCCCGAGACCAAGGAGCAGACAGATCAGAAAAGCGACTTCTCATCCCACTCTATTCAGCATTAATGGCATAAAATCCCATTAGTGCACTCTAGGGGTTCATTTCACAACAGACAATGGCCTCTGAATCAGTCTGCCATGCATAATCATCTGGCAGTAGGGAAATTACACAATCAAAAATTTCACGAAGCACCGTGAAAGGCAGCTATATGAGGTCAGGCCCATCCCTTCTTTTGTGCAGACCAGAGGAATCACATTAAGGCCAGCAAGATGGATTTTTGCTTCCTGGCCATGGCTGAATTCTCATGATCAGGCCAGGAAAGAAATCTTATATTCTTAAGAAGAGAAAGTACAAGGAAGGAGTTTTGTAATTATTTTATAAATAGGTAAAAATAATTTTACCTCCCCCCCACCCCCGCCCTTAAGAGGCTCCTATGGTCCTTAGCAGCCCTTTTAAAGGAAACCCTCCCACATTCCCCTCTACTGCAATCAGGTCCAGGATGATTGTCCTTCACTCTCTCCTCAGCTCTAGACCGGTTTTTTCAGTAGGTTGTCAGACTTTATCACATGCATTTCCTTGAAATGCTTGTCTGGTAGCAAAATATCATCATGGTGTATCTCATCCTTTATTTTCAGATACATTCATCGCTACATTTATGCAGTTCCTTTCTGTTCTTAACATGAATTCATATAGTACTTTATCTTGATTCCTACAACGAATTCTATCAGGAGTCTCTCAAATCCTTCTTTCTGTTTCTATTCTCACTGCCATCACCTAGCTTAAAATCTTATTATGCCAAGCAAAGGTTATTGCCATCTTTATTCTGGTCTTTGTGTCTTCGGTTTTTTTTTTTTTTTTTTTTTTTTTCCAATTTCTCCTGCTGCTAGAGTAATCTTATAATAGCAACCCTTGGTTTAACACTCTTTTGGTTAAATGGCTTAAATGATTGGCTTAAATAAATGGATTAAATTATTTATCATATTTTAAAAAGCCCTTCAGCCTAGCGTTTACAGCCCTCAATGAAAAAAGCCCCAGTTACTTTTTTTACCTTTGCTTTTATCCATCATTTCCCATCTGCCTCTATACTTCATTCTGTGAAAGCTTTCTGAGGAGTTCACTAAGCCAGATCTTCCTGAGTAGCCCTGGAGCCCCACCCACATGCCCACAGATGATTGGACAAGGGGTAGATAGCTAGACCAATCAGATTCTCTCTGTCCACAGAATTTGGATTTAGGAGACAACTCGGTTGATTATATGATATTCCTGGACTTAGATGGTAACATCCATGCAAGAGTGTGTGGCTGTCATTTTGCCACAGCTATCTGGGGCCTATGGAGGCTAAGAACTGGATGAAAGGAGCCCTCTGCAGAAAGAAGCACATGAATGGAGCCAAAATCCAGAAAACAGCAAAAATAAGAAGCCCAGAGAGAGAGAGAGAGATGAAAAGTAGATGTCTTGGCCCTTGAAGGCACACCTGCTCTTAGTTCTACACAGATATGAGGCTTAGCTGGTCTTCCTGGCTACTCCAGTGCTTAGAATAAATACCCATTAGCTTAAGCTGGTCTGAGTGAATTTCTACTTCTTAAACTAAACAACCCCTGTCTAATATTCCCTAGGGACAGCCTGATTAGCCTTCTTGCCAGGACCAAAATATATCTTGCCATTTCTCACACCATCTGTCAGAAAGGCCCTCAACTTTCCTTTTCTCATTCTTCAGCATTCACTTCAATGCCATTTCTTTCATCCACATGCCCACAATCATCCTCCTTTCAAAGAAAGAACAACTTTCAGCAATTCTGCAATCTGAAAGTTCCAAGAGAATTTCAGGAAATGACTTCTGATCTACTGGGTCTTTCCATAAATTGTTCAGGAAAGAAAAACTAGGACAATCTTCTGTTTTGTTTCAGAAGAAGGGAAAAAACCCTCTGACTCATACTTAGGGACAAACCAATTCAACAAATTAAAAGGCATTTGGGGCATTGAACTAAATCTTCCGGCTTCTGTCCCCAGTTGGCCAGTGCCTTGACCTTACCCCCTGCCTCTCTACCAAGAACTAATTTTTACCTTATTTTAATGATGTCATCCCATGACCCCAGATTAGTGGTGCTAAAGGCCTGCAGTGAAGTAGAGTTTCCCAGATACAACCTCCCCAGGTGGACTGGAGGGGCCAACTCTTCCCACACCTCCTCTGTCTTGTAGCCCAAACCGGCCACTTCTGAGTGCCAGCGCACACTGAATTTGCTGCCACTGTCCCCTCAGGGCCTCTTTCACTGGCTTTAGTGTTCCCTGTGCACCTGCTCGTTGAGTGTGTGTTGCTCTGGATACTTCTCCCAGATGATTCAAGCTGAAACTCATTTCCCCCTGTTTTCACGGTCCTGTTTTGTATTGCAGAACATTTTTCCCCCTCTGATCTTGTGCATTAATGAAGCCTGCTAAATTACAGGCTTCAAGTGTTTGGCCTTGGCTTTGCCCTGGCAGCTTGCAGGTCTAACAGGCACCAGTTTTGAAGCAGGTTGTTGGAGTAATGTCTCCTTCATCAGAGGCCTCAGTTGAAGAAGTCTCGTTTGAGTAGTTTTTTTTTTTAATTGAAGTATAGTCAGTTTGCAATGTTGTGTCAATTTCTGGTGTACAGCACAATGTCCCAGTCTATTGTGAGGCCTTGCTCCCTTCGCAATAACTGAGCCTTGAATCTGAGCTCAACCATTCATCCTTTTTTCTTTAGAGAATTTGAACAGGAGAAGTAGGAGCATCATGATTACATGCCTGTGGGAACAAGTCAGTGGAGAGCAAACATCCGATGAATCAGAGGATAGAAAAGGGAACTTGCTGGTTCAAAGTCTTTGAGTAGACAAGAATGAATAGAATCTAGTCCAATAATAGAGAAACTAGCTTTGGATAGGAGAATAGAACACTCCCTCACACCATGCACAAAAACAAACTCAAAATGGCTTAAAGACTTAAACATAAGACAAGCCACTATAAACCTCTTAGAAGAAAACATAGGCAAAACATTCTCTGACATAAATCTTAGCAATGTTCTCCTAGGGCAGTCTACCCAGGCAATAAAAATGAAAGCAAAAATAAACAAATGGGGTCTAATTAAATTTATAAGCTTTTGCACAATAAAGGAAACCATAAGCAAAACAAAAAGACAACCTATGGAACAGGAGAAAATATTTGCAAAAGATGAAACTGACAGGGGCTTGATTTCCAGAATATGTAAACAGCTCATACAACTTAATAAGAAAAAAATAAACAACTTAATCCAAAAATGGGTAGAAGACCTAAACAAGCAATTCCCCAATGAAGACATACAAATGGCCAATAGGCACGTGAAAAAATACTCAGTATTGCTAATTATCAGAGAAATGCAAATCAAAGAGGTATCAGTGAGGTATCATCTCACACCAGTCAGAATGGCCATAATTAGAAAGTCCTCAAATGATAAATGCTAGAGAGGGTGTGGAGAAAAGGGAACACTTCCCTACTGCTGGTGGGAATGTAGTTTGGTGCAGCCATTATGGAAAACGGTATGGAGATTCCTCAAAAAACTAAAAATAAAGTTACCATATGATCCAGCAATACCACTCTGGGATATGTATCAAGAGGAGACTTTAATTCGAAAAGACACATGCACCCCAGTGTTCACAGTAGCACTATTTACAATAGCCAAGACTTGGAAATAACCTAAATGTCTATCAACAGATGACTGGATAAAGAAGCTGTGGTAGATTTATACAATGGAATACTACTCAGCCACAAAAAATAAAATAATACCATTTGTAGCAACATGGATGCTGAAGATTGCCACTCCAAGTGAAGAGAGCCAGAAAGAGAAATAAAAATACCATATGACATCACTTAAATGTGGTATCAATCTAAAAAAAAAGACAAATGAACTTGTTTACAAAACAGAAACAGATTCACAGACATAGAAAACAAATTTATGGTTACCAGGAGGGGAAGTGGGTGGGAAGGGATAAATTGGGAGTTCGAGATTTGCAGATACAAACTACTATATATAAAATAGATAGACAAAAAGTTTCCTCTGTATAGCACAAGGAATTATATTCAATATCTTATAGTAACCTATAATGAAAAATAATACGAAAATGAATATATGTATGACTGAAACATTATGCTATACACCAGAAATTGACACAACGTTGTAAACTGATGGTACTTAAATTAAAAAAAGAAAAAATAAATATGCAGACCAGAAAAGATAAGAAGAGTATAAGAATACCATGTACTGTGACAGGAGGGAATTGGTGTATGTAGGTATAGATGCCGGTAGATGACAGTGTAGTTGGATATTCACTACTGGTTGTTTCAGCTTTCTCAGGGAGCAGGAAATAAGCCACCACAGGAGGGTAAGAATGGGCAAGAAGACGTTGGAGGTTAGAAAAGATAAAATCTGAGTAGTTGTAGAGGAGGTTGGGAGAGTGAAGTGAACCATACAGTTTGACTGCCTGCCAGTGGTGAGGGCCCACTTGGGATTCAAGATCATAAATTTGAAGTGTGGTTGTGTATTTTTCTCGAGCTCTGTTCAATGACACAGGTGCAGTTTGAACTAAGCAGAGCTAGATTCCACCATGGAATTTAATTACACATGTACAAGGAAGCGAAAGGTGGAGGGTTAAGAAAGTGACTTTGTAATGACTGAAGAACTTAGCCGGAAAAGGAGGAGTGAAGGCATCAGGAGGGCAAGAAACAGTAACAGGTGGTAGGACCCTCCCCCCCCCCCAAAAAAAGCTTCTAGAGGGTCTGCAGTTAGTGTAATGAAAGGTATGTGAGAGTGAGTGATGGAGGCTGGGGCAGAAGGCAATACCTGGAGGGAAGGAGTTTAAAAATCTGAGGTGATTGGAAGGATCATCCAGGTACATACAGAGATCATGAAGAATAAAGGGAATCATATTATTAGAGAGAGTTACAATGAGTCGAAAGTGCAAACAGTCAAGAAATGAGGGGAAAATGGCTTAGATGTTGGTAGCTGTAAAGGACAGTGGAGGATATAACCTAACGTCATCGGATCCAAAGTTGGGCAAGTCTTGGGAAGAAGGAGAGAAGAATGGTCTAAAGGTGGCAATGGGGAACAACCACTCAAAATGAGTAACTGACTAAAGCTTATTGAGCTTATGAATTGCCAGGCACAGTTTTAAGGCACTAATATGTTTCAACACATTTAATCCTCACAACCATTCAAGGAGGTAAATACTATTATTACCCTTGTTTTAAGGGTGAGAAAATCAAGGCACAGATGTGTAACTTGCCAAAGCTCATAGAGGCAGATTGGCTCCAGGGGATGTGCTTTTTTTCTTAAATTTTTTTAAAAAAAACTTTTCGTTTATAAATAATTTTAGGCTTACAAAGGTGCAAAAATAGTACAGAGGGTTTCCATATCCTCTCGACTCAGCTTTCTCTAATGTTAACACCCTGCATAACTATGGTGTACTTATGAAGAACCAGGACATGAATGTTGGATTATTAACCAAACTGCAGACTTTATTAGAATTTTACCAATTTTTACCCTAATGTCCTTTTTATGGTCTAAGATTGAATCCAGGATCACTATTGCCTTTACTAGTTGTGTCTCCTCAGTCTTCTCCAGTCTGTGACAGACCAGCATTCTTTCCTTTCTTTTATTTTTCTCATTTGCTCTTTTTTTAAATTGAAGTGTAGTTAATCTACAATGTTGTGTTTGTTGTGTTAGTTGTGTTAGTTTCAGGTATACAGCAAAGTGAATTCAGTTATGTGTATATATATTCTTTCTCAGACTATTTTCCGTTATAGGTTATTACAAGATAATGAATACCGTTCCCTCTGTTATCAGTAGGTCCTTGTTGTTTATCTGTCTTATGTATAGTAGTGTGTATGTGTTAATCGCAAACTCCTAATTTATCCCTCCCTCCCTCTTCCCTTTCCCTTTGGTAACTGTAAGTTTGTTTTCTATGTTTCTGAGGCTATTTCCGTTTTGTAGATAAATTCATTTGTATCCTTTTTTTTTAGATTCCACATATAATTGATATCATATGATACTTGTCTTTGTCTGACTTACTTCACTTAATACGATAATCTCTAGATCCATCCATGTTGCTGCAAATGACAATATTTCATTCTTTTTTGTGACTGAGTGATATCCATATATATTTTACATGTTTATATATATATATATACACACATACACTATATCTTCTTTATCCAGTCATCTGTTGGACATTTAGGTTGTTTCCATGTCTTGGCCATTGTAAGTAGTGCTACTGTGGACATTGGGGTGCATGTACCTTTTTGAGTTAGAGTTTTCTCCGGATGTATATATTTCCTTTTCTTTCATGATCTTGACACTTTGAAGAGCCCTGGTCAGTTATTTGTAAAATGTCTCCCAATTTTGGCCTGTCTGGTTCTTTCTCACAGGTAAATGAAGGTTATATATTTTGGACGTGACTATCACAGAAGTGGTGCTGTGTCCTTCTCAGTCATCATTTCAGGGCTACCCTATGTCAAGTGTCTTATGACTGGGAATATTAATCTTGAGCACTTGGCTAAGGTGGTGTCTGCTAGGTTTCCCTACCGTAAAACTGCTATTCTTTTCCTTTGTAGTTGATAAATATCTTGGGAGATACACTTTGAGGCTATGCAAATATCTTGTTTCCTCTCCACAAAGGATCTGCTCTTGACTACCATTCTATATTTCCCCTAATCAGAATAATTTCACTGGAGAATCAGGGATATGTGCATAGAAAAGAAAGTATTTAATCTGAATCAGAAAGAAGCTAGATTTTAGTAGGCAGACATGACAGGGAGGAGTGTTCTTGGTTGAAGGAACAGAATCAGCAAAGGCTCAGAAGTCTGAATAGGCAGGTTGCATTCAGTGAGACTGCTGTGTAGGCTGTATGTGTGGAGAAGGTGAGAAATGAGGATTAAAACATATAGGAGCACAGATCATCCACGCCTTGAATTCTCTGCTGAAGAATTGTGACCTTTTCCCACATGCCTCGTATTCCTCAGTTTCCAACAAACTGCAATTTTTTGGCAGGGGTGGAGGAAAAGGAGTCATACTTTTTAGAGCCTATATCTTCATCTGTAAAAGGACATTAGATAATCTCTAAGGCATTTCTCACTCGTGAAACTTTATGATTCTATGAATTGGTAACATATTGATTCTTTCTATACCATTGTATACATAGCTTAGTGGTTTTCAGAAATCTATCCCATGAGGCCACTTTCTCTTCTCCTCTCAGAAAATCACTTTCACAATCTGAGAAGGGCTTCAGCTGAAAAGAACTTATTAGCCAGACTCTCTCCCGTCACCCTCCACCATTGTCTCCAATCAAAAACAGGAAAAGAAAGGGAAGGGTTTATCAGGGAGAACGATGGGCTCCAGTTTGGTCATAGCTGCACGGAAGGGGTAACAAGATTTGTTTTCTTTAATCAGATGCAAAATATAGGATTAGCTGTGAGGATTCCCCCGCTTTACTGTTCAGTCTGCCGTGGATAGGTGGCAATGAAGTTAGAGACTGAAAACAGCTTCCTTCTCTTCGTACCATATTATTCCAAAATGGTGGTAGACTGAAAAGAGGAGAAAAATTTACAGGGGAAAATTGGAAAAGCAGGGAGGGATGTGAATAAACTGACAGGAAATATAAAAAGCATTGGTTCTGCTGTGAATTTAGAAAGGCTTCAGAAAGGTCACCTTGATCCCTTGAGCCTTCCCTTAGGCTTCAGAAAAAACGATAAAGGGGTGCTCAGATCAGCAGTTAACAGGCTTCCTAAATTCACTCAATTCTATTAGCAAACGTGGCTTTGTAGCCAGACCATATTGATAAAAATAATTTTACATTGCCTCCTTTTTATTACTGAGTGCCGTTATGCTTTATAGGAAAGTCCCAGACTGACGTTAAATTCCAGATCAATAAGAGACAAACTATGATGGATTGTCACTCGGTGCTTGGTGTTCTCCGTGAGCTTACTCTGTAATGCCTCTCTGTGTCCTGGGTGGGGCTTTTGATGGCTCCCCGATGTAGAAATCTACAACAGTTTAGAAACCTAGCCAGTTCGCTGGACTTGTGATGTGAGATCACTTATCTCATACTAAAAACTAGTTCATAATTTGTGTGAGTTTAACCATTCTAATTTTTTCAAGTGTATTATCATAAATATCATCACAGTTTTTGCTTTCTGGGTTATAATATTTGGGATACTTTATTTCACATCTGCTTTACTCCAGAAATGATGTAAGATGGCTTCAGGGCACATGCAAACATCAAGATACTGTAAATTAGAAGCAAATGAGAAAGAAAAAGTTAAACAGCGGGTCAGGACAATTAGAATCACAAATGAAAGTGATGCAAAAACAAATTCCTATTCTACGCTTTTTAGTATTCATTTACAGAAATTCTAAGACAAAGGGGCTTAGCAAACAAGTTTTTCTCAGCAAGGAATAGGTTTATTACTTAGACTACAAAAACATTTCTCCTGAGGGTTTTTACGAAAAGGATGCCATACTATCGGGAACAATTTTCTCAACAGCATTTTTCTGTTTGAGGCAATGCATATTGTACAGCTGCTTCTTAAAAGTTCCTCAAAAAAAAAGGCTCATGGTATCATACCAAACACAATTTTGAAAAAGCTACCCTATGGGGCTTCGAAAGGGTTTGGCGATGCAAAATCCATCGTGTTGGCAGCTCTGCTGGCTTGATTTAATCCAGAGGCTGATTTTTACTGTATCTGGAGAAAAGGATGTACTGTAAACCATCACATTTTACCTGCTCTCTCAGCTAAGTTTGTGATGGATATTGGGCAGCGATTCTGCCATGGTCAGGGATACTGCTCATTGGAGGGAACAGAGACCCACATTGCTGGTGCAAGAAAATATTGTAGCGATACAGAGAGGACTCTCATAATTTAAATATAGGAGGTAAAGAACAGCTGGGCTTTGTGGGAAATGTATCTGGGCAGCACAGAAGCAAAAGCTGTGATTTATCTGTCTTCTTCTCTGGGCTTAGCCTGTCGTGTCCACCTCTGTCCTTTTATGTCTGCTGTTTTCTTCTCTCTCGAGAGGCTTTGCCACCGTGGTCCAAAGCAGCCACTCCAGCCCTCAGAATTAACAACTCAGCATCCACAGATGATAAACATCATTTACTTGAATTGCCCAAACCCAAATTCCCAGGAAAGTAACCTGACCCAGCTCTTCCTTTTGACCTGCCGTAGACAGCTGTCCAGCATTAGAGAAATGACCTTTGAATCAAGTGTTTCTTGGTCCAAGGAGCACGTCTAGAGCTGTGGGGACAGTTGGTACAGATCTTAGCTGTGACACTTCAGCATAGGAGTTATACGTGAGGAGAGGCTCCAGATGTGACCAGACTATCACTCCGATGTGGTGTGCTACCCAGCTAGCCACACTTCTTAAGTAAACAGCGATTGCTTGGTCATGCGCGATGTCTGCTAGACTGGACAGATTGGTCCAGACTAATTCAGAATAGTCTCTTGGGGAAAGAAGAGAGATTCATCTGCTGGTTCCTTTCCATCTTGTCTCTCCTTAATCAAAGCTAGCCCCATAGAATACAGACTGCCCCACATTCCAATTTCTGTTACCCACATGCTCCCATGCTCTGCAGCTTCATTTAAGTCCAAAAGTAGTGAGAGTAGCCACAGTCCTAACTGACACCGATTTTTATCACGACTCAGTCCTTAGCCTGTTTTTCCAAACTAGATGCCCTTTTCATTGTCTGGTTGTATAAAGAGAAAGCACCTTACGTCCAAAGGGAATTTGGGTACGGTCTTCGCTCTTCTTATCTTTTTTGCTGTACTTTCTGCCTGGGGTGTGGGTAATAGAGGCGGGGGTGGGAGATAGGCCACAGAGCCGCCATTCCTTTCTCGTCCCTTCTTTTTGGTCATACCAAAATCCAGAACAATTTACTGGAATTTAGTTTAATTGTACATTTTCTAACATTTAGGATTAACCTTTCTATCTATTAAAATATTTTAAAATAAATGTCTATTCACTTAAGCCAGCAGCCTCCAAAGTAGAGTACGTACGAGCTGATTCAACAGAGCATGAAAATACCAGAATTTCTCTTTATGTATAAGTCTTATTTCATCTTTTAAAAAGATTTATTATTTGTGTATGTTTAAAATTATATATGACGCACTAGCACAGAAAGGCAACTGTGCGCATCGCCAGTAAATTACACATGTGTGAGGGCACGTGCTCAGATTGTTTCCTAGACTGGGTACATGAGCTAAAGTTTGGAGCCCACTGGTACTGAAGTCTCGGGGAATACGCATTACATTGCGGTTTTTATTTTGAGAGAAAGATGAATAGCTCTCATTTTGGGCTTGTGACCAGTTCTGACTGTAACTTCCTCATAAAGACCTGGTCCCATGACATATTACATTATTCAGCACATTATACTTTCAGACCTCTCACCCTTTATTTAAATATTTATTGTGTATGAAACACTGGGAGACAGATTAGATTATGGTAATACATTTATGTATTTAATTTTTTTCTTCTTTTTTTTCCTTTTTCAGTTTTATTGTGTAGAATTATTACAGTTTGATTGCACATACACATTATATTGCATGTAAATACACATACACAGTCTACCACACTTTTTTTAGTTTACATATATTTACTAATTATTGTTTCTAAGAACAGATCAGATCTTTAGCTTTTTAATTTTACACAGTTATCATGGAATAAAGCATGTATTTAATTTTGAGTCAGAAGTTTGAAACAACAAGTCCATGATCACCACAGGGTGAGGACCAGCCTCTGAGTGTCAGCTTATATCAGCTTACAGAGTTCCTTGGGATCCTTGTTAAAACAGTGACGTTTTGAACAGGGAACCAGATGTGCAGATGTTTCTTGTGACCACTGAGTTAGATGATATGTACCTTTGGGTTGTATCATATAGGTCCTCCACATGTATTATGATTCTTTCTTCCTTTCGCTCTCTCTCTCTCTTTCTTTTTTATTTATTTATTTTTAAAATAAAGTATAGTCAGTTTACAATGTGTTAATTTCTGTTACACAGCATAGTGATTCAGCTATCTATCTATCTATCTATATGTTCCTTTTCATATTCTTTTTCATTATAGGTTATTGCAGGGTGTTGAATATAGTTTCCTGTGCAGTAGGACCACAGTAGGACCTTGCTGTTTATCTATTTAATATATAGTAGTTAGTGTCTGCAAATACCAAACATCCAATTTATCCCTCCACCACTGTCCCCCACCACCACCTCCACCCCTGGCAACCATAAGTTTATTTTCTATGTCTGTCTGTAACTCTGTTTCTGTTTTGTAAATAAGTTCATTTGTCTCATTTTTTTTAGATTTCACATATAAATGGTATCATGATATTTTTCTTTCTCTTTCTGGCTTACTTCACTTAGTATGACAATCTCTAGGTCCGTCCATGTTTCTGCAAATGGCATTATTTTATTTTTTATGGTTGAGTAGTATTCCATTGCATATATGACTTAAACATAAGGCACTATAAACCTCTTAGAAGAAACATAGGAAAAACATTCTCTAACATAAAGCTTAATAATGTTCTCCTAAGGCAGTCTACCAAGGCAATAGAAATCAAAGCAAAAATAAACAAATGGGACCTAATTAAATTTATAAGCTTCTGCATTGCAAAGGAAACTATAAACAAAATGAAAGGACAACCTACGGAATGGGAGAAAATATTTGCGAACAATATGACAGATAAGGGCTTAATTTCCAGAATATACAAATAGCTCAAACAACTCAATAAAAAAAAAATAAACAACCCAATCAAAAAGTGGGCAGAAGACCTAAACAAACATTTCTCCAATGAAGACATACAAATGGCCAACAGGCACATGAAAAGATGCTCAATATTGCTAACTATTAGAGAAATGCAAATCAAAACAGCGATAAGGTATCACCTCATACCACTCAGAATGGCCATCATTCAAAAGTCCACAAATGACAAATGCTGGAGAGGGTGTGGAGAAAAAGGAACCCTCCCACACTGTTGGTGGGAATGCAGTTTGGTGCGGCCACCATGGAAAACAGTATGGGGAGTCCTTAAAAAACTGAAAATAGACTTACCACATGACCCAGCAATCACACTCCTGGGCATATATTCAGAGGAAATGCTAATTCAAAAATATACATGCACCCCAATGTTCTTAGCAGCACTATTTACAATAGTCAAGTCATGAAAGCAATCTAAATGTCTGTCAACAAAACAATTGGATAAAGAAGATGGGAAGTATATATTTATTTATTTAGATGGAGGTACCGGAGATTGAACTCAGGACTTTGTGCATGCTAAGCACACACTCCTTCATTGAGCTATACCCCATTTCCCCACAATTCTTAATATATGTAGATGGTCAACAATTGTTGAACTGGGTGAGGGGTGAAATTCAAAGATCACTATTTCAGTGGTTAGTAAAGGAATGGAGGAGGAGGACCACGGGTATGGGAAGAATGGAAGGGCACTGATATTTAGGTGAGCATGTTCCATTTTATTCTTACAAAGATCCTATAAACTTGGTGTTACTATCTTCACTAGACAAGTCAGTCCTTCTCTAAGAGCCTCAGGTTTCTCATCAATATCATGTCACCTTGCTTATAAGAGGTAGAGTTAGGATTTGAATTCATGACTTTCTGACTCCAAAGACCATGGACTTTCTGTGGTGGCACCTTTCCTCTCAATAGTTTAGATCTACTCCAGGAACCTCCTGTTGACATCCAGGATAATGCTAATAAATAGAGAGATTACAAACATAATTTCTTAGTGTGATTCATCTATTTTTATTAGCATTCTGGCTGCTGTGCAGAAAGTGGATCAGAAAAGGAAAAATGGAAAACAGGAAGCCAGTTAGAAAATCATAGCAGGAGATCAGGCTTGTGTTATGGTGGTGGCAGTGAGGTTGAAAACATTCAAGATGTATATCGTTGATAGCGTTGACAAAGCTAGTTGATGGAATGAATGAAAGCGAGAAATCAGAGTTTTTGCCTTAAGAAATTGGGTGGATAGAGGGTCAATGTCAGAAATGGAGATGTCTGGGAGAGGGGCACGATGTGAAGGACTAGACTGAAGGACCAAATTAAAAGTACAATTTTCAACATGTTAACCAGCTTCCAGCATCGCTGTTAGTGGCTGGTCTTTTCTGAGTTTGCTGCTTATGCCAGACAGATGAGAATAGGTGATTTTTCTTCACATTTTATTTTCTTTGTAACTCCTGAAGCTGACATTCTATTTATCTTGTAAGCCTTAGTGAACCCCCTTGTCTTATCTTCTGTTGAAAGGCGTGGCTTCTGTGACTCCACCCAAGTCGGCCTATCTGGAGTCCATGGTGCAAAATCACCTACAGCACCATCTTCCTTCCTGGTCTTTGAGTCTCCATAGTCTCCAAATTAGGAAAGTAGTCTGATAAGTAACTAGGAACTATTGGAGGCTATAGATCTGTGATTTATTTTTGAATATTCAAAATACGCAGCCTTCTCGCAAGTAATAAATAGAGTGACTTTAATGCTACAGTCCTGTATGTACAGTGGCTTTGTGCTATGCCTACCTGGCTAAGATGAAACCACATTTCCAAGAATTCCTTTTGTTTCCAGCTTAGGACTGGCCACAGGAGAGATTGTATGAGATCTGGAAGGCAGAAGAGAGGCACCAGCCAGCTTTCTGCTCTGAAGGTGGGTGTAGGTTACAGGTGTGGTTACAGCTCATGCAGGTTGGTTTAGTACAATTTGAGAGTTTAGCACAAAGCTATTTTTTTCCTCTGAGCCACTAGAGAATAAGTTACCAGCACAATACTTCATAATCCCTGACTCCTTTATTGTGTATTTCCCCCAAAATTCTCCTACATAACCACACTACATCATCAAAATCAGGAACTGACACTGATACTTTACTCCCATCCCATTCTCAGATACCATTCAAGTTTCACCAATTACCTTAATAATGGTTCTTACGGCAGAAGGATTTAGTTCAGAACTTGAGTTACATTTAGTGATCACTACCCGATTCCTTCAAACTGGAATAGTTCCTCAGTCTTTCCTGGCTCATGATCTTGACCGTTGTGAAGATTACAGGCCAACTATTTTGTAGAACGTCTCTCAGTATGGGCTCATCTACGTGTCCTCATGGTTATGCATATTACAGAAGTGATGCTGTGTTCCTTCGCCACATCCTGATCCGTAGCCCGTGATTTTGATTTACTCCCTTATGGATGATGGTCGCTTTGATCCCTTGATTAAAGTAGTGTCTTCCTGACTTCACTGCACAGCTCCTCTTTTCCCTTTGTAATTAATGCGTACTTGCTGCACGTGTGGTGGGGGCAGCGGTGGGGTGAGGCTTACCCTGAAACTATGTAAATATCTCCTTTCTCACTGAACTTTCAATTTATTTGTTCACTTATTTATATCAGTATGGACTCATCTATTTTATTCAATGATTTGTAATCTGTTGCGATCATGATTTATTTTAATGTTCAGATCATCTCAAGTTTGGCCAGTGAGGGCCCTTTCAAGCTGGCTGTCTGTCTTTTTCATGTCTCTCTCATTCTTTGAGCTTTTAAAAACATTTTTGACACAATAAAAATGCTCCACGTTTATGTTATATTTTGTATGCCCCGACCCTGGCACCAGTCATCTCTCCAAGGACCCTGGTTCCTTTTATTGGAGATCAGCATCTGAAAGCAAGCTCCGGGAGCTAAGTGAGCTCGTTACTTTGGGGTGTTGCTGCTCTTAGTGGACAGTGCCCAGATGCTGTCTGTGTGCATACACAGACATGTGCATACATTTACATCTGCATTTATCTACTCTCAGCCATCTATCTTTCCATCCTCTACCTATCTGTCATCTTTATTTGTATCTGTATCGAAAATTGAGTTCACACCAATACCTCTGAGTCCATCCTAACACCACAGAGTTCATTCTGTTTTCAGTAGTACCACTTCTGTTCTCTGACAATGGGAAACTTGGCTTTCATCGTCCTCAAGATGCTTGTTTATTCAGTCCGTTCTCCCCCGTGCTACTGCTTTCCCACTGCTGTGCCCACACTGTGGCACTCAGCTTCAGGGCCTCTCACGGGTGTGGACCCCTGTGAATGCTGCAGGTTGTCAGGGGTTCTAGGACCTTCTTAATGGGAAGTGAAAGCCAGGTCATAATCAGGGCTATTTTGCATGTAAGCATTTTTGATAAATTGCCTGAGGAATTCTCAGAAGAAAAGAATCTGAATGTTGAAGCTTTCTAATATTTGTTGGAATCTTTTTTCTCATTCTAAATAAACATTTACTTTCAGCAGCTAGTTTTTTAATAAAAATTGTATATTCTTCTTCTTAGATAAGGTCCTCTAAATTGAATAAATTTAGGAATGCCAAGTTCTGGATTTGCCTGTCTATACTCTGTATTTTAAGTGTATTGTTTGATTTAGATCAGGGCCCATAGTTAACCTCTGAGGCAAGCATTGTGACTGTCAAATAAAGACACTGAACCTCTGACAACCTAGGTCATTTGCTCAAAATCACACAGCTTAGAATTTGAAGCCAGCTTTTCTGATGTCAAGTCCACTGCTCTTTCTAATATATTATACATACGCCCTCATAGAATATAACCTTGATGTGATAATGGCTTGGGGCTGAAGAGCTACTTTTTGAGGGCACAGACAGTTTTTCACACTTGTTGAAACGTGAGAAGGCAAAATATCTTTGCTTCTTCTGGACTAGGACTGGCTAGTTTAGGTCTAGAGGCAGGAAGTGCCTGCAAAGTATACAGATTAGTAGACGCTAGAGAGAAGTTGACAAACTGCAGCCCACAAGCCAAATCTAGGCTGCCTCCTGTTTGTTTTTTGGTTTTTTTTTTCTGTCTGTTTTTGTACAGCCTGCAAGCTAAGAATGGCTTTACATTTTTTAATTGTTGAAAAATAATTTTAAGAGTAATATTTTGCTTCAAGGGAAAATGACAAGAAATTTACATGTCAGTGTTCATGAAGTTTTATTGGGACACAGATGTGCTCATTCCTTTATGTGTCATTTCATGCAATAAAACAGCTGAATAGTTACAACGGAGACTGTATGGCCCACAAAGACTACAATGTATCTACTCTTTGGCCCTTTCTGGAGGAAGTTTGCCAGCCCCTGGCCTGGAACCACACACTCACCTGCACTTAAGACTTGGCTCCGCCATTTACTAGCTGTATGACTGTGAGCATTTTATCTAAATCTCGCAGTCTTATTTTCCTCAGACAGAAAATGAGGGTAACAGTGGTGTCCACTTCAATGGGTTATTACAAGAATCAAATTTAGCGTAAGAAGCCCTCTGTAAATTTTAGTGTTCCAAATATATGGATGTTAAAAAATTACATTTCTTTATTATCTAAGACAAATTAAATGACGGCTCAGCTCCCACATATCAGGATTGGCAGGTAAACTTACTGAGATCATTTTGTGGAGGCGGGGGCCCCTTCCACCTCCCTTGGGATCACTCAAGAATCCCAGGAGCTCCGGAACATCACTAAAATTCCTTGTCAGTGGTCCCTGTTCATCTCCCCCATGCAGCCCACATGGCCCATCCTGCCCATATGGCCCATCCCCAGGTAGGGAGCTCTGCTGGTGTCCCCATCCATTGCCATCACATGGGACCTTCACCAGCTCCTATACCTGGGGCCCCAGGTATCACAACACTCCTTTCCCAAGCTTTGGCACCCCCTGGGCACTGTGTGGAAATAGAGTGCTGATCTATTGGTGACACCCTTTATCAGGCAGTTCTTGCCCGGCTCCGAAATCCAACTCTCCTCAGATCAACCAATCGCTTTCTCTTCCACCGAGGGAGTCTCCTTCTCTGATAGCTCAGTTCTCAATCTCCACAAGCCATGGGTACACCAGGAATCTCACGTTCAGATGTCTCACAAGGCCGTGCAGGTGAAAAGGTAAAAGCTGAGTGTTAAGACAATAGGGCGAGGTGGGTACTGCTGCAAAGCTGACCCTGCTCCTCAGCCCCCACTGATGGTTGCCATTTAGGACCAGTGTCTCCAGATGTTCTACTTGTTCGAGGGAAGCTGTAAATCTGGACAGTTACATGAAAATTTCCATTACAAAAATACATTGTGGAGGAAAACACTCTGGAGGCTTAATCCCACCTAAAGTTTGCTAAATAACCCTAGCTTCTCTAAGAGCAAATAAATAAGGCTTCTAGCTCCTCTGGAGGTAGGAAAACCCCAGACCTAGCTACCTTCTTGGAAGAGAAAAAAAAAAATCTCTCATTGCTCTCAACCTGAAACCAAGGAAATAAGATAGAATTAATTTCTCAGTCAATGTTATTTTGGCATATTTCTATTAGTTATTGTTATTTTACTACTATTCACATAAAAACAGCACGTGCCTAGCACACAGTTATTAGCCCTCAATAAATATTTATTATTACTATTTTATTAATGTTATTTTCCCTGTCTACTCTGTTTGGGAATATGTTAGAGGGAGCAGAATCTCAGCGGGACACCAGGGGAGAGAGACAGACAGACAGAGTGTGTGTGTGTGTGTGTGTGTGTGTGTGGCAGAGGGGCTGACCTAATACAAACACATTCACAGCTGCAGTTCCTGCTAGAAGCCTGCAGCTTGACAGGTAACATTACTGCCACCTGCCGCCCAGTTTGCCAAACTGTCACTGCTCACAGCCGCACCCGCAGGGCAGGGCTGCCCGCCGTTCTGGGCTGCAAATCAATCTTCCCCCCAACAACACACACACTCGGCAGGCCGGCTCCATCGCCGCCTGGCCCCCCGGTGGTCAAACAAACTATCTTTTGCTTCCTGCTGATCCGGCAACAGGGGTGACCTGTCCAACGACCAGGGGAGGGGGACTAGGAGGAGCACGAGCAGGAGCAGGGACTGCAGGGGCCCAGAGTGAGAGCAGCGATCAGGCACGTCGGGTACATGCCCAGCTGCAGCGGGCCCAGCGGGCTCGCCCAGCTTTGCCTCTTTTCTGTCCCTTATCAGAGGAGCAGGACTCCTTTGTCTGAGGAACAGATATCTGTAATAGCCCGAGGCGGAATTCACCCTGCCTGCACTCATAGAGATTCGCTTGTTTATTCGCTGCACCCAGGCGTGCTAGCCCGGGACGCGGGCGGAATCCTTAGGCGGGCTGTCAGCCACTGTGATGGGTGACACCGAACCAGCGTCCTTCCGAGGCTGCCTTCCAAGCGCTCCGGGGTGTGCTTTGCAGTGGCGCGCGGTCGCAGGCGCGCACCTCTGCCCCCTCGTGGCGGGTGCGGGCATCGCAGCAGCGCCCGCACCACCGCCCACTTGCGGCCCCCGCAGCGTCACCTCTGGGTGTTTTTCAAAGGCAGCATTTTTACAGCTCCATTCAACTGCTGGGGATAGGGGATGCGGTTCTCCGGTTAATTACTAATGAATGAGAAAGGGTCGGGGTGTGCGTGTGTGTATGTGAAGGAGGGGGGAGAGAGAGAGCAAGCAACTATAAGAGCATGTTTGTGACAGGATAATGGAGAAGAGAGAAAGGAATAGGAAAAATGGAGGAGATTAAGAAGCACGAGAGGCAAAGTGACAGTGATGAGGGAGTAGAGTGACAGTAAAGGATGCAGAGAGAAGGCAGGGAGCAACAGTTTGATGGGAAATGGGAGGGGACTTATGCATGAGAAAGAGGGGAGGATTTGACATCTGTGAGAGGTAAAGTTTCATTTTGGTGACATGACCCTTGTGAACATTTCAATATACCTCTCTCCTATTTTACATCCCATTTTGTTTGGCAGCTGCTCGAAATGAGTTTCCATTTTTCTGTCTTGTTTTAATATTCGCATGTCTCCCACATCACTAGATCGTTAGAGGCAGAAACAATTACACCATACATTTTGTGTGTCTGACAGAACCCCCGGTGCCCGCTGGCTTATTAACTCCCGCCTCGCCCAGCCGCCGTCAGCCACATCTGCTTTTGTTATCTGATCCAGGTTTCACGCTCACTCTCTCTCCACTGACCTCTATGGGCTAGCTCGTCCTTTGGGAAATAGACCAGTAGCTGCTCAGAATCCAAATATACATGACAGACACTCTCACAAAGGCTTCCGCCACCCAATCATCAACAAATAAACAAAACCAAGCCCAAAAGCAACATACAGCTTCAAAAATGAGTTCTTTTGAATCACATCTCTAACCCTTGACCTAATCATCTTTCCTAGCAGTTGAAAACAAGAAGAGAGATTTTGCCAGGTCTGTGCTAGCTATAGCTGGGTACAAGTGGTGTAAAGGTTGAAAAGGATTTTTCCCTATCCTGGTCTCAGTTACTATTTTGCCAACATTACCCAATCTTGTTCCAGATTTGGGGGAGGCGGAGGTCACATTTAGAAAGCCTGGCTAGGATGATAAAAACTGTTTTGGCAGGAGATAAATCAATGCATATGGGCGTGGGCAGTGATGCCCAAACTCCCTTGCCACAACAAATGGTTTCATGAAAATGTTTTGGTCAATACAGCTTATTTTGCCATATGAGGAGTGGTTGCCTATCTGTGTGATCGAATGGGGAGGGCATGGGCACCTCGTGGTCACTCAGAGGGAGCTCTCAGGGGACTGGCCATCTTGGTGTTTGACCCCTATTCTGGGACAAGCTGGGGATATTCTAGGAATGCAGTTTGGAGATAAAACATTTCTCATCGAGGTTAATGGATTGTGATGCAGATAAGAAATAGGAAGAGAAAAATGTGTTGGACCCTGAAAAAGCAAAGCCTTTTTGTAAATGGGGAGACATATTCCTGTCTCATCTTATGAGGTTCAAAAGACGCTCTGCAGAGCCGAGGCAAGACAACACTGTAGGGGACAAGCGAGTTTGCCACAGGTTTTTCAAAGATGCATCTTCAACTCACAAAATAATTGTTTCATTATCTTCCTAACCTTTGAACATCTGCACTTCACTTCCTCAGTTTCCTTTTCTCTCCTTTTTGATGGTTCTTTCTGCTTGAATCTGCTGGGTGCATTTTCTCTCCCTCCTCCAGCAGAGGCTCAGTCAGGGCATCCAGCCCTCAGCCGGCTTTCCCGGCAGCTGTGGCGGGGGAGTCTGCAGCAGGGGTCAGCGCGCTGCCCCGGCGCGGCTCGGTGCTGTGCCGCAGTGACTGCTCCTCACACGGGGTTCGGAGCGACTGCGGAGCTGTGCTGGGGACTCGCGGTGGGAACCTCTCTAACTGTATTTTCTACTGAGAGTGGAAATGTGGGGTGTGTGCGTGTATGTGTGTGTATAAATTCTCACAGTATGTGCATTAACCACCCCCCACATACATACCTACTAATGTTTCTTACCCTTTGCCACTTTATTGGCCTCAGATGTTCACCTCCAGATCTGTCCCTATAGTAACTGTCACCCTAGGGTTGAAAAGTGGAGACGTTTAGAGAAAGCTCACTTGGACCTGTAAACCTGCCCTCTGTGTGAGACTGATGGGACTGCCGCACCAAAGCACCACAGGCCACGTGGCTGGATTGGCCGAAGTTAATTTCCTCACAGAGCAGGAGGCTGGATGTCTGAGGTCAAAGCGCCAGCGGGGCTGGTTTCTCCTGAGACCTCGCTCCTTGGCTGGCAGATGGCCGCTTAATTGCCACGTCCTGAAGGGTGCTTCCTCTGTGTGTTTGTATCCCTGGTGTCTCTTCTTTTCATAAGGACACCATTCCTGTTGGGTTAGGGCCCCACCCTTACGAACTCATTTAACTTCGATTACCTCTTTACCTCTTTAAAGGCCCTGTCTCCAAACAGAGTCCTAGGCTAAGGTCACAAAGCAGGTGGTTTAGGGCTTCAACTATGAATTTGGAGGGACCACAGTTCAGCCCATCACCCCTCCAAGCAGAGTCTCCTGGGTTACTGAAGTTGGCACTGAATGTCCTCCTCCAGACAGGTTCCACAGGGAGAGAGCTCTGTAGCGGAAACGACACCGACATTAGAGCAGACGGCCTGGGGGTCTGGAGCTGGGGCACCGCTGCTCAGCCAGCTGCATGACCTGGGCCAGGCAGTCAATTTTCTGAGGCTTAGTTTCCTTATCTATGAAACATGGACCAATCCTTAATGTCCCACCATTAATTATTACTGCATTTATGACTACTATTTGGTGCCCTAGGATAATTATGTAGAGGAGTTCTGTGACATGATATGTACCGGTTCAATAAATAGTATTTTTATAGTGAATCTCCCAACTGGTGACTTTCCTTTGTGCTTGGAGATGGTGTGGTTAGTGGTTGAGAGGTACCTGTGGAGACATACAGATCTGAGTGTGGCTTCCAGTCTATTCATGTCCTTTGGGCCATCATTTAACTTTGAAAAATTCAGTTTCTTCCTATACACGTTGGGACCAATAATATAAACAATTGCCTAAAATTCATATGATGATGAGAGAAAATAATACACATGGAATATGTGGGCTTGAAGGTAGCTTATTTATCACCACCATCAACAATGTATTTCTGTAAAGCCTTTCCCACACCACCTTAACCTCCAGACAGAGTTCAGCCCTCCTCCTGACTTGGGGTCCCTATAATCTCCCTGATGCCCTTTTGTGCCAATGACAGCAGCTTATTCTTCTGTAGGTTCTCTCTCCCTGTCCTCCTCTCCCACGACCAGCTTTCAGTGGGGTGGACGATGGAAGAAGTATTCATGAATTTTCCTTGCAGACCCGTCACCTCCTCTCCATTAGAGCAATCCTTTGTCGCATACAGGAGCGTCACAGCCGTCCCCTCCAGGACGCAGTGTTGAGTTGCTGCCATGATTCCATCTCACTTAGCGCTCTGTCAGAACATCCTCTCAACCTGAATCTTGAGGCAGCAGGTAGAGAGGGGGACCGAAAGCCAGGATCGCCGTTCACTTGCAAGGGCCTCCCGGCACCCAGCACTGTGCCAGCAGGTAGTGAGAGCCCACTGATATTTGGGTGCTGAATGAATACATGGATGGTGTGTTGACAAGAGAGTAGCTGAAGCACTAAATCTGTTTTTCAGTGACGGATAACAAATGAGGAAAACTCCAGAAGGGGTAATGATGGAGGATAGCGTGGTGCTTAAGGTGGAGGAAACACTGTGTGTGTGTGTGTGTGTAGGGGTGTGTGTGTGTGTGTATGTGTAGGTGTGCCTGTGTGTGTGAGAGAGAGACAGACAGAGAGAAGCAGGAAATACAGGTCAGAATCAAATAGCTGTTGTTTTTTAATTGAATGAAAGAGTCTTTAAATGCTATAGTGCTTTATAATTTAGTTTCACATGTGATTTTTTATAATCTCGTAATAACCCTCTTTTTCCCTACCCCTATGTTGCCCTGCCCCCATCGCCTCTCCCTAAGAATCAGAGTTTGCAAGGAAAAGGAGCAAGTAGGACCCTGCACATGGTAAAGAGGTCTGAAAAGCTGCCCTTTCTCATCAGCTGTTCACAGCCCTGTCTTTAGGGATCCCAGCTCTTTTGGACCCAGTTCCTGGCATACAGTCTTTTTGGCCCAATAGCAGGGCTCTGAGGTGTCAAGTCTGTCTTCCCAGCCAGATATGAACTCCAGAGGACAGGAATCTGCCCTCGGGGAGCAAGTGACTAACTGAGCATGGTGCCTGGCCCACTGCAGCTTCTTCGCAAAGAGTTGTGAATGAACAAACCAATGAATGAATGAACAGCCCAGTAATTGGCATCTGTGTCTTCACACCTCTCCAGAATTTTTTCCTGCCACCCCCATTGAACGGCTTGTTAACCTTGCATCTGCAGCTGCCACGCCCTTCTGCCTGAGCCTCCCTTTTCAGCTTGAATTTTGCACCTTGTCAACAAATGGTGGTTTTCCCTCACCACCCTGTCTGGCCACGGAGGTCTTGGTTAGCTCTCCTTTCTTCTCATCACTGCATCATGCCCATCTCCAATTAGTTCCTTTGTTATTTATGTGATGATATTTTAAGGGCGTATTTATCTCAAAAAGGATAATATATTTAGCAAATGTTATATATGCAGGAGGTTTTAAGTGGGACTAAATGCAGCGATTAATGCTAATGAGTCTGCTGTTAAAATGTAATATTCTCGGTGTTATAATCATGCATCGCCGGATGTGGAGCCTCAGTGTGTTCAACAGATGCCGATCTTAATGGCCACATTCTCTTCCTGTGGCTAAGTTAGCTTTAGTTAAATGTACCATTAAAAATAACCATCTAAACTGTTAGTGAGGACAGAGACTGTGTCCACCAGGAATTTTTGTTTTAACCTCTGCTTTATTACTTCTCATTTTCAAAAGGACTCCGGGAAGGTGGGAAGCTTATTGCCTATCTAGGGTGCTTTAAACAGGAAGAACAGAAAAGAAAAGCTGAGTTCACTGCAGTTCAGATGCAGTGTATACAAGTGAGGGCAAGAAAAAGGGATTCACGGGGAGGGACGCAGGCTTGTGCTGTTAACACAAACCACACTTGGAAAGTAACTCTCCTGTGTTTTCATCTCTTGTTTCTTCTCAGTATTTGGTATTCGTTTAGGATCTGAAGCAGAGTTGGGTAATTGGGGTTCTTGGCAGTTCAACTAGTTGATATTCAAAAATCTTGTCTTCCTGAAAGTACTGTTATTCTCTCACAAATTAGGATCAAAGAGGGGAAAACACCAGGAAGTGCCAATGTAGGACCAAGGATCTGATCCTTCCCCGACAGCAGGAAGCCTGGTTTGGGTTTTTGCACAGGAAGATGGAGTTTGTATCCCAAAGGATTAATGGCTGCCCAGGGAGGGCTCTGTCCGGTTCTCCATCGCATCTCAAGTCATGCCCTGAGTCCCGTTCTCCAGGTCTCAGAATGGGGCTGCATGACGACTGGAGGTGGGTTCAGGGGTGTCTGTGTCTTGAGAGAGCCCATGTGTATTTAGTGGGTGTGACCCTGGGCCTCCTCTTGGCTCCATGCTTTCTCGGCTACACAACTCTCCAGGGCAGGGATCAGTTCAGGGCCGTGTAACTTGTGAGACTGGGGAAGGGCTGAGTGGGGAGGGACTGGCCAGACCTGGGCCGCATGTTTATGGAGCTTTTTCCAGGGCACAACCCTACTCTCTTGCTTGTAGGAAGTGACTCCATCCAGAAGGAGTGCCCAGTCTTTCCCCCTGGTGAGTCCTCTTGGGTCTGGGAGGTTTTGTTTTCTTTTTTCTTTCAGAATTTACTCAAATAATAATGTACCTGGGTGGACTGACGCTACATGAAGGCTATGCAATCTCAGGATTGCTGGTTCAGTGCTTGGGAGTTTACATATTAAAGCAAAAATTTACTAGTGCAGGTTAGGCTAATTGTCTAGGAGCCAGAAAATAATAAAAGGATGGAGAGACGTGTTCATAGTCCAAGGACTTGGAGTCCAAGTGTTGATACGGGGCAGGTCTATGGATGGAGCCGGTGGTCGCCGTAGCTGAGCATCTGCGGCAGCACTGGTTTCATTGACAATTGCCTGGGAGCTTTTGATGACTCTTAAGCTGGAGCTGCTTGGGAGTACAACTGCTCCATTTCTCTTAACCAGACCAGCATCCTTCCCCTTTCCTGGGTTTCTGATCCAGGTCCACCTCTGGGGCTTGCTCCCGTAAGTAGGAACATCTCCTCCAGGCAGACGGAACCTGGGGTGGAGGTTCTTTGGGAAATAGGAGCCTTTACTACTAGATCAGTGGATGTCTAATTTGATCTGGGAGGCAAGTCAGGGGCAAAGTGAGCAGGTAGAATGATATAAAGATTACATGGCCAGTCAAAACTTCATACTATCTTATGGAATGAAAACTAATGTCTTGCTTTAAAACACGTGCCATGTCAGCCAGCACCTTACTGAGAATGGCTGGGTCTGTAAGAGGTGGTTAAGTTAGAGGACGCACCCCCGCCATGTGCGTTCTCAGACAGTTTCCAGGGTTTGGTGTGGATCCTGAATAGCTTGAGAGTCTTTGGTCAGGAAATAGCTTTGACTGATGGAAAACTACCCCAACTGGCCAGTCACCAGTCTAGGGAGCAGAAGAGAAGAACTTAGCTAGGAAAGTGTAGAGAGGACCTTTTTCTCATTGCAAAGAGCCTTCAATTAATAAAATGTATCAAGATAAATTTCAGATTTATTTTCCTTCCTTCCCCTGTCTGTCCTGTGTAATGCTATAGTGTTTCTACAGAGATTCTGAAAATGTTTTGCGAAGGTAACAGCTCTCAGCAAGAATAGAAAACCAACCGCTTTTTTCATATTAAAAACAGGGTGGCTTTAGAAGGTAATATATGTCCTGCTATCAGGTTGTGTCTTGTTATAACTAAACCTTACAGAGAACCCCTGTTATGGAGACTTTAAAGAAAGAGTATACTCCCTAATGATTTGGCACATCACATCCTAAGGTCTCACTCAAGTGTAATAAGTAAGAATTCTTAACATTTTATCCCAATGGTAATTTTTGCTTATTTCTTATGATCCCTTGAGGAAGAAAAAGAAAAACTTACAGAGAACTCTTTGCTTAGATGAAGACAATTGTTATATTTATTTATTTACTTATTTATTTTTAAATGGAGGTACTGGGGATTGAACCAGGACCTTCTGCATGCAAAGCATGCACTCTACCACTTGAACTATACCCTCCCCCCAAAGGCAATTGTTATAAATACCACATTCCCTTCTGTGACAGAAGGGACTTTGATTGAGGTCCTTCAAGTGATTCCTCAGTGTTTGGTCCACGCTTTCTTCACATAACTTTCATTGTCATTGACTTCATTTCCTATCTCAGTCATGAAAAATTTCCAAGAAACACTAGTCAACCACAAGATCACTGACTCAGGTCAACGAAGACACATCTCCTTTTCACGTTTATTTCATTTTGTTTTAAGATCACAGAAGAGCAGAGCATTCATAAGTGTAAAGTAACAGAAGAGAGAAACAGAATTTAAATATATTTTAAAAGAAAAGGAAAAAAGCTTTTTTTTTTAATTTTCATTTTTTTTTTAACACACACTGCGCTTTTTATTTTCCTTCATAGAGCTAGTATCCAGGGGAAAAAAAAACCACACAATAAACAAAAATGGAAAAATCCTTGAATAACCAAGAACCCAAACAAAAATTGGCCATGAGTTTGTACCATCAAGGAAAGTTCTGTTTATGTCTTTAGGGCTGAAAAAAAAGGAATGTATTTATATATATATATTTATATGCATATGACACCATTAATAAGGGGAAATCTAACCAAAAGCAGGACTTATACAGCTTTCAACAGAGCAGTGGGAAGGACATTGAGGTGTTCTGTGCTTCTCTCCCTTCGGCAAGGTCCTCACTTTACCTCTCCTCCTCCTCCCAGTGAGGAGTTAGGGAGCAGAGCTTGGCCATAATTCCCCAGGGTGAGATTTTTACATTCTCTGGTGAAGAATGAAGATTCAGGGAAGTGAGTTCAAAAAAAGCTCCAGATAGCTTAGAAGGACAGCCACATGCCAGGAAGCTAGTGGTTCCCAGTGATTTTTGTCTTTTGCAAGAAGCAGATTTCTACTCTGTGCCTGGCTTCACGTGGAGAGGGCTTGTGCGAGGAAGAGTGCAGGGGCAGGAGCTGACCCAGGAGCACCTCCCAGAAAGACACACCGCTGAAATCACCCTGGAACTGGGACGTTGTCCTATGGGCATGTCATTCTCCCACGTCAAGAGCTTCATACGTACTCTAAGCACGTGGTATAATCTTATCTACATAAAATGATACTAATTCTGGGAAGCTTTGAGTAACCCCCACTCTTCAGTGTACCAGAGACTTGGATTCTCTCTGTCCTCCTAGGCAGTGCATGAAAAGCTACCACTGGACAGATACACAGATGGGGAGGCTGGGTCAAGACAAGTGCACCTGTGCTCCTTCCATCTGGAACGTGGATGAGATAGTAATTCCTCATGAACCACCTGAGAAACCATCGTCTCTACTTCCCTTCTTTTCTGAGAACTTAACTTTCATACTGATTTTGGCCTTCACCACCACTCATTCATTATATTCAGCCCTGTAACCTGCTGAAATGTGGTTATTTTTGCCCTGTTTTCCACTTGTCTTTTTGAAATGGCGTTGACTTGTACTTTTGGAAAATGAGGTTTGTTTTCACTCCATCCACTTACTTGACTTCATAGTCTGTAAGTCCAGGTTAGGGAGACTTGGGCCATGAGAAATTCCTTCCAAAACAAAATATATAATCTCGCCTGTTTCTCACAGAACAGCCTTTTGAATCTGCCTGGGACCACACGCTCACTGCTGTCAGCGCAGGCAGAGTTTTCAAGGACACCCACTTAATGTAACGAGGCCCTTGGCCCAGGATGAGAAAAAAAAGGATGTTTCCCTTCACGTGCACAAATTCTTTGCTTGGTACCTGCCTAATACCCAACCCGGCCATTGTCTTCCTATGAAAAGTTATCAGAATATAGCTCAACAGTTAGATTTCATAATATTTTAACTAAGGATACAACTGTCTCAGTGCCATCAGCATCATCTGAATGTGTCCCTTCTCTACATTGCTAAGAAGTTTGGATCAGAAGAGAATTACAGAGCCTGTCCAGGGACCCTGTATACTAGAAGTTTTGGCTTTTGAAATGGAGATGATAAAATGAGGGTTCTGAGAAGTGGTGATCAAAGTAGAGGCAACAAATAGCTGCTTAGAATGATTAGCTGGGCACAGCACTACATAAGGATTAAATTCTTATTCAGCATCAGGGAGTCTTAGAGATGTCAGAGGTTTTAGAGATATCATCCAAATTCCTCCCTTCCAGGATGAGAAAACCAGGACTCAGGAAGGTTAGCTAATTTGCCTAAGGTCACAGACCCAGGGCTAGAACCCACTTCTCCCGACTCCCAACTCAGTACGCTTTCCTCCTACCCCACTTCATAAAGTTGTCATTTAGCCTGGGTAGAGGAGTGTACTTTAAGCGTAATATTAATCTAACCTAAATTTCTTTCTATAACAGTCTTTGCAGAAAATTCCTGTGGTCCTGGAAGTCATCCCTTTGATAACACTCTAAGTACCACTTGTTCAGACCACAGAAAACATAGATCTGTCATCCTGTTAAACACATCAGACACTTCAGAAAGACACCAAGAGAGCATGCCTGAGAGAGATACTCCCAATTAAAGTGATTCTGTCCTCACTTGCAATATTCAGGATAGTTATATAGAAAATAGGTCTACCAGATTAAGCAAAAGTAGTTATCTCCTAGGATGATTTAGCAAGACATTTCTCAAGGATATGGCAGTTTTTGTATCCCTCAATTTCTTAGGATCAAGGTGACAAAGAAGCTATCCCGATGTCTTTGTTGGATGGAAAAGAAAAACTGAGTAGTGTTTTACTCATCAAGGTATAGGTGACTTCCTTGGAGCTATTTAAGATAGTAAGTAAGAAGGAATAAAAAGACAGTTCAGAGTGGATGCAACACACACACAAGCCCTTAAAACTCTGCCCTCGGTCTCTGCACTTCCCCTGCTTTGGGGTCAGGTCCCGAAGGAACCTAGAGGAGGCCTCCTGTGACTTGAGCAGGATGTGAACCTTTAACAGTCCCCTGGGTAGGCTTCCTTTTGCTGAAGCAACCTCCTGTTTGCGCCATTAGTCACACTGCTTCCCATTCTGACCTGCAACAGGCTTTGGTTTTTATTTACTTTTATTTGATCTTTTTTTTTTTTTTTTTTTTTCAGATTCGTAGGTTTAGCTGAACTTGGTCCCTGCATGAAAAATGAAGTTTACATAGTTTATGTGATGTACATAAACTACTGATTTACATTGATTTAGACATGATTGGTGCCTAATTTATTAATCAGCACACAGTATGTAAATGTGCTGAAAGGAAATCAAGGTTTTAAAATAAATTTTCCATAATATCCATTAACATTTAGGCTGGTGTAAATGTTAAACCCACACCTACTGTTGACACCAGCCTTCTGGCCAATGGGATGGTCCTGTATGTTACTGGGTGAAGACAAATGTTTTCTTGAAATAGCAGTTGGCGGCATTTGACAACATCGCTCCCTGCAAAAGAGAAGAGTTTATGTCTCTTCCACTGTATGCACATAAATGTAAACTCCATTTTCGCATTTAGTGAGGTTACAGATATTATGCCAGCCATGATGAGAAATGTACATCACTGGAGCTAATGCAGTCTTTGGAGAAGATATATTTTAAACACTTAAGAGAGAAGGAGGCTTCCTAAACTGGATTTGTATTTCTTAACTTAGGGTCTTATCTCACCATTTTTGTGGTATGTTTAATCTTTGACTTCAAAGTATTAATTGTTTTTGTAGGTCAGATAGAGCATTGCACTTATGTTTCTATTTTAAAAAATGAGAGTTATTGAGAACCAAGACTAAATTCAGGCTAAAAGTTTATGAAGTTGAAGAGAAAAATAAGGCCATGGTTAATCCCATGGGACATAGTCTATCAGCAAATTCCTTTTAAACAGCTCATAGCAAGGTGGAAAAAATGGGGCCCCACGTCTTTCTAAATGAAACATAGCTCTTTTCTTTAAACCAAATTTGATACTTTTCTTCCTTTTAAATTTAAATTATTATTGTAGATTTGTCTTATAATACATACAATATTGTAAATATAGCATCTGCAAAGATAAGATTAAAAAAACACATACACATATATATTATTTTTTCACAAATAATTCAAGACTGGCAAAAACAAAATGGGAAATTCTGGGAGACAAGCCAATAGAAACAATCAAACCACAACCAACCTGGGGCTGGGGTCTGCAGCTCTGGACCGGTTAAGCAGCTAATAACTCAGTAGTAACAACTCAGGAACAATTTCATGCTAAGGAGTTTAGTTTTTGTGTGCAAAGGAGGTAAGTCCATTTCTGGAGGAGAAACAGATTTTTGTTTCTGTCCTCCAAGAACATGAAAATCACGAGTACTTTCACAAGGTCTCTAGGAATAGCCCCAATTGTCTGAAGATGTAGTTTAAAAAAATGCTCATGGCAAGGGTGATGTCTGTCTGACTTGGAAGAGAAGGCAAAGTCAATGGGACAATTCTTCCCCATAGAAAATGCTAGGACTTTTCCCTAAGCCTTAGTTCTTTTAGGGCAGAGGGATTTTATGTCTCAAAACCAGTAAGACTGTTCCTCCAACAAAGGCAAAACCTTCTGGTGAACAAAATTGCACAGAGGATGTAAGTCCGTGGTTGTAAAATCTAGGATAGTTTTCATTCTTCAGGAAGTGCCCTTGGTCAACGTCATTTCTGCTTTAGTTAACTGCAAGTCGGGTCTAAGGGTTTTGTTTTGTGAATGGTGGCATTTCATTTTGCATACAAAGGACATTAAATATATTAGCCATTCAGCTTCATTGATGCATTTCACTCTTCTCAGTATATTGTTTCCAACCTGTTGGTTCTTTTCGCTGCAGGGTTTCAAGCTTTGATTATCAATGGGCAAAATTCTTGAAGAGATTTATAGCACTATGATGAACTCAATTCCAAGAAGTCCCACGTTCAGTCTCTTGGTGTCAGTCCTCTGGCTCCTACCTTTCTCCTGACCTTTCTCCAAACAATGTTCTCCTCCACTTTTCACATGGCTTAAAGACATTTTCAAACCTATGAGTTTCTTGGGGGTCAATAATTCCTCTGAAACAGGAGACAGGACAAAATTCCCAGATCCTACCAGCAATATATTCAAACACCACAATATTCAATAAGTGTTTAATTACGTTTAATATATGGACCATTATAATAAAACTCAGGGAACAAATGGTGCTGACATGGCAAAGACATTCCTTTCAATGGAGAATCTCCTTCGGTAAAACCAAGACCTTGTCCTTGTGCTAGAGACAATAAGAAATCTAGGTGTATGATTAAAATCTGTGACATGCCATGGGGATCTGTTCCTGAAACTGACACTAAACTGAATTAACTCCTGTTACTTTTCTCTTTTTATATATCTTTAAATTAGCATGCACTCCTCTAAAGCTTCCACTTAAGGTTGTGGCTGACTCTTCAAAATATGGGGAATATGTATCACCAAGGATGATAAGCTTTTATTCCTGGACTAAGAAGCCTAAACTGTTAGAGAAATCCCTGATTGTCCATAAATTGATGCTGCATAGGAATGTGGCTCACCTTCTCTATATTTTTGTAGCTACCATCTTGGATAAGAATTTTGGTCTTATGCCAGGATCTGCCACAAATACTTTTACCCACTCTCAAGCCCAATGTGTCCTTTCAGTTTCATGTCTAAATTGCAAAATCGTGAGAAGTCTGGTGATAAGCTTTTAAAACAAATGACAGAATCCCCTAGAAGAGCTTAAAAGTACTGCTCATCAACAAGACCTTTCCCTTCGAAGATGAGACTCACTGCAAAGAGCCTTCAGTTAATAAAACGTATCAGGGTAAATTTCAGATTTATTTTCCTTCCTTTCTTCCTCCTCTCTCCCTTCCTTTCTCTCTTTCTCCCTCCTTTTCTTTCTATTTCCTCCTCCCTTCCTTCTTTCCTCCCTTTCTTCCTTCTCCCTTCCTTTTCTGATTTGCAGTTATGAAGTTTCCTGTTGTATATCACGTGACAGCTACGGTCCAGGCCCTAAGACTTGGTGAGGTCCTGTTGGCTCTGCTGAAATACATTCAATGATGATCTCAGTAACAATCCTCTGTCCTTTCATGAACTGAGCCATTTCCAGTGCTTCCCATAGTCTAAGTGAAAGCAATGGTTGGTTTCCTGACAAAGATATTTACACACAGAGAGCCAACACTCTCTGTAAGGTGTGTCCTAAGAAAATCCTTCCGGTGTCATGCTGATGCCAAGCTTCATGGGATGTATACAAATTTTGCCTAAATTATTACAAGTTTCCCAGCTCTTCTGGTTAAGAATGAACTCACATTTCAGTGTTAATGGCAAGATGACTCTTGTGACTGTAAACTTAAACACCGTATCCCCCACTGTCTCTTTTTCAGGAGACTAGAATGAGCAGGAAAGGTGGAATATAATGCCGTTCCTAGTGGCCTGGCCTTGGATAATGATGGACCACTATGAACAGTGGTGCTGTAAACACCACTGGTGGACCAAAAGGGAGACAATGGGGGCAACCAAATAAAGTATTAGCCTAGAACACTAGGACAGAGGTCTGCAAAGGAGCACAAAGAGTGGATTCTTTTTTGTTACGGTCAGTGCTTTGTGCTGGAGCTCTGACAGTATTTATACCGTGAGTAGGGACCCGGGCATCCTGTGTTTCTGCCTTGCTCACTCTCACTGTACTTTATCTGAAATCGGGGGGAAAAAAATCTCTAGTCAGGGAAATCTGTGGGGCAAATGCAGTGTTATCTGAAGATCAGGGAGGGGGCAAAACAGGGCAAAACAGCCACGTGATCTCCATGCAACTCATCACACTTTCCTTAGACGTTAATGCTTGGAGATCTTCCTGCTTCAGGGAATTTACTCAACACATGCTACTCATTCCTGCAGCTGAGCAGGACCAAGTCTGCAAAAAGCCAGGAAATACGTGAATCCCTCAGACTCGTGAAACAAGAGTGAAATCAGAAACCTTCTATCCTAGGTCACCTCATCCACATCACTGATCCTTTCTGCTGTTTGCTCACCCCGTCAATAGTAGGCACTTTCATTTACAGTGATAATCTGAGTGACTCTGGACTGGGTTCTGATGACCGGACTAGGAGGAGTATGAGGTCCTGCCCGGAGGCGGGGCACAGCTCGGTCTGAACACACGCTGATGTCCCGTGAGCGCCGTGATGGGGGAGGGACCCTGCTCCTTGCCTCCTGCCCCACCGCGTGCCCCGGCACCGTGGCACAGCCGCATCTCAAGATCACAAAGAGGGACAGTATCTACAGCACAATGAGTCTATGTACACGTGGACCATTCCCTCGGCATGCTTTACAGAGAGACGCACACGCTCACACGCACACGCACACACACCCACGCTGAGAGCGAGAGACGGCCGGCGCGCGGAGGGGAGAGGTAAAGCGCACGCTTCCTGGCATCTGCGGCGTGGCTGGTGCCCCGGGGGCGGCGGGAGCGAGGGGAAGCGGCGGGGGGCCGTGAGGGCAAAAGGGGCTATCCGGGGCAGCTGTGCGGGAGATAGAATGCCCTGGAGGGAAAGGAGATGGTCTTAGAACTTGGAGAGAGAGTGGAGGCAGGAGAGCCAGCTAAAGGCTCAACGCAGGACTCCAGCATGGATCCCAAAGATGGTCTGAATGGCTACGAGTCAGCTCAAATAAAAAACAATAAAATGAGGATGGAAATACAAACACCAAAGGCAAGACCTTATTTTTTCTTTCCCCACGGATGAAAAAGGATGAAGGAAGGAGTAAGTGTGTGTGTAGGGGGTTCATATCCATCTGGTGCTTCTTATTTTTACAACGCTGGGATCTCCTTACCACGATGGCGTCTGTATACAGTGTACATTTGCTTAGATACACACATACCCTGGGAGAACTTTTCCCACCCTGAATTATACTCCAATTTTTATTGATGGACTGTGAAATCGTTTTAAATGCTGTTTTTTCTCCTTTGTTTTCTTATTTCCCCCTTCATTTACAAACACACAAAGTTGTGAAATAAACAGTCTCCCCCCATCTCGCTCTCTCTGTATCCTGTGTGACGCATTTTTGTGTGTGTGTGTTTTTAATTATTTTTAAATTTTTATTCTATTAACATTTGCTGAGAAGGCAGAGCAGAGATGCTGCCAGCAGCCACAGTGGTACGGCCAGACTGATGGATCCGTTGATTCCTCTCACCGACCCAGGTCCTGCAGTGCAAAAGAGAGAGAGAGAGAAAAGAGAATAGTTACATCCAGCCCACTCTGTGTTACAGCTGACAGTGCAGAGGGAAGACTGGGCCAGGTACCAGCATCTCAATGTCAGGGCACTTATGCACAGCCCAAGAAGGGCTCACGATCTTTTTGAAATCCTTCTCTTTGAGCTATAAGGATCTTAAGGGGTATCTTTGGTTGAAACACTTCCAAATACAAAATGCTTTCGCCGAAGATGGCCCTAAAGCTGGCTGTCACTGAGGTGTGTCATGATGTGGCAGCCTCCTCTTCATCCAGCCTTCTCCTGTGGTGGCTCCACACAGCGGGGCCATGCTGGCTCTGGTTAAAATTCCAAGCACTGGTGAGGGTCCTTCAGCAGCCAGACACGGGCTCCTCCAGCTGATTCATCACAGCATCTCCATTGATAAAACATGGAGCCAGTCTGTGACTCTCATTTCTCAGGGGGGAGTCAGTAGTTATTCATTTGTTAATGGAGAGAAGAATTGTTTCAAAGTAACATTTATGGCTGGGTGGCACCTTAGCTGCAAGGCAGAAAATAAGTCAACTCATTGCGGGGTCTCAAGAAGCAGCAGGGGGTCATCTGGTCCAAACTCTTCATTCGATGCTTTAAAAATAAAAATCAAAGACGACAATAACCACAAAAACAAAACAGCCAACCCAGTGAGGCAGGTCCCAACCAGAAGCAGGACTGAGACTTGGGCTTGGCCAGAGTTCATCCTGGAGGGGCCAGCTGTGGGTTTCCCACTACCTGGGTTTTCCCAGCGTGGGCACAATTTGTGGGATGTGGGTGTGGGAATGGAGAGGAAAGTGGAGAAGAGATTTGTGTGCCAACGGAAAGAGGAGAATTGAGGCAGAAGACGTAGGAGGGAAGAGCTTGTTTCCTATGCTTTGCTTGTTCTGTTGTCTCCTTTTGTATAGTTCTGTTTGTTTAGATCCATTACAAGAAGATATTAGTATTTTTCACAACAAAGACTTTTGGATTTAAGACTGTATGCTTAGACAATGACATTCAAGAAAGAAATTAGTGTGACAATAATTATGGGTCACTTTGAAGTTTTGAGGGCACATATGGAAATCAATGTATGTGTGAGTGTGTGTGTGTGCATGTGTGTGTGTTTAAACCTATGATGGTTTTCAAGTGCAGTGGAATCATCCTCTGGTATGTGAATGTTTCCAAAATTGTCTACCAACATACCAGGTCAGAGGTAAAATAACAGAGAAAATGCTGAATTCAAGAATGTTCTCCTAATCTCTGTTTCATATACATAATAAGAGGAACAGCCACAACCAAACACAACCAAGAAATAATTACACAGCACTTACTACAAGTACTGTTACAAATGCTTCACAGATAGAAGCACATGACCATGCTATGAGGCAGGTACTGAATGAACCCTGTTTCCTAGTGAGATGAGGGGGCACAGCAAGGTTAAGCCCGTCTCATGAGTGCACACAGCCAGTAAGCAGAGGGGCTGGGGCTCACCCCAGTGGCTGGTGCCGGGCCTTTGCCTGTCCGCACTGCATGAGGTGAGGCTACACCGGGAAGGGGTGCTGGTGAGTCTCCTGTCAAACATTCGGCAAATGAAATCTGGGTTTAAAACAGTAGCCAGGACAAACAAAATGACAGGAAGCCATCCATTATCTTTGAAAAAATGATTTTCAGCAGAAGATTTCTTTACTAGATTGTCTTGTTGAGAATATTAAAAAATATGACTTAATATAAAAATATGAATATATACAGAGTTTGAATAGCAGAGTTATGATATAAAATGAGCTTTATTATATGCAAAGCTAGGGAAACACAGAATAAGTAATTTAAATATTCAATCAATTCCTTAATTTTCTGAATGGCTGCAGAACCATATTAATACAAGGCACTGTAGCTGCCCTCAGGTTCATGCTTATCTAGAGGAATTAAGGTTCAGGAAGATCATGCATCCTGCATAAAGCACCTGATTAGTAATTATTGACCAGGCACCGGAATCCAGGTGTCCTGAGTCTTAGCTCAGTGTTCTTCCTAAGCCTTTTTGGCTTTTGGGGAACGTTAAGCTTTTAATGGCAACGTCCCCGGGCTTCCGGCCTGGCGGCAGCGTGTTTCCCTGTGGTCTTAGTTCCTCTAGACGCTTTAGATGTCATGAGCTCTTTGGCACGTTTGTTTGGATTGGTGTGTCCGTGACACTTCTGAAACAGAGAAAGACTGCACACACATTGAAGGGTTAAGCAAGACTGATTTTTGTTTCGCCCCAGGGATACTGTGAAGCAGAAGGTTTTCAGAAGGAGTCAGTTCTGCCTATTTCCTTAATCTCATTTTTAGTGCTGGGACAGGCCAGATTATCTTTCAGACATCTTGGAGTTGAGTGGTACCTGGCGGAATCTGAAAAGTCTAGTCTTATCATTTTATTTGAAGGGTAGTATTTGAAAAAACAAAAACTCCATCATTGAAAAATATGATCTATGCATATATGAACCTAGATATATATGTTCACATATAACGTTCTTGCTGATGTATGTACATACATATATGCAGATAAATATCTTTTATATGCATATTCATATTTACACATATGATATACATACGTTATAGGTCTTTTGATGTACACAATTGAGAATTAACTGTCACTTTCACATGCTAGTCTATGTTATATATATAGGGAATCCCAGTATGACTGTTAATAATCTTTCATTTTATTTTTAATAGAATTATTATTACATATTTGAAATGTATTTAGTGGATCTGTTAAAGCTATTTTCATCTCTATCAATTATTATTTATTAAGTGCTCTCATATAGCTCTTTGATGTGTGTATATGACTTGTTCTTTTCATAAATGGTTTTGGGAGTAAATAAATAGGCTTGAAAAAATACAAAGATAAATGGCTGATAGCTGGGGAATCAACACAAGTGTGTATGCAATTATATATATATATATATATATATATATGAGTGCAGAGGAGGCTACTTCGGTTAATGGCTAGTCCAGGGAAGAATAATCAGCAAAATCATTAATTATGGTTTAGTTCATAGTTATGAAACTTCTGCTTATTTGTGGAAATGCAAATGATAAATCTTATTTCCCACACCAGATGGCCACACTCAGCAAGTGCTTTATATACTGACAGATAGAATGAAAGCAAGAGTCTGCAAACATAAATCAGCCTTAAGAATCAATGGGCAAATAGATCCACAGTTCAAAAATTGCTACATGCTTTTCATATAACAGACAAAAGTCATATCCTGGATTTTAGCCACATCCTATATGTGGGTATGTGTGTTTATCTAGTAAAGGTTCAATAAGTGGTAACATTGTCATTATTATTATTAACTATAGAAGTCTGGATTACAGAAGGGCATGAAATACCCCTGAATCAAAGACATTGGTTTGCGAACGGGGTCAAGGCTTTTAATGTTTGACCTGAGGGTGCAAAATTTAGCCGCAGCAGGATTGGGAATCTTGAATTACCACACCAGGTCCAGGTTCTGAACCCCAGGACGGGATGACAGCTGAGACTCTGTATCCATGTGAACGCTGGACTGACTTTGCTCTGCCAATGCTTATAAAAGGGAATTTGCGATTAAGGGTAAGGTTGATAAAACATCCTGAAATTTCAAAATCTGAGAATTTGGGGGCACGTCTTTACACTTCAAATCTGATGCGGGACGCTAAGCCAATTGATTTGTCGTGAGTAAAATCTCCAAAAAAGGACAAGGTGATTTTTCAACACCTCCTTTAGAGAGCGTGTGCGGGGAGACACTTTGTGATTCAAATCTGGCCAACACATTTCTGTTGCTTCTCCTGAGTGTTTTGGGCTCTTTTCTGGGATTTGGGACTAGATTTATTCAAAATAATCACACCCTCAGTGACGCCTGGGCATTTCTTCCAGCCACTAAAAAAATCCAGCCCATTCGTAATTTTATTCCTGTACATAGTTCAGCCATACAAGAAAAGAAGAAAGGCCAGATGAGTTGAGTTTAAGTTTGAATTCTTCTTAGAGTTATTAAAGGTTGACCAAGTAACTAAAAATAAAACAAAATCATAAACAATATACAAAACAGTTGTCAAGCAAAGGAGAAAAAAATCTCCTAACTGTCTCTCAAGCTCTTATCTAGATGTGCAGACTGAGGCCCGAGTGCCGGGAGCCATGTTTCAAGGGGAAAAGACTGACTTTGGCGCCACCTGCTGTCCATTTTCCACCAGCACAGCTTCCTCTGGGTGAATCAACTGGGAGTAAGAGCCTATAATCTCCAGACTGGAGCCGACTGGAAAGGAGGATATATTGATGTTTTCTTTGAGTAATGTGTCTTAGAGTTAAATCTGGGTTCCTCCTACATAATCTTTATGCATTATCTCCCCCTTCTATAAAGTGAGTCTTGGGTAAGGCTAAAGTATTCTCACAGTAAAATTGGAATTATCACATGTTTTCCATCAAAACAGCATCCAATATTTTGAAATGCAAAATTCTGAGATTTTTAGGTCATTTCTTGGAATTCCTGTGGGCAACACTAGGAATGTTTCTCATTGGTCTTTGAAAAAAAAATCCTATAGCCTATTTTTCCTTACACACCAGAGCTGTGAGGTATCATGTTCTACAAACCCTAGCTACTTAAGATGCAAATATAATTGATAATCATGGCTTTGAAGGGAGAAGAAAGGTTGAAGAGGGCAGTAGTTTATACTTCTTCCTCTCAATAATTTTGTTCCTATGCATACATTTCTGGTTACCTCTTTCCAGCCGCCTTCTGTGAGGACTTGCTAGCGCTGATTGTGAACAAGGTACTGGCCCTTTCCTGGGAGTAACCAACAGAGTGTCCACAATCGCTGTGGCTGGTAGGGTCTACGTACCACAAGAACAGTTTTCACTACTGAGAATGACCTTGGTAGTCTCGTCCCATTTGAGACTCAGGGAAGAAGACATCTTCATATGAGACAATCACCAATCCAAGTGGGTGGCCACTAGGATTTAAGGAAAGTGGTGTCTGCCAGGCAGATTATTCTGTGACTCTGGTCTGGGGACAGACACGGTTAGGAACTTCTGTTGGACTTATAAGATGGCACCTCAGGTTGGGTAACTGCTTGAATCTTAGAGTCCATTTCGTGAAGCTTTGACCTGGTTGCACTGTCTTTGTAGGGGCAAGAATGTGAATTATGTGCCACGTGGCTGAGGGAGGTACGTGGGGGCAGTGGAGGGCACAAAAAGACAATTTCCAGCAGCCCGGGTGGAGTGTAGCAGGGTGAAGTGACAGGAAGACCTGGGGGGATGCTGAGGCAGGAGGGAATAGTAAATGTTCAAGTGCTTCATTTGAGGAGACCCTGCTCTGTTTCCTTCAGTAACATATCTATCTGAATAGCCAACAAGGATGGCAAAGTGGACGCTGTGTTCCTTCTAAGAGCCCTGTCATCAGGCGGCAAACATTTCCAAAAGTCAGCTCTACAAGAATTAACCAAGAACACTTAAGATAAGAAAAGTGGGAGGCGACAGGTACCAGGATGGCCCTCGGTTGCAGTCCAGAGCACTTGCATAGGCTGTCCCTTGCATCATGTTTGTATGGCTGTCAGAGCAGCAGTGCCCTGGTAGAACAGAGCTCATAATCAATTTTTTAACCATCCTTAATATATTATTTCTTACTCTATTGTATCTCAATTTATGCATCTATATATGCACATATGTATAGTGCTTTGTTGTGTGTAGATGTTTGTGGGTGAGAGGAGCATGTGCACATGTTTTAAATCACTGAGTCCATGAGTCAGACATAGCTAAACATCACAATTATCTAGGAACTTTTTAAAAAAAAATGATATACCTTATTTAAATCACTACTAAACCTGTCTCATCTCCCCCATTAACAATAAAAAATTCATATATACCTCAAAAAAAAAAAAAAAAAGAAAAGGAAATTGGGAGGAGGGTATAACTTGCTCAGTTCTGGAGATTCAAGAATAACTGTCAAAAGCAATACAGGGGTCATGGGTTGGATCAGGGGCTTTTTGTGAATGAGAAAGTTCACAATTTGGGAAAAAGAGTGGCAATGTGTTATGGAAATTATTACCACAAATTATTGATATGAAATAAACTCAATGGTATTAGCCCTCGATATATTGCTGTGAAACCTTAATGTTAACATACATAACATAATCAGAAATAAGAATCATACCTTTTTGCTTGAAGTGCACGGTGGTGCCAATTTCTAAAAAGGAAACATTTAGCAAAACAAAACAGGTAAAAAATCCTTTATCAGTTGAGAACAAGCACAAAGGTAGCCCGGTACTCTCCACGGAAAGGAGCATGAGCAGAAAGGCGGCAAGGACGCTCTAAGAGGAACACGTATCAGTAGAGGTTGAAAGAAAGGCACATGGAAGGAGGTTGTTTTGTTGGAACAAATGTTGTGCAGTTGGAGGTGGCAAAAAAACAATGTGCAAATACCAATACTTGATGTGACTTGTTATGTGTGCAGACAGATTCAAGAACTCCGAGTACGACATGTAAAAGTACTCCTGACTGCAATTTAATGTAAAGATAGGATGTCTGGCCCCCACCAACCCCATTCTCCCAACTGTCCGTGTTTGCTCTACTCAAGCCAATTGGCTCTCTTCCTTTTCCTTTCTTCCTTTTCTTCTAACCTACAGTCCAACTTGAAAGCCTTTGCACTCACTGTTTCACCTGCTGGGAATGTGCCTCCCCCAGATCTCTGCACCGCCTACTCGGTCTATGTCACTCAGATTTCTGCTGAAATGTCAACTCAGGAAGGATTTCTCCGATCACCTTATCAAAAATGGTCTCCCCTGTTACTTTCTATTCTTTTCCCCTGATATTAATATTAATAGCATTGACCACTACTTAGCATCATGTTATACACATACTTACTTGCTTGTTCAGCGTTTCTCTCCATCATTAGAACATACTCGCCATGAGGGCACAACAGTTCATGTTTTGTCAACTCTTGCATCCCTGGTGCCTAGATTAGAGCCTGGTATGCAGTATGTATTCAATAAATAATTGTTTATGGGTAAAAAAATCTCAGGGTTGGAAGAGCTTCCATAGGTCAATAGCCTAGACTCTCTTTCAAGTGTCCTTATTAATTAAACCACAGTGCTCTCAGATCTTTAGGAGTAAGTATGGAAAATTTCCAGAGGATACTTTGAATCTCAGAGCCAACTGAATGATTCATCTGCTACAGGAGCCCAAAGCATGGCTGTCGGAAATGGGTTTTCTTCTCTTGGAAGATCAGGATGTAGCCTTGCATCCCTGAATAACATGTTTGCACTTAGGAAGTAGAGTGACCTCTGAAGCCAGAGAGAGCCTTCTGATCCAGACATCCAGTCATCTCACTGTCCTGCTTGAAACTTGCTTATGCTTTCTTGCGGCTTCCGGGATAAAGAGCAGCATGCGGCTCGGCATCCGTGGCTCTGCCCTTTCACCTCCCCCCCCCCCCCAGTGCTGATCATCGCTGCATTCCAGCCAGCAATCCTACCTGGCGCTCCACGCTGCCACTCTTCTCTGTCGGGAGGCCTGTGGCCTAGTGACATCTCTACTAGGGATCCCACTCGTCCTTCGACATTCGTTATAAATTCCACAGAGAAGCCTTCCTTAGTCTCCCTGGTACAGTTAAGTCCCTTTAATATAAACCCTGTCCTCCTTCGTAACACTCATCTCCATTTTAATTTCAAATGCGTTTATCTGAGGTTTTGATTAATGCTTATCTTCACTCCTGGCCTGTGAGTTCCATGGAAGCAGGGGCTGTGTCTGTTACTGTTCCCTTTGTAGCACAGCCAATGCATGAAGGCACCTGAGCACATCACGGGCTAAAAGCGAGGATCCAGAATCACTGAAGTAATGAGAAAAAATAAAGATATGCCAAGCATTCACCTAACAGAGGATCTGAGACTCTGTTAAGACAACAGAGGATCTGAGTAGCTAAACTTTATTCTGATTCAGCCAAAGGGGTCAGATCTTCAGTATCAAGTCTGCAAAGTTTCTGAGGTTCAGTGCGATTTACTAATCCCCTTCCTCAGAGATTTTCCATTTGCCCATCCAAAGGAGATCACAAGGAGAAACTCTCAAACAGCATGTTTTCTAGCATTCTTAAGATGATTATAAGAAAGGCACAACTATCCTAGTGTCTGAAGTCTTGAAAATGTTTGTCTACAATTCAGCATTAGCAAAACTAGTGTCAGCCAGGCTGTTCACAGTGCAAGCTGTGTCTAGGTGTAGGGACAATTCCCCTAAACTAGTCAGATGTGGGGAGGGCGGGGTGGGGAGCCACTGTGAATGTTCTTTTACACCATGATTGCTGGTGGTCCTCCAGATGCACTTCTGAAGATGCTCAAAGTCACTGGCACCTGCCCATCTGCCCGTGAAGAGCTAGTCCATTACGGACAGAAACTTGGAGCAAGAATTCTGCTCCTCTCCTAGCAGAAGCCAGCAACTGATTTCAAGCTCACCTGGGAAGTGAAGCCAGATTCTACCAAGATATAAAACGCCAGTCTCCACTTCTTGACCACACTGATCGTCGGATCACAAACATTTCAATTGTGTATAAAATACACAGGCATCTATTTTCCTTCATAATACTTGTTCTCACAACTTTTCTTTGAAATCAATATATTTCCTTAAAAATTCTTTAAAAAGGCACTGTAGATAATGTGCTCATTATAATCTAAGGAAACTGAGGCCCAGAGAGGCTAATCAATTTCCCTGAGGTCACACAGAAAGCGAGAGGCAGAGCTGAGACTGAAATTCAGGGCCCCCAGCTCTCCAGCCAGAGCTCTGTCCATGATTCCCATTACCCCTCTGGAATTTTTAAGAAAGCAAGGCTGTGTGAGTACAGCCTGTATAACTCTAGGGTCATCACTGAGACATTGAAATTATTCAATATCGACTGGGGAAAGTTTGGTTCTGCTCTTGTGCAAAGTGCAACTTTCCCTTCTTTCTTTGGTTGATCACTCTTTAGAATTTACAAGGACCTCTCAGTCAGAGTGATGCTCTTCACCCAAAAGGGCTTAGATTCCCAAGGGGACCATCTCCATGTAAAGAACACGTAGTTTCTGCTGCTTCATTCCTGGTCTCATGGAATAATTCCAAGCAATTGTTCAGGAACCTGGGCAAGCAGGAAAACCAATAATAGCTCTGCTTAAGCTAGAAGGTATCACTTAACTTCTCTTTGCCTCAGCTTCATCAACCATAAAATAATCTCAATTAAATGCTTCTTATAAATTTATTCTATCAATTAGATAAATCATCATACTACTCATCATATGTATAATATACATCATACTATATTGTCAGGTTTATGGTAACATCCCTTCTAGAGAGGACTGTCAATGAAAGTTTAGTGGAAAAAGGGAAAAATAGATCTTAAAAGTAAGCCATGATGGTATCAAAGAATAAAATTAAAAGCAGTATGGATGAATGAAACAGGATGCTAGCACACTGAAGTGACAGGGAAGCAGACTGACTAGGCAGCATTTTGGTCAGAACAAAACTAGCAGTGGGTCCACCCGTCGCTGGCACAAGCCTGGGTAAGAGTCTGTATGCTCTGAACGGGTATCTTAGGGAACAGACACTCCCCTGCTAATCAATCAGACTTCATTAAAAGAAGAATTTAAAAACATTGCTCAAATGTTACACTCTATGAAGAAAATCTCATAAAAAGTCAGATAAAAATACACATTTGTTTAAAGTATCTTTAAAAAACAAACTAGCTTACCAGGTAAATTTTAGGAAGTCTTCCCTAATGTAATAAATGAACTGGTTTGTGAAACACTAATGATCTTAAGACTTGGAATTCCATTTGTATTTAGGAAAAGAGAATGGAGTGCTTATTTTGTACTGTTACTTCCTACCCACCCTCTTCTGTTGGAACATTCTCTTTTGAGGAGAAAACCTTAATTTTTCCCCTGAGCCTGGCTCTTTGAAAACTTGGTTGTGTGCTGCCATCCTGTGGTCATACTAAGACATGTTCCTAGGTGCCATCGAAAGTAATCACCTTTGTCCACTAGGTGGCAACAGTGAAAAAAATTTTTTTTCAATCAGAGCAGGCATGAAATGTTACTTTTCAAAAACGTGTCTTTTCTACTATAGACAAGAAAGACATATTTTGGTCCTTAACAACTAAAAATTGTTCTCTCTTTTCCAACGTGAAGGTGATCTCAAGTTCTTGGGTAAAATTGCCTTGCCAGGTATATCATTTCTGTAGGGATTCCCTGGACATACTTGTTAGACTATACCTGAAGTCTACCATTTTTATGTTTCTTGGGAAAGCTTCTCTCCACACATTGATCTTGTTTTAGCAAATACACCTAACAAGTGAGCCAGTGCCAGCCTAAATAATAAAGCAGAAAGATAAATCTACTACAGCAATACAGTAAACAGAATTTGGGAGAGGTCTAGTACAGAGAAAGTTCTAGAATTCTGTGGAAGCATCTTGTCATATGTTTAGATCTTAGCTCCTGATGAGGGGGTACAAGGAAGCAATGGGGAAAATAATTTAATACTAGAATAGGCAAGACCTTTGACAACTTTGTTTATGCTAATCTGCCTTTGACTTTCAGATTCTTTGCACCCAAAAAATGTGCAGCATCAAAAATTGCCAATTCAGCCTTTCCTCTTGGCATAGACAATGTCTTCCTTGTCCACTATTGTAGCCTCAGCTATTTCTCTAGCACAGAGTACGTGCTTAATAGATCTGCTGAATAAGTGTTTGAGTCCATAAATGAATGAGTGAATGAGTGAGAGAATCAATCAATCAATCCCTTGAGAGCTGCCTTTGCTGAGATTCTGGGCAGGGGACAGTGTTATTCTTTTGAAATCACCATGCCTTAATGCAAAGGCAAAATCATTGTTGGGAATTCACAGCCATTCGAAAGGCCAAGAGGTCCTTTCATTAGCCCCCAGATCCCTGGCAGGTAGAACATTTTCTGGAGGGTTGAGCTTTATTTAAGAATCTCCTCATGACTCAGGATATTTAAACCTTAAAAATCCAAGCTTTTTGTTGTTGTTGTTGTTCAAAGGCCAGAAGATTTATTCTCACCTCTCATCTCCCATTATGTGGTATGATTAGGCTTATCTGTCTCCAGAATTAAAGTGAGTGGTGTGAAGCTGAGAGATGCTTCATTGGAAACCCTCAGACTTACAGTTCGGTGACTCCCTTAGCACCTGAGGAAATTTCCGCATCTACGTTTATGAGCAGTTTGGGCATTTTGCCTTTTGTGGACTCTATCTGGGAGAGAAGATGAGGGCACAACAAATCCCTGAGGAGGAAAACTGATTTTCAGTCCTTTGACTCCTAACAGTTTACCTCCACTCCTCTGCTTATAAGCATTCATTCCAATCCAGAGGTAGGCCAGGTAGATTCTGGGGTTTCCACGAATGTTCTAACTCCAGTGTGTTTACGTGAACATAAACAGCTCACTTTAACCTGCCGCAGCCATGGGAACAAGGAAACATTCTCTGTTGTGTACAGAACAAGTGTTTCTATGAGGCCAGTCTTCTGAGGGGCCACAGGGTTTGAAAATGACACATTAGTTTGAGGACTTAACATAACTAATTGCATTTTTTTTCAGGGCCAGAATTAATAGGAGTGTATGTTCAGGGGAGAAGGAGGGTCCACATTCAATAGGGATTTTATCCTCTAGTTGCCAGGAAAGGCGAGAGAGGGACAGAGTTAAAACCATTAAGAAATTTAATAAAGGAAATGAATGAGAACATTCGACTTGCAGCTTCGTCCTCCCTCACAGATGCTGAGGACCTGAAGCGTGACGTCTGTAAGTGTCCTCCATGGGAGTTTATGGTTTTTTGTGCTCCTTTGTGTGTGTGTGTTGTTTTGTGATTTTTTTTGGCCACAGTTTGGAAAAATAAAACCTTTATTATTATAGTGGCTTGAAGGGGGGCATTTTTATTAATTCAGTTTTCAAAGCCACACTTTGAAATTGTTCATTTCTTTTTCAAAGGTTTCTCCTCCCTCCTTGGAGGCTTTAGGGATTAGCAGCTTGTCCTTGTAAGCATTATTATTATTTTTCCTTTTGACGTAGAAAAAAAAGCTACGCATACGATTTCTCTTTGGATTGTTAGAGTTTTTTTTTTTTTTCCTTCCAGGAATAGGATTTTAATCTTAATAATACATTATAGCTACAAAATTACTGTTCCACCTTCATACTAAATGTAACTGGAGACTACTAACTGTTCCAATATAGGATTACCTCAGAATTTCTTATGCAAAGGAAAATGAATAGAAAACAAAACAAAAAAAAAATCATTTGAAAAACTCATTTGGATTGTTAGAGTTTTAAATTTTCTCCCATGTACTATATTCATGTTGTATAAACCCTAATGCCTCAGATATCTAGAGTAATGTTCTCTGAGAATCCCAGTAGTCATTCTGGGTCTAGTTTAGGAGCAAAAGCCAAAATACAGAAGTCGGTCTAATCCTCAACCTTAAGGTTATTCCTGTTTTCTTAGTTCATAGGTGGATCATTACCCTGATGAGTAGGACAATACATCAAACTGGCTGGGAAAAGAAAAAGCCTTGGCAGGTCATCAGTGTTTGAGAAAGGAAGTTGGGCTCCCCCTTAGCTGGATGTGGGTCAAAAAGGAATCTTACACTTTAACTTTACTTTCAGATTCTCCTAGGGGCTTTTCCTGGTATAGTTGATCAGTGACCAGGAACGGACTTCAGGTATTCGATGCTGCTTTGGAGTGAGTCAGAGACATGCATGACTTCCCAAGCTTTTTGCCACCCTGGACAGATGGTGATAACTCCTTGCTGAATGAATGAATAAATCCAAACCAAAACTAATGCTGACATACCTTCTCATTATGTGATAAAATAATTGAGACTCACTCCTTATTCTCGTCAATTAATGAACTAACCCTCTTTATAAGCATTCAGTCCAGTCCACAGGCAGGAAATGTAGAGTCTGGGGATTTATATTGTTTGCACGAATGTTCTAATTCCAGGGTCTTTACATAAGCTATGCTTTATACTAAAGAGAATCAGAGAAAATACTTTTTAAAATAAAAGGTCATTTCATTAAAAAAGGACAAATTTGTAAAAGGGAAAATATTAATACATCAATCTACAGAGAGAACGTAAGAGGTCCCCCATCTGAAAGGGGGGAGTCTTACTGGGAATCCTGGAGGGGACACACAGGAGATCTCCTGTGAAGTGAGTCAGGTTTGACTCAGGAGCTGGGAGAGCGGAGTGTTTGCTTGTCCCTGTGGAGAGAGCACTGGCTTGGGGCAGGAGCTGCTCCTGGACCTGCATCTTCTGTGACCTTGAGCAAGTCAGGCCCAGCTTGAGAGAGGGCAGAACATGTAGAACGGGTTAGGTGTTCTAGCCTGAGTATTTCATAGTACACTGACAGCTCAAACTTTCAGACCAAACATTTGTTTATATCATATGAATGGTGTTATCTCTGAGGAGAGAGATTATATATAATCTTTATTTCTTCTTTACAGTTTCATATATTTTCAAATTCTTCCATAATAAGAATGCATAACATTTATTGTCAGAATGGAAAACTATTTATAAAAACAAATCAATGCATTTTTTTAAAAAACTCTATAAATCTGGGGAAAAGAAAATAATCGTTTTCTGATTAGTTAGCTTTGGGTTGACATGATTACAGGGGGACTGAACCCCCCCCCCCCTTTTAGTCGGCTGGTGTCAAATAGTAAAACTAAAGAGAAGGTAAGCTAGGTGAGGCAGAATTTCTATAAGGAACAGTCTTAACAGCACGACATGGCAATGCAATAAAAATGTATTATATGGGTTTATGAGGTCCTTCTGGCTGCAGGCATGAAGCGATAGCCCTGAGAAGCAAGTACAGATGCACGAACTGACTTTAAGTGCTGCTCGGCAGAGATGTGGGTTGTTACAGAAGTGCACACTCACTACGCACCTCCGATGTAAAGAGAAGGCGTCCTTAATCTCCTACAGTAAGTCAGTCTCCTCAAATCCTGCAGGTGTCTTATTTAGCCTTAGAGGTTTAATTTTTAATAATCAGTGAATTAAAATGTTAGAATGCCCAAGGGGCTAAGTTTAATAAAGGAGTTTCCCTGGGCCACTCCACCTAGAAATATGGGTAAGGTAAGTGTGTTTGAATCAGCTGTCAGTCAGGTATTAGGGTCAGTCATGCATTTTCTGTCTTAAAGAAGAAACAAGTGCTTTTGCCCTTGTGCCTAGAACGTGTCTCCACTGCACCTCTGGGTAAAACCCTGGCCTCTGCCCCTTGCTGGAATTCAAGAACAGTCATCTGATTGAATAAAGAGCTACCTCCCAGACCCAAGTCTACTTATTCTTGGGTCAAAGTAGATTACATTTTGTGTTTAAAAACGTACGTTTTATGAATATTTTGAAGCCTGTTGTGCCTTCATGTATTTGACTTGCTAAAAAGGATTTTAAAAGTGCAGGTTTGGGTAGGTCTCTAGTGGTTTTCATCCTTTCTGGTTTTCTTCCTCTCTTTCTATTTCCTAGCCCTAAACTGTGACTTGCAGATCCGTTTTAGAATACATTTTAGATTTAAATTCTAAGGGATTCCAGACCGTCTTTAATCTGCATAATGTGTGTTTTCATTTTGTATGTTTCCGAATCAAAAACATTCAAATACCATGAAGCAAGGTAAGTAGCCTGCGGAATTTGAATGCAGAGATAACAAGTACATTTGCGAGAGATTTCCTGGGGTTTTAAGGCTCTTGGAAATAAGAAGATAAGGGATTTAAAAGTGGTGGTAGGCTCCGAGTTACCCTTGGACCTACGTCTAGGGCAGTAACCACCACAGCGCAGAACTTGGTGAAGGCGGTTCTGCTTTGGACCCTTCGCTGGGACTTTATTACCCAGAGCGCCAGGGGGCCTCAGGGATTTGTCTACAATTCTTGCTGTGCCACTGACTCCAACATGGCATCATCACCAGGCTCTGGAGCAGCTCCTGGAGGACACTGGAGAGTCCGTACAACCTGACCGTGCCTACATCTAAAATAAAAACCCACTCGCAAACCTCCTTGTGGAGAGGCTGAAAGCTTTCTCCTGCTGTTCTGCTAGGTGACAGGCTCTCTGCATCCTCCAGAAGGCCCAGGCGGCTGGATAATGCCGCCCAGCACGCACTAGACGCCGTCCGCACAGCTCTGCGCGGTTACCCCGGCAGGCGCTCTCCTTGTCCTACACGTTTTACAGGAATAGAAATGCTCATCTTCTCTCTTTTAACTCCACTGGTTTTTCTTTTCTTTTCTTTTTTAAACAGATCAGATGCACATAAGGAAAAGTCAGAAACTATTAGGGCAAAAGGTGATTTTTTTTTCCCAGATTTTGAAAATTAATCAGGCAATATTGTTCCATCTGGTTGTAGGCCTCTGCATTTCTGGAATGTTCTGCCTACCTCTCTCTCTTCTCTCCTTTCTGATTTAGTTTTAAATTTCACTTTCACCTGGAAGCCTCCTCTGATCAGTCCAGGACCTAAGGTGCCCTGTTCTGTGCGCTCCAAACCCCACACAGGTGTCCTCAACTTCACCGTTTCTCGGGATTGCTTACTTCACCGGCCACTGCCCCGTCTGGTCTGTCAGCCCTGTTCGCGCACAGGCCCTGTCTGGCTTGTTCTCCACAGCCCTCCCCGAGACCCAGCTCAGAGCTTGGCACGTGGAAAGTACTAGCATGGTATTTTTTTTTTTTTTTTGGAGTGAATGAATAGTGTAATTAAAAATATTGTGCATTGTCAAATAAACTTAATCTAGGCCAGAAACTAGTTGGCACTGCCCATCGAGAATGAAGTTTCTTTCTTGTATTTCTAGTGGTTAGAAATCAGAGGAAAAGAAAACATGAACTTTAAAAGAAATGTTACAAAGCAAAAGCAAGTGGAGAGTACATCTAACGCAGAACAGTAAGAGGAGCTATTCACTTAATGACGATGGGAGGGCTGATCCTTAGGGAAGACCAACCTCCAACGGGTGAGAGCATGCCATCTTGTCCAGCACTGCGACACTAAGCAAGCAGCTTTCAACGATGAACTTACCTGTGTTCTGGAACTCCAGGGAAAAAGGCAGAACAAACCTCCTAAATTACTCTCTAACTTGTGACTCAACAAAGAGAAGTACAAGCGACTGTCCCTCCCTCCCTCCCTCCCTCCCTCCCTTCCTTCCTTCCTTCCTTCTCTCTCTCTCTCTCTTTCTTTCTTTTTTCTTTCTCTTTCTTCCTGCCTTCCTTCCTTTCTTCCTTCCCTTTTCTTCTCTTTTCTTTCTCCCCCTCCTTTATCTTTCTTTTTCTCTCTTTCTCTCTCTCTCTCTCTCTTTTTTTCCTTAGCTGTTTCTGCCCTCCAAACATCCACACATATAATCAGAATGGCCAAGCAACTTTCCAACAGAGAACATGGCTGGGAATGCCTGGTGATGTGTGGGCTGGAGGATGGGATGGTACTCAGGATGGCCGCTCAGCCAAGGCACAGCCATCTCTTACTGCTTTTTTTTTTAAATCACAGGATGTTACTCAGACAATGTCCTCAATGTCCTCTTAGCAGTTTTTAAAAATCCTACTGCAAATGCAAGGTTTAGAAGGTGAGTGGTGAAGTAAGCATCTCCCATGTGAGTATGGCACAGATAAAGCAGAATGGACTGATAGCTGTGATTTATAATAAAGACACTCTGTTAGTGGTCATGTCTAGGTACACATGTGTTACAGAGACGTGGGAAGTGTTTTCTTTCACGACCAGCATTGTGATAAGTAAAACAGTGCACTAAACTATGATGGTGCTCAGCCCCCCAGGGTCCAATTAGGAGTCATGATCCAATTGCAAGGTCTCTCTCCCCACTAACTTGCAGTGGATATAAGCTGACAGTTCTTAGTGGAGTCCTAGTGAGTGGTCTGCCTACCCCCGTCCCATATCTGTGTACAAGTGAACACCTTATACAGGAATTCCAAGCCCACTGTGACAAGCTGTGCTCTTACTTGGCAGGGGAGTTTCTTCACAGCAGTAGACAAGGGGAGATGTGAGGTGGGACCACTTAAGCTGATTTTTCCTCCCTAAGGAAGTGCTTGTTTAGTACAAATGACTTGTGATGATGAAAGACCATTATGGGGACAGAGTGACTGTACAAGGGAAGTTGTTACTAACGTTAATTTGTATCTTGCCTCTTCAGAAGCAGATGTTTCCTCTAGATAGATGGGATAATGGCTGTGTGGTGCATGCATGGCTAGTGTTTAGAAGTGAATGGTAATACTATCAAAACCTTTTCTTTAGTATATATGTATATGTATAACTGAATCACTTTGCCGTACACCTAAAACTAACATTGTAAGTCAACTATGCTTCAGTAAAAAATTAAAAAAAATTTTTTCTTTGGTTTTATTCGAAAGATGTCAAGGATAAACTGTAAACATAATGCAAGGTGAATATGGTAGAAAAGTTAGAGAAAGAGAAAATCAAGAAATTCAGATAACAAGAAAAAAATTTCAGGTGAAAAGGAAAGAGAGAGCCTACGGACAGGCTAAAATGAAAGATCATATTTTTGCAGGGCTATAGTAGGAAATTTGTCAGGGGCTGAGACTGCAGTACGATTTAATTCTTGGAAGAAAACGTATTCTTTCTTTTTGACTTTTAAGTAGGGCCACTTCCTTTAAGAACTCTTGGTCAGTGTAAAGTCTCTGAACCTGGAGCAAAGGTCCCAGAGAAAGCACCTCCTTCCTGGCTACACCCCGTAATGTGCCCTACAGCAGATCTGTACCCTCCTGCTAAACGCCACCCTGATGCAGATACCAAGGCGAGCCCTGCTGGGGGTGTGCTGTGAAGGCCAGGGGGACCCGCATCAGCATTTTCTGTCCGTTCAGGATCCTGGTCTTCTCACCCTTTGGGGCCACCTGCCAACATCTTCTGCCGCAAATCTCACTGAGCTCTTCTTAGGGAGCTTTATTCCTTTTAATTAAAAAGACAAGACTGTCAATTACTTAAACTTAATCCCCAAATGTAATTGTTACTTTGAAAGATATTTTTTCCCCAGAAAGCTCATAGAACAGAAATATTTCCATCAAATTAAAATTTAGTGGGAGCTTGGATTTAAAAAAAAAAAATCATCTTCAGATCCCTGCTGGCTCCAGAAATCTAAATAGCACAGCAAGGCATACGTACGGGGGATCACCAGGAAAGGCTGACTGGTGCAGGCAGACCCAGACTAGGAAAATAGGAAAAGGCATTAAAAACAGTCCCAGGACTAAAGATTCCCTTACCTTTAAATTGATGCTGTAGGGTTTTTAGCCGTTTAGCTTGAAGCTAAATGTAAATTCTGAGAGAGGTAACACTTCCAAGCCTCTGTTGGACATTTGAATAATCGTGTGAATAAATTTCAGATTTATTCTTGATAGAACATTTTAACAGGGAGGGCAAAAGAACTGTTTAGGAAACAGAGCAGAAGGAAGAATGAAAAGGTGAGAAAAGTAACACACAGAAGTAGAGTCAGTGGACAGAAGTGCTTGGTACAACTGGGTCTAATTCAGTGGTTTGGACCACCTATTACGGTGGAGTCTAAATCATTGGACTAGCAGGTGAAGTACTGGTTCTGGGTGAGGTATTGACTGACTACCTGACTTGGGATAAATCGGGAGGAAGTCTGATTCTTATTGCCATTAAAGGAGTTGGGAGATGGTTATCAGGTATTAATGTCAGCTCTCAATTATCTTCATGTGGATTAATCAGGGCCCATGATTTTGGTGTAACTTTGTGCTGACAGGACTGCCTAGCTTCTATCAACAAAAACAAGTCCCTGGTTTCTGCTGGCTAGTGGGGAAGGAGCAATGTACTTAAACACTGAAGCCTTCCCTAGGACATGCTTTACATCTTTGAGCAGGAAAAAGGGGAGGTTCTTGAGGTTGATACTTATGGGTTAGTGTGACAGGTGGTAATGTGCATATGGGCATCCACTGCAAGCGTGTGAGTGTGTGAGTGTGCGCCCCACAGTAGGGAATGGGGCTGCCTGCAGTGCCCCTTAAGTGTAATACTATGATGGTGCTAAAAAACAAGGGAAAGTCTTCTGCATTTGGCCTTGGCATACTTCTGTATTTACACTTGTTAGCAGTCTGGGCATTTCAGACATTCCTAGAATCCCAAATATGTCAAACTATGATGAAGCCACACCAAACTTTTAGCTAACTAATATCCAGGCAACGTGATACAAGTACACCTTTAAATATAAGCACCTTGGAAAATTAAGACATCTGTGTATCTGAATATGATTGTTTTGAACTCAGCAGGTTTTCTTTCTAGGAACTTGAAGCTCTCTTTTATATATTATTTAAAACACCACTTTGAGCTTGCAGGCATGAAAAATGTAATTTCTTTCCCATTTCACAGTTGGAAAAACTGAATTAAAGAGAAGAATTTTAGTAATTATCCATGATTAATAGAGGTGTGTATGTAAATCAGCCTGAATAAGTGTGTGAAATTAGATGTGCTGATGCCAGATAGCTCGGCTTGTGTTTCTGAAAGATGAGTGCTTTCATATAAATCTCTGTATGAGCTGGGCATACATGTCCACGTGTTGAGCACACGTGGAAGTGGACTTTGTAAAAGTGTATGGACATTAAGGTAACTGAATATTATATATTATAAACATAGGTACATAAAATACATAAAATAAATTAGATAAGTATTTAAAATTCATTAGACAAATATATCTAATATGTATCTAATGAGCATCAATGCATACATAATGGTTATTTATAATGTACCATAGAGTTATGTCTGTGCCTGGGTGCACACAAGGAATAGACTGGAATCTGAGTGTACTGTGATGGTGGAGAGTGTGGGAGAAGGTGCATGTTAGTTTCTTAGGGTTCTGGAGATTAATTGGATTTATACGTGCGATACTTGGTTCATGAGATGCCCACTCTTTATGTTAGCTGCTATTATTATTACCATTATTATTATTACTATTAATAATATTACAATCATTAGTAGGTAAGATGAAACTGCTGTCATGATAAGGAGCTGAAAACAAGCATTTTCTCATTGATACCTGGGATAATAGCCTACAGAAATAGATGAGGCTGAAAGGGTTGTCTGGTTATCTTCACAGCATGGGGTATTTTTAGGATTTTTCTCCCAGTTTTCCTCCCATCCCAGTGGAATCTGATTGGAGAACCCATTTCTGGGAGTGCCAGGTGAGGGCGGGTGCATCGCTTCCTCTGTCTGGCTGTTCTGATGCTGGCCCACCTACAGCAGCACCAATCTCCCTGCAGGGGGAAGCAAGCCAGGTGGACTGCAGATTTCTGCAAGCCTGGTTAGTTTGTGGGTTGGGTTTTAATTTTTTTCAAACTTTGATTTGTTTTCAGAGAGAGCTTTAGACAGCTGTATTAATCATGCAAACCCAGCCATGTGCAATGTGTTTTATCAATGGAGAAACAGGAACGGAATGGCAAGCAGCTGTGAACAAACCTAGTGCAGTGCCTGAACTTGGAAGATAATCTCAACATTTCCCAAACCCATTCGCCACATGGGGTTAGTGAATGGAAAGGCTGTTCACTGGGGATAAATAATCAGATGCGAGGCAAACAAGGGAGACAGATTCCAGGGCTGTTAACTTTTTTTTTTTTAAAGTGGCAGTAATCAGAGGATGGGCTGATTGTGGCCAGAAAGCCCCGAGCTCAAGGGAATTCTTCACTTGCAGGTGATAAACACACAACAATGGTGGTTTGTCCTTGTCCTTTTCTCTTCTTTCCCTTCATTTGAACTTCCTGAGGTGGGTGTTGTCACCTCATTCTGCACCTGCGGTCCTAAATGTGAGAGCATCTCTAGTGCACAAGTAAACTTATGGGGAGGAGACAGGCGCAGTGTTACCACTTCTTAGGATTCCAAGGCCTCAGGAAATGATTTGAGCTTAACAAAGTGAGAAAATTTCCCTCAGACATTTAGAGCTGGCTCTTCCGTCATTTTGACAATTCAGTGGATTTTCTGCAGTGATACAGTCAGGGGTAGTTATGCAAATATATGCAATTCAGGACTCATATCAGAATAAATAAACCTAAATTAAAATTAATGGGGAAAAAAACACCTATCAGAAACATAAAAAATGGAACACTATTTGTTTTATTTACTTATATATATGTATATCTTTTAAATTAGGCAGCAGGGAAGCATGGTGGTTTATTTTGTTTGGTTGGTTTGGTTTTGTTTTTGGCATAAAAGGAAAGGACATTTGAAAATTTCTGATTGGCCACAGACAATGTAAATTATCCTTTGGTGTAATTCCAGTATTATTATTATCACTGCAGAAAATCAAGCAATATGATGAAGGAAACCCAAGGGAAAAACATTTGATTTATTGAGCCTTGTTTTTGTTTAATCACAGCTTGAAGGGGTTTAGACGGCATTCCTGCTGCGATTCTGCTGTTTATCCCCAGTCAGCTTGATGAGCCGTAGAGTGGGGGTAGGAGGGGTGACCCGCCAATGAGAGATATTAACAGTGAAGCAGCTGAGATTAAACTTGCGTTTCTGTTAATGGAAAGTAGAAAAGTTCTCTCTTTTTTTTATGATGGGAGGACAGAAGAGGAGCCTTGGGATTTTCAAAACACCTTAAGGAAATTAATTGGCTCAAAAATCCTTCAAGCCATTTGCATCAACCAACTGCCTATAGACACCTTAACACTTCAGGGTGGAATGGTAGGATTCTACATAGATGTTGACAATATATACTATTTAATTAAGTGAAAGTGTTTCATGCTTTAGTTATGACCACAGTGAAGCAGGCATTTTAGATGTTTTGGTACTCCAGGGGCACTATGAAAAAGGTTAAGGATTCCATATGTTGAAAGTTTTTTTTTTTCCATAAGAAACTGCATTTCACATGGGTTGCCAACTTGATTGGAAAGAAGAGGAGAAAAGAGTTTTGATTCTAGAAAGTTAAAGTCCTCGTGAGAAACAGGGAAGTTGAGAGGGCACTGTCTTTCTATAATAACCTCTCACACCAGCTACCCCCAAGTCTCCATGAACAGCTTTTCAATTTCTACTAGCAGAAGCCCTCAGTATTAGTAGTAAGAGAAACTATATTCTCTAAAACTATTGGCTCTAAGGAAGCTATCTACAGTCTATCTACAACACAAAACCAAACGAGGGTCATTCTCCAATCAACAATTCTGTTTGTGGAAAAATATCAAGTTCAACAAAACCCCACATGCTCTGTCCTGATCCAGACTGTTTTTCAATATCAAACAGCTGTCCTTTGTGAACAGTGTGTCTGGCTTCATTTTGTTCAGTGTCTTACATTTCATAAAGACTGATCAGATAAAATATTTGAGTTGTGGCTGCAGAACTGCTCTCACAAAGGACACCCTGAGTCACAGTGACACTCTACAAAGCTCATCTTGGATGGAGCACGACCTCTTTCAAAATGCTATCCACTGGGTACAAATGTGTATGTGTGTGTGTTTGTCACATCAAGATCTCTGCAAGATGTCAACATGATAAAATGGTGTCAATCTCTGCAGCAACACCAGAAGATAAATGTCTTAAAATAATTGTGGCATGTCAGGAATTCAAAATAGGATACTTTCCATGAACACTAAGTTTCATGTCAAGTCTGAAAAACAGGCACATTTTAACAGTCTTATTTTTAGTGGCGGGGATAAGTAACAGATTTCATCAATGTTTCAGGGAAGAATTTTATTCAACAGAGTTCTTCTAAAAATAGTTTGGGCCCTACTTAAAATTTGAAAATAACTTTTATTAAGCTGTCGAGTTCATCCTTGAAACCTTGCACTTCTTATTTCTAATATAATTAAAATAAGTTTGCATATACGTGAATGTATACATATGCAAAACATTGTATTATTGACACTCTGCATATCTACACCCCATTCTGGCCTAATTTTTAGTTTGGACAAGTGTTAATGAAACACGATCTGTCTCCAAACTTATAAAACAGCAGCTTTCTACCTTTAATTCTGAGCGCATTTCCCTTATAGTGTATACAATAATCTTGTTTAATTGGATTTATTTTTTTCCACACTAGGCCCCACATGGCCTACTTCCATTTTTTCTCAGGTCTTTGAGTGTCACTTGCAAATCACTTTTCTTGAACTTAATTTCATTGGTAGGGTTGGTTTTATATCAGATTTTTTTTGTATTGTTTTAATTTTATTTGCCAATTTGCCTTTAAATAGCCTTAAGCCAGAAAGTTGGGGCTGCAACTTGCATCTTAATGTGATGTAGGAGGCAAAATTTAATTTGAGTGTGTAGAAAGTTCTATGATAGGGAATACAGAATGACTACTTTGTTTTTTCATTTGTGTTTTCTAAAATAGTTATGTTGAAAAGGAAAAGCCCCCAAATAGACCAGGATTTTAAGAAAAAGTAATGTCCGCTGTGGTTTAGTTCAACCTTTGGTAGTAGATAAATTCATTTTTACAAGCAATACCAGTGACCTCAGATTTGGATTGTATAAGCCTACAAATGCATGGGTGGTCAGTTAGAGGAGTCATATTTTTATGAGCTACAGACTTTAACTGGCTGTGTTTCAAATATGTGAATTCATGGTTACCTGCAATAAATACTAACTGAACAAAAATTGCTTTCTGAGTTTAGCATTGTCTCCCCAATTACTGGGACCTGTTACCTGCCTCTCAACTAGGGTGAGGGCAATTGATTGACCTTTGGAGGAAGGTTTAAAGAAAAAAAAAATGATTCCTATTGTCCGTGAATTTTGTAAACGTGTTTCCCTTTGTGGGTTTTGCCCATTATAGGTGATGGAGAATGACCCAGCAACAGAGCTACAACGATAAAAATCATACTGACCTTGAATGGGGTGGGGGATTGTGGGTAAAACACGCTCTAAAGGGGAAAAAATAGTAAGCGTCACAGAGAATTTATAAAATAGATATAGATATAGATACACCTTATTCATGTTTAGCTACTCAGGCAATTATAAAACAGACGGATTCTCATGCCTATAGGATCACATCTCCCATAAAGCGTTTCTCTGTCCTTCCTGCCAGCAGTAAATTATCAGAGAGCTATTGGGAAAATTTTAAATCCAGAGCCTTTAAAAAAAATTAGCTAGAGTAGGGGTGACCCTACAAACAGGACCCTACCTTCTTCTGGAAAACCCACCAAAAGTATATATTTCTTGGAGGGGTGTGGGGTTGAGAGTGTTTAAATTAGTAGTGATCAACTTCAGTTCATGCGTCTCGGCCCTGGTTCTGGGCTCCTTCACTGATGACAGATGGACCTATGGCAGCTAAGGACTCTGTTCCTCTCTCTAAGCCCTGCAGCTCATATCAGCTTTAGCCAAGCATACTTCTCTACATTCCTCCCAGTAGCTTGGTTGAAGACCAATGGCAAATGAAAATCAACAAAAATCAAAACCACACCATAAAATGAAAAGCACAGGTGCATATTCCATTCTGATCTGCCTGCCGTCTCGTATCATAAGCTCAGAAGAGTAGATTTTGCCTGGAATTTGGGCACTCCGTGTACCTGGACAGGACGTTTCCTTGCAGAATGAGCTTTCTAGATGAAAGTTATGGCTTAAATGCCAAAGTTTCTTAAGTGCATTAAGATGGAGCTGGTCAATAGCACATTGAAAAATTGTATCTTAGTTACACAAGTGTCAAGGGAAAAAAAATGTTTTAAACCTCCACTGGTTATTTGGTATTAAGTTTCCACTTTGAAAATAGATAGTTAAAACTGCTCTCAGTATTTATATAGCAGTTGGAGACCACTGTCCTGTATTATACTCTATCCTATTTTATTTTTATTATTACTATTATTATTCAGACTGTTTCAGTGATTCAGCTTAGTATTTTCTCATCACACTGTTTGCAGCTGGGTAAATGCACTCTGTCCTCATTTAGACAAGACCATTTATATTGCTAAGCCATCTCACCCACCCTCCTCTCATTGCCTCTTCAACGGCTTCCCAGCTTATTATTACCGTCTTAGCCCCACCCTGTCATCATCATCTTAGCCCCATCACACCCCATTAGTTCCTCTCGTTCTCTTAATTCCATCCGATTGACTTATTCCTCCGATACTTCCCCATCCCAGCTTTTTATCTTTATTCTTCCACCATCATTTCGCTGTATTTTATGTCAGGGTTTGCGGGCTCTGGTAAGAGTACAAAGTGAAGTAAATACCACTTAAAATAAAAAAAGATATTTCCAACTTTTGATATTCAAAGTAGGGGAGACCAGCAACTTTGGTGCTGTGTGCCCTGTCCTTTGGCTGCTAATATTCGAGGAGGTCAATATAGCTTAGCAACCGACTGGGAGGTTTTAGGAACAGAACGCTGAGGTTGACCCCTATACTATCTGCTGTGGCTCTTAGTAAGTCTTAATTCTGCGCTTTAGTTTCTTATCTGCTAAATGGGGTGGGGGTGTTACCGGCTGATTCTGCTGGGATACGGTGAAAAACATTAAAAAAAAAATGTTAAATTGGCATTAACGCATCACAAGAAACCTCTCTGAATTAAAAGCACCTAAATGACACAAGCTGGAGTTGAGGTTAGAGTGTGTCTATAGAGGTAATTTGTTAACTTAGATTTGGTTTTCCTTTATTTTCCAATGGGTATTGCAGGTGTTCAATGTTCTTTCTGGAAGTAGGCATATTCATCGCCTGCTTTTAAAACAAAAATGAGTCTTGCTGCCCATCTATTTCCTACTGTATCCGCAGAGAACCCTTATAAGGATTTGGAAGCCAGTCTTTCAAACTACACGTACATAGTGTTCACATAAGTGCTCAAACTGCTTTATTATGTGGCATCCAGAAGTAGCTGGTTAAGAGGCTTTGCCAAGTCTTAACTAGCATCATCAAGAGTTGTATGTTTAAGTTCTGGGTCCTAAAGATAATGACTTAAATTGGCTTCTGAAGAAGCGGGGAGGCCCTCATTTTAAGGGCTCTCTCCAGGGCTGGGTTGCTTAGGTAGTACTTGAGATTGAATCAACTATAGGTTTATAAGTTCATGATTTTTTAAACTTAAAAAGAAAATTTAAAAACCTCCTACACACTGATGTGGTGTGGCACAGAGCAGATTTCTTTGTATTTTTATTCACTGTACTCGGTAGCCTCAAAACACCTGACCAAGCCACACGTTTCTCTAAAGTAGAAGGTAACTGATCCATACGACTGTCCTTCTTTAACATGTTGACTATTCCCCTCTTAGGGTCAAAAGCTGAGCACCAGGCTGGAACATGTGCTCAAAATCTCAGTGTGCTACAGATAAGCCAACGGTCCGACTAATGGAGTGGACCCAGGCTGATGAGGGGGATGGAAATGGAAGTGGGAGGTGGCAGGAGTGGAGCTCGGGGGTGGGAAGGGAGATAACAATGTCTAGTCAGCGAAAAGACCTCACTGTGGGAGAAAAGGAGAAAGAAGTTTGCCTCTAAACTACAAAATTTACCTCTAACATTTTCCCCACATGTACAAGTCTAGACAATGTGTTAGTCTAGAGCCTGGAGCCTGAAAGGAGATTACCTGAATTAAAATCCCAGCAGCATTACTTAGTTGCACTAGTTACTTAACCTCTTTGTATAACAGAGGAATATGAATACTTAGTGAGGTTGTCCTGATGATTAAACGGGGTCATGTATGTTGTGTCCAGCACATGCGCAGAGCACCTTGTACATACTCACTTGACAAGAAGTAATGACACTGAAATCACCTCCCTTCTTCTTCCTCCCTAACTGTTGCTTTAAAAATAACTCAATGTAAGCAACAAAACAAGATAGGTTTCCTTTGTGGGTGCCTTGCAGTCATCAGTGTGGATACAAGGAATTTGTTATGTTATGACAATGGAACTTCTCTTGGCATCACCAAAATCCAAGTCTTCACCCATGGGATGTATATTCCCACATCTGACAGAAACTAAGGAGCTGAATCCTTGCCCATACACATTGTACCATCGGATTAATGCGTTCAAGAAAAATAATGTAATGTACATTTTGCCTGGGATGAAGAAAAAGATTTAAAAGGCATTACTTGGATATATGGACTAAAGGACTATGGATCCATAACAAACAGAATGCTAGACTGCATGGAGAACAAGACAAATGAGGAAGGAATGCTTCCACTGGCTCAGGGAAAATCTCTGTGAATACAATGCATTCTTGCACTCTCATTCAATTATTTTGACCCCTTTGGAGATCAATATTTGCATAGAAAGTGAAGAAGCATATGTATGTATGTGGTGGAGGACAGGATGTATCGGTGACCGCAAACTGACACTGTGTACAAAGTCAGCACATGTCACTGCGGTGGACACTGAAAATGTGCTGATGCACCAATGAAGCTGGATAATCGTGAACTCTTTGGGGGCTCTGGCTCTGGGTTTCCACCTGCTGCTGCCTCTGGCTGGCAGCAGCTCACCAGCTGCCTTGTCTGCTCTAGACTGGCTGGGTCAGCAGAGCACCCCGCTGCCCACATAGCGCTCTCTGTCACGGGGGCTGGCTGCGGCTGCTCCTCCCAGCATCTCTCCCCTCCTGACCCTGTTCTGTGGAAAAGTACCGCCACCAATAGTGTCTTCCTTCTTCCCATTAAACCGATGTACTTTGGATCAAGGTGATGGGCAATCTATTCACACATGCACTTTCTTTTTTCCTTTATCTTCCCTTTCTCTCCCCTGCCTTCTCTTTCTCTCTCTCTCTCTCTCCCTCTCTCAATTTCTTGCCAGTGGAAAATTGGCTACCATAGGGCCTCATTCCCAAGGATCTGCATTCCCAAGCTTTGAAGCTGTAACGACACATCTCCCAAACCCAAATCCTGGCGGCAGGGCAGGCATGGGGCAACTACCATTCCTGTTATGTAAGGAGCAGAGCTTCCCCCTTAAAATGTCCGCACTTGGGCCTTAGGTCTAAGAAATAGGGCAGTAGATTCACTAATTTGGGGCGATTTTAATAGCTTCTCTTCACCTCAAAGCCCAGTGATCCTTTGTGTTCTATTCTTCTCTAAGTACAACACCTCCTAAGCTTCCCATAAGGTGGGAAAGCGATTGCAAGGTGAATGCTGAGGCTTGCGCTGTCTCTGTGCTGCTCAAGGCAGAGCTGGTGCCTGGGTCAGCTGCTCTGCAGGGGTGGCGTGTGCCCACCGGAAGGAGGCGCACATCATTAATCCTGGCCCCGAGCGCTTCCCAAATAGATAAGGGAGGGTGACTTCTGTAAAATCATCAAGGGCAATGTGATCGTGAAACACTTGCCCAATTTCTTGAGTCTTAGTTTACAAACAGAAATCCTATAAGATTCTTGATATTTCTTAATTTTCCTGGGTAGAGTCCTTTAAGTGGGCTTTTGTGTAGCAGTGGTATTTTAGGGACTGAGACCTTTTACCCCCACGAGCTGACCAGCAGTATCCCTACTATATCTGATCTAGACCAGGCTCTCTCTTCTCCTCACATATTTTCTTTCTCTCTCCTTCCCTTTCTCTTTCTCTCTCTCTTTCGTACTTGTGTGAAACAGGCTACCACAGAGCCTACTCCATCCCCCCTCCACTTCCTCTGTCTCGGCCTATAGGTATCATTTTATTTATTTTTTGAAATATATCACTAGCGCTGTTCTTCTTCTGGGTGGCATAGGAAGAAAAGATACTTTAAATGCAAATTTATAGTTGCTCACTTTCTCTAATCCAATTATATCATTTTCTCTTTTCGAATCCCCAGAAAACCTCTTGTTAAGTGTATGTTGTTCTGTTTAACCAGGTCACCTGAGATTTGTCAAAATCTCAAATTCATAGCTGAGGCTATGTTTTTGCCCCCTATCTATGGAATCCTCAATGTCAGGAGTGAAACAGGTAAGTACATTTCTTAATAAGTATCTTCTCAAGTGTCTTGAGATATTGATGTCTCCAGCTAAAGCAAAGAACACTGATGTTTGGTTTTTGGAGACAAGTAAACAGAGATATGAATTTTAAACTTCACACTGATGCAGCCTTTGTAGTATAGCTGCATCCCGTCCATCACACTTACAGACTGAAGTCAGTGGGAGTCCTAAATGAGAATCTGAAGGCCAAATACACAATAGTTTGTGGCTGATTTTTAATAAGTGGAGTTGGATCTTGAGCAGTTTTAAAATGGCTTTTAATACTACATTTCAAGGAAAAATCTCACCTAAATTGGTTTTTCTCCAAAAATATTTTTTTTATTAAAGACTCATCTAAACTTAAAAGAAGATAGAGCCATTTCTCCTGACCACAGTATTTCTAGATTTTTTCCAACTGAGTGTGTACAGAAAAACAAACAACAAAAACTTCCTAGTGACATTATTGCAAAATAATAATAATAATAATAATAATAATAATAATAATAATAATAATAATAATAATAATAATAATAATAAATTCTTTGGACTTTCTCCTTTAGTCCAAATGAACTTTCTGGCACAGCATGTGCTAGCTTTTTGGCTTGTTTTACTCATTCTGATAAACATTTCCCTTTTCTAAATGTCATCCTTCCCCCTGATCTCACCCATCATGCTCTGTTTCTCAGGAGGCATTTGATTCTATGCTCACAGCTAACAGGCCACCAAGGCAGGGCTCAGATGTCTGACTATCACATGATGCTCAAGAGAAAGGCCCTAAGGTGGGCTCTCCCAGTAACACCAGTAACTTAAAACAACTTGTCCCTCCTTCATCTGCCTTGTGGAGCTTCTTTGGTCTTTGGTAGAAGAAGCTTTGCTCCTCTCTCTTAACATTCTGACCCACCTTCAAAAATATATCAGACAAGCAATGTTTCCTGCTGTCACACAGAAACGTTTCTGCAACCATTTTTCCTCCTTTAGATTTTATATAATGTTTTAATCATTCATTCCACTCTTCCTCTTGTGTAGTTAAAAATACACTTTCTTTTTCTAGTCTCTCTCTTATCCCAGCACCTTAGCCATCCTCACTGAATACCTCTTCCCCAGTCCCTCCCATCACTGCCAGTTTTTAACTGTGATCCCTTTTCTAGGATCTTACATCATCTCTGCTCCTTACAGAGGCCATCACCAAAGAGATTCTGTTCTCTGAATATTCTTATAGTTTAACTAACCATGAAAAAAAAATTAAAGAAACCCAAACATAAACAAACAAACAAACAAACAAAAACAAGGCAGTTATCAAAAGCAAACCAGATAAGGGAGGAAAGGTATTCCAGTTGTAAGTCTCACCTTATGCACAGGGACTGAGAACCTGTGTTTTTGCTTCAGTGGCTACACTCTGATTTTTGTGTAAGTTTACTTGTAAGAGCTAAGGGAATGATTTTTGAGTTTTCCAGGGAAGAACTCCATGGATTTGGTTCTTACAAGCTGGGCCCTGCTTTGGCATACTTACTGAAAAGGACGAGGCTGGCATTGGTGACCCCCAGGTTGTTGGCAGCCACGCAGGTATAGTTGCCATAGTGCTCCTCAGTGACGTTGGTCACCGTCAGGGAGGACTGGCCCTCCGTGCTCTTAATCTCGAGGCCATTGGCACTGTTTATCCTAAGGGTTCAAAGACAGAAGAGTCAAAGGAAACATTGATGAAGATGTGGCATAGTCATTTCCTTCTCATCCTTATATTAGAGAAAAAGAAGAGACAGGAAGTACTTGGAGCTTGTTGTTCCTGCTCACTTCCTCATTTTAATCACACAATCCTGTATGATCTAGAATCAAAGTACATGGATGGAGAAGACTTGGGAATGGATGGATTTTACTGGCTCTGGTTTCTGCCATAGGTGAGAAAGACCCGCAGGTGGGAACTACCCACTGAACCACCTACCTCACTCTCTGCAAGTAACCTGAGTGATTTGGGGCTTCAGTCTAAGAGCTATGGACCCCAAAACACTTGGTAAAAAGCCTTGGAAAAGGAAGAGTCTAATCCTGTAGGCCTACATAATTACTCCCGGGCTTGGTTTTGTCATCAGGGCTTCTGGTCCCCCTTTTCGAGCACGGAGACCTCGTGGAGCGGGAGCGCACAGCAGGTTGGGCCCATACCTGGTGTCATCCCGGTACCACTCAAAGTCGGGCGCGGGCACCGCCGAGGCCTCACATTTGAGGGAAGCTTTTCGCCCTGTGGTGGCTTCATTGCTCTTGGATTCCGTGATAGTGGGAGGATCTGTGGGAAGGACAGGAATACAGTTTGCAGGGACATCAGAGGGTGCTCCAGAATTTCCATGCAAGAAGGAATTAGAAAGGACAATCTGACTGAAGAGGGAGAGGATAGGAACAGTCTTAAAGCTCCATTTACATGAATTTTGTGATCAGCTGAATACGACTGATTACTAGAAAACTAAAAAAAAAAAAAAAAAAAAAGAGAGATTACTGAAACTGTAGACTTGGTTTACTTAAACGAGACACTTAACAGGGTTTTATGGAAATGAAATCTAGGATTTTTTTTCCCTTCCTCCAATAGACCATCCATTATTCCAACCATAGGTGGGAATATGTGTACAGTCTTTTTTTCTTTTCATAAATTAGGTGGTGATTCTAAAAGGGATTTTAAATGTATAATTTGAGATTTTTCTTTTTCACCATCATCATGATTACTGTTGTTACCTTTTGAGATGGCAGTAAGAAGTCTCATGAAAATAACAGAGCGCTCAAGTCCTACCAATCCAAGCTCAGCCTGATACTGTTGCAGGAATTTAGGAAAAGAAGCTAGCAAATATTAGATGGTTACTTCACTTTTTCCCCTCCTCTGTGTTCTGTTATTGCTATCACCCAGGTAAATTTTGTGTTTATGTCTGAGAGTGCAGCCTGAAGTCCAATCTGGTGCATAAACACCTTCCTGGGCTATCAGTCTTCTATTCTCTCTGTCATTTGTGCACTTGATTTTTTTTTTTTGTTGTTGTTGTTGCTTGGAATTAGGCCTTCAAAACTGTAACGGGCTTGAAATGAGCTCAGAAGCACATCTGATGTGCTAATTTGCCATGATTTTTTAAACAATCCTATGGAAAGTGGAACAAATGTTTATAGGTTGACAGGACTGAGCTAGGATGGAAGACTTGAGCTCTTGGCTTGATGATGCTGTGTTTGTGCAGGTTATGGACCTTCGAGGAGAGAAAGAATTTTCTGTCCAATGGTCATTTGCCAGAAAATGGCAACTTGGCTGTGTGAACATGGAAAAAATAGACCCAAGCCATCTGTCTATATTTTATAAAGGAAAAAGTTTATTTAGGTAAATTAGTAAAGCAAAATCTAGTATACAAAATTCATTAACTCGGCTCTTCAGCACCTGGTTCAGCCCCCTTATGTTTGAATTTTTGTCTTCATGTTCAAAACTATTTTCTAAGTTTTCTGCCTATAGCAGACTTGGATCCTCTTAGTTAAAAATGATGTACAAAAGCATCAGATGAGTCTGCAATTTTCTCCCCCATTTCATTTTCACAACAGCTTGGACATCTTCAAATCACTGTCAGAGAGGGGAGGAGTTAGAGCACATTTGGATAAGCACCACCAGCCCGTGTGTGAACAGGTGTGCCAGAGTGGGTGGTGGTGGTTGTTTGGATTTAAACTTACCTGCTTATGTTTGTATAGACACAAAAAGACAACGTGATGAGTGGAAAGAACCCTAGATTGGAAATTAGGAGTCCTGGGATTTAATTTCAGTTTGGTTGTGTGGAATTTCCCATCACACATTTTATCTTTCTGAGCCTTGGTTTTATTATCTATAAAATGAAGGAACCACACATTAATGATCTATATAGCATCCCTTCCAGCTGAAAAAAATCACCAATCCTAGCTAAAACTGCCCATTCTTCACAAATGGGCAGTTAGTAGCATTATGACTCAAGTGTATTTTCATACTCATGGCTTCTTTAATCCTTAACCCTTAAATTGCTGACTTCAAAATTCTAACTCATTTGTCTATTCCATAGGTTGGGAGTCAGGATTGGTAGTCAGAAATAGGACAACTCAGGTCTGATTTTGACTCTTCTCTTAACCAGAACTGTGACCTGGACAAGGGTCTGCATCAGTTTGGCTTTTTCTTTCTCACCCTTTAAGAGAAGAAGTTAGCTTAAAATGATCCACAAGCTTCCATTTAAAATTCTTTCATTCTATGAATGCTTACGTAGCTCATCAGAGCATATTAGTTCAGTGGCTAATGCAGAAATTGGTGGCAGTGGTGTGGATGGGGGAGATATTTGTGGAGAGACGGGGCATCAAATCAAAGTTAAGACCTTGGATTTAAAGTCTGATAGACCTGAGCTCAAATCCAGTCTCTGCTTCTCATTGTCCTCGCTCATTAGAGAGTTCAGTGCTTTGTCTATAGAGTCACATTGCGTCAGTTTCATCATCTATAAAATGCTGGGACCAGAGGCAGAGAGGCCCATTTGGAGACTGCTGAAGGAATCTAGACAGGACTGCACTGGGTTTGTGATAAAGGAGCTGGAAGGGAGTGGACAGATTTGAGACTGAGAGATTCTGAGCCTCAGAATCCACAAGATTAGGTGTGAGAAGTAAGGGAAAGGAGGATGAGTGTCAAAGATAACACCCAGGATTATGGCTTGGGCATCTAAGTGATGCCATCCACTGAATAAATATTAGTTTTCCGTCCTCATCTCTTCACTATATTAGGTTCTTAAACTGCCAATGACTCTTCAATCAGTAGCATGTTGGCTGGAGAGATGATCTTGCTTGTGATTCTATAGATTTGTTCAATTTCTCAATTTGTAAAATGAGTTTTAACAAGCATTTGTGAGTTTCTGAAGCCAAGTGGATAAGAGTGACAAATCTTTAGTGATGACTACTACTTTGCTAAACCAGCCCCAACCTGGGCCAGAGTCCACATCTTCCATCACCTCCACCTCTGGTGCTCAAAGCTGGGGCACCTCAACATAATCCATGAAGAGGGGGGAGGGTACAGCTCAAGTGGTAGAGCACATGCTTAGCATGCACAACGTCCTGGGTTCAATCCCCAGTACCTCCTCTAAAATAAACAAACAAACAGACAGAAAGACAGACAGACAGACCTAATTACCCCCCCACACACACCAAAAACAAAGTTAAAATAAAAAAAAATTCCATGAAGGTCTTGTAGGACCAGGGACACAGGTCCCGGCTGTACAATTTTATGGGAGAGTTCTTCCTTACTCTGGATATTTCCTTCTATGTAATAGAAGACTAGTGAGCCTCCTTGCTCTGGGACCCAGGGAGAAGGAATGATTTTTCTAACTGAAAAATTGGGAATGAACAAACTAGGACAGACTTTCTTTTCCTCACCTCTTCCCCTTCTTCCTTCTGGGACCAAGTCTCTGGTAGGGAACCAGGGTTCTCCAGGGCTGCCATGACTGGAGAGGTCGGTTGGCCACTCTAAGCTCTACCTCTCACTATCTTGATCTCTAACAACGGGTGCAGCTGGGCCTCCCATATGTCTCCTTTACTTAATTTCTCAAGTTGTTTGGAACCTGAATAGCTAAGTAATAAGCTATTTATTAGCTACTCAGAGACGCCAGCATGGGAAGGGTGGCAGTGAACTAGGGTTGAACACTCTTAAGTACATTATTCTTGGGACGGGATGACATTGGTCAATTACAAAGGCCAAACACTTGCTTCTCTCCTTGAAAATCTAGGAATTTCCTCATACCAGGGCAAAGTCAGAGACAATGATAAATGTATGAAGAGCTCGTTGCTTCTAATATTTCTCAAATAACACAATGGTGTAAGTCTGTTCCAGAGCTTATTGGAACGAACATTTCAAAATTTATTTGTAATGAATTCTGTATAGGTGAGGCTAAGAAAAGTTATTACAAGGCATGTTGTGGCAGGCTTACTATAGTTAAAATAATAGACGGCCTTGCTCAAAATATGGTTATAATTAAAACGTGGCTTAATAACAGTGCTGCACAGAGGTCCATTGTTATTCTTTACATGACTTTGGAATAGCTTACAATTGTCAAAGGACTCTTCCAGTTTTTATTACTTTCAAATGCTGGGTTCTGAAAATGTTAGTAAGGGCTTTCCTCTTATATCACCAATAACAAGACTCTTTCAAGTAGAATGAATAGGATAACAATGACAGTGACCTAGCAAACAGAGTATCATTCACTTCATCTTCCTAATGTTCGGAATAATAGTAAAAAGGAACAAAATCCTGAATAAAAGATTCAATTTATAGGTATTTACCATTTGTCAGCACTTTACGAGGCTTTATTTATTCTCTTTATCCAAACAGTAGCCCTAGGATGTAAGGATTATTAACCTCATATTAGGAATGAAAACATAGACCTGCAGAAGGTTAGTAACTTGTCCAAATGCACTCAGCCAGCACGTGATGGAGTCTATATTTGAACCCATGTTCTGAAGCTCATGCTTTCTGCACTTTCATTTGAATGAGTTCCTTTATAGAGAAATTAATTCCTAATAAGGAAAAATACCATTTAGAGGAGCATGCTGGTAGCTTAAAAGGTAAATTTTTTTCCCTGCTATTTCTGCTATTACAGGGTACCAAAAATGGTACAAAATACAGTGGCGTAGTGGATACAGATCCACATTAGAAATCAGGAGATCTGGGCTCAGCTTCTACCTGTGCCACTCAGGTTGTCAGCTCCTGAAGGCGATGTGTTGACCTCCCGCAGCCCATCATCTTTGAATGCTTATGAAAACACCTGCCTACCTGCCTCACAGATTTGATGTAAATATCACATGAAATCTTGTATATGAGAGCACGTTTAACACCTGAAGTGCTTACATTTATTATTTTTATTACTATTACTCACATGGTATCTTGGAAGGAAAGAGGGCCTTGGAGTTAGACCTGAGTTGAGTCCCAGCTCTACCACTCACAGGTTCTTTGATTTTGTGGCAGAAAATGCTTACATTCTCTGAGCTTTGGTTTCACCCTGTGCATGGAGTCAATTTGATTATCTTCCAGGTTAGTGTGTGATGGTGGACCAATGGGGTGAGGACAGAGAACTCAGGCAATAAGAAAGGCATTGTTTCTAGAGAATTTAAAAACAATAATAAAACTAACTAAAAGTTGTATTTTACAAAAAAAAAAAATCACCATGTACCAGCAATACTAAACCAAACATGCTAAACAGTGTCAATGATAAAGTAAATATTCCTCGTACTAGGGCAGGCCAGGCCCCAAACACCTCCCTCGCTGGCTGGCCAGTGTTCGTGTGATGATTACAGTGACTCATACAAAATCTCTAACAGAGTCTTGGTACTCTGAAGGTTCTCAGAAAATGATGGTTTTGTTCAAGTTACAAAGTTATAGTAGAAAATAGCAGTTCCCTGGATTCTTACTGAATATTTCCTCTGATGATCCCATAACAGATTCATAAACATTAGGATGCATCTTTATTGACATCATCCCAAATATAACAGTAAACTAAAGACTGCCATGGAGAATGGAGAGGTGCAGCCACGAACAGCTAGTGAAGGTAGCCCATCTGGTTCCATATTGAGCAGTTATTTTCCTAAAGTTTTATCACTAGGTGATTTTTGAACCAAAGCGTAGAAGAGTCCAGTAAAAATATAGATGTATTACCTGGAAACGACAGATGTCTCCAGTCCTAACTGTGGTTTCTATGGCAGGTAACCTCTGCTTCCTCTAAATGAATGTCTATCACATGTAAGGGTGAGCTTTAGAAATGCCAGTGTCCCATGTCCCCCAGCATCTATGTTGGGTTGGTTAGCTCTGGACACTGGAGCAGAGGCAGAGCGGAATTCAAAGGGACACAAGAAGAGGAAAAAAGAGTCATAAAGAGTGATGATGTGAACCTGGTTGGAGAGATAGCTGTGGGAAAGTATTAGCTGGCCAATGGGGTAGAGGGTAAGCTTGAGAGCTAGGGGTGGCTTTTGAGATGGATTTCTCCAGGAATGGGAGAAACCTCCAATGTAAGAAGAGTCCAAATAAAATTAAGTCCTCATTTATTGAACATTTACTGTGCACTAGACATTGGGGATACTGGACAATAAGATGAGACAAATCCATTAGTAGCTACTTTTAATGCACTGTGAGAAGTAAAATTGAGGAATTACACCTAGAACCTTGAAGTGAAAGGACAGTTGCCCCTAGGGCTGGTATCTGGAAGAAGTTCACAGCTATACTGTAAGATACAAGAAAACAGAAGTCCTGCCTACTGTACAAAATTTTACTAAGCTTATTTACTTGAGGAGGTTTCAGGTCAATAACGCAGCTTCTGTAAACTCCAGGACCCCCTACCACTTAGAAAATAGATGGTGCCTGTCAGCTGGCTATGCACAGTGCTGTAGATCAACTGTGGAGAAGGATTACCCCAGAGAAGTAAACAGGGGAGACTGCAGAATCCAGCTTGTGAGTTAAACAGGAGAAACTCTTCTGTCTCTCTTATTTACTGCCCTAGCTTCTCAGTGCCCTGCAACAAATATTTGTTGGCAGTTGAGTAAATGAATCAATGAAGTGCTAGTAGGAGAAAATTAACAGCACTGAGTTGTTGTTGTTTTTTTTAAGTGGTACTTTGGGTCTGTTCCAAGATGATAATCTATTTAGCCATTATTTATCTTAGCCATCTTGACCCCCTGACCTAATTCCAAACCTTGTGTCTTGAAAAGGAAGAGGAGTCAGCTTAAATAATGGAAAATTTACATAGGAGGCAGGCTTATAGAAAGTGACAAAGGTGATGCCAGATATTTTTCAATTTGCATGACTTTTGCTAGCCAGACCTCGTTCTGTAATTTCATCTCGGACTCTTCATCTACTTAATACAAGTACATTTAAATAGGATGAATTGTTTGAACAGGACAACAGGTGCACTGGCTAGTTGTTTTAATATAATATAAACAGAGCTTACAAAGTGTTAGCAAAAAGGTGATTCCAAAGGAAATTGATTCAGAACATGCTTTCTGATTTGTGACAAATATCATTTGCAAAGTTTGGAGAAATGTTAAGAGGGCAGTTTACCTGTGAGTTTTTCCCGTATTCATTCAGTAAACATTTACTGAGCAATTTTTATAAGGTCAGGCATATGCTGGGTGCTGCTGGTTAGGATACACTGGCTGTTTGACTAAGTCCATTATAGATTTCTATGTAATTTGTTATGACAAGTCTTTTTAGAATCTCAAGGGTCTGTCCATATTCTTCTGTGGTTCACTCATTGTGAGGAAAAGCTCACATTTTTATAAAAGGCTTTTCTTGAAAATTATCAGTATTTTCATCTGTTCTAAGTTACACTTTGGGGACAGTCAAGAAGGAGCAATGTCAGACTAATTGCTCTAATAATAATAGGGCCCAGGCGGCTGGCTTTGATCTTGGGAACCATCTGCAATGCAGACTGCTTTGATGTTTCACACAATGGAAGTATAAATATTTTCTATGTTCTCCATGATTGGACTTTCAGAAATCTAATTAAGATGAAGGTCAATTAAAAGAAAATAAAATCTTAACTCCAAAAGTCAGAGAAGAGGTGGAAGATGATGGCGTGGCTGTGTACACATGAAAGAAGCTAACCAACCTAATTATAAATTTGTATAAACACCCAGAGAAACTGCCTTTCATGTGAAAAAAAGGTCCTAAAGCATTTTATAACATTGAGATCATTAATGTGTCTTTGAAACACACCCAGGACTGGAAAAGAATAGTAATACTGGCATTTCAAAACTCCATTACTTAAGAAATAGCAGACAGCGACGGGATAAAAGCCCTTCGGACCTCATCAAATGCAGCCCCTTGCTTCTTGGAAATGAGCGCCATCAATGCTACTGCAGTATCCTGTCTATTGGATTCTGCTAGATCTGGTGTGAAGGGGATTTCGCTTTCTGTCTCTGAAGGCTGCTAAGCTGGAGAAAGGCCCCAGGAAATACTGCAGCCCAGCACAGACTAGGTCACCAGAGGCAAGTTTCCTCAGCTCTCTTTGCCTCAGTTTACAAAATTTTAAGGTCAGATTAATGATGATCACCTCATGAGTTTAGTGTTGGGACTAATGACAAGTGTTAATCCCTTAATCAGTGCTTGTACATAGTAGGTACTGAAAATTGAAAACTCTCCTTTCAAATTCCTTTCTTTCATAGTTGCTTTCTGTGTCACCTTGGAAAGGCAATTATCTTTCCTTGAGCTTCAGTGTCTCAAACTCTAAAATGGACTCAATTACATCTACTTTGCTAAGGACTTTATACAGAATCTCTGGCACATAGGTTAATGGGCATGGAGGGCTTAAGATAATGGAAAGTAACTTATCGTCCAAAGCATATTTTCAAATACAGATTAAGATGTTTATGCACGTATGTCTGTGCACCTTTGTGCATGTGTGCATGCGTGTTGTATGTGCATACATGTGTATATATATGTGCGGATTTGTGTGTGTGGCTGTGTTAATTGCACCAGAGGGAAGAACTGTCAGGACATCCCTTTGTCCCTATCACTAGCCACAATTATGTGATGTGGAACTTGAATTTGAATGATGTGGAAAGTCACTCCTAACTGAACATTCGAACTGAAATGAATTCTCTTTATTCCTTTGCTGGGTGACACACATCATATGGATCTGCCCCCTCCCCCCATCTTTTGAACTACATCTAAGGATCCTTTCATCTGAGAAGTTCAAAGTATGCCCACTTACCTATGCATCTTAGTGAAATCTTCCTTTCTAATGCCCAGGCTTTAGGACAAATAGATAACCAATATTAACCTATCAGGTGACCCTGGTAGTCATCAGGGACAGATGGTATCTGACCAGAGTGGCTTGAATTTGTTCCCAAGCCCAATTAGTTAAATAGCAGGGGATAAGGTATTATCCTGAATCATTCCCTTTTGACAAACAATGCATTAAGGTGGAAATTCCAGTTAAAGCAGATAAGGAATTGTTGATTTTTCCAAAGTGGTACGATCCTGCTCTCCACAAAGACCAGAATAGTGATCACCAGAAATGCTAGGGCTACCTGATCATGTTTTCTTAATTCTGTAGTCTGAATAAAAGACAGAGCATATTGTTAAATGGATGATGGGTTATATTTAGAGTTGGTAGAGTTGATTTATCACATTCAAAGGCCAAATCCTGCCCTTGAATGTGTCCGATGTACAAATGTGCATCCCTGACCAGAGGGGCATCTGCTTGAAATGCAGTGTTCTTTTGCTCACAGGATTTTCAGAGCTGGCTGAAAGTGGAGGTGGGCTCTGGGCACCTGCTGGCTCCTGCCATACTCACAGTTCACAGTGACCTTGACTTGTTTGACGTCCGCCGAGGAGACCTCATTGGCAGCTTTGCACTCGTATTTGCCTGACTGCTCCCTGGTGATGCCGAGGATCTCCAGATACTCTTCTTCTCCTTCAAACTCTCTTCCTGAAAAACAGAGGTTTGCAAGATTTTTTTTGAGGTTTAAAATATGCAGCAGATGACCTCTTTTTTTCATTTTAGAGGCAATAAATCTACATGGCTTTTCAATAATTTGACAATGTGCTTTGTCTGAGGTCAGGTTCTATACAGGCAACCCCCAGCCAAGACAAAAAATCATGTGAAAATGATAAGGAGGAAGTGTTCTCAGGAGAACCTGGAAAGGGAGTGGGAAAATGGGATTTTTGTTGCTCTCTGTGGGGCAAGACCTGGCATTGCACCACAATCCCTGAGGGAGCTCTGGGGACAGCACAGGTCCCACTTCACCGCTGTCCTGACCAAGCGTCAAGAAGCTGGAGCGTTTATACATCACACTCATCAGCCACTGGTTAAAGGCTCAGAGCAAAGTGGGGGTTGGGAGGAGGTGCACACAAGTTGTGAAGGTCAGCCATTGAAGTGCTGGCATCATCAATTACACCATGCTGCAAAACACTCTCTCAACCAAAGTTGTTATGAGGACAAGTGGCTTCCTTTGAGAAACTGTCATTCTTCTCCACCAGACTATGTGGAATTCTGTTTGCAAATTTCATATTTGAAATCCTGTCTTGCAGTTCAGTGTCAAACTACATCATCAACGAGGCTCTTGGGCCATGGACCAGATCCATGAGAATGTGCTGTTGCTGGTGCATTTTGTTACGTGGGGGTGGAGGGGAAGGGAGCTAAACATCATTGGTTTAATCAGGAGGGATTAGGGGTCTGGAGGTGCTTTTTGGAAAGTTCCACAAAGTTGGATGTGTCAATTTTTGTAAAGAAATCTCAAGATAGGAAAGCTTGTTTAATTCCCTGATTAAATTTCTTTCTTTGGGGGTGGGTGAGGGATGGAGTTGGGGGAAGGAAAAAGGGAAAAAGAAGGTGAAGAGGAAAGGAATCTGGGCTTGGCCAGAAAGGCCTAATGACTGTAGCTAAATTCAACTGCCCTCACCCTCAAGTTACAAGCTGCACTGCTGTGGGGTTAGGACAGAGCACCTGGGAGGGTACTAAACAACACAGTCCTGCCACCATGCAGAAAACTTGCTCCTGGTCATCCTATAGCACTAATTAATAGCTCTGTTCAAATGCCACAAGCTGTTTTCCTTTTCTGGAAATTCCCTCATGGCCAAATCAACGTAACAGCCAGCCAGCATAGAGGCAACGTCCTTGTCTAAATATGTCAGCTAAGCCTGCTAACTAGGCTCCCAATAGAATCTAGATCCTCTTGGATAACATTCTATATAACACGACTGTCAGGAATACTCCAAGTTCAAGTCTTCTGTCAATTGTCATGATTGCTAGTTTTGAGGAAACGTTGCAATCCCAACAACAAAAAGGTGGTAGTTCCATAAAATTATTTGTTTCGGAGTCCTGCACATTATCTAGCACACACTTCTACTGAAAGCTTTTTAGAATTAGTCTATAAGCATATAGCTGCATATTATTATAAAAGTCTATTTTTTCCCTGTCTGTATTTTCCCCTTTTTTTCTTCTCTACACTCATGAAAGTAGTCAGACATGACTTCTCATGCCACAGAAGTAGAATGTGGTAGGAAAGAAAACAGAAATCTTGGAAAGGGTAATAGTCTACTTTATTGGTTTCGGTGGGAAGAATTTGGGCATGGAGGGAAAACAGATCTTTCCTGAATACTTGCACTGTGAACTGAGAGCCATGCCAGCTAATTGATGCTAAGAATCTTCTAGCTGAATATAAATACCCTGAAGACAAGTGGCAACATTGACAACTGGAGGCCAGAATAGGTAGGTGTAAGCTCATTAAAACTCTAGAGTGCAAAGGTGGGATTTACAGTAAGACAGCATTATTGATTTTGAGAAAAAAGAGTTAAAGATGAGTTCAGAATGGTTTAGGATTTCTGCCCTGCCCTGCTTCCCCATCCGTCAACCTCACTCCTATGTGGGTACACAGTTGTTAGCAGAAGAAAGGGAGAAGGAGCATGGGCTTCCTGGCGAGGGTCAACAACACTGACTTCTTCTCACTCCCCATGAAACACCTAGAAATGCTCGATAATGGATTCCTATCTTGCATTTTGAATTTCAATTTGCATTTTGAAAGATATAAGCCAGTACCAGGAGAGGGAAAGATGATTTTTAGCAACAAGCAAGACACTACCCATTTGGGAAGATGGCACCTATGAGAGTAAACATGAAGGTGAACTAAAGGAAATAAAGTAGTATTTATTGGGTTTGGATTTATTCTTACATGAGGACTAAAGTGGGTATTCATCATCTCATTTTTGCCTGATAAGCAGATAAAGAAACAAATTTTCACAGAATGAGTTTTCAAGTCTCTAGAAAGAATTTCCCCCAATACTCCTTGAGGATGAAGGAGGAGTTTCCCCTAAATGCTCCCCACTCCTAAGGCAGACAGGGCGTTTTTGCGTCTCCCATGATCGCTTTCCTTCACTCTGTTGGCCGTCGCTATGTCCAGCACACAACAGACACAGCTGGTTCACTACAGCAGTGGAGTCTCAAGGTGCAAACCAAATACAGGTAAGAAAAACTAGCTAGTCTTCCTTCATCCAACAAGCTTGACAAGAATGTAAAATATTAAACAACACCTCTGGGCCCTTTTTGTCCTTCTCCCTGTATCCCTTGGACCTCTCAGTTGAAACTCTTACACTTCCTGGCACTTCTTGCTAGTCTGTTTTTCTTGTACCCGCAAGAGACTCGGCCCACAACACATAATCTCTCCCGGTTCACTAGAGCATTTCTCACTGATCCACAGTGATGTGAGAGGAAATGGGAGCTTTTCTGTTGCTTGAAAGCAAAAGAACCAGATTGTAAATTTTGGGGGTACCGTGTCTTGCCATATCCCCATGCACAGGGCAGGGTGTGGTGCAGATTAGTTACTCCATAAATTTTTGTTGAGTTGGCTGAGCTGAATTAAGAAACACAAGCAGAAACTAGAGTCTGATTCAACACAATATAGTGCTTAAGAGAATGAAGTGTGGCGTTATAAATCCACTCCCTTTTAATGATCCTAACAAAGTCCCCTTCACTGGGGAAGGGTGGGTGCGCTGAGTACCCTGCTGTGGGAAGGCGGGGTGGGGCCTCTCTGCCCGAGGATGGATCTGCTATGCAGATTTATTAGTTTAGGAAAAGGTGTGGAGACGCCAGCAGAGCCCCAGGTGGAAATGGGCACAATGCCATTCCCTTCATCTGACCAACTGCAGTTTCTTGTTTCAAGGCATGGAGCACACCATGTAAATCTTTGGGTCACAGAATTTTAAAATGCACTCGGATCCTCTTGCTTGTCTCCCTGTGCCCCCGTCTGTCGGTCCCCGTCAGGCACACTTCTCCCATTCTGTCAGTTCCCACTGACTAGCTGCTTTCAACCCAGGGGTCCTGTCACCATCTCCCTATACTCTCGCAACTTTAAGAATCCTCTTAGACCAGAATCTGACACTCAATCTCTTGCTAAATTCTCTGGTGAAATAAAGCCCTTTGGCTAATGGTGGGCCCTTCTCTTGTTCCTCTCTATTATTTTCTGCCCTTGGATAAATGTGTACTTGAAATGCAAATTTTAGTATTTTGGTATTTTAAACATCTCAACCTATTTCCACAATCTTGCTCACATCGCCGAATGTTATATTTATTCTGGGATCCGGTGTTTAGTTTAAACCTCCCTTTGCTTAATGTGCTTTTGTGTCTCCTGGCAATATTCAGCCACCAGGCTAAATAACTCCTCGGCCTCCTCAGTGTATGCATCTTTCAAACTCTTCACGTCATTAGCATATCCCCTCTCAGCCACTGTTTACTCAGGTTGTACATATTAGTTCTTTTAATATTTCTTCCTAAGTCAGAAGGAAGAGCCCGGAGCTAATGGCAAGAGGAAAGTGTTCTCTTCTGTGCTCTCTAATGTAGAGGCAAATCAGTCAGGAGTAACTCCAGTTAAAGCACGCCAGGTGCCACCTTCTGAGTCCAGTGCCTTCAGAGTTCCGTGCTTTGGTGGAATCCCTAGAGTTCACATCCAAAACACTGAGTTATTTAGATTTCCAAGGTCAGCCGGGTGTTTGGAAGAAAGCAGCTACTTGAAATTAAATACATTTCCTTGGTGTTTCTCTCTCTCTTTCTCCCATTCTCTCCTTCTTCTTCTCTCTTCCCCAACTCCTGCCCCCATCCACCCAGGCACATGCATACATTCAAACAGCTATTAATTCACACAGAACCATTCACTCTAACTTTAAAGAAATAGCATATCAATTCACTAACTCCTAAATATTTGCTCATTAAACACAGCAGGTAAGTGTATTCTTGAATATTCTCCAGGATATGACAACAGTGCCCTATTTGGAATTGAAAAAAAAAGACTGCTACCTTAATAATCATTATATCCATCTTTCTCTTCCTTTATTTGAGATACAGAAAGTAAAATTTAGAAAACGTGTTAAATTTGAGTGTTTTATGACTTTAAAAATGTAGAATTTTGAGGATTATTATATGTTGGAAAACAGATGAAGCATTTACCCCCCACTATTCTGAGAAGAGTCTTGAAAGGATAACATTTCTGTAGATCATTCTTTTACAGAAGGGAAGATGGGTTTTAAATGGAGTTGACATTCCCTTTTCTCACCTAAATTTGAATACTGATAAGTAAGTGACTGTAAACACATAGGCTAGAAACACAAGTGCATATATAGATTAATGAAGAACAAAGAAGCAGCCCTTGCAGGGTAGATGTGTACCTACATGTGTGTTCGTGTGGATTTGTGATTGGAAAGGGGAGCGAAGAGGGTGAGCAAAAGCAAGCCATGAAATTCTACGTCTAAAAATAAAAGAAAAAAGGATTGCGAATCAGTGATGCCATTTGAAGTTCTCTGAGCTGACTTCAAATGCTGTAACAAGTTTCTTATGGTACATTTCATGTTTTCTTTCTTTCTTTTAATCCTAAGGACATACTCATCTGTTCCTGGCTTTGCTTCCTTCCCTCCTCTTTTTGCACATCACGTTCTATACAACCACGCTAAGAAAAGGAAGAGAGAAAGAAATATGAGAAATCCAGAAAAAATGCTTGTGATGGGGTTCTGTTTGTATTTCCAGCCATGTCTCTCTCTAGATCCTTTGAAGTTTTTGTTTCTCAGCTTCACATCCCACCTGAGAGATCCTTTAGTGTTGGACAACGTTTCTGTCCAAAGGTGGAAGCCACTTCTCATCCCCACCTCTCATCACCCATCAAGGGAGGGGTGAAGAGTGGTAAATGATCCACGACTGAAAGATGGCAGGGGTGGGTGGCAGACACGGTTACCAGAGCAGCAATCACAGGAGAATACGGAGACACAGGGAAGAACAATGTATTGAAGAGAATGAGGTGGAAAAAACTGAGACGAGTGATATAATGAGCACAATTACAAGGAAGAGTTAGAAGAACAGCAATGGAAGAAGAGAGAGCTCTACAGAGAAAGAGAATTTGACGATGAAGATATTTGAACCTACGTGGAAGGGAAGGGGTTGGTTACTCTGCTGGAGAAATGTTCCCTATTTGAACAGTAAGACACAACAGGGTGTGGATTATGCAAATTGGCCCCATGCCTCCGGTAGCCCCAGAGGGTGTAGTTAGTACCTAGAAATCAGAGGCAAGCACAACGCCAGGAAAGATTCACAACTGGCTTTGGCTGTATGAATGAGCCTGGACCAAATGAAGAAGAACGCCCTGGCATTATGTTTCCTGGCATCCAGAGAGATCCAATTCATTACGGTTTGTGTTTTTGCTTTCACAAACAAAAAATCAGCTAGCTGACATAGTTTGAGCTCAGCATCCAACTGGAAGCTGCCATCCACACATTCTTCTCACATCCTTCCCAGCCCTGGGCCATGGCATTCCGTCATTGTGCTCATACTTAACCGTTACCCTCCACTTGGTGCCAGTTTTCAGAAACTGTTCAGCCTTTCTAAATGCTAGGCTTGGAATCAAGATCCCCCATGTTTCGTTCTCCGAAGGGTAATTGTATTGATAACAGCTGATCTTCCATTGTAGGGACCACATGTGGTTTTGCTCCTCCTTGTACCCCCAGTGCACAGCAGGATGCTGGATGCTGGAGTGCACAAGAAATACTGCAGAGTGCCTGTGGAAAGAGCGGCCACTTAATATACCCAAACTAGGCACTTTGCTAAGTGACTGAGATACTATTTTATTTAATTCATAGTGCCATTAAGATTAGCTTACAGAGGAGGAAACACAGGAACCCAGGTTAGAGAGGACCTTTAAGGAACTTGCCTAAGTTTATGATGTTACTAAGGAAGACCTGAGGTTTGAACCAGGTCTGTGGACCTTTGGAACCTGTGTTCCCAACTAGGCACAACTACTTTTATCATGAGAGATTTTACTTAGCTGAATTCTTAGCTTTCAGAATGTGCTCTATTTCTGTCTTCTGAATATAAAATGTGAGGTTGAGAGTGGGACACTTGGAAAATTTCCAAAATAATACAGCTCAGTTATAGATAAAGAAAGTAAAAAGACAACTTACAGCTTTTATAAGGTTTGTGTACTTAACTTCCTCATCGAGAGAATAAAATAAAGCAGTAAATGAGAAAAAAGCTGGCATTTAAAAGTTTAGCCCCACCTACTTATTTATAGAGGTCCCTCTGAAAGCAATATAAAGCCATTGGTGCACACACATGCCGACAGGACAGGAGCTACAGGAACGCTGTAGACGGCACTTATATTAGGAAAGCCTTCCCTGGAGAAGTGAGTTTTCAGGAAGTTGAAAAACACAAGCGAGAGAATCAGAGCCAGCAAGTTGTAAAAGGGTGTGGCAATCTGGTTTGCCTGCCTGAAATAGAGTTCTCTGCGCAGGAGAAATGAGCAGCATGATGTGACAGCAGGACACAGGCTAGCGTGTGAGGGGTGGTGCGAAGATTCTGGATTCGCTATGTTCAGTGTCTCTGCATCTCAATGAAGATTCGGTGGAGCCTGCTGGCACCCAGAAGGGACTGAGTAAAATGGCATTTAAAAAAATAATTTGTTTTAAGCTTTCCTCCTGCCATCGATCCTTCCTTCCTTTCTTGAGAAAACTTGGTGGATAAGAATGGAATTCCATGGAAATTGTATTTGTTTAAGTCCTTTGTATATCAACTTACTCTTGGTGCCAGTTTCTTGGTACTGAGTCCCAACATGTATTGTGATAATCTGCCCTGTGAATTGCTCTGAAAGTAGAAATGGTTCTTCAAGGTTGTCAAATAGTCATCATCAACTCTGACTAACTGGCAGTGGCTACTTAGAGCACAGTGTTGAGAAGGATGCTGGGGCAGAATCTGGACTCAGTGGGAAAGAGCGGCAACGTCTATGAGGGCAAAAGGGGATGTGTGCCACATCCTTGGACCCGCACCTGCCCTGGGGTCTCTTGTAGTCCACTTGAGTTTTCTTGGATATGAAGAAATGTATCCTAAATACAGCATGTAGGTTGAAATCTAGTGACTTCCTGAGTTTGATTGCCATTAGTACCATTTGGGAAAGTAGGAAAGAATGCTTATTCTGGAGTGAAGATAATGAGTTCCATGCTTGACGTGGTTGGTATCAGGTTGGAACTACCTGGGGAGTGCATTCCACAGGCACTCAGAAATATGCTGCTGCTAACAGACGAGGGCTAAGTGTGGATTAAATGTGTAACATATACATTGGTAGTGATTCAGGCCACTGTTGTAGGGACTATGGGACATTTGTATAATGTAGCATCATGTCATAAAGCAAGGAGTCACTGTCTCACTACTTTCTTGTTATTCTGGGATGAGGGGAAGAAGAGGCAAAGAGGTAAAAGTGGGGAAAAAAAAAAAACCCAAAATACTTAGAAGACTCCTTAGGAATAAAATAGACATAAAAATTCCTGCAGGTGTTGATTGTTTTCTAAATTATTTCCTGAGAAGGGGGCGAGGCAGAGATTAGAGTTGCTGGTCAGAGGCAGCAACAACCACGATCTTTCACCATTGTCATCAGAACTGTGGGGGTCTTCCCAGACCTGTCATTAGCCGACTCTGCCCTGGCCGAGGATTAAGTATGAAGAGAGATGAGAGCACTGGCTGCTGTTTTCAAGAGCCACATAAATCAGTTGGCATTTCGTACGTGAATGTGTTAAACTCAGCAGGGCAGCTGCGCTGTGGAGGGAACGCTCTGCAGAGTTTTGTGGCTGCCACAGAAGACTCTGAAAGGTAATTAAAACAAAGCAGGCGATGACCGTATCTGGCCCTCTGTTCTTTCATCATGGGCCCTGATGTTGCAGTGACCTTACTGGGGTTCACCCCCAAATCCCAGCCTCACTTCTTCAGCTAGCCTCACTGCTGAAGGAGCCATTCCATCCAATGTAGAGAAATGTTCTTGCTAAAAGTCAGTAACAAAGAGAAAAATAGTGGGTAGAGATGGGGGTAGACCAGAAAAGAAAATGGTTTAAGCAGGAAGCCAAGTGATGTTCTTAATATGTTCCCATTTGACATGAGGTGGGCGGCTCATTTAACAAAAGGTGGGCTGCTCAGGAGTCAGCACAGATAATAGTAAGGAGTCTGGCCATGTGCTTCTTGCTTTTAGACCGAAGCACATGAATGAGGAATTACTCCATCAACGTTCAGTTTGGGGTGCAGCCCTCTGTGTACCAGCACCCCTCAATCCTGGCCCGGGTATTTCAGCCTTTCTGTGGAGCAGATGGACTGCGAGGGGTGGGGAGTGAGGGTCCTGGCTGCAGAGTTGGGAGTGGACTGGAGAGGAGAGACCAGGAGGGAGCCCATGCCCGGCCCACTCCTGAACGCAGTCGCCCTCCCAGGCTGGGCCCACGTGCTCCTGGAAGGCTCCGGGGCCAGTGGGCCAAAGCCTAATAGGAAAACAGCAGCGATTTGTCGCCACTGCTATTTATGTTTCAAGCGCATGACAGGCTGTCGGTGTGAGTGAGGGTCGCTAAATTTACTGCCTTTCAGATTACTGCCACGGTCTCTGACTTGACAAGTCACTTCATTTAAAAAGCACCGATGCGGATGTTTCCTCCACTTCTTTTTAAATAAAAACAAAGGGAGAGAGAAAGGCCACCACTGAGGTTTAAAGGACTGAAATGAAGAAAGCCCACAAGACTGCCTTGGCCTGATGGCAGGGCGCTACTTTCACGGACTCCACTCATTAAAGTGGCAAGTGAGGGAAAGGCATGACCCCAGAGGTCTTGGTTTGACTGATTTGTGGACTGGATGATATTTTTATGTGGTGGGAGATGAGTCATAAAATTAGTTGTTATCCCTGTTGAATTTGAATGCTTAGAGGATATTCAAGTGGAGATTCCTTCTAAACAACTGGATATAAATGAAGAATAAAACTACATCTTTTTTGACACTTCATTTCTTTATTGGTGCATTTATTTTCTGAGGTCTTTATAAACAGAAGGTAATTATAGCCAAAAAGAAAGAATTAACCATCAAGGGGGTACTAGGGGATAGAGAAGGGGTACCCCCAGATGCTGAATAAGAGTAACAACTCAAAATACACATTTTTAGTATAAGGAGACCTAAATACTTAAAAATACTATGCAAGTGGACTGTGATCTGAATAGTAGAGCGTGGCTTTCGAGTACAACTGTGTACAGTCATTTGACAAATATGTACTGCTACCATGTGCTGACCAATAACTTAAACAGGAAGTACAAGAAACAGAGGAAGTAGAAGAAAGATACTATCCCTAGCTCTCATGGTATTTACATTCTCATCAGGGACAGACACAATGAAACAGCTCTGGAAGGTCTTGACTTCGTTTCACCTGAGTGGGAAATGGATTAAAGACTTTGGGGATTATATATGCTTGAACTAGTTTCTATTAATCATATTTCCTCAATGATTTTAAATGCTACTCCTAATTATAACTTGGTTTACTTCTTGATTCTGTTTTTTTTTATACCTTTTGACTATTCTTAGGCCAGCCTCCTATTATGTTAATTACCATAGCTTTTAATCAGTTTAATTAAAGATATGAATAGTCATTTATCAGAATTTTCCTTTTCTATCTATTTTTTAAAGTGAACTTTAGAATTATCTTCTAAATCAAACAAAAAAATTAGTATTTGGTCTTTTTGCTGGATTTATATTGGATTTATAGGTTAGTTTAGAAAGATGTATCTCTACAATCTTGATTCTTTCTATGCAAGAACAAGATATCACATTTAAGTCTTCTTTATTCATCCATCAATTGTTTTTTTCTTCCTAAGCCCTAAGAATTTTGAATTAAGCTTATTCTAATATATTTTATGTCTTCTTATTACTAGTGAACAGGGTCCTTTTTGCCATTATCTAACTGATATTAGTCGTATTTAGAAAAAACAGTTTTGTATGTCAATACTGTAACTAGTTCCCTGTTGAATTACCTTTTCCTTATTGTTGCTAGAATGGTGTTGAAACAACAGACTATCCTCATTTTGAAAAAATAAAAAGCCCTTATTTTATTCACCAAAACAAATTTAGATAAATTAAGTTATTCAAAATTAAATTATAAGAATATTAAAAGAAAAAACAATGGTTTGTAATATTGAAGAAAGGACTATACATAAAAAGTAAAAATTTTTCCACAGCACAAAAACTTCATCAACAAAGTTAATACACAAATAACAAGATGAAAAATGTATTCTTAATAGATATGACACAAAAGGGCCAAATTCCTTAAAAAGTTGAATTATCAAAGTCAGCAGGCTGGACTGACAATTTTGGGAGACAGTTTGACAACATCTGCTAAAGCTGAGGACTCGCATATGATCCAGCAAATCCACTACTATGTGCAGTGACAGTCACAGTAGCATTGGAAGCACCCACATGGTGTGGATGGTAAATAACTCATTGCATATTCATATAACAGAATACCATACAGAAAAGCAAATGTAAAGATGACAGTTATGTGTGGCAAATGGACAATCTCCCAAACATAAATCAAAATAAGTGCAGTATAAATCCCCTCATGTGAAAATTAGACAAGCAAAACTAATCCATTTTTTCCATGATCGCTGTATAGTTGTAAAATTATAAAGCAAAGTAAGGAACAGGTTATCACAAAATATTTAGCATTCTTGTATCTAGCATTTATTATGTGCTTACTATGTGTCATGCTTTTTATAAAATGTATTCACTTAAGAAAATTTCATTCATGTAATATATCTATCTAGTCATAAAAAACTATATTGGTTATCAAATACTATGTGTATTATATCTTCTTTGTGTCATAAGAGCTATATATACATAAATGCATATATTCATATATATGCTTTTTAACACACTTGCTTATATACATACATACACTGTGTCTACACAATATTGGTAGCAGTCTGACTTCTGGATAATGGAGTCAGGAGAGCCAGAAGTGTGTGGTCAAGGAAGTTCTCTTCATTTTATGCCCTCTTACACTGCTTGAATTTTTGATATAGATCATATATTACTTTTATATTAAAAGTTTCTTAAAAATGGGATTGGAGTTAATAATTTCAGTACAGGGGAAAGACATACCCACCTTGTGGCTGTATCCTCAGGGAAGGTTTCTTATAATGAAAAAGAAAATCTCTGAGATTTTTCTATTTCTGGCATAAGGAAAGAAGAATTAACAGGAAAATATGACACCAATACCACATGACAGGAGGAATGGTAGCAAGGAAGCTGATATCACATAAAATCAGAGCAGTTCTCTAATTAGTTCAGCAGTGAGGAGTTTTAATGACTGGTCGTGGGCATTGTCTGTTCCACTCTACCTCCCGTACTGTGTCTATTACAGACTTGTGACCTGCAGACCCAATCCGCCCTGAAGCAGTGAGACTCGAGCCTGGCCAATTGTTAGGAGCTCTCTGCCCACTGCTGAGAGGGATCTGGACTTGTGTGCTGACCCTGAAGGTGGCAGGCACCTGTATGCACAGTCAAGTATCTTTTCCCTTCCTATGCTGCATCCACCCTGCATCCCAGTTTGCTTGATTGCTCTTCCATCCTTGTCCCTGGCTCTCAGACTGCACTCCAGTCCCCAGCTGGGACTAAAGTGGGGCTAAACTATGAACTTGACCCATCACCTAGGTGTCAATAACTCCATTCCTCCCAGGCTGGAGGCTTCTAAGGACTCTCTTTCTGTCACTGATTGATAGCCAACCGGCCTTGACGCAGCACTGTTACCCAGAGGTCTTTGTGCCCTGCTAGCATCATAGCCATTGGACCCGAATATTCTAAGAACAATCCCAACCTGATTTTCCACAATGATATGAACTACAAGTCTCCTAGGAAAGGGGAGGAGGTCCGAGGTGTGGGTAGAATAAGCCCTCCTTCATCCTACTGTGTTTCTTCTCTTATATTCCTTCAGCCCAAGCAAAACTTCGCTTATCTTCTTTTCTCACTGGGAACGTCTACGTTCGCTAGTGGCCTAGCCTCCCCCCCCCAACCCCCCACCCAGGGCTTAACAGGCAAGAGCCATAAAATCACTACCTTAAAAGTACACAATTTATAGGGTCTATGCGGAGACCTTTTATGGATGGAGAGAGCAGGTACTAACTAATACCTGTCATGCAAAAATATTAGGTTCAGCATTTTTTTTCACAGTATATAGTACAGAACTTTGTATCTCAACCAAGCACATAAATGTACTCAATCATGTATTTATATCACACAACTTCCCAGCCCTGTGTTGAAGCCATTTCATCTTGCTCTAGGAAGCTGATCTGTCTGTTTAGAAAGCTTTCCTCCCTCACTTCCCATCCCCACCTTACAAGGATCTTAACTGCAATGCACAAAATAACTACAGAGATTCAGTTGCTAACTAATGGATTTCAACCTAGGGCCTGTCAAATGCTTGTTTAAGACACTTGATCATTGTAAGTTATATTGTTATGGACTGAATGCTTGTGTCCACTCAAAATTCATATGTTGAAATCCTACCCTACAGCTATCTATGAACCAAGAAACAGGCTCTCACCAGATACTGAATCTGCTGGTACCTTGATCCTGGACATCTCCACCTCCAGAACTATGGGAAATAAATGTCTGCTGTGTAAGCCGCCCAGGCTATGGAACTTTGCTATAGCAGCCTGAACTGACTGAGATAGCATCTCTACTCAGTATGCTGCTATCCATTTATTTCAGAGTTTCTGGAAATGGAGAAGAAACTGAAAATATGTATGCATGTGTATGTAGGTGGGGAGGGTGTAGCTCAAGTGGCAGAGTGCAGGCTTAGCATGCACAAGGTCCTGGGTTCAATCCCCCATACTTCCACTTTAAAAATAATTAAGTAAATAAACCTAATTACTTCCCCTTCCAAACCACTCCCCCCCCCCCAAAAAATAAAAAAGTATGCATGTGTATGTATAACTGAATTGCTTTGCTGTTCAACTGAAAGCAACATTGTAAATCAACTAAACTTCAATAAAAAAAATAACAAGGGAAAAAAAAAGAGTCTCTGGAATCTACCCAAGGATCACATATTTAGAAAGCAGGTGACCTGGACCATGAGTATTTATGCACTTCCAAGAAATGGCTTCACCAAAGCGAGGCCACGGGCTTTCCTATAAAGACTATTAAAACTTATCCTTTTGAACACATTTTCTGTGTATTTCATAAACTTTAGTCCAATATATTGTCTAGTACATCAATACCCTTGATAAGTGGCCTCTGTGCATTTTTGCAAAAAATTATGTCTCCTCAGATGGATTTTTAAACTTTTCCCACTACTTTGAAATAAAGTAGTTAGGTTAGTCAATGCATTTTCCTTTTTGTTTTCACTTTAGAAAAATTATGTAAATATTGTGCCCGGGAGTAGCAATCAGGTTCCTTATCTCAGGTTCCTGCCAGCATCCATTCCAGCGCTTCCCAATGTGTGATCCACAGATCACCTATGTGAGAACCACACTGGGAGCTTAACATCAAGGCAGATCACTGGGTCCTTCCACAGACTCAATGAGTCAGACCTGCTTGGGGTGAGGCCCAGGAATCCACGTGCTGATAAAGCTCACTAGGTGATGCTTGGGAACACCTACATTTGGGAACCACCCATCTGATCTTAGTCGTCTGACATTCAGAAGCTTATCCCTTTGTTTCTCTCAAGGGACTTCAAATAACTGCAGCTGACAGGTTTAACCTTGGCCTGGGATTGGGAATCAATTCGGTTTTTAGGTCAGGGGAGACTGAAGGAGAAAAGTTAAATTATCAAGAGAAGAATCCATGTTCTGCATTGAACTTGACACTCTAGTCTCATTGCTGAGCTAACAAACCTCTTTGTGTTAGTACCACTTTGTGACACACAGGCTCCTTACATATACTTGTTCATTTATCTATGTGGGCATATTCTTTTTTCTTTATTTACAAATGAAACTACTTAGCTTTAGCAATTTCCCAACATCACACTGATGGTAAATGGCAGAGCTGAGATGTCTGTGTGAACCTAGTGTTGTTAACCATTAATCATAGTTTAACAGTCTCACCTCTATTTCTGGAACTAATCTCCATCTTGCCTGCCTACCTACCTACCAGTACTAGACACTAGACAAAAGCCAATGCTGACTACCTGCTGGCCTTCCTGGAACTCTAAACAGAGCCTGTGTCCCAGTTCCCAATTGTCTGCTGTCCTTAATTTTCCTCTCTGTCCTGCGGTTCACTGTGTTTTGCCTGGCATTGTCACTAGATTTTCACATTGTAAAAATCATCAATAGGTCATTTTTATGCAAAGTTGGACAAGAAAACACAAACTGTCTGTCCTACCTCCCTTAAGCGTGAATTTCATCACAAAAGCACTTGTGATCAGTAGACAAGCTATCTGTGAACTTGCAGAATGGCAGATGGATGGCTCCTGACCTTCTCAAAGATTAGAAGGTCCTTTAAGAGTAAATTTATCTGTAAACAGTTGAGAGATTTTATTTCTTCGGATCATGTTAGGTAGGATTCCGAGCTACCTATCCCACCCTCTTGTGGTCTGGTTGTAGAGCTACACTGAAATTACATGCTGTGGGCAGCATGAGCTGCAGGCAGATGAGGTGATGCAAGGCAGGGGCTGCCTGTGTGGTGAGACTTTACAGGTTGCCAGGCAGGATAAATTGCCTCAAAGATATCAAGCTTTAAAGTTTAATTATTTTCCCATTAAGACTCCATTAACAATGCAAATATTAATGCAAGTGGTTATACCTTTTATCAGAGAATGTCTTAATTTTCAATGAACACCTAAGGGACTTGTCAGCCTGCAGGCAATCAGGGTGGGTACTTGTGGGCAGAAGTTCGGAGGACCTGGAAGAACAGGACAGGAGGAAGAGGACCGCTAGGGAAGGAGGAGGGAGTCACCGTTCAGATGTCACACTGAACGCACTCTGGCTTACTGCATCTAAATGTTGGTGGTGATACTGAGACAGAAAATCAGTCTCACTAATATCTAAGTCTTGGTGTGAAATTAGTTGCAGATATGGATAAAAAGGTCCCGGCTTATGACATATATAAATATGTCAGTCTTGGAATAGGTATAAAACACACTAGGGGGGGTGCGAGATATAACTCAGTGGTAGAGCGTGAGCTGGGCATGCACGAGGTCTTGGGTTCAATCCCCAGTACTTCTGCTAAGGGGAAAAAAAACCCCAAAATCAAACAATGAAAAAAAAATTAAACACAAAAAGTCTTTTGGTGCATTTGAGGTCATGCAAGGTGGGTGGTCTTTTAGGCTTGCTGATCCCTATCTTGATGAGAGCAATAATAGCCAGGTTTTCAGAAGATAATTGGGTAAATTTTGAGCAGGAGGTCTTGGAATGTCTTCAAAAAATCACTACTCTCAAATCTCCTCAGCCTTCCCTTCCCTGGATACTATTCTAAAATACTGTTAGTTTCCAGAAGGCTAAACCTGATTATATCAATATCTCAACATAACGTTTACTGATGAAATTTTAGGTTCCTGGTCTAAAAAACCTCGCAATTTCAAGGTGAAAAAAGTTAAGCACCTCAAATCATTGCCTTTGGACAGATGGTTTCACCTGCTGGCAAACTTAGCCATGGCTCTCGGGCAACACTGTCTGACCTGCTGTGTTCAGGGGCAGAGGAGACCACAGGGAAGGTGGGAAGGCAGAAAACCATGAGGGGGAAGCCCTGCAGCAAACAAGAAGGCAATAGAGAGGGGCACAGGGTGATCATAGGAAGAAATCCAGAGAATCAGACCATGGGGAAGGATAAGAGCAGGAAAAAAATGCTATCAGAATTACAACAGCCTAGAGCAGACTCACAGATACTTACAAAATCAGCCTGCTGGCAGTCAGGGCAGGCAGGTTTATTTTGGTTGGTTGAGCCTAAGCCTATTCACAACACGACTTCATTTGGATATGACATAAAATAACCATGCTAAGAAGTGGTTACCTGTCATTCTACCCATCTGAGAGTAAGTGAATAGATAAGCATATGATTGCATAAGTGGCTGGGTATAGGAAAGCTCAAGGGTCACAAAAGTTTGGAGTGGTCATTTTGGACAACATAGTGATAACCTTTAGTCCTCCTTAAAGGACTGGGAGGGGCTCAAACCATTTTTTTTAACCAGTATCCCTGGTCTTGACATAGTTCCAGGTAGTCTAAGGGCAGGTTATCAAGGCATTGTCTTCACATCGGGGATAATGAAAAACTTGTGTCCCTATTTCAATGCTTATCTAATGGAAAGTCTATCTAGAGAGTTGTCAGGTGCTATCACGGAAGACAGCTATCAGTCACTGGTGTGGGGAATAGGGGCACTGGCCACAGATGAACTGCATGTGCCTCTGACACCTTGGTTAGCACATGACTAGGTTGGATCCATGCTAATCAAAAGAATAAAATTCCAAAATGGTCAGGTGTCTGACTTCCGCTTCCTCTAATCCAATCTGTTCCTCTTTCCATCAAGGAGTCAAAATTGAAATATCTTGTACTGGTTTTTTTTTGTTTTTGTTTTTGTTTTTGTTTTTGTTTTTGTTTTTTTATGAAGGGGAGGTAATTAGGCTTTGTTTCTTCATTGATTTCCACTTGGAGTAGGTACTGGGGATTGGACCCTTGACTTTTCGGGTGCTGAGCATGCACTCTACCACTTGAAGCTATACCCTTCCCCCAAATTGGAATATCTTAAAGTGACTTAAGAATGAGAGGTATTTGGAAGAAAACAGAAGTGTGTGTGTAAAAAAATATGTTTACAGACAACTAGAGAAAGGTAAGTGACAGAATTAGGATTAGCAGGAACATTGAATTATTCCTCAACCTGGCAAAAATATATTTTTCACTAAAGAGTCGAAAATATAAAACTTGAGGCACACATATTTAAATGAAGTTTAGCTGAATGAATGTTTAAAAGTAATTTCACTAAATGTATTCATATAGATTTAATTTATTTTCTGAAAAAGACACTAGTAACTTCTCCAAATTACAATCCAGGACACAGGTCCTCAAAGTTTCCAGGTAGCAGAGCACCAGATAATCGCAGCACTCTTTGTCTAACAATACATGCAATTACAAGAAACTAAAGTTTGATTAGTGACTTTGTGTTTACCCTATATTGGATTGTTAGATTTTAATTTTAAAAAATCATATAGACATCAAAAAATCTGAGAATGTTTTATGGGAAAATCTTCAATCAATAAAATTCAATCTTATTCAGTAATATTTCTCCTCTATGACTCAGTAAAAGAATGCTGATTTCCATTTTAGCAGCAGAACCACTAAGTTTAGTTTCTGGAACATCAGTGTTCATTAGCACACAGTTTGAAAGCCATTGAATGGCTTCAAAAGGACAGATTATTGCAATGGTGCTCAAGAGATAGACTAAAATCAAGTAACATAAAGGGATCTCCTGCCAAACTTCGATAGCCATGAGTGAAAAGCCAAATATGATCAAGAGAAAGAGACTCACATTCTTGGGTTCTTCATAAAGCTGAACTTTCTATTTCCTGCTACAGAGAGAGAGGGAGAGAGTCTACAAATACAGGAAGGGTGGCTCCCGTTTGTAATGAGTATCACCCCCTCAGAATGAAAGGTATAGTAAAGAATTTAATTTGACAACTATTACACATGCAGCACTGGGCTGAGAAGATACAACAAAGCATAAGAAGACAATACTAAAATGTAAAGAGGATGTAACTATTTAGGAAATCATTATATTAATGACAATTAATTAATGATGAGTTAAATTTGCTTTTACTGTTGATATCATTACTTTGGATGTTCTGGTTTCCAACATTCGAGTACAATGACCAGTGCCCAGACACAATCAGCATTCATTAAGAGTTAATTTCTTTTTAGTCTCTTATTCTTTCTGCCACAACCATCTCTAAGTTTTTACCTTTTAGATTCTGCATGATCTGTCCTATATCTGATGTACCACTTATAAAATGTTAAGAGTGAAGATTTAACACAGATGTCTTTTCTGAACAAAAATCTTTTATTGCTGATATATATCTATATCGCGAGATATCTATCTATATCTGCCTATCTATCTATCCTATTATTTCATTGATAATCAAAAATGTTTTTGAAAAAAAGAATTTCCTGAAATTTTGCTTTATGTTTTCCAAGTTTGTCTTAATTTGGAACCAAAAGAGGTGCAGAATAGGGGTTAGCAAACTATGGCCCTTGGGCCAAATTTGACCTGGTACCTGTTTTTGTACAGGACATAATGGTTTTTGCACCATAAAATATTTTTTTAATTAAAACATGAACAATATTTTGTGGCACATGAAAAGTATATGAGATTCAAATCCTAGTGTTCATAAATAAAGTTTTATTGAGATACAGCTGTGCCCATCTATTTACTCGCTGTCTATGACTGCTGTCAGCTACAACAGCAGAGTTTACTTGCAACAAAGACCATATGGCCTGTAAAGCTTAAAATATTTAGTACCTAGTCCTTTACGGAAAAAAATTTTGGCAACCTCTGATATAAAGGAACAAAATCTAACACGCAAGTCCAAAGAACTTCATTTTTCATTGAGCTAATTTTTTTCCCATTTTTTTTAAACTGGGGAATATAGTGGATAATAACAAAGCTGTATTTCAGAATGTCCTATGATCTAGGATCTAAGCAATTATTTTCAAACAATTATAGTATCAGTATTGCTGAGTCCACCTTCATTTTTTGGTCATTCTAAATATCATTCTAAAGCAGCAGTTTCCAAACTAGGAAAAGCCATCCAGGGAACTACTTAAAAAAAGATGATTATCAGGTCCAGCTCCAGAAGTTCTAGTCCAGTAGGTCTGCGGTGAGCCCCAGGAATCTGCATTTTAACACCGTGGGGGTGATTCAGATGTATACTCTCACTGCCAAAGCTTCACAAAGGCGCCCCAGTTCACAGCCTCCTTTGCCCCAGACTCAACAAACCAGCCACAATGTAAAGAAAGCTTTCAAAGCTCTGGCTGTAGGTATGAACTGATGCAAGTCTCAGCTTGCATCCTGAGACTTTCTAGAGAAGAGAGTCCTGCACTTGCCCAGAAGTTGCTCCTGGGAGAAATGCAGTAAGACTTAGAACTGTACTAACAGCCTCATACTTGTTTCTTTCTAAGAAAAGGCCAAAAAGGCCCCAGGAATTTCTTTTGCCTGCTGGAGAGACAGTGATTGCAAACCCATTAGGTGCACAGCATTTGGGTTCTCACAGCAGAGAAAAGCCATTATATGAAATCACACACAAACATCCAACAACAAGATGGGAAAGAAATGCACACAAGAATTGGTCACAGAGCTTTCAAATTATGAAACTAGAAATTATATTTCCAAGAGTTGAAAAGTTTTCCCAAATGAGAGTAGTAGTAACCCCAATTCACAGTAAACCTTTTTCTCATTTCATGCTGCCTGGGAGTTCTTAAAATTGATGGATTCTAGAAGAAATGGCATGACATTCTCATAGGGACTGGCAGCCTGGAATGGCCACACTGTTTAGACCCTGAAACCCAGACATATTCATCCCTCCCACCCTTTTAAATGGTCCTCTTTGCCCTGAGTCAAAGCTCAAGACTAAGGCTAAGTCTATTCAGCAGGGACAGGGAGAGAAAGGCTGCAGGGAATCAGAAGACAGTCATCCTTAGAAAGGTGCAGCCCTGGGAAATCAACCTCACCATCAAAGATCCTCAAAGCCCTACAAGGTCTCGGGGAAGGCAGAGGCTTAAAGAAAAAAAAATATGTATATATATTAGCAGTGTGGTCCTGAAATAAAGAAGGTACAAAGACAGGATATCCCTGTTTAAACAGTTCCAGTGCACAAAGAGCAACTCTACCCGAAGAGAACCAATGTGGAAGCTGTGTGTGTGTGTGTGTGTGTGTGTGTGTGTGAGAGAGAGAGAGAGAGAGAGAGAGAGAGAGAGAGTCTCCAACTTCCTACTCCTTTACATTTTTCTATCTCACCTGAAAGTGCCCTATTGTCTGACTTTCCTGGGATACTGCAGACACTTTGTAAGACTCTAGGAAGAAATAAACATTTATGCGAATGAGCAGAGCAGGAACAGCATCTGCTTTATGCAAGCTAGAAAAAGTATGGCGTTCACCATCAATCCTTTTGCCTCAGGACATAAAGCGATTACCAGCTGGACTCAGAAACATCCCTGTACCACGTAGCAGAGGGCCTTGTGAGAAGGAAGAGTTACAGGCTGCTCAGAACAAGTGTGCAGCTCGGCTGATACAGTTAAGAGGTTGCTGGTTCTAAAAGTATTAAAATGTTCATGCCTAGTTGTTATTTATATCTCAGCATCTCTCTTTTTATGTCCTTTTTTATTTCTTCTTAGATTTCTATTGACTTACATACTCAGTTATTTCTGAAGTCCTGAAAATGAGTGAAGGAAAATTGAATAGAAATAGAAAGCTAAAAGGACTCACAAGAATGAGTGAGGAAGTGATCACATGCATAATTCCTGGGTAGGTTCCTCTGTGTGTGTGTGTGTGTGTGTGTGTGTGTGTGTGTGTGTGTGTACATAGAAATGTGGAAGAAGGGGAAGCAAGAGGACCCTTACTGTTCAGTATTTTTGTTGTTGTTGTCTCCATTCTCCCAAATCAAAGACATCTAAATCATTTATTCTTCAGTGCTTGGAACAGCTTGTGGGACTTCTCCACCTGCCACCTTAGACATCACCTGGTTTCTACTCTAGCTCTTGAAGAGCTGGCAAAGGCAAGGGGAAAGGCATCAGGGATCAAGAAGGGGGACCACCAGGGGGAGAGCAGGGGAATATAGGAAGTAGTAATCTGAGAAAGCAGAGAGGTATGAGTGCCAGGAGAAGGGCAGCAATAGAATGTGGGAAAGAAAACAGAACTGAGATTCTTGAGGATTGAAAAATGAAGAAAAGAATTTAAATGGTGTGTGGAATGCAAATAAGAAAAGGTAGAGGAATAATCACAAGCATTTACTGAATGAAAACTATGTGCTAAGACTCTCACATTAATCACAGTATTTAACTTGAAAACTCTGTAATACAAGTATTATTAAACATACACATAATTTAGAGATGTGTTAAGGCACGGAAAAGATCTGAATCAGTTTTTCAAGATTTTAAAGCTAATACGTGACAGGATCAGGATTTGAATTCAGCTCTGTCCAGCTCTGAAGTCCACGTTTTTGAAACTAGAGCAGAAATTCTATTTCAGAAATAAGGAAAAGGGATTAGCCTGAAAAAAAAAATCAATGACTTGATATAGAAGAAATCTAGAAAATAAAGAAAAAAGAGAGCTGTACTCTAAGACATGAGATATTTGGTGATTAGATCAAATATAGTTAGATTAGATTTTAAAACTTTTTGATATAGCAAGAGATTTAGAAAATTTACCTTAACATTTACATTTGATTTTTTCTGGTCATTCTACCTTATTTCACCTGTTTTGTTTCATTTTGTTTTATAAAATAAGTAAGCCTGTGTGGTATAACAGAATCTTGGAACTGGATTTAGGGAACTTGAGTTTATAGCTTTGCCATTAACTTTGGGAGAGTCATTAAAACTCTTCAAAGTTCACTTTCCTCATCTGTAAAATAGAGGTCATAGTACCTTTCTTGATGACCTTATAATATGGCCAAGAAATCTGAAAGAGATAATATATGCAAATTACCAAGTACTATATATTTATAAGTAAATGCACATAGTTAAATTTCATAGTATTCCTGTCTAGACTACTGAGATCTTTGAGCTGATGCCCCCTTTGTCCCCTTTGTAGATTATCCCAGAATTTGACCTTCCATGTAGGAATCAGTCCACAAAGGTATATGCCCAAAGGAGCTGACCACTACCCATTGCATGTGCCAGAGCCTGCATGTCCTTAGAAATGTTTTACACTCTGAGTTTCTGCCATCTTATGGGTTTATTCTTCCCGCTTGGAGCCTTTCCAGAATTTTTATTGTGTATTTAAATCTAATCAAGACTTGAACATTGCCTCTGACTATTGCAAAACATCAGTTTGTTTTGTTTGCCATAACAGAGTTTGAGCTTTTAGATTTCAGTGTACTGATGAATGCAAACAATACATGCTGTCCCTCTTCCTTCAGAAGGACATTCTCCTCCTCTCTGTCTGGGCTTTTTCTAAGCCAACTCTCAAGAACCAGTCCACATGACATCTCCTTTATGAAATTTTTCTCAGCATCTTTCCCTCTGCCTCTTCCTCTTAATACCTGCTTGAAACTACCCTTATTCTCAGCTCAAGACCTTTTTGGTCTCTCTCTATTCTCCAGTAATTTTGTTCATGCAATTATGGTGGCCTAGATCATGTTGCACTGACATCATCTGTGTACATTTCCGTCTCCCCAACTAGACTATGCAAGTCCTGAAGTTACGTCTCCAAGCCTATTTATCTTTATATCCTTGCCCCTCATTTGTTTATTGATTTGTACATTTATTTATACTTTCAACTAAATGTATTATTGAGTACATGCTACACGTCAGACACTGTGCTGGGTGCAAAAGACACAGAGGTGAATAGAACCAGCCTATTTTCACTTTCATGATCTTGCCTCTCCAATGTGCATGCGTGCATGTGTGTGTGTATGTGATTATTTGATTAAGTCTAAGTTATGACCCTGTTCAGTGCTAAGAAGGCAAAATCATCTAAAAAAAGCCACTTAAATTAGGAGTTTAGGATTAACAGATATACACTACTATATACAAAATTGATAAACAACAAGTACCTACTGTAGCACAGAGAACTATATTAAATGTCTTGTAATAAGCTATAATGGGAAAGAATCTGAAAAAATATATATATATACATATGTATGTATATGTATAACTGAGCCATTTTGCTGTACACCTAAAATCAAACATTGCAAATGAACTACACTTCAATAAAAAATAAAATTAAAAAAATAAAAACACAAAAAAGAAAAAGCCACTTAAGCTGAGATCTCAAGATTAAGTATTTTATTAACAAGTAAGAAGTTCACAGAACATAGTATGTGGTTAAAAAACAAAATGGAAAGCAAATGAAAGCCCTCCTCAAATGAAACAGGTAAGTTTAATAGAAATGACTGTTATTACTACACGGCTCTGCACACACACCTGTAGTATCTCAGGAATTTCTAGGAGAGAATATTATTGCTTTTATTTCTTTTTGTAACAACTTCAAAACAGAGAGATTAAAATCAGAGAGTGAGTGAAATGTAACACGAACGGTCTACTGTCAGTCCAAATCACAAATTATTCTGGAGATCCTCTCCCAAGTATTTTTCTCGGAAGAGATACTATCCTTTTCCTTTACAGCAGGGAAAACAAGTCAAGTAACCTTAATCTACCATTTGAATTTATTTGTTCCAATTGCATTTTTTATCTTCACTTGGCAAATAAGATTTCCTCCTACCCTCTCCAATCTGTACTGAAATATTTAATTGAGTGAAAGATTCGAGTAGGGGTTTTCTAAGTAGTTGCAGTATTTCATTTTAACAAATGTGATGGGTTGTAGCCATATCTCTACAAACAGACACCTATTACCAGAGGGCCCAGAATAATTTAATATTATCCCAAAGATCACTATGCACTATGCCTGTCACATAGTAGATACTCAGTAAATGATGATGCCTTCTTAATGATGAATTGGAAATGATTTTTCTTTGACAAGCCATTGCTGTTGTGACTGAGTAGTTATTCAAGGGTTCACTGCCAGGGTTAAAGACTGTGGTCAAAGGACAAAGTGAAGCTCGCTAGCTTGTGGGACACCGTCCTTGATGTTCTGACCTCATTAGCATCAATCGCAGGGTTCTTGAACCCAGTACCAAAAATAGGCCTTATGACTGCATTAAGGAAAATTTCAGTTCCTCTCTACGGGAGCACGACCCCAGGGAAGACTGCAAATATGCATATAATCTGAAGTAACTTTACACAATGTGACCCTGGATGAGCTTTATACAAGAGTGTTTTTCTTCTAAAGTTCAGGAACAATACTCCTAATTCGTACGACGCCTAACAACAGGCTGATGGTATGTTTACATAAAGGTTAGATGCTCCCCTAACAAACAGGTGATTGATTTTTTTTATTTGAATTCTTGGAGCACTGAAGAATTCCTTTCTGTTCCAAACTACAACGAGGGCTCTTTTTTGGAAGATTTGTCTCTGTAGCTAATTTTTTATGCTAATCAGTCACATGGTTATCTCCACTTTAACACCCCTACTGATCCAGATCTTTTGCACAGATTATCTGCATTAGCCCTATAGAGGATTTCAAGCTTACCCAGGGATGTCTTGAGTTCCTCACTGACTTTTGCTAAAACAAATGGTTCTGATAAAGAAAGCTAATTGTTCTTTGAAGCAACAAATGATACCCAGAATTTCATAGTGCTCATACTCATTAATTTTGCCTTGAGGAGGTCTTATTTTCCATCAGATATTTTACACACACTGACCAATAATGCATTCAGACTCACAGTTAAGAAATAAGCACGTGTTGGCAGTGTTTAACTATGAGGGGGCCCAAGAAGCCAAATGCTTTCTGCCACAGAATATGAAGTTACTATTGATTTCTCTCTTATTCAGTTGCACCACTGATTTGATTTCTGTTGTAATCCTGCCACAGGTCTATTCTTTGGACCAAGACTCCATGATGACAACCGTGTGCAGAGTGGCTTCACCCATGTTCCTGTCATCATGATCTTACTCTTAAGGTCTCACCCAAGACTTTGCAGTTACCAGGTGCTGCTCATTTTCACCACCCCCAGCAGTTTTACTTGGCCCTCTTCCATTCTATTTTTTTCTTCCTTTATCCTTTATTCCTCTGTGGTGATCATAAACATGTGAGGAACAACATGCTGGGATTTCATAAAGTCCCTGAGTTATGAACTGAGAAGACATGGATACTTCCCCAATTATCAGGGGAGCAGTTTTAATTAGCTTTTCTTCTAATAGTTCTTCCTCATTCTGTCCACACTCTCTCCCCTCCCTAACTCACCCCTTTCTCTTTGGAAGCTTTCCAGCAATAAAGCAGAAGGAGGCAGTCTGAGAAAGGTTAGGCAAACACAACAATATTACCGGAATAAGTAACATATTGCTCATTAAACATTTAAAATCAACAGTTGCTCGCTCGATCTGCCAATATTTTGAGAAATGCCAGTTTTACTGCTAGGTGCCACTTGGCTTGAGCTGCTTAATTCATGATTTGTGAACTGACATCCAATAACAAAACCATATTCCAGTTAGTCGAGAGGGAAGCTGAAATATCACAACACAAAGCTCCCTGACTGTTTCCCTCTCCTTCCCACCTCCCTCTTCCTCTCCCTCCCTCCCACCCTCGTGCCTCTGCCTTCATTCCAGAAACAAATGGATGTGTTAAAACAGTGAAATGTGTTTGTGGAAGATAAATAGTTTATCTTAAATATACCGTTGTAGTGTCAAACTGAGTCTCAAATACATGTACATATTTTATTCACAGACATAACATTTCCAAATGAGTAGCTTTTCCCCCCCTTTTCAAACATTTATACATGAACGTGATGTCTACAAAAAATAAGAAAGGAACGACAGTGTAGCTCAGATCTTATCAGTATTATGTGCCAATCTCATCAAGAACATGAGCTCAGACTGTAGTATTTTGTTTCATAAAAGACACCCTTTCCTGACTGGCAGCAGAGAGAAATCTCTAGATTTTTAACACATCTCTCTCCTTCTACCATTTTGAAGTTTTGCTGAATTTTTGTTTTGCTGCCACAAATGTGTCCCTTCATGGCTAAAGCTTCCAATCATATGGTCATGCTCTGTGTTTACTTTAGCAAGGAAATCCTTTGGTCAGTTGGAGCATCAATAACTAAGTTCCAGGACCTGTACTGTTTGAGGGAGAGGAGTTGTAAAAACAAATAAAATGCGGCTCCCACACTTAGGCAGATCATAGACTGTGGGAGAGACAGCTAAGCAAACAAATGATGATGGTGTGCTGTAATCATGCTGTAACAGAGGTGCTCTGATCTTCTGCTACAACTCAGGCTTCTCAACTCAGTGAGACTGGATGTGTGCCATCAGGCCAGTGAGCTCCACGTCCCTGAGCCATACCCACAGGTGCCGTTTTCTACCACAATTATGAGGTGTGTGGTTGCCGATGCTGACGTAGCAAAATGACAATTTTCAACATCCACAGAGTCATGGGGAGATGATCATGATTAGAAGAGAGAACCTCACAGGGAAGTGAGACTCTTCATGAGTGTCCCCTCAGAACAGTAGTGTGTTTCGGCTTGAGAATCTAAGATGGAAGGGAGCAAGGAAGAGATGATGGAGAGCACTTTGCACAAGCCTAATACCATTGGTCATGGGATACCACTGTGTATTGAAAAGATGCAATGATGAAGCATTTTTGTTCTGGTTATAAAGAATGACAAACAAGACAGAGGCAAAAGAATGCATCCTTTGCATTCATTATTAACCAATACAAGATTTACTTGGTACTTTGAGAACACACTACTGTATAATAGAATTGTAATAATAATGATGATGGTGGCACATGTTACCATCTCCAGAAGTAAGTGAGAATTGCTTGGGAATGGATCTACAAGTATGGCAGCTAAAAAAGGATTTGATGAATCCAAATAGCTTTGGTGAATTACAGGGTCAAATTGAGTAGCAGAGACTGATGCTTCTGAAGCCTTGGTATTTGCACCATCTGCAAGTTGAATACATTACTCCAAATCTGCAGTACCCATATCTCAAAATTTTGATGAAAGCTACATGACAGTGTATTTATGATAGGCCCTAAATTACCACTCTCATGCCTTTGGGGCTGCAAGTTCAGTCAAGTTTGCATCATTATTACCATTCCTTGGGCTTATAGAGGGCAAATTTTATGATCCAAGAAGTACAAGTCCAGCCAAGCAGGTAAGTGGGTTCAGATTTATTGTGAAGATGCACTATTCTACACTTTTCTGCTGCCCATGATATAGGTCCACAAGTGAGTGCATTTGACAAAATTAATGGAAACTGTCAAGTTCAAATTACCCAAGCCATTCGATGCTTGGAGTATCATAAATGAGTAAATAAAACCCAAAGATAAAGCTCAAACTTCATATTGCTAAAAATTTCAAATCCTACCTTCATCACTGAGGCATTTATTAGTTACCATTTGGTGGAAAATCTGACAAATATTGGTTTTATATGCCTCTTTTGAGCTTTTACACAGTAATTTACATTGCTACTAATAAACAAAAGCTGACATTAGAAGGTAGGAAGAGGAGATGTCATCCATTCACTCATCCATTCAATAAACACACCATTAGTGCTTGTAATATGCTCCACTAAGCATGGGGCTATACAGATAGAGGGCAGAGCTCCTACCCTTCAGAGGCTCACATTTGAATGACAATTCTAAGAGGAGACAGCAAGCCCTGAACAACTGAGAATTGGCTGATTGGCTAAGCCAATGTGTACATGAGAAATAATGACATCTCATTGAGAAAGAGGCCAACTTTTCAGAAAGGAAGCCCAGGTAAAACTAAGAGCCATTGCATATGAGCACTGGATACCACAAATCTAGTCTTTGTTTTCTGGCCTTTCATTAAAAAAATGTTTTTATGACAACACTTGTATCACAGATCAAATGCTTAATTTAATTTTAAAATGCTAGCATTAAACACAATCTTGGTGCCTATGAATTTAAATTCATTTAATTCTATATTTAAAAAGTCTGAATTAGGTGTAAACATTAAGACCCATTAAAGAAACACGTAAATAAAAATGAATTTAAAAGCTCTTATAGATTTGAATATACTGGTGACCACAGACATCAAGGGAAAAACTCTACTGCTTAAGTCAACATAAACTGAATGGTTGCCTGGACATCAGTGATATTTCTGGTGATCATTTCTGTGTCACTAGCCTCTGGACAGGCTGACTGATCCCAGAGGGAAAAACGACTTAGGCTAGACTAATAAACTCTTCCCTGGAAATGTGAAACTTGAATGGAGTCTCAGAATGAGATGTTTCGTTAATGACATCATGCTACAGAGAACTGTCTCCTGCTTAACAGTTGCTTGTATGTCTTCTGCTCACTTTGTTTATGATCCCACCCATCCAGCTTATGAATCTTGTTGCCTCTACCCTGCCAATGAGGGCTTTACTAAAAGCAAACATTCTTCTACTGCTTCGTGACTTGCTCTGTTCTTGGACTTGGTAGTTGTTTATATTCACTTGCTACTTAAATGGGGGTTCTAAAGTGACACTGATTAAGAAAGATGGGACATGGGTAGTATGATGAATGAACTTAATGGCCATAAAGAAAAATTGGAAAAATATCCAATTCCTATAAAATATGAAGTAGGATCAGATTGGGTCATGCTCATCTTTTTCACTCACCTAATAAATATTTACTGATTACTGAAGTCTATGCTATAGGTAGTCTAGATTCTCTTTCCAGATGGTACAGCTGCTGTGAGAACTATGGGTTGCAGCTTATATTTGTGGCTTTCTTTGGAGAATTTTTGGTGGATGGGAACTAAGATGTCCAGAAACCTTTGCGTTACAAGTTACTTGTTCCCAAGTGATTAAGGATGGACTGTTTCAAAATTAAGCCCAGCCCTTCCAGATGGGACAATCAAGAATTTGTACCTGATATAGGGAGAATAAGGCAAGTTGACTGAATGAGAAAGAGAAGTGAAGTCAACTCCTATTCCACTAAATTCCAAAGGATTATTTACATTTTCAGATCCTAAAACCCTCTTTCATTTATTACCACTGGGAACAAATAGACAACTGGCTAGGGTTTGGGAGTGTCTTTATTAAACAAAGGATTTTGTTACACTATAATCTACTAGAGGAAATTTGGGTAAGAAACAGAGAACTGATTCAAAAGGATGAGAAATATGAAGGTCAGAAGGCAAGAAGATAAATAGAAAGGTAAATGAAAGAAAAAGTGGTCTAGGGAAGAGAGTCCTGGTATGACTGTACTTTGATGGAACCAGGGCTGGGAAATACTCGTAACAAGACTGTGTGGGTATTTGATGGGCAGGGGATGGGCATATGATTGTGCCCATAGTGTAGATGGCATAAGCATTGTATGCCGATAGTGTACATGTAGAAGTTCAGGTACAATGAATAGCTGATTGGGTCCCTAAGCAAGCTGGGGCTCTGTCAGAATCTTAGATCTGAATCAAGTGTAGGGTGGTAATCCTGGGTATTCCCTATTTACTCACTACTAAGCCATTGTTTACATAAAGAAATGAAAAGAAATTATAACTTAGAAGTGAAAAAAAGAATACTATAAAAGGAGAATGAGTCAGGATTGGCACAAATGGTTAAAGCTAAAATGAAGTATTTTTGAAACTTCATGAGGGGATACGAGGGTGGAGAAAATAACTGATGAATGGAGTCAAAAATAAATGAGGGACATGACATTAATGATAAATCCAAATGGCTGAGAGACTCAACTAATTTCTTAAATCTTGTTTTAATAAGAAGACAATTACCGTGTATGAGTAGGATACAATTAACTTTCTGCAAAAAACAGCTCCTAAAAGCAGAGAATGGAGTAATTGGAAAATTTGGACATTAACAAATCAGTGACTCTGGGTATATAATGCCTACAATTGATCTGATAGTTGCATGTCACAGTGACTGAATCTGATTATTGCAAAGGTATGAAGAAAAGAGAGAACTATATATATCCAAAAGATGTAGTAATAATAAATGAATGGAAATAATCTTCATAATGGGTAAAAAGAGAATGATTTTGGAGGCTGATTTAAGCAGTTCTTAAATGGAACAGATGTTTGTAGAGAATCATTTTAAACATCAAGATGACAGGTAAGCAATATTATCTCGAGAAGAACAAATGGTGGACATCTTTTCTGGTTGCTTTATGGTGGACAGAATCATAAGCAAGTAAAAAAGTCACCACAGGACAACTCGTATAGTTGAATTTCAATAAATAAGAAATAGAGAGTAAAGATTTTAATTTGATTCAAATTCAGTCTGAAATTAATGCTATTGTTTTGTCAGTTAGTAAAGATTTATCATGAGTGACCAGAGATCTAGTTCTGGTGATCTCTTTAGAGGCAGTATTATACTGAGTATCATTGTATACAAGAATGACTACAGAGAAATTGCAGATGGCACTAGATTTAAAGATATTGCAAATGTCAGAGAACTGAAAAGAATGCAAGGAATGCCAACACATTTACAAATATAAACAGAAAGCATCTAAAATAAGATTGAACTTGGCAAAAATAAATGTTCTAGCAGAGGAGAAAACAATCTAACAGACACACATATTCAATAAGAATATGAACCTAGAAATCAGCAACACTGAAAAAAGAACAAGCATGAATGATTATAAGAAACACAAGTATATTCTGAGTACAGCAAATATAAACAAAGAGCTCTTCTTTTAGATGCTGATCATAAGGAAGCACTCTTCAAAGGTCACAGAGGTGCTTGCAGATACAATACAGGAAAATTGAATAAAAAATGTTATTTAATACCTAGTATCTGCAAAATACCAAGCAAGACTCAGAAGAAGGTATATGAAACATGGAAAATTCATTGAATATCTTTATGACCCAAATATTAAAAAATTGAAGAAATTTAGTGAAGAGAAGAGCAAGAATTAATGAGATGGATAAACTGTAAGAATGCTGCAAACTCAATTCAACAAATACTCAAATTTAACATCTGCAGTGTGCAGTGCAATGTGCTTGGTGTTAAAAAAAAAAAAAAGCAGAATTTGCATTCATCTGCTCCAGCTCTCCAGTGTTTTATTCTTCTTTGGGAGAGAGATTTAAATACACCAGAACCTGCCTTGTATTCAAGAATTTTAGGAGTTGTAAATGTGGAATAGTGAGAAGGACACTAGAGTGAGCAGAGATCCAAGATCTGTTATGATTATGAGATTATGTGGTTGGGTGAGATGGTCCCAATTCCTTTCTCTATGTTACAATTCCATGGTTTTCAGTTCTGAAGAAAAGACTAGAAGACTAGAGGGGAAGTGAGGCCATATCAACCAAGGAAAGAAAAGAGTGAATTGAAGGAGATAAGCTTAGGGGAGGGTATAGCTCAAGTGGTATAGTGCATGCTTAGCATGCACAAGGCCCTGGGTTCAATCCCCAGCACCTCCTCTAAAAAAATAAATAAACCTAATTACCTCCTCCCCTCAAATTAAACAAAACAAAAATAAAATAAAAAATACAATAATGAAGGAGACAGGCTTAATACCAAAGGAGATAAGCTTAATACCAATTATAGGCATGAGCAGCTGGTCAAAAATCATGCTGTAACCAGCACAGGTCAAGACTGGAAGATAAAAATCACATTTTGGGGAGCAAATATCTGCTATGTAGTGTGAGATACTCCGTTATCTCATTTCAATCAAACTGGATATCGGAAGCAACTTATAAAAGCAAGGCCCAAATTAGCACCAAGAACCATGCAAGCTGATGCTGCCAGGATCTGAAGCAGTACCATGGAGAGCTCCCACTATGTCAGTGGGCCTGAAGCCAGGGTTGCCCTGTCATCACATAAAGTTCCCCATCAAATAGAAAGTGAGCATTTGTGTTCTTAAAGTATCCTCCAAAAAGAGTAATGTCAGAGTTTTCATCTGTAACAGAGCTTTGTCTACCAAATATGGCTTTTAGTGGAGGGCTGGTTTTTCTAAGTCTTTGGCAGAGATTTATTCTTCAAGTCTTTTAGTCTTTGCTGGAAATTTATCCTCTGAGAGTACAGATCTGTTCCAAGTCTTATCTTTTGACTTCTTCTTGGTAAAGGAGCTATTTAAAAGAGCACAAAGGAGTTACTATTCAGCAAGAATAGCAGGATGAATATATAATACCAGCCCATTTCTTCCTTATTTTTATTGAATATTTTATAATTTTACTATGCCCATATATTAAAATGTTAAAATAAAAACTATAAGATAACTTATTAATTTCTATTCTATAACACAAAGTCAAAATTGAGGGAGAGTCTTATTTTAACAAAAGTTAGATAAAATGTTGATAATTCAGATATTTTCTCTTTATGTTTATATGCTTTATGATGTCTTACAGGCATCAATTTTAAAGGTTAGGATGAATAAATGAATGAGGAAAAGTTAAGGTAAAATATTACAAAAGTATATTCAAAAGTCAAAAGAATATTTAATAGAATCACAGAATGTTAATTATGGAAGGGACCTTGGAGATTTAATTTAAAGTCCTTATTTTACATTTGAGATAACTGAGACCAGAAAGATGAAGTTAGTAGTTGACAGTAGCTCCAATTAAAATTTAAATCTGACATCTATTGCTTTGCAGTCTTTTTCTTAAATTACATGCTAATCGTCACTACTATTCAAAATGTAATCTGTGAATTTTTTTACTGGTTCACCAGGTAAGTATGCTTATCCAAATATTTAATCTCAATTTCTATATTTATCTCATAAATATATATATTTATACATGTATAGTGCATATTCATAGGCAGTTAATATTTTACCAACTGGCACTGGTCCATGGACCGCACTTTGAGTAGCAGTGATGTAAATGACAACATGCACCATCTAAAATTATAACAAAGATGGTTACAGAGTGGAAAGATGCTATGTCCAAGTAAATGAAGGTCTACAATTCAACTTTAAATTCTCCCATTTTTCCCTCAGACTTGAAACATTAGTGGCATTCTGTTCCTGGATTTTCCCCAAACAAAACTGTTAATGCTGCTTTCAGTTCTGACTCTCAGTATCTCTAGTCTGTTCTTAATCCCTTTTTGAGTGGTTGTCAGAAACAAAGTGGGCAAATGGTACTGGCTGAATAGGCTAAAGCTTCATCTCCATAAACCCACTTCACTTATGACCCAAGATGAAATGGAGCAGCTGTCTCAGAGGATAGGATAGATATCATTTGCAGGTTAACAATGTGTTATCCTTTCTTATGTATTTTGGAAATTGGAAACCACCTTTAGATAGTAAGTCAACTTTTTTTACTCAAATTGCTGAATGTTTCATTGCTGCCTATGTAAACAGAATTCAGCAATAATGTTCCCTTGGATAAATATGCTCAACTTTAATCATTTTTTAAAAACCATTCTCCTGTGACAGAGACCTCATACAAATGCCAAGCCAGCATCAGCAATAATTAACATACAAGAAATGTTATGTGTTCTTGATATTAGAACAGTAGGTTTTCTTTGAACCACTTTGACCTTAAAACATGGGGCAAAGTAATAACCTACATAAACAGGAATGGCTTTCATTAGAACTCAAATGAATATTTTTATCAAACTTTTAGCAAATTCAATTAGTTTTTAAGTAGCTGTTAATACTTTATAATATTGAATAAATACTCTATGGTAGAGCTGACTATAATTAGAGTGGTGACTATATGAGAGCTGCCTTTCTCCTTTCTATTATGTACATTATTAGTATGGTTTTATTATGTCCATACATTTATGCAACTATCAGACACTATAAGAACAGCTTGTTGACTTTTTAATCTTAGAATATAAATCAAAGTAAAGACAGATCTTATTTTAATAAATAGCAAAAAGCAAAGTTCTACATATATTAAGACCATTTCACTGCTCTTGATAAAATGAATGAAATGTTTTAATAAATATCTGCCATTTATTAATTTCATTTAACTCAGCTCTTCTGGTTTTTCATTAAGTAGAACAATTATATTAAATAAGTTCATGTAGGAAGATAAGTATTTCAAATGATGTTTGACCCAGTCCTTCCAAATTGCAGCCAATTTTGGGGAGTAGGGACAGGGTGTTTTGTGTTTTTCAGAGCCATGGCCAGAAACTGAGGTCACTGTCATTTAATGAATTATCAACTCAGCAAGCATTTGATCTCTATACATATCCATAGTATTTTAAGTGACAAAGGGGAGAGTGGCCAGAAAGTAGGTAGGAATTTAGAGTAGATGACCTCAGAAAGATTGGTGAATTATGTATTCTGCTTTAAAAATTGCAGGTGAACTGAACCTGCTTCATGTGGCTACAGTAAGCTTAATCATGCTCAGAAGCCACAGAAGTGAGGTACTGATTGATATTTCTCAGGCAGTAAGTACCATAGGATACCGTTTTGCCACTGAACCTAAAATCTTGACCTATTTTGTGGGCAGTATGGGAAGCTCCAGCTCTCATGTCTCAAGGCACTTCACTTTACAAGGAGGAAATACCTGGGACCTTAAGGTCCCATGGATCAGAATTTTTTTTGGCTTTGTTTTGCTTACAGCTGCAGTCATCTGATGCTAAGGGGGCTGGGGTAGGGTAAAAAATACTGACTGCTCTTCATTGTTGTTACAAATTTTATTTGAGATGAAGGGCTATGAATCCTCATTGTTTGTAAGGTGACTGAACTAAACCAGAGAAAATCACAATAGCAGATTGGAAATTAGAATGGTGGTTATTAGGCAGTTTACTGAATCAAAGAAATTCTATACTCTATTTAGATTAAAAAGTGGAAATATAAAAAATAAAGCCAATCCTACTAAGAATTTAATAGTAAGTACCAAATATTATTACTTATATTTATAAAGGGTATACAGGTGTACTTCAGAGATGTTGCAGGTCAGCTCCAGACCATCACAATAAAGCAAATAACATAAAAAAAAAAATCATATGATTTTTTTTGGTTTCCCAGTGCATATAAAAGTATTTTTACACTATATTATAGTCTATTTAGTGTGCAATAGCATTATGTCTAAAAAAGCAATGTACATACTTTAATTAAAAATACTTTATTGCTAAAAACTGCTATCATCTGAGACTTCAGCAAGTAGTAATCTTTTTGCAATAGTAACATCAAAAATCACTGACCATAGATCACCATAACAAATACAATAATAATGAAAAAGTTGTAAACATTGTGAGAATTACCAAAATGTGACAGAGACATGAAGTGAGCAAATGCTGTTGGAAAAATGGCACCAACAGACTTGCTTGAAGCAGGTCGCCACAAACCCTCAATTTGTCAAAAATGCAAAAGCGCGAAGCACACTAAAATGAGGCATGCCTGCATTTATGCTTATAAAGACTTTGCTTAATCTATGCTTTGTGATATTCTAAGCACTTTCATCTGTGTAGTCTTCCTGTATTTCAGCTCACTCCCCTAGGCCCCTTCCATTTGCCATGAGAATAACATGTTTTGCCCCTGAAGCCCTGGCTCTGGCACAAACACATGTTAAGTTGACTTGAACCCAAACTGCGGCTGGACGCCAAGCCCCCTGAACTGCAGCCTGATGCATAGTCACACAGCTGGGCCTCGCCTAGATCATATGAGACACAGTTAACCTGAAAATCTATGAATAGGAGAGTGAATGCCTCTTTTTGAAAGTACAGAGTCTGAAGGTGGCTTGTTATGCAACATTATAGAGCCAAGAACTAACTGATACAAGTATTAAGCCTGAATTGACTGAAGCAATCACTGGCTAAATGGTGGATAGTCTCTCAGGAAAATACAGCCACATTCACCTTGTCATTTGATTGGATTTAGATCAGGTGTTGATGAATAAAAAAGAAAATATTTATCCCTTCATATTTTCACTCAAAATACATGTATGTGTGGGGATGTGTATCTGGCTATGTATATACACACACACACACAATTCTGCTGATTTAGAAAGCAGAATAAAAACACTTATTCCATTTTTTTCTCATAAACCATGAACTATCACAGCAAGACTTAAAAGAAGTAAAAGCTCTTAAGTGCCAATTAATTATCTTGTCATTGACTTAGCTGTGCTAAGAGCTGCTTCTCTTAATACATTTGTGTTTATCTTCCCATTACCCCCCTAGGCTTTTTCTGCAGCTTCTAGTCCCATCTGTTCCCGAACTTAGCTTTTATTTAGAATGCAGTTGTTAATTACATCTTTAACACCTCCCTGCTACTCTACACAGCATCTGACCCCACACAACACCCAGTGTATCCTGGTGTAGATCATCCCTTCTGTTGTTCAGAGTTCCAAGTCTCCCCGTTTTCTCTCTCAAATCAAAATCTTCCTAATACATTGAAAGAGAAGCAGGGAATATACTTAAACTGGTTCTAGTCCACTCCAGTCCATGTCCATTGTTCCACTGAAACTCTGCTCTCTTTGAGAATCAGACTTTCACACTTACTGCCTGGTCTCTTGAAGCTCACAACCTTTCTTTTGGGTGTTTTGTAAAATTCAAAGAATGCACAGGTTGAACAGAACTCTGTTTCTTCACAGTCCCTTCTTCTTTACCACCCTTATCTCAGACTGTTGAGAAGTATAAGTTTAGAAAAGAGGAAAGTCAACTATGTGGCACATTTTTTGGAAAGGAAGCCTTGCCTATCCTAACTCATTGGCTGGAAGAAGGGAGTCTGGGAGAACAAGAGACAGCCACTCCACACCAGCCCTCTGAGCACTAAGGATGTCAGCCCCTCTCAGAGCCAGACTCTGCCTTGCAGCCCACAGAGCAATAAACAGGGATTGAAAAGAAGGTTCTCCCCTCCACTCTGCCAACAGTCAGCTGGAATTGAAAGGCTGCTCTTGAGGGTGGGCAACATTCCTTGTGTTGGAAACTGGAATGCAGCAAGCTGTCATTCTACATAATGGACACGTTGCTCTTTTAGAATTAAGTGTAAAATATGAGGTTGCATAGCTGTGTAATCTAAATATCTTTAATGCCAGATGTATTGGTGAATTTTCAGAGTTGTATGCACTGCTAGGGGTATGTGTGTTTGTGTATAGTGTTTACTAAGGAATAAAACTTGGATTCTGGTGCTCAAACTGGGGTTATATTTAGATGAGGTCTAGGACCTTCTGAGGGAGTCAAACTACAAAGTCTGGGAAAAACTGACATTTCAAGTATGAATACATCACTGTATTAAGTCTCAGAAGGCCTGATTTTCAGCTCTGCTTTGGTCTCCAATTAGGTGTAACTCATAAATGGAGATGGTGGCATTAGAGTATCAGTGAAATGGCCATAGAGGGGAAAACGAGAGTGAACTCTAGCAATAGCCGTAGAGATTAATATTCTATAACTCTATTTGATAATCCTATAAGAATAATTTACTTCTTTATTATATCTGAATTCTCTATAAACAATGTAACATTAGTAATTCTGTTTAGGAATCTCTACCAGGCTATTGCCTAAGACATAGTCCTAAAAATTGAACACTATGAGAGAAACCCTGTCCATATCTCCATCACTACTAAAACAATGCAAAAAACATACAAATCATATTAAAAGCATCTTATAATGCATTTAAATATAGTTACAGTGGAAGAGATAATTTTAGGCACTCCCTCAGAACTGGCAAGAACATCCTCTTTCGCATCACTCCCATTTGTTATTGTTTGCAGACATAGTGAGTACCTAACACTTGTTTTATGTAAACAAATAAAAAACTCAATAAACAGTACCTCCCTTCATACTCTGCGGCAGTAAACTTTCATTTTAATGAGATTTGGATTCAATACAGTGATTTCGATTTCTCTTCAAGTTGCTTAAAATAAGATTCTACCTGAATTTCTAAATCTCAAAAGCACCCATAGCTCTACAGACAGGTTCAATGCAGAAAATGTTAATGCGCTCTCTCCCTGAGATGTTCCGCAAATAATTCCCTAAACTTGTACAAGGCATGGAACATCAACCAGGTAAAATTATTAATGACTTTACAGATTAATAGTCACATGACTCTACATGATAATCCAACAAGAACGGTTTACTTTCCCACTATATCTAAACTCTCTGTGAAACAACATGGCACTAGGAGCTCAGGCCAGGCATCTCTTCCAGGGTACATTAGTAGTTTGGCATGAGGACACTGCTCACTTTTCCAGTCAAGGATAAGATGTCACAGGTAGAGAAGACTGAATCCAAATTATGGAGGTAATTTGCTTTTTAAGCCCTCTCACTTCTTCTCTACTGTTTTTTTCCTGTATTTCCAGAGCACATCTCCTGCTCTCGCCTGAGTAAAGCTTTTCACATGTCTATGTGAAATACACAGATGAAAATGAAATTTCAGTAAAAGATGTAGTGATTAAGCCTGTAGAAACTCATGTGTAAATGACTGATGATGCTTATTATACTACATCCCCCCAGAGGTGCTTCCATGTGGAAAGAGTTTCATACCCCAAAGGGATGAGCATCTAGTGAAAGGCTGAGCAGCCTTGGTCCTCTAGTGAAGCTCTTTACAGCCAGTGTGCTGGGTCACACACATGCGACAGGAATTGGTTTCAGGTGTGAAGAGAGATTGAGCCCCTTAGCCCTCAGAGAACCCACTCAGTTTCCCCATCATCATGAGCAGCCCAGTCTAGTCAGCTGTAAAGACATCATCATTTTCCATGAGTTTCTTGATGTGAAAAGAGCTTGTGTGAAGCTCAGTTAGGATGAAGGCAGACTTTTTGGATGGGGAGATAGGTGTTTCCATTGTGACATAAATTATATGATAGTGTGCCCTCTGTATACTTTTCTCATCCAACACTAGCTTACTCTTAAAGACACTCCCAGCTGTGTGTGGAGGGAAGGCAGGGAACCAGAGGTGGATTTACCAGATACTTTATTGTCATGGAATGGTGGCCCCAGTCTTCCTCCTTTCCTTATCCACACTCCTCGCTATGTTGAATGGAATTTTGTAAGCCCCTCCCACTTCTGACTCTGGGCTCAGCCAGATGACTTGCCTTAACTACTGAGATGTTAGACAACATGATGCACCCTGGGGCTTGTTCTGCTCATGTTTTCTGCTACTGCTGTGAGAAGAAACAGGCCTGGATGGGCCTGATGGAGGATGAGGGATATGGTAAGAGCTGAGTCATCTTAAGACATGCCAAAGCCTTCTTAGATCAGTTGATCCCCCCAAAAAACAAGTCATCTCAGCCAAAATCAGCAGAGCCACTTTTGCCAATTACCCCACACACATGAGCAAAATACGCTATTGCTGAATGTCACTGAGTTTGTGGTTGTCTATTATATGGCAGTATTCAAGCAACAGATAATAGATAGTCTAACAAAGCCCATGCTTCATGGTCCCTTACTAACCAAGGATCCTTTCTAAGGCCCTAGGGGAGGCCTTAGCTGTTCAATTTGGTCAGATGTTTTGTAAAATTTGCAAAGTATGATTTTTGATCCCAACGGGTTATAACTGTTGACTTCTTTCACCCCTCTTCTCCATCACACTCTTCCTAGTTGTGGGTGGCATTGTAGTAGCTCCAGTTATCTTGGGACTCCTGCTAAGGGGAAATGGAGTTGGTGCTGCCTATCGTTAGGTCGAATGGGATATGTTTATGAGGTTCACAATTGATTCCTTGAATAGTATATTATTCACACCCTAGTGTAAGAATTACCTTCCTTCCACTGTTTCATCTTATTCAGTATTGTAGGGACAAAAGTTGTAATATGATATGAGCATGTCTTATGTCACTCAACACTAGAATTACGTAAGTAGTGGAGGACAAAGTTTGAAATGTTCAAATCCAAAAGACAGTGAATTATAAATTCTCCCAAACATCAGACCTGTAAAATTTAAGCAGAGTGGTTCAGCTGCTTGTGAAAACTATTTAGCAGAATCTACTGAAGCAGAATATTTGCCTACCCCAGGACCCAGTTCTAAAAGCATAGCCAGCATAACCAATAAGTCCCACTCCTAAAACACAGCCAACAGAAATGAGTTCATGTCTTTATTAAATGACATACAGGAGAGCATTCTCAGTGGCATTATTTACAATAGTCCCAAACTGGAAACTGCCCAATATCCATCAGTAGTAGAATAAATTTTTCTAATCATGGCATATCCGTACATTGGAAAACTCAACAGCGTAAGAATACACTATCTGAACTATGTGTGTGTCACAAACACATTAAGGGAAAGAAACCAAACACAAAAAAAAGTATTATGGGGATTCCATTTATACAAAAGCAGGCAAATAGTGGCTATTCTTATGGGTGCAGTGACTGGAGGAAGGCAAGAGGAGTGCTAACAGTGCTCTATTTCTTGATCTAAACACCTATTTCATGGACGTATATCTGTGAAATCTCACTGAGCCATACGTATATGAAAGGGGCACTTTTCCTGTTTACACTTCAATAAAATATTTGAAAAACTGTAAACAGGATTCAGCTATCACCAAAATGGAAAACTTTTCTTTTCAGGAATATTCTGATCATGTAGTATATATAATCATGAATACTATATATATAAATTATATATATGTATTTTTAATGTAAGCTGGAGCCATTTATCAGCATTCTTCTTTTTAGGAAAGTAGTCTGTCATATTACTACAAATACTGGGTATGGCTGTGTGGGAAGTTATCTGTAAAATCCTGCCATATCTCTGAATCAAGAAATACTTAAATTTCTTGTCAACTTTACACAAAACACTAGAACCAACAAAGATAACATAAAACTCTTAGTTTGCCACTAGAATGAAAACATTGGTCACATTGTGGTTAAAGACTGTTGTCAATTCAAAGAATATTTAAGAGTAGTCACTGTATGGGAAAACTTGAAGTGCTCTTATATCTTATAGCTTAGAAATGAGAGGATCCCAGTGGAATTTCCCTTATCCCCAGTTGACAACATTCCTAAACACTTGTATGATACTGCCAATAACAGCTGTGAAACTTTAAAAATTATCGATACTATAATACAAACTTTGATCATTTGTAGCAAAGGGGAAATTAAATTGCCTTTCTATGTCTGTAGACATAGAAAACAAACTTATGACTACCAGAGGGGAAGGAGGTGGGAAGGGATAAATTGGGAGTTCAAGATTTGCAGATACTGACTGGTATATATAAAATAGATAAACAAGTTTATACTGTACTGTATAAACTGTATTCGATATCCTGTAGTAGTTTACAGTGAAAAAGAACATGAAAACGAATATATATATATATATATATATACTCATCTATGACAAGCATTGTGCTGTGCACCAGAAATTGACACATTGTAAACTGACTATACTTCAATTAAAAAAAATACAAAAATAAATTGCCTTTCTGTATGTTCTGTAGGAAACGTTACAAAAGTGTAGTCTTAAAAAGAAGCCATCATAATATATATAACCCAAAAAAAGTAGGGATAAAAGTATTAGATATATATCAGCAGTTAATTAATAAAGTGATGATATTCTCTTGTTTTTTTATGTTTATAGTATATACCAGTTTTTATAGTTTATAATTTATAGTAACATCTATTTCTACTTTAAATAAAAATTGATTTTTATATCCAAATTGTATTATTTTTTTCAAGAGACCTCCCAAACGATGAAAGTTTCAGGCCCCATCAAACCCATGGCTGGGAACCACCATGCATATTCCACAGTTGTGTGCCCCAATTGCAGGGCTGTCTCCTGCCAGGCAGGTTATCATTGCTTCAAACCCCCTTCCTCCTTCTAACTCCTCTATGTTGTAGGTCAGTCAGGCCTTCTTTTCTCCTTTCTGACTTTCACTTTCTTCTTTTGTTCTTTCTTACTCTTATTTATATAGTCCCAATATGCACTACAATCTGCATTAAAGAAGTATGCATGAATACCTCTTAATCGCACCAGTCCTTGCCCAAGAATTTAGACATCTCTCTTCTAGTGCAATTGGACAACGGTCTGTGATGTAGGGCAATCATATCCAGATCTCTGATTTATCTAGCTGAGTCCTAACATTTTCCTCACTACCTACAACTCATTGCCTCTGGCCACTGTCTATACCCTAACCCCCTTCTGTATTTAGACTTTGCTCCTACTTACATGCAGCATCTAAGAGCAAGGGTGATAAGCTGGGAAATACAGTATGTGCTAAACATACATGAGCTCGTCCAAGACCCTCGGTACCCTCTGGATGAAGGAATATTCTCACATTGAAATGCTATGTGAGTAACGAGAGAATAAGCTCATTCTGAGCTTTCTATGTTTATGCTGGAATTTGGGAAGACGGATAACACAATAAAGTAAAAAGTAAGGGGCTTCTTTGACAGACCATCTTATTTAAAACTACCATCTTCTGGGTTAGGACCACTAACTCAGCATTCAGATTTAATTCACTGTTCATGAAAAATGAAAACCACTGAAACACATTTTTCCCCCCACAAGGAATTCAGAAAAAAGTCTCAAGTCACTGAAAGAAGGATTAATTTGCCTGTAATGAAACTGACACGCAGGAAAAATTTAAAATCAATCTTGTGCTTAAAAGCAGAACAACACTGATGGTGTCTCCATATTTTCTCCCTCTTCCCACTGCTAGCTTGATACCAGTGAACACAAATTATGCATATTACCCACAAATCTTTCCTCTATTTAAATTAAAAAAGGAAACACCATGTTTTTAATCAATCTATTTGCACTTGGCTGTCAAAACTCACAAAGACACTTTGATTTCCTTTCATTATTCTTAAGAGAACCAAATACAGATGAATAAAAAAGAATGAAAAGGAGGGCAAATTAAGGGTTAATGCACCTTGCTAAATTCAGAAAAATGTAAAAAAAAAAAAAAAAGAAAGGAGAACTGTGTTTATTCATGGCCTTGAAAAATCTGTGCTATGCTTTTTCCCAGTGACAATTACCAGAATCATCAGGTATAAATACAGGCTTTTGTTCTTTAACTATCAGGTTTTTCTTCTATGGCTTTTTTTTTCCTGTTTCATAAGCCGCAGCTCTTGACATCAAAACAGTCCAATCCCTTGACTGTGAATTACAGGGTCCTAGTGGCTGGGTAAGACCATCCCTAAGGACTTCAGGGATGTATCATTTTGATCTTGTTTGTCAAAGATCTTCTACCAACAGTCAAGAGACCAAATGCTCATCAAACGACAAGAAAGGTAGAGTGAGATGACTCCTAGAAAGTTCCGGGTCCTGGGAGCAAGGCATCTATGCAGGAACAGCAGAAATTCCATTGGTTACACAAACTGGCTGGTTATTAGAACTTCCTGAGTACAGTTTCCAGATTTAGCAAACAAAAATACAGGATGTGCAGCTAAATTTGAATTTTAGATAAATAACAAATCACTTTTTCATATAACCACCTTTTCTGGAAGTGCATCAAGGGGTGATACGTTTCTTTGACTGGATCTCTGGAATGTGGGAGGAGCAGGTGGATGGAAGTAGCATGAGAAAGGATGCGTGTGTTTAATCCATAATAAGGACATATGACACACTTGTAATTCCCTTTCAGTATCTTTACTCCTGGCAGAATAAAAATCTATCTGTAAGGCCATATTTATCCAAGACTCTTTGGAAACGATTCCTTCCAGACAGCCAAGTTTTTTGTTTGTTTGTTTCCTAATAGCTAGGGAGTGCCATCTTTAAGCAGTAAGATATTTTACATTTTAACTTCTTTGGATGGAAATCTTTCTTAAATGTGTCACACATCTATTCATGCCATTTTAAACAGAAAATATTGCTACTAATTCAACTTTTTTTCTTGAAGATCTAGGGTTATAACTATGAGCATCTATTATTGTAATAGATTTTGATATCTTTAAAATTCATTGAAGGATCTGTTGGACTGTTTGCCCTTTCACTAAATGTCTTTATTCTGCTCTGAGTTTTAAATTTTTCACATCTGCTTTTGTTGTTTTTCTGTCTTCTGGTCAGGCTATTAACTATTATCCTTCCTCTTTTCTAATTTTCCCAAAATTCTTTCTCCCTTTAATTTATTCCTCCTTAACTCCTAAGGTTTAAAAAAGACAGCAAAGCATTAAATTCAGTTCTTAGCACTGTATGATATTTAAAAGAGTCCCATATTAAGGTCCTAGTGGGGTCTCCTGTGAAGAAGGTGCATTAACAGCTTAAAAAATGACTATAAGCTATCAAAATAGTTGCTACATAGATACTCTACTCAAATTGATGGCTAGCTAGTACCAGGGAGATATAGTTCTAAGGTGGGTACTTACCTATCCTAGGTAGGTAAGTAAGATGTAATATACTGCCTCTGGACATACATGGTAGTGTTTGAGTTAAAAATTGTCGTGGTAGAAAGGAGTGTAGAAAAAGATGGGACCAGTAGCTGTAAGGCAGGTGATCCTGGGTCCAGGAGACAGTAGACACAGAGACAGTGTATAGAGAAATCATCTGGTCTGCCATTCCCAACCTTATATGATGTTTGACCATTCATGTATCATCTGGTGCCTTGGTTTCTTCATTTGTAAAATGATGCTGATAATTAATTCCACCTTTAGGAAGAGAGGAATACTCCTGCTGCTGTCATCATTCTAAGCTCATCATAAAGGAAGCAGTGTCTACTATTTTCCCATGTGATACACACCTCATTGGCCTCAATGGAAGGACTTTCTAATCTAATGGAACACAACCTCAGTTCGTTATGGTCATGATTTAAAGGTGCATCGTTTCCTTGCCCTGAAGGTGGTTTTCTGGTCTGCCTGGCACTTTCGTGCTCATGCAGGGGGGGCTCTTGCATTCCCTGGAAACAGATGCTGAGCAAGGCCTGCCATTTGGCTTTGGACCTCCATGTCTGCTTCTATGCCCATTCCTTTCCTGTGCCACTGGTCAGGTAAATGCAGACCTAGACTTTTAGATGTGGTGGGTAGAGTGGGAAGGGAATAATTAAGAAGTCCTACTTATGACTCTAAGTTTAAGCTTCCCACTGGTGCCTCTTACCTGCGAACCCTGAACTGCACAGGGTTGGGCTACAGTGTGTGTAGGGGAAAGAAGGGGTGTCAGAGGGGTATTCCTCAGATGCTTGTCCAGCTACATATAAAGCCACTGATTTGTCTTCTTATTTGTTCAGTGTTACTGTTGCACATAATTTTCTCTATGGCATACTTGGGGAAGGGAGGGCAGAGCAGCACAAATCTAACCCAAGCCCTAGGGATTATGGTGATTACATGATATAAAAGCTTGACACACAGTATGCCCTGGGTAAGAGGGGAGGGACTGAGCAGAGAAGGATAAAATGGTAAAAATGGTAAATCATAGTGTTCTACCTAATAGGGAGGCTGTGAGGAATAACTAATGAATGATTGTAAAGCCTTCTGGAAAGATAAAGTCTATAGAAATGCAAAATAATTATATCAGGGAAGTAGAGATGTCAGTTGAATATAAAAGAGACAGCTTTTATTCCCATACAGATATCTTGGTCACCATCAGCAGCAGTGGAGAAGAAAACAGGGAGAAGAGAATGTGACAGTTTAATAGTGTTTTGTTAAAAATAGGACACATTTTATGAGTGTCTGGACTTTCTTTAAAATGAAAAGATGAGACCTGACTCACTGCTTGCTGGAATAGGTTCAGAAGTGCCTCCGGCAAAAATCACTGGGCTTTCCCACCTCTGATTTCTTACATTAATTAAATTGGGAAGGCATATTTGGTTTATGAGAGGAGCGATGTCAGGAAGCCATGCTGGTAGGCAAAGTATCACTTCATGTGGGAGCAGTTTGTGAGTGTCTGCCTCTGAGCAGCACAGCCTTCCACCCTAGATCCAAATCTCACTCCAGATCCAAATCTCTGGCACATCAAATTCCTCCTAAGGATGTCCTAAGGGTTTAGATAAGCTCAAGGAAGACCACTGGCTTAAGGACTTACATTCAGGAACCTGGGATGAGGGGGAGCTCTTGGCTCTATCTATGAGTGTTTAGAGTTGTTCTGAGGCAGCATTGCCTCAAATTTTGAATGATGATAACTGCCATGCAAAAAATAATTTCTATGGCAAAGTCACTTTGGGAAACACTGGATTAAAAAAAATACAACACCATCAACAGATGATTGGATAAAGAAGTTGTGGTGTATATATATAATGGAATACTACTCAGCCATAAGAAAGAATGAAATAATGCCATTTACAGCAACATGGATGGACCAGAGATTATCATACTAAGTGCAATAAGCCAGAAAGAGAAAGACAAATATCATATGATATCACTTATATGTGGAACCTAAAAAATGACAAATGACACAAATGAACTTATTTACAAAACAGAAACAGACTCAGACATAGAAAACAAACTTATGGTTACCAGGGAGTAAAGGGCAGGGGAGGGATAAATTGAGTCTGGGATTTACAGATACAAACTACTATACACAAAATGGGTAAATAACAAGGTCATACTGTATAGCACAAGAAACCATGTTCAATTTCTTGTAGTAACTTATAGTTAAAAAGAATATGAAAAATATATATGTATGTGTGTGTGTAATTGAATCACTAGGCTGTACACGAGAGACTGAAACTTTGTAAATCAACTATCTTCAATAAAAAAATCTCAGTAAGATATCAAAAAAGGAAAAAAACAGCTTATTTTTAACTCCAAGAGGTTCTAAAACATTTAATATGTTAGCATGTATTGTGAATTTCCAAAAGATAAAGGCAGTATGTTCCCCAAATTTATTTGACCATGGAACTGTCTCCCAGAGTGTTTAGCAGGGCAAGACATGGGGCACACTTTGGGAAATACTGTTCTGGGACCACTTACAGGTTTTTCTTTCTGGCTTAGGCTTCCTCAGGATTTTCTAGAGAGCTGAATTCCCTGAAGAGCCAACAAAGTGAACTTGAGGATTCCGTTTCAGTCTGAACAAGCTATTTAGGTTGCATCTCAGACCAGTTTAGGACCAATATATGATTCTCTAAATTTGTCCTGGAGCCTGCAGTTTGCTGTATACATTTAGGTACTCAAAAGGAAGTTCTTTGAGCTTAACAAGGTGTAATTAGATTGAGACCGACATCGTGATTAGCCAATGGTCCAATCTCCCTCGCTATGCCTGAATCAGGCAGGCCTCACTTAGAAGAAAGCTCAAGACATGGGGAACATGACACTTTCTTATCGGAAGACTGTGAGAAATCTGCAGTGGTGACCACCCCACTAAATAGCCACAAAGGGAACTCAAGCGGGGCAAGAGAGGAACTAGTGTGTGTGAAGTTCCCTTGGCCACTATGAGCGCACTTTGATTGTGGGCTAGAGACCAAGGAGGAGTCGGGAAATGATCATTTGAAGCCATACATCAACATGTAAAGCCATGGGCATCTCAGATGGCACTGTGGTATAAATATTGACAAATTAGTTCCATATCTAGAACTCAAAGGAGAGAACTGTGCTGAAATCATGGAGGAGGATAAAAGAAGCCTCATTTGAATATGTTAAACACACATGCACACAACTAAGGCGGCCAGTCTGAAGCAGAGGCAGATGTATTCAGGGAATAAAGAATAACATTTTTAGCTAGCTCGGCTTCCTTTCAAACAGTCTTTCTCAACAGTGAGAGCTTTCTGAGAAATGCATTTATATAGGTACAAAGCATGTGTCTCTGTGACAGCAGGAGTCTTTATTTGCATCAGATTTACTTTAACACCTGTTTGTTTCAGAGGGCACAGCCTTCCTCGGAAACACTCCAGAAGAGGAATTACATAAGGGAAGGATGCCTTACTTTGGAAAGAAGAGGCAGAGCAGGGCATTCACAGTTCCTATTAATCACTGAGTCTACTTTTCTTGGTGAATATGAGAAAGGTACTTTTAGAAAATTATTATTAGGAGAGCTGTGATTACGCTTGTGGGCATACTGCCTGATGCCTATTTTTAAACCATGTCCTTGGAACACAATGCGTATTCAATAAAAGGTGTAGAGTGAACTATTTCAACAACTCAATCCTGCACATCCACTAAATCTTATTTGTCAAATTGCCATGAAATCTAAATGTGATGCTGTTTTATTCTGTTGATTAGAATGATTTGGTATCTATCTCTATACATAGTCCAAACAACTTTGCACAGTCAGCAACAATCTAGACTTTTAAACATCCGAGAAGGGGACATGGCATCTGGCTCTGCTTTAAATTGTGCTTACTATTGACGACACAATTCCCTAAAAATGGCACTGCAGTCTATATTTATTCACATCTAATTTATTTCAGAGGGACAGACCCAGTTTCCAAACTGAAAGATGGTCTTCCTGATGACCATTAGGAATGTCCTGCTTTCTTAAGATGTGAAAGACAGAAAGATGATGAAGGACCGCTATATATTACAATCTTTTATCTCCTCACAGTGGTGCTCTAAGCATGATAAATAATTTGGATGTAGAATTACGCTTATTTACCCTTAGGATATCAGTTTCATTACTAGTCTTCCCTAAACTGAACAGGTGAGAGAATTTCAGTGTGGGTTGTAGCCTTAGAGATGATTACTTTTTAAACCTAAATGCTACAGATGTGAAAGCTAAAGCAGGAGGAGCTTCATCTAAGCTCAAATTGTTATTTGATATCAGGAGAGCATTTCCCACAAATTCTGACCCTAAGTCTCAAAGACCAGGGATTTGAGGATCACCGACATGTGCTAATTTTCTGCATGGTGATAGGACGGAAGGATAAAAGAGCAGGTATACAACCGAAAGGAGAGAAGTTGGCTGCCCCATTGATTCGATTCCTGTTTTTTGTTTGTTTGTTTGTTTGTTTTCAGTATCAAGGGAAAAGTTGAAAGTAAAATAACAATGGTGAACTAGGGAAAAACGTTATTCTCTTATTAGGTGCTTCCTGGGCCCACGGCACTAATACAGTGGATTCTGCATCAAGGTAAAAACAGCTGATTTTGGCTTATGGCTATAGATCTTGGAGTCAAAAATGTCTAGTCTAGTATAAACTATTGTCTTATTTATTTGGAGGAATTCTTCACTGAGAATTTTATCTCCTGCTTTCCCGATTCTGAGAAGGCAAAAATTTCTGTGTCTCCCACCCACGTATATTCTCCCCACCCTCCTTGTGGTCAACTTTGCCCTAGTCATGAGTAGCAGGCTCCTCTTTAAACACTTAGCAAGAGAAGCTAGAGCAGCAGGAACACATTTATGGACCACTGTTAGCTTCTCTGGACAAGCCTTTGGAGCTTCTGCTACAAGAAACATTCCGGGTCTGAGTCTGGGATTAAACTGTCAGCGATGGCAGCCAACAGCAACTTACATAATCACTGTCTTTTGCCAATTTAGCAGCAAAATACTAGATAGAAAGGCATGTGAAGAAGGCATATGTATAATAATAATACATTTTTATAGGTTTCAAAGGGTGTCCTTGGCTGCCTTCTCTTCTCATCCTCCTTACTTTACTTGGGCTGCAATTACCTCCTCCCAAAATAGTGTTTCAAGGCCAGGCCTCTCTGCTGAGCTACAGATAACATATTTTCAACTATTTTCTACACATATTAACCTGGATGTCGCACTAACATTCCAAAAGCAACATGCCAAAACTCAACGTTTTCGTCCTATTGGCACAAGCCAGTTATCCCCCTGTATTTCCTATCTCAATGTACTGCGTCTAAATCCACTCAATAACCTAAGTCAGAATATTGTTAAATCATCCTACATCTTCAATTTCCATAATATCAACATCCAATTAATTATTAAATAAAATCTTCTAAATATAGTTATAATACATCTTTTCTCTATCATCATGGTCTTACAGCAACTAAAATTAATTTCTAGCAGATAACAGAACATCATACCTAACAAGTGGAGAATACAAATTCTCCTAAATACAAATGGATCACTTACAGAAACTGGCCACGTTCAGGAATAAAAAAGCAAATCTTAATAAACAGGACTGTTGTTTACAGATCACAGTCTCTTGTCAAAATGCAATTAAAATTATAAATTAGCGACAAAATTTAACTAGGAAAAAGTTTTCCATTTAGAAATTCTACATAACTCAAGGGAACAGTATGCATCATAATAAAATAACAATGAACAATAATAAAAATACAACAAACCAACTCCTCTGGGCTTCAGTTAAAACAGTTCTTAGCAGGTGATCTATAACATTAAGTGCTTATGTTATAAAGAAATAGATGTTGAAGATTAAGGCGCTCAGCATGTCCTTTTAGAAGTTATGAAAAGAACAACATAAAAAACTCATAGCAAGTAGGAAGAAAATGATAATATATATAAGACCCTAAACTATTGTAAAATGGAGCAATAGGAAATAAATAACAGAAAAGGTCAATAAAACTATAAGTTCGTTCTTTAAAAAAAATAAAAATTATCAAGTCTCTGTCAAGAATGGTCAAAAAAGAAAAAGAAAAAGAGAAAAGAAGAAAATACTAGGAATAAAAAATTAAAAAGACTATAGGTGCTAGTCAAAAATTGAATTTTCATTATAGATGAAAAAGATGAGGGATTAAACATTTTCAGGATTATTTACTGGGAAATTAGAAAAATTTGTATTAAGTGATTTTTAAAAATTTAGATGAAAATGTCAAATTTCTAAAACAATATGACTTACCAAAATTTATTCAAGAAAGAAAAAAAACTATTTGCAGTTTTACAATCATTTTAGAAATTTATCTGATTCAAATCTTCCTACAAAGAAAATACCATGCTCAGATAAAACTATACAAAAAATTAGAAAAACAATCTAAATTTATCATACTACTTCTATATTCACAAACACAGGAAATGCTTTATAATTCACTTTATTAGACTATAAAAATCTGAAATTTAAATTTCCTAATCTGTGTCCCAGTATACTCTCTCACTTTTCCCAGATCTGTGCTTCATTCTCAGCATGATTTTTCTAAAATGCATATCCAATCATGCCAAACCTTTGGGGATACTCTTTAAGCAGTTTCTCATTACCACCAGGATAAACCATCAAAGCTCCTTCCTCTGGTATCCTGCTTCCTCATTCATCTCTTACCTGCCTTTCCAACTTCATCATTTAACACTCCACATGCATTTTTATTGCACTCTTCCAAAGATGTCATGTTTCTGCACTTCTCTGCTTCTTCACTTAGACAATTAGTTCACATTCTTGTCTTGCAAAACTAGATTTAGTGGTCCCTCCTTTGCACCCCCAGAACAGTTCTGCATGTCTTCTTCACAGCATCTATCCCACCACATTGAACTCTGCTTTTGATAGTAGTTTGTCTCTTTCATGATAATGTGAATTCTTTGAGGGAATTTATTTATGAGAATTCAGCGCTCAGCATAAGACTGGCACATGGTGGGTACATACTATATACAGTTCAGGAATATCGTGGATGAAATGCTTTTCTGTATAGCCTGTTCTGTAATTTAATTAAGTAGACTCTTATTTCTATGGGGAAGTGCATTCCAGGGTACAAAGAACAACCAAAAATGCACTTTTGGAATACAACCCATTTACAGGTTGGGATCTACCTCTATTAGCTATGAAAAGTTTCTCAAAAGTTTAGGACATGGGGAGATAATAAAAGCATCGCCTTCCTCTCCTAGGTACTTCAAGAGACACAAGTTACGGTTGCTTTAATATGAGATACTGATGATATTGGGAAGCATTCTTTAGTGCACAGACACATGGCATCCTGGAAAAAAATCAATGTTTTACTTTACTCCCTGCTGGGTTTCATTTCACAATACAGAGCTATCAATACAAGCCTCCAAAATATACCTGTTCGGTTTTTCATCTGTGAACCACATTACACTGATTTCAATTAAATTCCAAAATAGATACTCCAGAGTCCTCCCTAGAATTTTTAATATTTGGCCTTTAATATAAGCTGATCCTTTGCTATTGAGTCAGTAACACAAAACCAGGAAAAGGCTTTGAGAGTTATTAAACTCCCAGGCTGTGCAGTTGTATAGGACATACTTGAGGACACACGCTGTAGAAAATACAGCCCTACATAGGGAAGTCACATATTTACAAGACATCAAAGGCCTGGCATGAGAACCGAGCAGAAGATGCCGAGATGCTCATCCCCCTCAGCTGCACTGGCACTTGCAGATCCCAGCGAAAGAGAAAGCTTCATCGTGGCTGCCCCTCAGAGCATCTCTCATTCTAGGGTGTCAGCAAGTCAAGAGCCTATAGAATATTTGTGAGGGGCCTCTGGGAGTGAGAAAATACTGGGCATTCCTATTTTGCAAAATGCTAGGGGTGGGGTGGTGAGATGAGGTCAGTGAGAGCCAGAATTCCCAGGTTGTGAGGCTACGGCAGAATTGGAAATAGCAAACACAACTTTTGGCATTCAGTCTGTTCATCTGACCACTGGACCCTGGAAACAGGTGCTGGAAACTTATGGAAAGCAATTAGAGCTCCCATCCAGAATACAGGCTTTTGCCAATGTCAAAAAGAAGAAAGAGCTGATGAGTTACCAGTCCAGGGAATTTTACTCTGTGACTCTTGCCTTCGGTCTTGTGCCAGAAATGCATTCAGTGATGGAGTTCCGCCATTTAGAACATGTGTCACTTTGTCTTTGGGAGAGTGGAGGTAACCAGGTGAAGTTACTTTTATTTATTCCATTTCATCTATCTGAGACCAGCGTTAATTAAGCACGGTACTGAGATTACACTTGATTTCCCCTCAGTTTTCTTTTATAGTTTTTTTTTAAATTTTTTTTATCGAAGTCTTGGGGAAGATAATATTGCTCTGGAGAACAAATGACTTAAATGAATCAGATGTTATCTGGGTGGAGGAATTGCTATGAGATCAACTTTATTATTAGCTGTTATCATAGTTACTGCAACATGTAGCCATCAGCAGAGTAAACCAAACAATAAGCAGTTTACAGCTCTGGAATCCAAAGAGGGAGGAGCATGGAAAAGCAGGACCTTCACTTTGGAATCCCATTTCTTTCTTCTACTGGCTGCATATCCAGGAGTAATTTCACTTCAAACATTAAATCCTTAATTTATTCATCTGTAAAGAAAAGCTAATAGCTTTGTTTGTTGACGGTTTTAAATAAATTACTGTGTATAAAGAGTTTGGCACAGTTTTTGGCACATAGCAGGTGCTTGTTGCATGTTAAGTCCTGTTCCTTATTTTAGACATGCTTTTCCAAAAGAGCTCAAAGATAAGATGTGGTCCCATGATCAGGTATTACATATTAAACTGAATTAGAGAAGGCTAATTATATCTTTGCTAGCTTGATTTCAAAGAATGAGCAAAATAACTTTTGGGGCTTATCCAAATTCTCAGTCAGGTTCTACATAGAAAAACCCAAGAGGTAAACAATAAATCTAATAACTTCACGTGAGCACCAAACCAGAATAATGGGAATATTAAAAACAAACTCCCTTTTCTTCAAAAACTGCACCGGCAGGGTGGTTTCCCATCTCAGCCTCCCGTTGTTAAACAATGCCCACACACCCGAGGGAATTTGCTACCGTCACCCTCAAGTCTCGTTGCTAGCTTCCAGCTCGTTCCCTCTTGGAGCTCCACCTGTTTAGTTTATGACCTTGGCTCTAGTTTACATTCCTGCTTACCTGTATTATATATCCTTCTGATTTTCTGTTCTCCCTCAAGCTTGCTGTAGGCTATTTCCCCAATCAGATCTGCCTGACTACACGGGAAAGAAAACTCATATAGGAAGAGTCAAATAACAAAAGGTAGTTCCCCAGTAATTGGGAACTGGTTTGTGAATATAATATAAACTCAACAGTAAGCAAGTTTTTCAATGAAATTATTTAGCTTGTAACCAAAGCAAAGTCACAGATTTGTATCCGAGGCATTTTGATGAAGAAAAAGAAAGGCATCCGTGGAGCTGCTGCAGAGTTAAGACATGACACCGGGGGTTACTCAAAGCCTTCTTATCCTGAAAAATACCGCGACACTTGCTGGCCAGTTTCCACTCAAACAGCATAGTTTGTCTCATGTCACTGCTGACTTCCACGGTCTACAGATGGATCTTTAATGTTAAAAGAGGGCTAGTGACCTACACTTAATGCATGGGGAGATTTGAAGCCAGCATATGAAACCCTGGTGTTTAACCAAAAGGAGATGATAAAACTTTCCTTATATTTTCTTTAAAAAAAGGAACCACCACTCAAAACCTACCTCCCTACATCTAATCTAATGATTTTAATTCATTCCATACCTTAGAAAATTATGTTGTACCAAGCTTACTCAATTACAGACTTATCCCTTATCTTACTATTGTCTTGCTAACATGAAATCTCTAGTATAATCTGTCTATCTGTAAGGATCAGAATAAAACATTGCAGATGGGCAGATTTGCAGAAACCTGAACACAGGAACCTACCGTGGTATTTAACAAAGTGAAGGATGAGATGGACTCCTATTTAGATCTTCCATATGCCTAATTTTGAAGTTGTTCATATCTTGACTTTTTTTTTCTGTAAATTTTCAGATATTCAGCCTTTGATATTTATATAGAATTTATTCCTACCATGACCAGAGCACAGAAGAGAAATATAAAAAAAAAAGGACAAGAGGTAGCATCACTACTCTGACTGATGTTAATATATCTTTTAGTGCAAAAAAAAATTTGAGTCATCTCAGACATGGAATTTGCAGGAAATAAATCTACATCAGAGCCTTTACAGCCTACTTGCTGAAGTCTTCTCCACTTAAACGGCCAGCTTGTCTTCGTTTCCAACCTACCTGGAAGATCAGCCTTGCCCCAGGCACCGAGTCCCTCCTGCCCTCAGTCAAGAGTGACATAAGGAGCTCTAACTCACTCTTCAGGATTCCAAACCAAGTCACCCTTGCTTTTTGTTTTGTCTCCCATGATCTTGTACTTAAATTTAAATAGTATAACTTTTGCCTTTTTCTGAAAGCCTCAACTTAGACCCTAACTCTAGTTAAAAACTGGGTTCCTGTGTTGTTCTATAGACACTTTCTATATCCTAATGGCCTGTCTAGATTCATTATCCTTTTAGAATCAGGGAGTGAGCTCATTTTAGACAGTCTTCTGGCCTCATCCCTCATTAGCCTAGATCTCTCCTTTACCATCCCAATAATACAGATTTCTGACGCCAACTGTGTTCTGGTATTCCAAGTGTTTTGGTTCTAGTTTTCTGATTCTCTGCCCACTTGCCAGATCTCATATTTCTGCTAGGTCCCCATCTTAGCTTCTCTGAATCTGCACAATCATGACAGTGGTCCTTTTTGTCTTGTCCTTGGAATGACATATGAGTATAAAAAATCATTTGAAAGATCTCCAAATGAATGATTCAAGTGTCAAATGCCTAGGTGTTTATTTTTGTTCCCTCGGTGTAGTCATTCACCCGGCTTACAATAGTACTTGTTTTTTCTTCAGGAGCAATATAAAATTCCCACCACTCCCAACCCTGAAAAATACACCTTGGCTTGGAAACTCCTATTTCTAGGTGTTGACTCAATCTGTAGGTTTCTATGTCCCAACTGTTTGTTTGTTTTTTTTTTAATCAGAAAATGCATCGCTTCTTAGAATGGGCAGTATTGGTTCAATAGGTCGAAGACCTCCATCTGTTCGATTTCGGGGAGATGGTGCACAACAATAAACCTAAAATGTCCTAAACAGCTGAAGAGGTGTCACTGGCGTTCTGTCAGCTCTGGGTCAAAGGTACTAAGAGACTAGTCAAGATAAAGACACTTTAGTGAGAAATTTGCTTTGCTAGAGAGGAGATAATTTTGTTTTCATCTAGCTTGTTCTACATAAATTTATAGTACTTGTGTTTTACTCTTCTAAGAAGCCCACACAGATATATTTATCCTTCTATTTGCACTACAATGTTTAGGTTAGTTATTTTTTAACTTGTTAAGACATATCGAAATCTTTGATACTGTGTGCTTATATGAGTGTTTGCCTTAATAATAAAACTACTTTTCACTTTATAGATACATTTTCTCTCATTGGATCCTTCTTATAACCCTGGAAAGAAAGTAAGATAACATTTTTATTATTCTCCGTTTACAGAAGGTCAGAGAAATTAAGTAAAATATTTAAAGTCCCAGGGCTAGTAATCCAACTATGTCTCTAAATCCTCCTTCTTTCCACCTAGCACTTCTCAAGGCTTTTCACTCAAGTATACTGGGAAATGGAATCATGAAAATTCTTGTTCCCAGGAGTCTGCAATATTGTTTCAAAAGCCTATTGCAAATGTAAACTGTTTTGATGTTTCATGTTTTACAAAAATTCAGGCAAAATACCCATAATATATCAATGTGTGTTTTAATGTAAGCAATGCCTTCTCTAACTTTTCCACCCTCCCATTTGATTTTTTAAATTAAATTTTAAAATTTTGAGTTAATTTTAAACTTCAGATGTAGTTGTAAGAATAAAGCAGAAATCCCTATGAAACTTCTACTTAGTTTTCCCCCAGTGGTGAAAAATATAGCACAATCTCACAGTCAGAATATTGTCACTGATGTAGTTAAAGATACTGATATTTCCATCACCACAAGGATCTCTCACGCTGCTTTTTTATAGCCACAAAACTGCCCACTTGTCCCCACCTCTTGCTTAGCCCCAGAAACCACTAACAAGTTCTTCATTTCTATAATTTTGTCCTCTTAAGTGTTACATAAATAAAAGTATAGGGTATGTAACTTTTGGTATTGGCTCTTTTTCAGTCAGTATAAGTCACTGAAGAATCATCTAGATTGCTGTATCAATAGTTTATTTCTTTTTATTGCTGAGTTGTGTTCCATGGAATGGATATACCACAGTTTAACTATTCACCCACTGAAGGACATCTGGGTTGTTTCTGGTTTGGGGCTATTACAAATAAAGCTGCTATAAACATTTGTGTATAGGTTTTTGTGTGAACGTAACTGTTCATTTCTCTGAGATAAATGCCCAAGAGTATGATCACTGGGGCACATGGTAGTTGTATGTTTAATTTTTAAAGAAAATGTCAAACTTTTTTTCAGAGTGGCTGTATCGTTGCACAATCCCAGTAGCAATTTATTAGTACTTTGGTTTCTCCACATCCTCACTATCGTTTGGTATTGCAGTATTATTTATTTTAGCCATTTTGATAGGTGTATATTGATACCACACTGTGCTTTAATTTGCATTTCCCTAATGGTTAATGATGTTGACCATCTTTTCACGTTTATTTGCCATCTATACACACTCTTCAGTGAAATGTCTATTAATTTATTTTTTTTCATTTTCTGAGTTGGTTTTTTTAATTTGTTTTTTTTACTGTTAAGTATCGAGAGTCCTTTATATTTTCTAGATACCAATCCTTTGTCAAATAAGTAGTTTCTCCCACTCTCTAATTTGTCTTTTCATCCTTTTCAGAGGTTGGTTTCACAGGGCATGTTTTTATTTTTGATAAAGTCAGATTTATCAATTTTTTTCTTTGCATGGATTATGCATTTGGTGTCAAGTCTAAGAAACCTTTGCCTAGCCCGTAGGTTATGAAGTTTTTTTTCCTCAAAAAAGTTTTATATTTTATATTTAAGTCTGTGATCCATTCGGTGTTCATTTTTGTATAAGATATGGGATTTAGGTTGATGTCCAGGTGTTTTGTGTTTGTTTTGTTATTTTGTTATTTTCCATATTTTGGCTTGTGGATGTCCAATTTCTACAGCACCGTTTGTCCCATCTGTCTGACACTAACTGAGCTATGGAATTAGAGGGGCTCACGACTGCTGGGTGAGTGTGGAAGTCCAGGCTCTCCACAAGGACTTCACTGACACCCAGGGAGTAGGGTGGGGATTCATAACTGCCCAGTGGGAGTAAAAATCTCAGCTCCCTATTTGGCCTTCTCTGATGCTACCCTGGCAGGGGTATTGTGGTGCCTCATTACAGCCACATAAGTGTAGAAATCTAGGCTTCATACTTGACCTTTGCTGGCATGAGTAGGGTTGCAGCCAGTTCTTTTTTTTTTTTTTTTTTTTTTGGTTGGTATTTGGCTGGAGTAGAGCATTACTGTCTACAAGTTTTCTGTCTTCCTATTCTGCCCCTTTCTTGGTCCTTTGGCTAGAGAGAGCAGGCTCTTCTTGGGGCTCTTTTGGTCTACACCATTGGCATTTCCAGGTGCCAGTTTCTACAACTCCAAGTCTGGGATATATAAAATAAATAAGCCAAAAAAAAAAAAAAAACCCCACAAAAAAACAAATAAAACAAATAAACAAAAAAATACAGGGAACTTATAATCTGTGTTCTTTGCATCCTGAGGTCCTAACCTAGTTTGCTTCTTCTCTACAACATTTAGAGTCTTCTGTGTTTGTTTTATATGCAATATATAGGGTTATAATTCTATTTTTCTGGAGGAAGAGGGATAAATAAGTCTACTCTATCTTTCCAGAAGCGGATATTCCTCAATTTGACTTTTAAGTAAAACTTGATGGTTTAGAAAATATGTCATGTTTATTCTGGTGGGCAAGGTATATTATTTTAATATGCTCTTCAAAGTCCATAGCACAAGGCTATAGGGAAGACAGATGCTTCAGTAAACTGCAGGATTTTCCTGCTGATGATTTTAAAAATGAGGGAGAACCGACCTTCATCAGCTGTGTAAGCTACGCGCTTAATGACATCCAGGGGAGAGAATATATTTGACACTATTTTTTTTTTCTCTCCGACTTTATACTCCTCTAGACTTCTAGTAACTTGTTTTTCAATGTTTTTCCTCCATCCCACTCAGTTGGTTGTATGGACATCTCCAGCTCACAGGCTGCATGACAAAGGCACATCCTTACTGACCTTCAGGCTTCTGTCAGTCTACAAACATTTAGTGAATGCCCCCAGAGGCAGAGCCTTGTGCTGGGTGCTTAGCAGGCTAGCAGCAGCCAGTGTCCTTTGGCCTTCAGCTTCCCTAGAGCAAGGACTGTCAGACAGCTGAAGGGTGCACAGGTGTTTTTGGTTAAAAAAAACTGCCCTGGAAATGCCTTTCTTCAACAAAACTTCTTTGAAGCTGAGTCTGAGTATTATCTTCAGAAAAGGGAAAAAAAAAAATGTAAACTACCTTTCCATTGATGATGGATCTCTCTTTGACATGGGAATGGAAGAAAAAAGTGAGTAATGCCTTATTAATGTGGGCTCTTCCCTGAAACATCAGTTTTTCCTGAAGGACAGGAGCTGCGTCTTCTTCATGCACGTCTCCTGGCATGGTTCCTGGCACAAAGCAAAGGCTAAAATCCACCTATGTCACATTGAGCCTTAATCTTGTGTAAACCCATGTAAACCTTGAGAAGGGGATGTCCAGGGAACTGAACTCCACAAATCCAAAAGCATTTCAAAAAAAGAGAGAGAGAGAGAGGGAAAGAAAGAAAGAAAGGAAAAAAGGAAGAAAGGAAGGAAGAAAGGAAGGAAGGAAGGAAAGAAGGAAGGAAGATAGAAAGAAAGAAAGGGAAAAGAAGAAAGAGAAAGAAAGAAGAAAGAAAGAAAGAAAGAAAGAAAGAAAGAAAGAAAGAAAGAAAGAAAAGAGGGAGGGAGGAAGGAAGGAAGGAAAGGAGGGAGGGAGGGAGGGAAGAAAGGAGAGAGAATGTAGGAACAAATGACCATTAAACCAGTAAGTTTCACAGGATCACTGTGTGAAATGGCAGTTCTGCAAATATGAGTTAGAATGACTTAAAAAATGAAGGCCCCCAAGGACATAGAACATTCACAGAACTGACAAAGACTCTTGTTATGGAAAAATTATTCATGACACTTATTAAAGGCAGTAAGGCTGACTTTATTCAAGATCACAGAGATAGACGTGGGGACCACTACAATGGTGTTCTGCAGTAGGGGAGAGAGACTGGGCTCAACTCTGAATACAAGAAGGAAAAGTGGGAATTTATAGCCAAGTAGCAGGATGGGGGTCAGTGGATGGAAAATTAGTAAGAGGTAATAGAAAATTCTGGCTAAATCAACCTAACAGAATTCTTGCTGAAGGCAGGCCAGGGTGATCAGACATCACCTGGGAGATGGCGGAGGATGAGGAACCTGATCCATCAGGGATGATCAGATATTGAGGAAGGTGGGGTGGGGATTCTGGCTAAACTGACTTGGCAGGATTCTTGCTATGACTGGACAGTACAGAGATGAACATGAAGGCCCAAAAGTTAGAGCCTTGTCAAAGTATGAGCTCAGAAGAGCTTGACCAAAGTTTGATCACGGAGAGACTCTTTGCCACTCTTTCCTTGACCAAACTTCAGTCAGGTTTCTCTGACACATCTTCTCAACTTGGCCCCAGCCATGGCCTCTGTATGTGCTAGGACTTCATAACCAAGTTTTAGCAAGAAAGTTGCTAAGTCAGTTTAACCAGAATCCCTCTACCCTAATCACCCTCAACATCTGGTCAAATTCCTTATCCTCTTCTATGCCACCCTTGATATCTGGTCATCCTGGCCTGCCTTTAGCAAGAATCAAGGTAGGTCAATTTAAACATTAGGGAATTCCTCTTATTTGTATCATTATTTAAGATTCCACCATTATTTAAGATTTAAGTGGTATCATACGATATTTGTCTTTCTCTGTCTGGCTCACTGCAACAGAAACAGACTCACAGGCAGAGAAAATAAACTTACAGTTACCGAATGGCAAGGGGGCAGGAGGGATAAATAAGGAGTCTGGGATTAGCAGATACAAACTACTATATATATAAAGTAGATAAACAACAAGGTCCTACTGTATAGCACAGGGAACTATATTTAATACCTTGTAATAACCTATAATGAAAAGAATATGAAAAAGAATATATATACATGTATAACTAAACCACTATGCTGTACACCAGAAACTAACACAACATTGTAAATCAACTCTAGGTCAATAAAATAGTTTTAAAAAAGAAATTCCTCTTAGACTTTGATGTTTCCTCTTAGTAATTTTTATCTGCTGACCCTCCCTCCTATCCCCCAATCCTCTGCCCCAGCTTAGTCCTTGGCTATAAATCCCCACTAGTTCTTGTTATATTCAGAGTTGAACTTGGTCTCTCTCCCCTGCTGGGGTAGTCTTGACACCTTTCACAACACTTCCGAATAATGCCTTCCTTACCATTTTAACAATGTCAGAATAAGCCTTTCTTTAACAGAATCTAAAACTAGGGGAGGACTTGAGAGGTAGCTTCTTTTATCCTCCTCTCTCTTATTATATTCCTTTTTATTACTCCCAAGAGTTAGAAAAAATGAAGAAATAAGCATCTCTCTTACAGCTACCCCTAATTCTGTGCTTTGTAGCTGCATAAAACCAGACTCTCTGTGTCAGGAAGAATGGGGCCCTAAATGCTGTCAGGCAGAGACTGGAAACTTCATTCTTCCTAATCTCTTAGGAGTCTTCTGCACTGCTGGCAAGTTGGAGCTGGGAAGTATATTTTTATACTTGAAAGGCCTGTATCCTGGGTTTGACTCAAAAGGGGGTAAGACAACAATCACCTTGAAAGGGGCAGGGTAGGGGGAGCAGTGCAGGAAGTGGGGACTGTTTATTTCTTTTATTTACTGGGAAGCCAGAAAGCAGTGAGAGGCTGGCGCCTTGCTGTGATATAGAAACTGTCTGAAAACGGGTGTCCCCTCACCCTTTGCTTGATGTTATGTAAGTGAAGCTGGTGTTGGGACACCCAGGATTCACTGCACCATTCCATTCCCTGGTTCTTTTTTCTTCAACTGTGACTGAACACCTGAGTGAAAGTTTGATGTTCCTCACCTGGCTGAGGCCACTCCCCCGCTACTAAATATGGCTGATTCAGCTCCCTTACACTGGGCAATGTCTGTTGACGACTCAAGTGATAAATTTAGAAGTGGAGAAATGAGATGGGGTTTCTCTGGTGTCTGCTTGCTTAGTTCTAAGTGGTTTGGCTGACTACAGAATTTTGCTGCTGGAAAAGACCTTTGAGATCAACTAGGTCAGCTCCTCCCTTATTTCATGGATGAGGAAAAAGCAGTTTAGAAGGGTGAAACAATATGACTTAGATCATCCACCTCATTAATGGCCGGGGTGGATCTTGAATCCAAGTTTTCTCACTCCCAGCTTTTTCTTCTCTATCACTGTATGAAAAACTCCTGAGGTCACCTTGCTGCAGCCTTTAAATGTTGGTCTCGGGAAGCGATCTGGCGATGGGATTACTTTGTACTAGAGAAAACCCGTAGAATATTACGCTAACTCTGGCCCAGAAGGGAGGGCGGTTTACATGCAAGTCACCAGAAATGCCTTGGGAAGACCATCCTATTTCCAGTCATTCTCATTTGACAGAGCATGAATGAGATGTGTTATTTCTGGTTTTTTGGTTTGTTTTTACTTTATAGATGAATGAAGCACATCTGAAATGTAGGCTATGAAAGCTTAAGGTCCAACACCAATCATCCAACAGAGAAGTAGATGGGAGTACGTATAAGAGGCCACAGAGGATGCCTGGCCCTGCTTATGGGGATGTCTCCCACCTGCTGCTTCTCTTCAAAACCCACTGCCTAATCAGCAGGGGCTTGAACTGTGTGAGATACAGAATGTAAAAGAAATGGGGAGCTTTTAAAGGGCTCAGCAGCCAAGAGACAAAGTAAATTGATGTTCACCATGAGGAAGCCAGAACATCTGAAACATACGATAAACATGCAGAAATTTAACTTTCTATAACATCTGTCAAATATCTCCACTTCCTCTAAAGTGTAAAAACTCTTCTCATCTAACAGATCTTAATTGTTCTGTATGCCTCAGATCAAGAGCATAAAGGCCATTCAATCATTTATAACACTGGTGTATACGATGTATCAAACTAAGGAAAATCTCTATAGTGTTTAGTGGTAATCTTTTTTACCTTCTCTTACACTGATTTCTAAATCTGATGGAATAGATACTATTCTCATATTGCAGATGGGAAGGAAAACTAAAGCTCTGAGATTGTAAGTCACTTGCCCAAGGACAGAAACTACACCCAAGTCTGTCTGTCATCAAAGCACTATACACACTGCATGTGTATCTTTATATTTCTGGAGACCTGGGGAGGATAAGGATAGAAAGAAATGAGATAGCAAAAAGTGGTAATATTCGCCTTATAAAGGGTAGCTGCACTTTTCTATGAATAAGATTCCCAACGTGTATTCTACTAAAAAGTCTAAGCGAGAGACCCGTAGTTCTGCAAAATACCGAAGAGGGGAACAAGGGCCTTTACTAATGATTTCCTGAAACTTGCCTCAGGCTTGCAGCTGGGAAGAAGGAAATGATTGAATCCCACGGCACACAGTAACTTACCGTGGATGGTTTCAAATATTTCTTAGGTTGGGAATCTCATGGGGAAAATAAAATATTAAGGTGAGGGTTGAACTAGGACATTAAAAAATGCTCAGTAGCCCTGGGCAATCCCTGGACACTTGCTTCCATACTTCTAACTTGCAGCCAAACCTTTGGTTCCACCACTTTAGCTGATTGTTTATTACTTGTCTTGGCTCATATATTGTTGCTGCCTTCTAAAATAAAACACTTCAATTCAGCGGTCGTGGCCACAGGACCAGTCTCTCAGTGATTTCTTCTTCATCACTTTTCCAGAGGTAACTCCCACGTTGGGTTATTATCACTCTCTCTTCCTTCCTGATACTTCTAAAACAGATTTCCCTTTATTTTCTCCCATCCTCAAAAACTGCATAACCCACATTTCTTTGTTTTACACCATCCCTAAATGTCACTATACATTTTTCATATTCTCTTATCCACTTTTTTCATTCCTTCTCATTCAATTAAACACTCTTTCAATTTAATGAACATATTTTTCATGTTCATCATAACTACTAGATATCTGAAAGCTTGCTTTGGATAAGAATAGTTTTCCTGGTAGGAAGAAGGGTTAATTTGGTGTCTGTTGGGTATTCAAAATGGAATGACATTATCTCCACTTTCTCCATTTTTACAATTTGCCTGAAAATTTATAAAACTATTTATTTTATTAAGTACAGTACATTAACCTTGCAAAGATGCTAATGACTAAAAATCTGCTGCCTTGGCAACTTCCCTGAATATAAAAATTAGCTATGTTCATCAAAGAGGTTTTAATTATATATTATTATTTCCTAAGAGCACCTCCTGGTCCAAACTGACGCAGGCTTCAAAATGTAAGTATTGTTCTGTGAAAGCTGCATAAGAAGCCAAGCAGAATCTGCAGCTAACATTGTAGCTGTGGGCAACGGTCAAGTTCAACTGCCCATTCCTATCTGCTAACCTCTACGGCTCTCTGATCATTCAGGTCAGTGGTCATTGACTTTTAGAAGGGGACAAAGAAATGGTTTTATTCTTTGAGTGCCATTTAGACCCAGGTCTGTTTGTGGATTCTTATGTAGGGACATTCCTAGCACAGGTCTAGGATAAGATCACATTATTCCAAGCAATGCAAAGGTTAAGGATTACTCTTCTTGACCATGATAAAAAAAAAATCACCAAGTGACATCAAATGTTCAAAGATTTCTCTCAAAGCTGAGAAATGAATGATGCTATCTGGTATGACATTATGTGTTCCTTTAGTAAAACAAATTCAGATTCAGTCATTCAAGGGACACTTTCTGAGATCATGATAACCATTTCGGATAGCCTGTTAAATTTTGAGGTGTGGAGGAGGGCTTTTTATTTTGCGTCTGGCCAAGACTCCTACCCATGTCAGTCTCCTAATGGTATGGCTGTGATGAAAGGCACAGGAACGGCCCCACAGTCGGCTCAATTACTCCGGCCCTGACTGCGGCTTTGCCTGGGTGATGATGAACTGCCACTCGCAGTGGCTGCTCTGCTCGGAGTAAATCCCCAGATGGCTTTATTTTTAGATTTGGGACAAGATCCAAAAAGACAGCATTTTGTCCGTACTTTCATGGTGCTTAGAGCTCAGAGATGAGGTTGGGGGTGGGCGAGGCTACTCTTAACTGCCTCAAAAGTAGTTTGGAATGAGTTAAATTCGACCAGATTAGATAATAGCTATCGATTATTTAGTGCTTTCTACCTGTCAACCATTGTGTTAAACTCCTTTCTTACACACATTATCTAATTTAATCTCATAATCTTAACACAATCTACACTGTCTCCCAGGATAGGTGAAAAGAGGTAAATTATCTGCTCTACAGGAATTGATGCTCCCCTACTTCCTGTAGCACAGACCACACGGCACCTGAAAAATTCAGCTATTTTTTTCCCCTCAAATGTCCTGCTCAGTGCTGGGTTGTCAATAGGACATTCTAAATTTAACTTCCTGAATCTAGAAATTAAATGCCAACACGATCCATTCAGAGTCACATTTCTATATACCTGGGTTTGTTTAGCCCTGAGGGAAAAAGTTGCAGGTGACCTTTCTTTCTTGTGCTTACTAGACTCAAAAATACATGTGGTTAAAGTAGCTCCACTGGACCAGCTCAGCGAGAAGCACATACCTGCCTCATAACAGGCCAGAGTTCTGCCGGCTAACACTTCGTTTTCCACTACAATTCCAGAGGGCCACTTTGGGTTAAGTGTGCATATGAGGTGTGTGTGTGTGAATGTGTGAGTTCTAGAGGGCTGTTCTGGGTTTTGTGTGTGTGTGTGTGTGTGTGTGTGTGTGCACATGAATATGGATATATGTAGTGTGTGTCTGAATGAGTGTGAATGGGGTGTCTGAAATGTGAATGGTTAGCATCTACTTTGTTTACTTCTTTCTTTCCTGCATCTAGAAATGCTACAGAATAGGTTTTGTTATTTTCCCCACTCACTCAAGTTTCCACAGAAACCTCAGGTTGCAAGAGGTAGGTGTTGATAGATTGAAGTTGGTGGATTCTCTGGAGTAGTTAAATCTGGGGTTGAAAAACTGAATGTACTATAATCATTTATCCTTGAAAAATAAAAATATATCTTTCATATATATTACGTATGTTCTCTCTCGATCTCTATCTCTGTCTCTCTCTACACACACAAACACGAACACAAACACACACATGCACACATTTCAGTTAAGTTTGCTTCAACCTGATGAGTCGGTGATTCTGGAAAAATGCAAACGCCTCAGCCTCAGCGAGGTATATGAGAGGTTTTATAACATACTTTCTGAAAGTCATTTAACGAAAAGAGACGAGAATAGCATAGTAGTCTAAAGCATTCTGGAGGCTAACTGGGTTTAAATCCCAACGTCACCACTTGCTTGCTGTGAGGTCTTATAAAAACTTGGCCTAAGCCTCAGAATTCTCCTCTGCAAAGCTAGAGATAGTAATGGTTATTTGTAGGATCATCGTAAGTATTTTTGGAGTATTGTTAAGTATAAGCACACTGTTGTAGAGCAGATCTCTGGAACATTTCATCTTGCACAACTGAAACTCTATATTCATTGAACAGCAACACTCTCATTTCTCCCTTCCCCAGCCACTAGTAACCATTATTCTACAGTTGACCCTAGAACAACATGGGTTTGAACAGTGTGGGCCCACTTATACACGGACATTTTTCAATACTAAATACTACAATACACATGATCTGCGATTGGTTGAATCTGTGGATGCAGAACCGTTGACACAGGAAGAACCATGTATAGAGAGAACGGACTATAAGTTATAAGTAGATTTTTGACTACATAGAAGTTCAGTGCCCCTAACCCATGAATTGTTCAAGGGTCAACTGGATTTTCTGTTTCCATGGATTTGACTACTTTAGATACCTCATACAACTGGAATAATGCAGTACTTGTTCTTCTGTGACTGGCTTATTTCACAGAGCACAATGTCCTCAAGGTTCAATTATGTTGCAGCATGACAGGATTTCCTTCTTTTTCATGGCTGAATAATATCCCACTTTATGTATATATCACATTTTCTTTATCCATTCAATGACCGACAGACATTTAGATTGTTTCTACCTCTTGTCTATTATGAATATGGCTGCAATGAACATGGGGGTGCAAATATCGCTTAGATACCCTGATTTCAATTCTTTGGATACACACCCAGAAGTGAGATTACTGGGTTATATAGTAGTCCTAGTTCTAATTTTTTGAGAAAACTCACACTGTTTTCTATATTGGCTACACCAATTTACATTTCCACCAACAGTGCACAAGGATTCCAATTTCTCCATATCTTCTCCAACACTTCTTAGTTTCAGTTTTGTTTTGTTTTGTTTATAATAGCCATCCTAATAGGCATGAGGAGCTCCTCACTGTAGTTCTGATTTGCATTTCCCTGATAATTAATAATGCTGAGCATCTTTTCATATACATGTTGGCCATTTGTATGTCTATCTATGTCCATTTAAAATTTTTTTTCTGTTTAGTGAGATCTCAAATTTGTTAAGAGTTGTTTTGTGATCTAACCTGTGATCCATCCTGGAGTGTGTTCTTGTGTGCATGAGAAGAATGTGTATTCTACTCCTGTTAGGTGGAATGTTCTACATGTGTATCTGTTAGGTCATTTGTTCTATAATATTCTTCAACTCTTTTTGTCTCTCTGGATCTTTTGTCTGGATGTTTTATCCATTACTGAAAGTGATATATTGAAATTTGCTACTATTATTGTGTTGCTATCTATTTCTCCACTCAGTTCTAGCAATATATTTGCTTCATATATTTGGGTGCTCTGATGTTGGGTGCTTATGTATTTGTAATTAATATATCTTCCCAGTGAATTGACTCTTTTATCATTATATAATGTTCTTCTTTGTCTCTTTTGACAGTTTTTGACTTAAAGTCTACTTTGTCTAATATAAATAAAACCAGCCTGTTTTCTTTTGATTACCAACTGCATGAAACATATTTTTCCATTCTTTCACTTTCAGTCATATGTGTCCTTAAATCTAAAGCAAGTCTCTCATAGCCAGCATATAATTGAATCTTGCCTCTTTATCCATTCAACCACTCTATGTCTTTTGATTGAAATTTAATCCATTTACACTTAAAGTAATTATTGACAGGGAAGAGCTTACTATTGCCATTTTGTTCATTGTTTTCTGCCTGTTTTGTAGCATTTTTGTCCCTCTTTTACTCTTTTGCTCTTATACTGTAGCTTCTGCCTAGAATGGCCTTTCCTACTCGGTGAACTTCTACTTAGCCTTCTAGAAGAAGTCTGAATGTAATGTTAATTGTAAGTCACCAAAGAAAAACACCCTCTTCTAAAATATTCATAGCATGTTTCACATTTTAACTTTAGAACACTTACCACATACTATTATAATGAGTTTCAGTATTATTTGTCTTGGAAGTTTTTCAGGAGAGGGATACTACCTAAACTGATCTGTGTTTCTATTCCTGACACCTGTCTTCTCTATTTTCTGTCCAGTATCCAGCAAGGTGACTGGCATGAGGTGTTTATTAAATGTTTGCCAATTGAATTATATAGGGTAGCCATGCTGCTTTCCCTGAATCCCTAGGAAACCTGATTCAGTTTTACATTAGCAAGAGATAATAAAGTTTTGTTCTTTCTTAATTTTAATTTTTTGGCCTTGACTAAAATTCTCAGCAAAAAAGAAATGTCAGTGGATTTATTCTGTATGGTTCTATAATAGGGAATTCATAAGCATGGCAAAGAGAATGTTGAAATTAAAAGAAACCTTACTGATTGCCTAAGCATTACTTCTCATTTATTACAGAGGTAAAGCAACTTATCTAAAGTCACTTAGCCTTTTAGGAAGAGTGAAGACATTGCTTCATTTTGGGTTTGGGTGGAAGGTAATTTTGAAAGATTATTTCATTGAACATTACCTAGGCTGATGAAATAGGGCAAATTTTCTGTTGCTGTTGTCCTACGGAATTCTTCATTAAGTCTCTTAGGAAGGCATTATAGGGGAATACAATACCTTTTAAAAAACTACATTAGAAATTATGCATAGATAAACTAGAAACCCATCTTACTTTATTCCATACACTCAAATCCTTCTAAAACATAGTCTTATTTCTCTGTTAGTATTGCACAGCACTTAGGCCCAGGCTAAAGAATCTCCCTGATGTGGGTCTTACCCTTCAGCGGGCCCTGTTCTGGCCCTTTTCTGGCCATTATGCTCTTCATGAGACAAGGAATCCATGGGACTAATGGGACATGCCTTCCCACAGCCAGTATCGATTACCCCACAACCATCTAGACAACGCTCTAGGTATATGGGACCCCAAAACCCCCTGCCCATATGGCTCTTAGTCTGCTCCCAGGCTCTGCCTAGGCTTCCTTCTGCCTGGTTTACCTTCTTTGGAGGGTAGGCCATGTATTAGGTATGTGTATTCTTAAACCCAGGTGGTGGACAAAGGACACCTCTGTATGGGGAGTGTGTATGGATATTGGACACATGGGCCAGGGTGCCACACATGTGTTTGGAAGGCTGTTTGTGCTGTGAGGCAAAGCCAAGTGTGGAAAGAAGAGAGGAATGGGCTATGAGCCAGGACCCAGATTCAGCTCTCAACACCACCACATTCTGGCACAGAACTCTGAGGTATTCAAGAATTTCAAACTTGGCTTCCATACCTTTTAAAAATAATTTTGTAAGTTAGAAGATACAATTTTTAAACTTTTCTTTTAGCTTTAAAATATATATCTATTAGGTTATGGGCCTCCATTTGCATTTTTACTACAGGACCCAGCATTAGGGGATGCCCTACCTGCTTTGGTAAGTATTAAGTATCACAAAAAAGACTAGATTTGTTCTGATAATTGCAACCTGTACAACAATATAGATTAGAGACATTATAAATATTTTTGGAGTGTAGCTAATATGAACTGACCCTGAAACTTACCTTGAAAGTTCTTCCTAATTAAATTCTGTTATTTGCTCATTTATTTCAAATTTTGCTTTTTATTCTAAACATGGAATGCCGCTGATTGAGTGTTCCAGTTAATTGGGTCAATCAACATTTTTCTGAATAACATTATTTATGAACTGATAGAAGATGTTGACATGCATAGTGCAGGAAAACAAGAAGAGGAGAGGCTGAATCAATGGGAGGAATTTTATAAGGCAAACCAGATGCATTTAACCATGCTTCTGGGAAAATAATAGGTTCAAAAGGCAAAATGGTGGAAGAAAACTGAACAACATAAGTGGTAAGCACATAAGATACAAAGAAAATAACAGAAAAGGATCACAGTACATCCTGGAGTGCATTAAAAAGAAAAAACTTGCAAGGGAGTATGTTGAACTATTGTGTGAAATCTATGAAGAAATGTGGAAAACAGGCGCCTGGAGATGAGCCGATGCCTCCAAGACCACAGGCAATGCTGTGTAAATTCTGGGAACTGCACTTTAAAAGGAGTATGAGCACTGGGAGTATGTTTAAATGAGGTGACTGGGATGATAACGAGGGATCAAGAGAAAAGTGCTGTCTTCAAATACCCGAAGGACTGCCACATGCAAGTAAACTTCTTCATAGTCCCAGAAGACATAAGGGCAAAGAACAGGAAGCCACAGGGAAACAGGTTTTGAACAAATATATACATGAACAAGCTCCTAGCATTGGGAGCTCATCTACACAGTTCCACAGGACAGAGAAAAATGTTTGCTGTGTTCACAACTGGATCACAAGTGTAACAGTTCTTAAACCTGGTTGAACAGCTGATGGAACTTTTTGGAAAAACAGGCATACTTAGCTCCCATTACCAGAAATTTGGATTTATGCAATCTTGCAGGGGTATGCTCCCCTGAAGTCTTGAACTGTTCCAGAGGAGTGCTTATGTGTATTATGAGTCAAGAATCCTTGTCCTACTGTGATATAGAAGGCCTAGCACATGCTAAGAGCTTATTCATTTATTGACTCTGAACCTTTGCACTCACTGTCTTCTTTGCTTAGAACATTATTCTCCAGACTTCTGAAAGTTTTGCTCCTTTGCTTCACTCAGATCTAAAATAGGCCCATCTCACATTCTCTCATCACGTCCCTTTGCCTTGCTTTCTTTTTCTTCTTTGTACTTACCCCTTACCTGAAATTCTGTTTGTTTATCTGTCTTTTGGTCTCTTTGCCACTAGAATATAGGTTCCACGAGAACAGCACCTTTGTTTTATTCACTGCTGCATATTCATGGCTTAGAAGCCTGGGGAATCACAAATGCTCAATAAATATCTCTTAAATTATTAAAGAGTAGATAAAAATATTAATGAGGGCTTGTTGATTGGTCTATGGTTTGACTGACAGATTGAGAGACAACCCACCCTCCCTCAGAGGGGAAGTTGTTCAAGCAGAGGCTAGCTGACCAGTTTTTGAGGATGCTTTGGGGGAAATCATGCATCATATGGAAGGTTGATCTCAAAAGTTTCTTCCCAGCCACAAAGATTAGATAGGGGAGGGTGAAGAAGAAGACAAGGAGAGATTCTGGCAAACAAGGCAGCAGAATTAAGAAGGAACTAGAGAGCATTGGAGTGAAACAGCTTGCTGAGAAGCTGGCTACTGCAGCTGACTTGCTGAAATATTCACCACACTCTGAAATAACAGATGCGCACCGAGGGATCCGTGCGAGCATTTGTAATCGGCTGCTTTCTATGCCTTTCTCCTCCTACCTGCTTCCCACACACAGCAGCCTGCTGCCTGTCCGTCCACTCCCAGAAAGCCTTTTTCCTTCTTCCCCAAAGAAAGGACTAGTCTCACCCCACCTAACCACGGTCATATATTATTCCATTCTTGAAGCAAAGGACCTGCACTCCGCCTTCCCTCAACTCATTGTCTTTCTCTCTTTCTTCTCCTACTCCTCACCCTTGCTCACTCTTCTTGGCCTTCTTTAAACACGCGAGGCCTGCCCTGACCTCGGGGCTTCACTCTGGCTGCACTCTTTGCCTAGGAAGACCTTCCTCCAAAGGCCGCTTGACTCCCTCCCTCCCCTGCTTCTCTGTTCAAATCTCACCATCTTAGTGAGTCTGATTTGACAACCCTATTTAAAACAGCAACTCTGCCCTCTCCACAAAGTCCTGAGACCATTTTCTGGCTCCTTATTTTTCACTGTTCCATGTACTTCTTGCTTGGGGTGGGGCTCCAACACCAGCTTCATCCATTTTATACTTGGGTCTGATGCATATTTAATTAAGAAAAAAACCTAATTCAGTCAAAATTGCAGACTTGTTTTTGAGACTCAGAATGCAGCCTTTTAACCTTGTGGCTCCATAGCTAAAAGAAAGAATAAACACCTAATAGGAATCTATCATGGGTCAAGCAGAGGGTTAGGTGCTCTGTTTTCATTCTTTTTATCTGAGCACCTTCTTTAGGAGGGATGCTGGGAGAGTCAAGAGTAATAATATTGCTATTATGTGGTTAACACGCTACCAGAGAAAGGAGGGAATTTCTTAGGGAAGTCTCCCACTAAGTACATTCTTAGGGAGATCAAGCTGGGAAAACCAGGCTACAACAAGGAAAAATATACGAAGGAAGAAAACTCACTCCAGCTGAGTGGGACTAGCATTTATTATCTTTATTTCTTAATTTTGTATCACTGAGAAGCCCACAGACCAATGAACCTTTGTGAATCTTTTGGTTTGAACAGCTTCAAAGCACAGCAGAATATTTCATTGGTGGCCTAGGCCTTTGCATTTTCCACTTTGACAGATGACAGATTAACAGTTACCTCTGTCTTTGGAAGTTTCTCCCCCTAAACACTTTGATATTGTGGGGTTTTTTCCCCTGGCTTTTCCTGTTTTGGGGAGGTCATCTGGTCCTCCATGTCCAGATACGAGGGATGAGGATGTGAGCCTGAAAATCTTGAGGGCATATTCTGTTGCTTTTTTTTTTTTTTTTTGCCTTAAATTTTACAAAGACAGGAAGACAAAACAAATTTTACCTTAAATCAAAGCGAGTCTCAGGTTCTTTAATGAACACTTCTGTTCTTGCAGAAAATGCGATAAGGTCAATGTTGACTGCAGATGATGAGCAACCAAGTTGGGTGTTTATTCTGAATATATCACTGCCAGTACTACCCTTGGCAGAACCTGCTTCCTCCTTTCATCCGGGATTTCCCACCAGATGGGGAGAGAGAGCTCATTACTAACCAGGAGGGGAGAGCTGCTGCTAACACCCACAGCAGCAGTTCAGTCAACCCCTTCATTACTCTTCCTTCTGCCCAAACTCCCGGCAGCCTCCAGTGAAAACCTTGGCCATGGCACGCTGCAAATCCCAGGGCCCCTCAGTAATGCCTCACTTTTCATGGAGGTCATGACTAAGCCAAGCAAGACTTTCTTTGCCTGCCCCCAGCTGAGTGACCTGCTTTCACAGCAGCACGATTTCTCTAATGAGATTGTTTCACAAAGAGAAGAATGAAATCAAATGTCAAAGGTTGGATCAAAGTGATTCTTATACTCTGAGGCACAGGGTCAGACTGCAGGTACAAATCAGCTCTTGGACCAGAGAGGGTCCTGTTGAGAGCACCCGCTGCCCCACCACCCTAATGTCTCTCCTTTCTCCTTGTCATGACCCACCTTTAAAATTGTAGAAAGGATCTCCTATGCAAATACTTCAATTGATTTCAAGAAAGATTCATGGACTATCTAACACATAGCTATTCTTTTGAGCATTTAGCACATCTGACACACATTCCTGTATTCATTCCCACCAGGTAGGAACTATTATTACTCCAGGTTTATTAAAGGAAAAACTGAGGCTCAGAAGTGTTGAGTAATTTGCCCCAAAACACTGTTAGTAAGTAGCAGAGTGGAGATTTTAATCCAGTTTCAACCTTCTCCAAAATTTATGAGCCCAAACCCTAAGACACAGCAAATAATAAAAATCTAGCACTGAGCTGGGCAACAAGGAGGGTGCAGAGAAGAAAGAGACCAGGTTGTGGCTTTGAACATATGACAACGCAGTGGTTGAAATAGATATGAACTTAAATTATAGAAAGACAATATAAGGAAGAATGTGAAAATTGTGGGCCTGAGTCTTCTGACCACAGTGCCCACACTCTTAACGTCTATGTATTCTGACTGACAGGGAACATTTTTATAGAGGAATTGCAATTTTAGCTGGCCCTGAAAGGATATGGTTTTTATAGGAAAAGTTTCTTTGGAAGAAAAGGGTGTAGGTCATTCCAGGCAGTGAGAAAATGTGTACAAAGGCTCAGATGTGGGATAAGATTGCAGGGTGGATTCCAGAATCACTGACTATCATGGATAGAAAGGAGAAACGGTTTGTAGCTAAAGCTAAAGCCTAAAGAACCATTATCCAGATGCTGTTTTGTACACACAGTACAACTTATACATTAGAAAGATCACAGGGTGGTCAATCTGGAGGAAAAATCAAAATACATGGTACAGTTCTGTACATCATCTCTAGATAGTCTATGTTTATCAGTTCTTTGTCTTTTCTAACATGGTAGTCATTTAAAGAATCGTGTCTATATCATTACTTCATTTACTAGGGGAATATTCATCCGATCAAAAATATTTTCTGATTCCTAACAATGTACAAGTCACTGGATAAGTAAGTGAAATGGCCAGGGAATGCACATTCAATTGAAGAAATACAATTCAATTCAAATGAAGAGATAAATCACTGGCACAAACAACATGCTGAACAATGAGCACATAATGAAGATAGGAGGTGATACGGTTGTTAGATGAAAGAGCTGAAACGGAACCAGTCCTTGAGCATCGCTTTAACTGATAATGACTCGGGGGAAGAAAGACAAAACAAAGGAGGGGGATGAGAGTGAGTGAAGTGAGAGCTAGTAGTTGAGGAGGGCCAGAGCACAGAACTCACAAAAGGGAGTGATCTAAGTCTGGACACGGATGAGAAGGTGCTGTCTCTGTCATGCATGCCAAACTGAGTATGGACTCTACTAGGACAGCAGTGGGAAACCACTGAAGGTTGTTCATGGTGTAGTGACAAGAGGAGAGATTCAGAGCATTAGAAAATTTGACTCTGCAGTGCTAACTTTGAATGGTTTGGAGATGGAGAGACTGGAAGTGGGAAAGATCAGTTGCAACTCTACAGCTATTGCTCAAGCAAGTGGTAATGATAGTGACAATGAAAAGGATGGGATGGCTTGAAAGCTGTTACAGAGAGAAGATTAACAGGCTTTGTGGATGACTAAATTTAGGAAACAAAGGAGAAAGAAAAATCAGGATAATGCTAGAAGAGTAGAGAAAGAATTATTAATATTAAGAGAAACTAGTTGTCATGCAAAAAGATCTACTGGCCATGTTGAAACTGAGGTATCTGATAGACACCCAGGTAAAATAATCAGTCAGCAGAGAAATTCAGGTCTAGAGTTCAGAACAGTCTGCTTTTAAACTCTGGACTTTATAGGCATAGAGCAGCTCTGGAAGAACATGTAGGGAGAGATCACTGGCAGAAAAATAAGGAGTATCTATATTCAGGTGACAAGGAGATGAACAGCCAGCTAAAGAGTTAGCAGAACCTTGGCGAAGTGTTACAGGACACGGAGAGGAGTCAACAGTGTCAAAAGCTGCAGTGCTGTTGGTGTTGGTAACTTTCTAGGGAGAAAACAGTAGAGTGTTTGGGACAGCAGTCAGCAAGTAGAATTAATATGGGCCAAGGAAGCAGGGATAGTAAATCTAATCCATCCTTTTCACAATGTTGACACTAAGGAAAAAAGAAAGATGGAGCAGTAGCTTGAGGCACTAGCAGTGTTCCAGGGAAGTTTTACAATGGAATACATAATTCTACCAATGTCTTTTGAATATGGCCTTGGAAATCAAAAGTTTACATTTATTCACCCTAAAATAGTTCTCCCAAATGGTTTCCTTAAATGTGTAGTTTACACTGTGTTCTAAATGTATTATTGAACCAAATAAAAGTCCTATGTAAAATACAAGTGTACTATATTTTATTTGAACCTTTGGACCCTGAGAAGTTGGACAGGGCATTATGTAAACTAGCAGTACTTGATGAACTAATGGTTTGAGCAGATAGAGTATGTGTTCTGACATTAAGTCAAACTGTTTTCTTTTCTGCACAGATTACTTAAGTCTGACTCTGCTTCTATATGTAGAGGAATTTTGTAGGTGATAGTCCCGGGTATGTCACTGACCAGCTCTGTAGCCTGGGACAAATTAATTGGCTTATATGAGCCCCTACACCATTTTCTAAAAATAAAAATTCCAGACTCAATCTCTAAGGTACATAGCAGCTAGAACATGTTATGTTTTCCCTTCCTTGTTCTAGCCATATTTGGGGAATGGTATTGAAAGTGTTATGTACATATGATGGGTAGGATTAGAAAATTGGTCAGGCTTTAAGAGAAAAAATTGCAAAAACTGAGCACTGAATTATGTATTTGGAAATAAGGACAAGGTGTGGATGAGACCAAATATACCAATTTACCAATGGGGAAAAATTCACCAATGGAAAAAAAAATTCATCAATGGGAAAAAAAGAGAATAATAGTTTCTGGAAAGTTAAATGTAATCTTGAAAAAGAAAATAATATAAGAGGATAATTTGATAAACAAAAGATGGAAGCATAAGTCTTTATGTGGTCATACTACACTTCCAGACAAGGGTTTTCTGTTGGTTTAATGAATCAGAATCCCTATGGTAGTCTTCCAATCCATAATAATTTTGCCAGACAGCTGACAGACTCTTTGGCTGTATCCTATTTGGGAAATGGGAAAGGAGAGAAGAGGGAGGAAGGAAACAGAGGAAGTAAATCTCATTTAACAGGCAATTTTGTTACCATGCTCAGTTTCAGATGAAGAAAGTCTTGATTCTGAGGATGATGGATGAGCTGAAAATATGAGAGGCCCAGAGAGATGACTCCTCTGTTTTCCGTGAAAATGATGTGGGATAAAGAGCACCCTGAGAAAGTCAAGTGGAAAGAACCACAAACAATGGCAAACTGTAATCTTGCCTTCATGGTTCTTGGGAGGCGGTGGACAGAGTGTGTGTTATACTTCACATGCTGCTGGTCCCAGCAGAATGGAAATCTTTTAGCCATAGGTGGTGCTATGGTCTGAATGTCATCCCTCCCCTCAAATTATATGCTGAAATCTTAACCCCCAAGGTGATGAAATTTGGAGGTGGGGTCCTTGGGAGGTGATCAGGTCATGAATCAGCCCTTGTTAACATAATTAGTGCCCTTGTAAAAGAGGTACTAGAGAACTCCATTATCCTTTCTGCCATGTGAGGTTGCAGTGAAAAGATAACTATCTAGGAAGCTGGTTCTCATCAGACACTGAATCTGCCAGAGCCTTGATTTTGGACTTTGCAGCCTCCAGAACTGTGAGAAATAAATAAGCCACTCATATTATAGTGTTTTGCTATAGTGACCCAAATGGACTGAGACAGCTGCTCTGCTATTTTCTACCAAGTTATATCTTCATCCCCTCTCCACTGCCCTGGGACAGGATTTCAAAAGGCCTGTGTTATTAGGAGTTGGTTGGGTAGCTGCACTTCATTTCTTTCTGATTTTGAGACATTGCTCTCTCTCTGCTCCTGCTGTATTTTACATGAGAAAAGACTCCCATCTCAGAGTGGCAGAATGGGGGATGTCTTTGGGGAAAGTAGGAAAGGAAGAGACAAGGATTTTTCACATCATGACAATTTCAAGAAACAGCAAAATGTTTTAGTATCTGTAAAAGCTAGCAAGGTGTCATGACACTTCTCAGCTGTAAATAGCACCCTTTCAGAACCCGAAACGTGATTTGGGGTGTCCTGCCAGTCTCCATTCTTTCCTTCTCACCACGCACGCTGTAACATCTGTCCCAGGCAATCCCATCAGCTGTGACTTTGTGATCTGACCAAACCTTCACTATTCTGGTATTAAATTGGATTTGAACTTGGGTCTCAATTCAGTACAGTTCAATTAACATTTATTGAACACCCACCAGGCAAGGTCTTTAACCTTCTCTGTAAGTCACATCCAAACCCCGTTAAACAAGCAAATTGAACTGGAAGTCTGAAAGAATCATACTTTCTTAGCATCCACCTGGTATCTTTCAGTGTTTTGCTGCTTTAAATACCTCAGGTTTGCTTTAGAGAGCAATATTACTCGGTAGCTGAGATTGCTGAGAGGCTACATTTCATGTGGACCTTTACTCAGGTCAGGAAAGTGGGTTCTACCAAAGATCCTGTCTGTCAGATTTAAATGGTAGGTCAAGACGAACATGGTCACAGATTTGAATTGCTGCTACTGGCACTTCAGATATCAAAACAGTGCTTCATGCTTTTATTAATTGGATGCTTCCCCTCTTTACTATTTATTAATCAATTTTGAAAATACAGAGAGAGAGTGAGGTGTCATGGAAAGAGAACCTTTCATCGGCCATAAGATGGTTGTGGAACTCTGGACAAATTACTTGATCTTACCTGTATTCCTATTTCAGTAACATCTATCACAAAATATCTAGCACATTGGATGGTCAATTCTTAAATTTACATGGGTCATTAAATGATGTCCTTTATATATATAAAGAGAAAATCATTAAACTGGTTCTGTCCTCTCTATTCAAATGTGTTTTAAATGTTTAGTTTGTTTGAGAGAGTGATAACATTATTACCACAGCAATATGATTGCCAAAATAATATTTTCTTGATTGAGGGCAGTGGTCAGAAAACCAACAGAGGATATGCTTGACAGCCTCCTTTTGACTTTAGTCTTGATAAAAAATTGGATGTGATGATAAAAGGTAATTTTTGCTCTGGCTTTTCAGAGAGTTGACAAAGACCTATCAGTATTCTGCAGAGTTAAGGAAGATAAGTGAGACTTCTAGGCGATAAGGGAAAACAGCAATCTAGAACACTAGCCTTTGGGAACCAGAGTCAGGGGGTGGATTTTTTAAGCCAGGGAAAAAGTCATGTCCAAAGGTAATTTATTCAACTCATTTATTTATAAAATATTGAGGTCCTACAATATTCTGGGCACAGTTCTAGATGTGGGAAATACATATAACAGATCATACAGTAGAGTGGCCACGCTGAAGTTAGCTAAATTAGGGAACTCCCAACCCCAGGCAGGAAGTTTGAGGAAATGTGCAAACTATATCTGAATAATTTTGGTCTTAGATAAAACTGCAGTTAATAGTTCTCATCATTTAATTAAGTATATAAACTATAATCAGAAATTTTAATAAATTTTGTTTCTCCACATTGTATCTCTTTCATATACTCATGAAATTATACCAAATATACCAAATTATATACAAAATACTCATGAATTATACAAAAGATGGCATGAAGATAACATTTATTGTTAAGATGTTTTAGATCACAAATCACAATGGTACCTGAAAACATGTGCCCTATTAATTTATTTTTAATCTTTTTTATGTCAAATTTTCCTTTGAGGAGAACCTACCACTTTTTCTTCCAAACTATTAACAGCAGCGCCTGGAATCAACTTCTAGAATTTCAGGCACAATTAGTAGACAATATAGTTTAGTGCAATAGACTTTCATGTGAATTGTAATTTAAAAAAAATAAAATGTGGTGGCATCAAAAAGGAATGTCCTGCATTATACACAAATTTTAAAATACAGTGGTGGATCTTTTAATCAGCCTTCACTTTACAACATCTGCCTTACTTAACACTCTACTCTGTGAAAAGGGATGCCCACAGCATGTGGAATGGTATTGGCTAATACTGTATGGTTACCTATTTCTTCCACCTTTAAGTTGTATGCTTACTATGACATGTTTGTGTTTATTACCAAACCTATTTCTCACAGTTGTATAGCAATTGTAATTAAGTAATTTAATATTATATAGACTGCTAAAATACATGTGTGAAATAAAAGGTATTTATTTAGACTATACTCAAGACACTGGAAATATTCACTAACGGAAAGTTGTTCAAAAAGTACTATTGCATTGGATGTGGGCAAGACAATTGTAAAAGAATAAAGGCAACTGTAAAAATGCTACACTCAGGTTATTTTACAAAGGTCTTTAGGTTTTCACTGCACTTAAAAGAATATAAAACAGCAAATTGAGGAGAATTTATTATAGTTGTGGTTTATGAGAGAAAAATGACATTGAACTCTAATGAGCAGACCTACACTCACAAAATACTATGATCCCAAATCAAGAGATAAGGGTAGGGTAACCTATAATGAAAACGAATATATGTTTGTATATGTATGACTGAAACATGATGCTGTACACCAGAAATTGACACAACATTGTAAACTGACTATACTGCAATAAAAAAATACATAAATAAAATTTTAAAAAGAGATAAGGGTATGAATGTATACCTTATTTGTATATATTGAAATACTAAAATATTTATGGGTTTTTTTTTATGATTTCCATGTTTGAATTAACTTTTGCAATGACTAACCATTTAGATTTCCTATTATATTAGGTTCCTTCGGTAATGAGTATCTCCCAACACATTTAACAAAAAGTCAAGAATACTATTATATCAGAGGTGGCATACAAACTACATATAAACTACAAGTGGTATTTATGTTTTCATAACATGGAGGTGCCACTTTAGCTAAGCAAAATGTCAATTCATGCCATATTTGGTAGGATTAGTCCTGAATAATGTTAGTTCAACTATAAAAAGGTTTTCTCTTAAAAAACTTACATAAAATGTAGGAACAAGAAAAGATGCATAACACAAAAATTTAATTGTCTAGATATATCTTACTAAATGTAGACATGTCAGTATAGAAGAATTAATAGTGATTTTTCAGTATGTGAACACTTGCAATCATGTAAGACTGCCAAAACGAACACTTGGACTAACATCCATTCAGACTGAAATACAGTTTTTTTGTTTCTGTGAATATATTCATTATGAGATATTAAATTCATCCATTTCAGAAAGTTGCTTTTTTTAAAAATATCTAGCACCAGGACAGTAGGTATTCCTTAAATATTAATTTATTATAAGAACATATAACTTGACAGTTCTTATTCTATCTGTTTCATTGACTTCCAGATTTTGGGTCAATGAATTTTGGTATATACAGGAACAAAATAACAAAGGGAACATTCTTTGACCTTAAAAGCAGCTATGGAGGTCACAAAATGACTTGATATCTGTCACAAGATGTTTGTTGTATGTGAATACAGATGTCCCACACACAAATAATAAAATAAATTTAACATTGAGATATAGATTTCAATGAAAGCCCCGTCTTAGTTTCTCTATTTTCAAAGGACATAAAATAAAAAGTGAGGAAGAAATACGTAAAATATGTAACCTAAAATAGAACAAAACAAGTAGGCATTAACATCATTTCAGGGTTTAGCATCATGCTCCTTTCTACATCAGATTGCTTCCTGAAGGATACTGTTTTATTTCTTTTAAAAAATTATTTTCTTCTCTTTTCCACTACATTTTCCCTAGTAGTTGTGTAACAACTTGATATTTATTTAATAAACTCTACTAAAAAGAATATATTGCAAATGAGAACCAGTAATCTGGCAAGTTGATGAAAGAAAAAATAGTAGGGTCATGTGGTACAAAGATAGAAATGGAAGGATAGGTTAAGGAAAGATATCAAAGATGCAAATAGCTTTGCAAACAAATTTAGTGTCTCTTGAGCTCCATCGTAAGTGTTGTCCAGCTTCAAGTGTTTGTCTTTATTACTTTCTCCTTTATATGAAAACCTAGCTCTTTAAAAAAAGTACAAGTATTTCCCAACACCAAGGGTCATAATTCTATCAGTATTCAAAGGAGCAAAAGGGTAAAAACTCAGACAAAGCTAGACTATGATGATTGAGTCAGTTTCTCCTCTAAAAGCTGATAATTATCTCACACTGTTACAGAAGTAGTCACGTGGTGGAGAATATGTACTTTAATAAGAATGCAACATTCAGAAAAGTGTTCTACTGTCTTATATACAAAATTTGAACTGCAATATTTCTAGTTTCACTCATATCTTGTTTTTGCTTCATCTTATAATCATCAACATGATGATTCTATCATCTCATTTTCATATGTACTAGAAACTCTCAATATGCCTGTTAAAATGCATATTTCCAGTCCTCTGCCCCCCAAGATTCTGATTCAGTAGGTCTATGGCAAGGCCTAGGAATGAGTATTTTTAAAGCTCTCCAGTAAATTTTCATGCAAATCATCTGCAGACCCCATTTTGGAAACTTGGGAAAAAGACCTAGCTTGAACTTTTAGGTTTATATTAAAGGGGAAAATAGAACTGTACTAGCAGCCATGGCTTTAACAGCCTCCTTGTATATGGTTGTCAACATTTGCTTTCACAGATTGATTTTACAGTCTACAGAAAGGAGATGAGCATAGATTCAAACAAGCATAATACAATGCAATAAAAAAGTACTCAGTGAATTGCATGGATGAACAATGCCAGTTAAGAAGAGCTCAGATGAAGAAAAAAATCATTTTCAGTTGTATGGTTCAAGAGATAAATTCATTTGAAATGAGATTTGAAAGCGAGCATCCATGTTGGGGAGAAAAGCATTTCAGTAATGGAGTAAGTTATGAAAAAAACACCTGGAAGAAGGTTTCACCTGTGGTACAGCAGGGAGTCAGGGGGCAGAAGCCTGGGTGCATGTCAGAGAGTATTGGGGGTTGGGGAGGTTCACAGGGCTAAGAATTAGATTAACTGACTACTCATTCTTCTTTGATTTGGCTCTGACTTTTCTTCAGAACTCTTCAACTGGATTGGCTCCTCCTCTAGACCAGTTGTACATATGCTTCCCTCTTACCCTGGAAAGTCGAAATGAACCCCTAATTGAGGTGACCACCTTTAGTGAAAGAACAAGTCGGATGCTGGTTTCTTACTACTCTGCTTCTGTTGTTAGGTTGTTATCCCCTAAAATCAATCAAACCCTGAGCACCTGACAGGTAGGCTGTCCACTCAATTCCTAGGATTTTACTTCCTTAAGCCCCCTGAGGAGATTTTCCTTGAGAAGAGACAGCTGCTCATCTTGATTAAGTCCTTCTCACTTGCCCAAAAGATGCTATTTTACCTTCTCAGGTCTAACATGATACCTGAGCTGAACTGCACATATGGAGATTTAGAGCTTTCTGTTCTTCATCTGCCCTCATTGCCGCCTCTGGAGAGCCTTTGGAGGGATCTGGGGGTTGTGGTAGCTCTGAGAAGATCCTACTTTGCGAAGAATGTCTGAACCAGCCCTGAAACAAGCCTTTGGGGAAATTCCCAAGTGCCTTCTAACTGCTTGTCTCTTTCCCTAAGGGAGAATGCATCTCCTTCTAACAGACTTATTTAGGAGCAAGTTCCCAGAAGCTATCCTTCTGGTGGCTCAAAATCTAGAGATTCTTTAAGAAGAAAATGATATATAGCCAAATCCATAGATTTCTAGTGTTGTATTAAACACAATCATTAATATCGTTTTCCCACAGTACTTAATGAGGATGACAGCTGGTGGTAATGCTACATTTCTGACTGTTAACTCTTCCCAAGAGCCCTCTGGGGAAGGGAACTGCTGCTGGCTGAGGCATTTAGAGTTTGCACTAACTTCTTCTCAGTAGGAATGCCCTTGTTGATGCTGCTGAGGAGATGAAGGACTGAAGATGAGGTATTAGCTCTCATTGAAAGTAAGAACATATTGATCATAGGCTATTAAAGACAATCTCTTTGGATAGATGCATTGTTATCAATAAAGCGAGTTTTGCCTATTTGAAATTCAGCCTCATGTTTCACACTGAACCCCTGGGTGATTGTCCGTTTGAAACTTTAAAGAGGACTTGATCAACTAAGTTTCAGATCCAGGAACTCCACCCTATTATAGTTTAATTGTTCCTAATGGAAACAAAAAAGGGTGAGTTCAAAGGCTCTGAGACCCCAGTGTACCTCATTCTGCCAATACTGAAATAATCTTAGCTACTACTCATGGAGTGCTTATGTGGCGAATACTTTATAAACTTTCTTAGTAATTGTAATAGCTCTTTGTATTATTATCATTATCCAACTCTTACAAATAAGGAAATTGAAACCCAGAGTTAAGATACTGTTCAAGGACACATATCTTGTAAGTGACAAAATCAGAATTTGAACCCAAGACTATCTAACTCCATAGCCAGACCTTTCGAACTCACTCTGTATTATAGTGCCTCTCTCCAGTCTACTGGGCCCACCCATGTCTCCTCCCACTGTGCATTTCATCAGACTATTTGTGTCACCTGAAGAGTTCTCCATCTGAAGTCCCTTCTTTCCCCATATCTGCCTACCAAAAGAATATATCTTTATTCAATGCTGATCTTAAGTATCATTTTCTCTATAAAGACTATCCCAATTTTCTTTTCCCCTTTTTTACACTCCTCTAACTAGATATGGGCTCCATTTTTTAATACTCTCAGCAGCTTCCTTATAACTGGCTATTTAACTGCAAACTCTCAAATTCTGGCTCACATTCAGCCCTTGAAAGACTTAACTGAATATTTTCCATATGACGGATGTTCAATAAATACTTATGAAATTTAATTTGCTGAAAGCATTTCTATGATTCATCTGGATCATGGCTCAGACTAAGGACCTGTCCTACTAGGTACTCAGATATAGAGGCCTGGAATTATGGGTCTCTGTCTCCCATGTGTAGGTCTGAAGACTGTGATTTAAGTTTCTAGGCTCTACCAGGCTTCAGATATTGTAAAGATGTAGAGGATGAGAGTCAGGACAAAGTATTTACCAAAGGTCATGCAATTTTGAAGCTTTAGAGCCACTGAACTATGACTCATATCACCTTTATACTAGTGCAATATCCTTTTTGCTACATCATGCTGTCTCGAACAGAATAACCAGCAATATTTTAAATATCTTGCCATCATTTTCTCTGGTCCTAGAGTCCAACAACTTCTCTTTTACAATGTGATTGGAAGCTTTAGAAGAAACCAGACCTCAGCTTTGAAGAGAAAATTATATAATAGCTTTAAAAAAACCAGTTTCAATTAATAGAATCTTTGCTGTTAGAGAAACTCTTGCTCAAGTAGATACCCCTCAATTATTCACAGATGGATCAAGAAGAACAAACTTCACTTTCGAGTTCTTATTGACATTCTCACCTATTCAATGCAGCTAAATCCTTTGTTAAGGCAACTTTAGTGTATTCTTCTGCTGAAGTTTTTTTAATACAATGAGAGTTTGAAGAAAAGGCTGTTTTAAAGTCACACTTTTTAAACAGAACATTCTCTGAAAACTCTACTTACATATTTAATACATTTTGATTGAACAAAGCCTCACAAGTCAATGTGAAACTTAATGCTATGGGACTACCCATGTCTATGTATGACAAAGTAGTTGGTATTATATTAGTTCTTCTGTTGAAAAAAATCATAGAAGTTGGATTTTAAAATATCTGACAAAACTCTTCGAATTTATCGGAAAGCAAGGGAGATAGCTGGAAATGTGTGTCGGGGGTAAGATCCCAGAGGGAGGACAGAGATTGAAGTAAGTCCCATATCTGCAGCTATGATTTTTTTTTTTCTTTTTGTCCTTTAGAACATTTGTTGATTCAAAGTATGGGCAAAGAGGCCAAGAGAAAGCAGCAGTCTCTGAAATGGAGATTCATACACACACACATACATACATAGTGCTACCAAAGTAGCTAGGACGTGAGAAGCCATGGTCTTGGGATCTGCAAGGGATTTTCCCTAATGTATATGTCTCCCCCCCAAGATGTATATGCATTGGCAAGATGTCAAGAAACCAGGAAGAAAATAGCTGCTAAGAGAGTAGAAAATCTAAGCAGAGATTTTGTCATTCTCATAGTACTGAGCCATGATAATTAAAGTCCAACTTGGTAAGGGGCCCTTTAAACAGCATAGGCTTCCAGCTGAGAACTTTGAAAGACTATGCCCCAAGTGTAATAACAACCATGAAATAAAGTAACTTTGATTGGGTCAACTTGATCTGCCCATTCTCTAACTGCTACAGATTGAGAAAACAAATCCTACTGGAAGAAGACAGCATCGCTCCAGGCCTCTAAGTAGTATTGTTTATTATAATTTCTGGTATCCAATAAAACATTACCAGACATAACAAGAAACAGGATTCAATGACCAGAGACTAAGACAAAATATATCTAAAAACATTCTACAAAAAAACAGATCAATAGGTGATCTGCGTATTGATGCTATCAGATGTAGAAGTTAACACCTTATAATTAGTGTTTAAGAAAACAGAAGACAACTTGGACAATCTTAAAGCAATGAAATCTTTAAAAAAACAGTAAACTAGAAATCTCAGAATTTGAACTAATCCTCAAAAGACAGATACAACAATGAGTAGGGACACCAGAAGACACGTTGATCCATATTTAAGCAGAGAGAAATTTGTTTCATGAAAGGATATACAGCAATGGGTGTACAAGAGATATGAAACACAATAGAAAGTTTACATAATTCAATTGAAGTTCTCAAAGCAGAGGAGGGAGGGAAAATAGAGCAGAAGCACTATTTAAAGAGATACCAAGAAATTCCCAGCAGGAACAAAAGATAGCAAACTATCAATATAGAAGCTCTATAAACATTAAGAAGTGGGTATTTAAGAAAACCACATCTAATCATTATCATGCTATGACTGCTGAAAATCAAAGGGAAATAGAAAGTTTTAAAACACTTAGCAGGGAAAGACACATTACCTTCATAGGAGCAACAAAAAGACTGACAGATACATTCTAAACAGAAAGCATGGAAGCAGAAGACAATGGAATGTCATCTTTAAAGCACTGAGTACTCAATGCTAAAGAAAAGTACCCATCAATCTAGAACCCTATACCAGTGAAATAACCCATTAAAAGATGAAGGCAAAATGCAATTTTTTTCCAAACTAAACTGAGAAAATTTATCAGCAGGAGAACAACATTACACAAACAAAAAAATACAAGTAAGAGTTCTTCAGTCAGAAGGCAAATGATTCCATACCAAAGCACAGTAGCACTAAAGAAATAAAGAGCATCCTAAAAGATGATGCATGGTCAATTTGAGTATCTACAGTTTAAAACAATAATATCTTGCAATGTTCAAGATATATGTTACATTAAAATATGCTATCAAATTAAGGTGGGAGGTAGGCAAATGTAGTTAAAGGGTTGTTTTGTCTGGGAAGTGGTAAAAATACTAATTTAAAGTAAATTCTGGTAAGCCAAAGATGCACATAGTCAAAGATGCACATTGCCATCTTTATGGTAACCATTATAAGAATATTTTATGAAAGGGTATAGTGAGCAAACTAACAAGTGTGGAATAGTTTTTAAAATACATGATTAATCCAATGAAGGTATGAAAAGAGAAAGGAATAAGACTTAAAAAAAAAAAGATGGGACAAAGAGGAAACTTAATAATATGATGGCATAAAACAACAATAATTATATTAACTATAAAAGTGTGGAATATTGCAACTAGAAGATATAAGATATAAGTCATTTATTACAAAAGCTCTTTGCAATTAGGAATAGAAAGGAATTTTCTCAATCTGATGTCAGGGGGTCAACCAAACATCTACAATAGACATTACAGTTGATGATGAAATATTGAAAGTTTTCCTTTAGAAATAAGAAATGAGACAAGGATTTCTGCTATCCCTTCTAATCATACTATACTGAGGGCCCCAGGTAAGGCAATAAAGCAAGAAAATTGATGAAAGTTATGAGAATGATAAAGGAAGAACTAAAATTGTCATTTGCAGATGACATGATGATGTAAACTGCACATGCACAAAATACTGAGTGAAAGATGCCAAACATGAGAGAGTACATATTATGGCATCCCATTTTATTTAAAAAAGAGAGAGAGAAAAAAACCTCTTTCTGGTAAAAGAAGAAGTCACAACAGTGGTTACTTTTTTTGGGGGATAATACTGAGGAAAGGCACAAGGGAGTCATCTGGGTGTCTGTTAATTTCTGGCAATTATTTCTTGATATGGGATGTGGTAACACTAGTATATTCACCTTGTGGAAAGGCATCAAAATGTGTAAGATTTTTAATCTGTATTGTATGTATATTATAATTCAATTAAAAGTTTATAAAAATAATTTTAAAAATTGCCTAATAACCCATGCCTCTAACAGGCTTATATTCAAACTGACAAGCTGGCAATCACGTATGATACGTGTTTGTGAATGAACTGGTGGGAGAGCAGAATAAACTGAGAGGAGGATGAACTTGTAATGACCCAGCCTCAACTGGTAACATACTACCAGCCACGTTCCTGTGCCTCCTTGTCATCTAATAGCTTACTCAGGAGTCTCCAAGCCTCAAACTGGCTGATGGGAGGGCCACTGTTAGGAGACTGTCCAAGGATTGCACATTTACGAGAGTGTTCTGGAGCAAGCTCAGAGAGAAAGTACATCTATGTGTGGGTGGGGCCTTTGACTGAGCTATGCAGAAGGATGATGTTCATCTTACTGTAGCATTTGAATATGAAACAGAGAAAATCTTGGAGTCAGATAGTCAAGACCAAAAGCATTTCCTTCTTTTATGGAACAGGTCTTAACAATAGAGATAACCTAGTTGAAATGATATGAATTTTAAAATACACATCCTTATTAAGTAACAAATCATATTACAAAGACAAGGTTTTATTGAATGAAGATTTCGTTCATTTGGTTTCCAGTTCATACTCCACCTCCCTTCTCTGCTTATTCAAAGTCTTGGGTGTTCTCTCAGGCTCAGTAGCTTGTTTAGGGCCTGATCTCTTGTGGAACAGATTTAGGAAGAGGATAAGGTGACAGCAAGGTATGTAAATTCAAAAAACAACAGACTAAATGAATTTGAGATATAAAGACAATTATCCTCATAGCAGAAGCCATTACTGGATGCTTATTGTATACTGTCTCTGTGTGAAGTGCTTTATTATTTAATTTAATCTTTACAAAAACACTATGCAAAAAGATTGTTAACCCCATGTTACAGACGAAGAAAGTGGGGGTTAGAGAACTGAAGTAATTTATCCACAGTTATAGAGATGGTTGGTAATTGGTAGAGAGGGGATTGGAACTTCTTTCAATGTGATTAAGAGCCTCTTCTCAACCATGGGAGCTCACCTGTGCTCCAGTAGAGACAGCCATAGGGGATGTCCCTTCTGTTTGATTCTCAGATTGCCTCATTCAATTCGGCCCATTTTTCCCTCATACATTTCTCTTCTACTTAATTTTATCTTTGAAAAAGGAGTGTAATCAACTTCGATTATTGAGTTGATTTTCTAACAAATTTTCACCAAGCCATTTTCTACACATCCCAGTGTATGTATGCAGTGGAATCAGACCAGTGTTAACTAGCAAAACTGATCGGTGAGACAAATTTAATGGGATGAAAGAGTAATGTTGTCTATGTTTATATGTACATGTACCTATGATCAGCCAAATACAAACTCCCTTTTAGCGCAGCACTTTGGGGTTTTCTGCAACACTCTCTCCCATTGTGGTTTCTTTTCCCCCAACCTTTCCCTCATCAGGATAAATGAGCTCAGTGTTTTAGCTAGCAAACTCTGCTAACAGTAGCGGAGCCACCATAAATATGACCTAGAAGAGACTAAACACTTAACAAGGGTAAGGTTGCAAAGAATCCTAATAAAATGGGAAGATGATGAAATATGCATAACTCCTTACCTTGGCCTACAAGTCCTTGCAGCATCTGGCCTCTGCCCACCCTCCAAAGTCTTCTTATGGCAGGTGGCTTCTTCCCAGTGTTTCACCCACATTGTCCAGCTTTCTATTTCTTTAGTCCTTGCCTGCTCTGGGGCCTCCGTTGGTCCTCCTGATCCCCCTGCCTGGAATGCCCTTTGCCTGCTTCTTCCCATGATTGGCCCATTCTTACCTTTTAGGTCTCAGGTCAAATGTCTCCTTCTGTGACAGGGAGTCCCTGAGCTCTTCTGCTAAAGCAATCATTCCTCAGCCCTTGACCTTTTCTTACATCATCCTAGTTATTTCACTTCTTTTGTATCACATCTAATAATCTAAGAATATCTTGTTCTTTTGATTTTTAATTATTTTCTGTCTTATCCTCCAATCCCTCTTTCTTTTTCTCAGCTGACATATTATATTCATAAGGTGCTTGATGAATATTTGTCCTTTCCTTCCTTCCTTCACTTAATTTTCTGAGCCTCCCTGTTTGGAAGATCTGCAACTTCTCCCCATCCATCTCTGGCATCTGGACTGCAGTAGGCAACCAACCTGGGAGCACAGCTTTACTGCAGACAAACCACAATGGGCTTTTGCTGAAGGACAGGGCCTTGCACCTACTCCCCCACCCTCAGGCATTCATGTCCTTAGCTCTGTGAGATAATACAGAAGGGATGAAATGGGCCTGCCTGTTTCTCCAGATATATAGGTATAGGGATACTGCCATGGGAAGCAAGAAAACCAAGTTCTAAATATGCAGGGATGTATTCAGCACAGGGCCAGATAAGTTGAAACGGACAAGACAAATGCAGAGAGAGAGAGAGGACTGGGGAAAATGTTCCTCTTAGACACATCAGCTGCAGCACTGAGATAGAACATGGCTCTAGCTGCACTAAAGCCAAGATCTTTCAATGTCGGGACCAAATATAGACTAGAATATAAGGGCAATGTGTTTTTAATAAAATGCGTGACTTTAAGATGGCTGGCAAAGAAAAGGTATTCTTTTACTAGAGCCCAGCATTTATTAGATGCTCTACCTTTATGACAGTCTCTGATCAAAGAGGAAGACACTGACTCAGTCTTTTAAAGTAGCTCCATAATTCTTCCTCTTCAGTGCATCATATCCTGCTGCCAGATTGGCTTCTGCTGGTTCCTAACTTTATGAATCCACCTGGTCCTTGGTACTTGGTACTTTATTCCGGGCCTTCTGTACTTGATTTTGGCTTTGCTCTTCTACCTGTTTGCTTCTTAATGTTTCTGATATTTTATCTTATAACTGGGTGATAAATCTTGACCTGAAGCTCAATCTTTGCATCTTGAATAGGATTTATCTGTGGGGTTTTTTTTTTTTTTTTGGCTACTTCTCTAGAATTATAATTGTTTTATCTATGTTCCTGGCTTAATCCTAGTAACTTCTTTACTAAAACAGCTCAGTAGACCATGTTTGAATCCTACAAAAATAGAAGTGGTATCAGAATTCATTCATTCCCTTAACCCATCCATTTATAAGTATTCATTAGGCATCTACTGTAGACTAGACACTATATTAACAATGAACAAAAGCAGCATGGTACTTAACCTCAGGGAACTTACAGTTGGGAATGGGAGAAGATATTTTAAAAAGTCATTGTAATATTGTCAGTGGCAGAAGGAGTGCTAACCCAGCAGGCAGGTGTGTGTGTGTGTGTGTGTGTGTGTGTGTGTGTGTGTATGTTATCAGATAAAACTTTCTGGAAAAAATGCTACCTCAGTTGAGATCTGAGGCATATGCTGGAATGAGCCAGGTACTTTGTAAGAACAACTGCAACAAAGGGAAGTCTCTCTTCTTGCTGCTCTGATGGAACCTACATCCTGCCTTCTTGGCTGGACAGGGAGCTTATGTAACTCGAGTTGCCTCCAACACAAATCTCCAACGTGAATCCTACTGATTCTGAAAAGGTGAGTGGCCTCTTTTATTCAACTACTTGAGCAGGTCAAAGGAGCAAAATCCTTGCATAAATCCCCAATACCCTTATTAGACCAGCATCAGACCTTTTTTTCAAGAGTTTTATTAGAAAATTCAAACTACTGCCAAGGAGGAAAAATTAAACTGTGTCATATATCGGGTGTAACTCAGTTCAAATGTTGGCGACAGTGATATACCTTCTTGCCCAGAACTTCACCTGGAGACTTAAGACCCTCTACAATAACTTTCAGGAGGAGCTTGTGACCTCTCCCATGATTATTATCTCCATATAGCTATATTGGAAAACTTACAATCTGACCGGAGGGGAAGATTCAGTAAAGCACTGAAGTATCTGAGATCAGGAGTTTGGAGCCTGCACCTGCATACAGAGTTGTGCAAGAAAGATCTTATGTAGTAGGAGTCCTATCTAAGAATGAGTGACTCTGTCATTATGGAAAAATAACCCTAAAAGAGAGAATCTTCTATTGTAGTTCAGCTAGTCACTTCCAAATGACCTGAATGCACAGAGGAGAAATGCTTCTTAATGTTTGTGATATTTTCAGATCTGGCAATCTGGCTTGCCCGATTGACACAAATGAGTGTCTAACCCTGCTAAATCCACTATTTCTGCACCATAGACTTTACTTGACTCCTGACATCCAGCTGCCTGCCCACCTCTACTCTTAGATAGGAAACATTTTTTGGTAGAAGATACTCGTGTTCTAAAGATATCCCTTATGAAAGATTCACTGAAGATTTGGATTTAGGTCCATGTCAGCTTGCTTCCACGATAGAAGAAATCCAAAAGGCAGAAAGGGAAAGAAAATGTTGGGGACTTATAGTTAAAACCTTTGCAATTCTTTAGCTACTTTCCAATAAAATATATCAATCTAGATTTAACTCTAGCACATAAGAATCTTCAAATGTTCCTTGGATTAAAGATATTCATGCCTTCAGTCCCCAACTCCCCTTACAGACTTCTCAAAGAAGTCAGTCCAATACCCTTCAGATGCCATAAGCCTTCTGGAACTTGTAAACCTACTTTAACTCAGCTTTTTGAGAGGCCCAGTCTGACTGTATCCCTAAGAAACATTTACAATCAAAATTAATATCTTAGACATTTACAATTGTCCAATTTCATTTTGAGTACCCTGAAGCTATCTCCATTTTTTGTGTGTGTTAATATCTTACAGAAACTTAAATTATCTAAGTAATTTATGAGGGATAAAGATACTCATGATGGGCATTAGGTGCCTGACATTTTTATCTGAAGAAGTCTAGTACCCATAAGAGGTCAGAGCTCATATGAGAACACCAGGAAGCTCTACTGACGCAGGATCCATTCCACATGACATTCATTCCCAAGGGATACAAGCGACTGTGTAAATGGCTTATACTGGAAACAGAGCCTGTTTAGGAAATTATTAACTTGAGCACTTTGTGGCCATTGACCCACCTAACATTCAGTGAAACCTTGTCAATTCTATCCTGTCCCCAGACTTCTTCCTAAGTGTCTGGAGGACCTATCACCAATATATTTACTTTTTATTTTTAATCTCTTCTTTGTGAAGACCTAAGCCCAAATACACCTGTGGCAACTGGACAGAACCATCTGACCCTCCCAGGAACACAGGGGACAATAGCTAATTCACCAGTTTTCTTGGTTTTTTTTAATTGAAGTATAGTCAATTTACAATGTTGTGTTAATTTCTGGTGTACAGCATAGTGGACCTAGAGATTACCATACTGAGTGAAGCAAGCTAGAAAGAGAAAGTAAAATACCATATAATTTACCAATATTTTTTGCCATTACATGACAAGTATGTCAAAACTGTGAGTTCTGTGTCAGGACAAAGGGGCTGAGGAATTTTTTTTCATATCAGTTTCAAATGCCTGTGTGGTATAATTTCAATGAACGTAATGATTCAGTTGCTTCTATCTCAAAGCCCTGGTAACATCCTTGTAGCTTAGTGTATATGGCAAGACCATACCTTTTTCTGGAAGACATGGTGACCCTCTTATAGAGGACAGCTTTCAAAAACACTCTCCTAAACTATATGATTTCCAGCTGTAACAATCATCACCTCGTTATGGAAGGTTCTTGCCTACTACCTCTATGTCGCCCCCATCTTTGGTCCAATACTTTCAGGTATGTGGTGCTCAAGTTGCCCAAGAGCAGGGTGAGAGGGGCAGGGAGCTCTTTTGGCCCCTGAAAGGGAGAGGGTAAGGAAAACTCTACTATTGCCAGAGATGTAGTAATAACCATTTCTGAGCCTGTTACACTGTTTTTGAGATGAAAGTAATTACTTTTTGTGTATTCATTCCTATGTATATGTATACATACATACTTTGGATCATTTTATGAAGAATCTGAGGTGTTGTGTTGAGAGTTGATTCTAACAAATCTTATAAATATTTTACAACTAGATAACAAATGACTGAAAGGTAGGAATCTTTTTTTTAAGGATCTTTGTTGGGTTTATAACAGTGATTTTAAAGGGAGGGCACTTAAAAGCTTCAAAGATATTTGTGGAATTCTACACCAACATTGTTAGTATTTTCCTCAGTTTGCTCAGACATTGTAAGTCATGTGTGACAACTGAGCAGGAAATGGAGGGCAGCATGAAGCTGATGCAACTTCCCTGAAGGTCAGCCAGCAAGCTGGGGGGAAGGACAGAATTAGAACTCACACCCCTCCATTTTCCAGGCTGTTGCTTGGCCCACTGAACCCCACTGCCTCTGACTCAGTGCATTAATATAGACTGTGAAACACAGATTGCCTGAACATATGGCAGAGAGGATGAGAAGATAATATTCCGTAGCAGGATTCGTTTCTGCAGACGGGTGGCTGCAAAGGCTGTTTTTCCTGCAGACGATTCAGCAAGTGAAGCGTTAAGCGCTTTTCTTATTTTTATCTCCAAATGAAACAACTTTTCCCCTTGAATGAGATCAATTCCTGGGCGTTCCTACTATCAGGGGAAGCTGGTAGAAGTGAGGCCAGGAGGTGTGCAGGCCTCCCCATGGGCTACAGGGAATAAACGATAAATCCCACACTGAGCACTCAGCGCTAGACCTGGAGGGGTGCCTTATAATTGCTCCCTCTCCTTCCTCAGCAAACCACATCCTGTATTTAGGATACGGGTTCTAGAAAGGTCTCTCGATCTAGATGCTTATATTCTCCTTAGCAATAATCTACAATATTCTATGCTCTTAATTTGGCCTCGCTATTTTATTTCTGTAACTAGATGCCACTAATAATCTAGTTTAAGGGCTGCATAAAATACATTGGGCAAGTTATTATGGATTTTAGCCCCAGAGTCTTTCTTGAGCAAGATACAGACATATAAGTTTTAGAGGGGAGAGAAGGAAATCAGAGCAGATGAGACAGGGTTCAAGGCTTTCAAGGAAGAGATTCCAAAAGTGGAAGGACTTAAGGCATGATCTGGGCTGTGGGGCTGTGGTTTTCAAATGAATAGATACGCCAAGAAGATGGGGAGACAGCATGGACAGGTTCTGTATCCCTCTCCTGACTTATATATTGTATATCTGTGCAATATAATAGAGCTCAATGTAAGAAAAATAGAGGGTTTTGTAATTAGAAGACAGTTTTAAAAGCCTGATTTAGGAAATGGTTTGTCCCATACAAGAAAGTGTAGCAATTAAGAGCATGGCAATTGGTTTAGGCAGAACACAGCTCTGCATCTAACTAACCCTTTGAACTTGGACCAGATACGTAGCCTCTCTGTGCCTTCATTTCCTCATCTATAATAATATGGTGATAATTCTGTCTACCTCATAGGTTTGTAATGAGGCCGAAATGAGATAATACATAGAAGTATTTGGCATTGAGACAGGCACACAATAAACACTTGCTAAAAGGTAGCTGCTGTTACAATTTTATCATTGCTAGTACTATTACTTCTGCTATTATTATAGATCTATTCCAACAAGTTGAACTCATTGCCTTATTGCAGTCTGGAATTTAGGTAGAATGCCATGGGACTCCAATGATCTGACCATGAATGATAGGTCCCCCACTCACAGAGAGAGACACTCCATGAAATGTTCTGGTGGCCACAGAAACAGAAAGAGTATCTACAGGGAGCTAGCGTTTCAGGCTCTAAACCATGCTGACTGGTTAAACATGCCCCACACCAAACTAAAGATTTGTATCCCTTACTGTTTGAGGCTGAATTGTGAGGGGTCTGCACCTGCACCCCCAACCCACTGCCCTGGCAAATTCATATGTTGAAATTCTGACATGCTATACCTCAGAATGTGACTGTATTTGGAAATGGGGTATTTAAAGAGGTAATTAAATTAAAATGATATTAGGGTTGGCCCTAATCCAATATGACTGGTGTCCTTATAAAAAGGAAATGTGGACACAAAACATACAGAGGGAAGGTGAGGTGAAGACACAGGGAGGAAAAAAAAAAAAGCTAAGGAGTGAGGCCTGGAACAGATCCTTCCCTCACAGCCCTCAAGGATCCAGCTCTGCTGATATCCTGATGCAGATTTCTGACCCCCAGAACTGTGAGAAAATAAATTTCTGTGGTTCATATCACCTCGTCTGTGGCACTCTGTGATGGCAGCCTAGTAACCCTTAAAGATTTCGTATTTTAGTTTAATTCTGAAGGGTGGCTTTTCTTTACTAATCCAAATGCAGGGGAAATGGGCGGGGCCTGGTACGCCTTTGGAATTCCAGTTCTACTCTCACTTCTCCTAAGGAGAGTGCTCCCGGCACATGCTGGCTCTTTTAGGCACCCCCCAAATCAGCACTTACCTTTTCCAGCCAGCATGTTTCAGCCAGCTTTCCATCCGGTGTCCCCCACCACCCCCATCCTTTAAGAGACTTCACAGTGCCATTGCCAGCACGTGGTCGGCACTGCTCTCCAGCTGCACCTGACGCCCAGCATATTCACCATCTAGAAGAGGGGCTTAAAGAGTTACCAGCAAGGGTTTAACCAGACAATGTAATGCCTGTCAAAATATTGCCTCAGGAATACCCTAGAATCAACTGTTAATAAAAGGCAAGCAAAGAAAAAAAAAATCATTCTTTTTTCTCCCATAGAGGAAAAAAAAATTTTTTTTTTAAATCCAGCTGCACCCAAAATGAAAGAGCTATCAAAGAAAGCGCCCCCATTCGCTGTCAGTTCACAGCAACTTCAATCAGCTAACGTGCCTGCGCCTGCGGTAACACCTCCCCAGCAGCCTCCTACACGCCAAACTTGACTGCTCTGTGCGAGCCACGTTAAACCTGTCTGCCATCAAGCCCTAGGTCTCCTGTGCAGCAGCAGCTTAACTAGGTGAAGGAGCTGGCATCACCAAGAGGCAGATGATATTTTAGAGGGACCGAGAGGAGCTGAGAGAAGAGCGGTGGTGGAGAAAATCTAGATCTAGGCCATTAAACAACACGGTTTTTCTCCTGAGATCCTCTCGTGTTGTCATTTCCATGCAGATGTGATGTTTTGGAACTTCTTAACATCAGAACATGCAGTGGAAAATGAGCTAGGAAGCACCAAATCACAGTGGGCTGGCCACCCTCGCACTATTTTATCTTATGGAGAAACTGAAGGACACTGTGCCAGTATCTCTCCACGCCCCTCCTAGAGATACAGACCCATGTCCATCTTCCAGGATGGGCCACAGCTTCAGGTTGCGGGCATCTTTCAGAATTCACAGTGAGACACACTAAGAAAAGCATGTTTTCTTTCAGATGGGTCTGACTTGAAGCATATTCACAGTGTATATCACCCCTAAGGAAGCTGATCTAGCTTTGCCCCCATCCACCCCATGCTGCTAATGAAGGAGGCCTCATTTCCAGCAATAGGACCAGAAGGAGAAGCCACTCAGTAACTAAACACAGTCCCTAACCGACTCTGCACTAGCAACCAGAATACCACATGGGGTATCTCTCCTCCTTCACTCCCTTCCTGGAGGCCAGTTTCACAGATTGCTTGAAGACCACAGCAGTGCTGGATCTGGAGAGGCTTCTGGGAATAGAAGCTGAACTTCTATTTGAAATGCCTCCCTCCTGCTGTTCTTAAATAACACTGACAACAATAATAGCCATTTATACCAATAGAGTCCTTCAGAACCTTTATTAAATCCTTCCAAATATACTCTCTTGCTTCTATCCAGCAAAGATAATGTGCTTTGTGACAGGTGCCCAGAAGATGGCTGCATAGCTTTTGGCTACTGGAACTACCCGCTGTCTAAAATAACTCCCTTATTTGTGTCCAGGCTCTGACAAATGCCCAGAAAAGGCACTGGCCTGGAATTTTTTTTGATCCAGTAATGTGGTATGCTATGCTGTTTTAAAACCACAGAAACTCAGCAATGAGACCTTAATAATCCACTTGCCCGATCACGCATTTGAGTGTGTGACATTTGAATACGTGACTTTAGAATTGGCACTGCAATCAAGTAGTCATCCAGTCTGGGCTTGAAGTCCTGGGATGGAGAATATAAAAGTAATAATCTCCTCCATATTGGCTCTCATTGAACACCATTTCCCCCGTAGTATGTTTAAACTCTCTTTTTACTAATTCCATCTAGCAGATTCCTTTCCGCAAAAGCCATGAATATAATGGCAGTTTGTGCAGAAGATGACCAGGGTTGGAATAATATCATTTTCTTCATGTCTTTTATTATATAATTTGGGGTAATTCCCTAATGACACAAACTGGCATAGTGAAGATAGATAAGACCTTGAGTAAGAAGATTCAGGTATGAGTCCCAGCTTGATCAATTACCACCTTGTAAATTGGAAGGCCTATCAATCTATCTATTTATAAAATGGGAATTGAGCGGCGTGTCCTCAAGAGGGTTGTTGAGAGAGTTAAATGGGATAATATATGTGAAAAGAATTTGTAAATGGTAAATTGCTACATATTCATAAACTGTTCATTCCTTTTTCATTTTTTTTTAACTTTTAGGTTACTCCTTGGAAATTTGTGCCAAAGAGGGTAAAGAAGGGAAAAGGGTGAGAATGCAGTGATTTAATTAGATCCACAGGACATTGCCTTCACATGAGTAGTTTGAACCCCCAGCCATTTGGATTTCAGCACATTGAGATGTGGTAACTTAATATGCAAATGAAAGGCCTCAGAGGGCACTCAGTCTCCACATGTGCCAATTAATCAAAGGAAACAGTATCATCCTCTAATTCCACTAATTAGAGGATCATCCATAAGCTACTAGGTTTCTGAGCTACTGAGGTTTGATAAATTTGCAATAAATTATGAGTAATACATTAGCCAGGGACTAAATTGCTACTGAGCAATATGAATGAGAGGAGGATGCAGGTTATCTGTATATTTAAAGGTTTTTTCTTATTTTCCTTTTCATTATTTTCCTCCCTAAAATGACCTGAACACTTTGGTTGTGTGAGGCCAAGGTCCCTATGGTTCACAGTAACAAGGAATCCAGAAATAATACACTTTTAAGTGCAACTATTAAGCAACATGATGTAATCTTAATAATTTTTGCAGATGTATAATTCACACATATGGTTGCTGGCTTTAAAACAGACATGTTGTGAATTTATACACTTGTTCTAATGATACCACCATTGCTAAAAATTAGGGAATTCTTTGAGAATTGCCCTCAAAGACTCATTTATTCACTTGAATTTCCTCAAGGGTGGCAAATTATCACCTGAGGGTAGATTTGAATTTAGAGGCAGCTAAAAGATGTTTGGATATACTCTAGTTACTAAGGTAGGTGATCAAACAGAATGATCTTATTTGTCATCACACGAAGGACCCATCTCATCACCTATATGCTTATTGAATTTGAACTTCATTATAAGACTGGATTTGAGTGAGGGTATATTGGATACGTCTAGTTTCAATCGGTTTAAGAGGCTTTTGGCTTTTAACCTTACTCAGAGTACAGGTGCAAGAGATGGAGGCCTTTGCTCAGGCTGTCCCTATACCTATGACGTCTCTTCCAGTACAAACCCTACTCATTCTTTAATGTTCATCTTATATGCCTTTTCAATTACAAAGGTTTTCCTGATAGTCTCCAATTGGTAGTTTTTGCTCTGTTCTTTGAGCTTTCATTATACCTAAGTGAACCCCTCTTATGGTACCTATTACTCTCTGTGTCTTATTGTATTTGGTTTTTACATAGCTTTTATCACTTCTTATAGATAGTAAACTTCTAGGGGATAGGATTTATGTCTGATTCTTCTTTAAATCTCACAAAATCAGTTAAGTTTTGAATATTATACTTATCAAGCATTAGTTGAATAATGAGTTATGGAGCAGTCTGGAGATTTAATTTATGTCTATGTCTACGTCTATCTATACCTATCTATATATCTAGCAATAACCATACGTAAAGAAGGATGTCCAATTAAGTACCTAATTTACTTACATAAAATAATCACTCTTAATGGTGAAGTGTTAAAAAGTATTTCCTTTAAAATCAAAACAACGGCAAGAATGCCTTCTATCACTACTTCTACTCAGCATTATGGGGAGATCCCAGCTGGCACCACAGGACAACAAGAAAAAGAATGCAGTGATTTAATTAGAAATAGAAATAGAAGGAAAAAAACAAAAATGTCCTGTCTGCACAGAAGATAAAATTGTCTATATGGAAATCCAATAAACTATGTACATTTTGAGAATTAAGAGAGCTTAGAAAATTAGATACTTAAATATGTAGAGAAAGTTATAGATATAGGAATAGAGAACTAGTTCTAAGAAATAAACATTTGTTTATAAGGAAACTTGTAGATGATTGAGCTGGCATTTAAAATTAGCAGGGAAAAGTTAGACTTTTATAAATGTGCTAAGACTGTCTTAATTATCCATGGGGAAATAAATTTATTCCTATTCAAAAACATATAAAAATATCAATTCTAATCCACTAAAATACACATCTACAAAGATAAAGCTTCAAAACTTTTAAAGGAAATTGTAAGACTATCTTATAATCATGAAGTGAGGATTTCTCAAATAAGATATAAAAAGTTTAAATCATAATGGAAAAGACTAGAGGAATTCAACTGTATTAAAGAATTACTTTTATCAAACAATATTTTGGGGAAAAAAGCTAAGATACCAACAAGATTTTTTTTTTTGCCATTTATATAACTGTTGAAGGGTTATTATTCAGAATAAATACAAAGGTCATAAAATCAGTAAGAAGGTAAACAGTATAAAAATGGGAAATACATGAACTGGCAGCTCACAGACAAGGAAATCCAAATGATGAATAAATATATGAAAAGATGAAATTTTAGTATTAATCAGATATACATTTTTAACTGGTATTATAGTTAATATCTGTAATTTTGACAAAAATGTAAAAGTCTGATAATTTTAATTGTGCCAAATATGCAGAGAAACAAAATCTCTCTTAATCTTCAGGTGGGGATATAAATTAGTACAACCGGTGTGTTAGAGACTGCTGAGTATCCCCCAGTATGTCTTTCTTTTCTTTCTCGGTAATAAGAACTCTGTTTCCAGCTGAATCTCTGACTAGTTGGAATATAGACTTCATTTTCCAGTTTCTCTTGTAGCCAGATATGACCATGTAAGTTCTGGCCAAGGGAATACAAGTAAAGAAGTGCTGTGTGCATTTTGCAGGAAGGGGCCATGTATGCACTTCTTGTTTCTTTCTCCTCGCCAGCCAAAATATAGATATTCTAGCTAGAACTTCTAGACCTTGAGATGACCATGTGGATGAAAACTGTACATCTGAGGTGACCGATAAAATGGAAGGAGCCTGGGTCTTCGACACTTTGCCTTACCATTTCTGAACTGGCCACCTCCAGAGTTCCTGAACCTGAGATAAAAATGCATAGCTTTAAATCACTGTGATTCTGGATTTTTAAAATTACTTCACAGCAGTCTACCCTAACCCTAACCAATACTACCTCATTAGGAAAAGGTTTGGCACTATCTCATGAAGCTGAAATGTGCATGAGGCTGTGCATATCCTGGAGCTTAGCAATGTACTCTCCTAAGGATATGCCTTAAAGAATGACATCCTTATGTGCACTGGGAAGCATGTACAGAAATGTTCATAATAACATGACTCTAAGACTAAATATTAGAAATAATCCAAGGGGCCATAAATGAAAAAGATAATTCACTGTAGTGTTTTCTTTCAATAAACTACTAATACACAGCTAGGAATAAACTCAGTCTTTAAGGAAGCCATCAGTATGATATAATTTACAAAATTCAACAGTATGGAAACTTAAACAATATATTCTTTAGGATTACATACATCAATACAATTTACAGGTAAAAGCAATGGAATGAGAAATTCAAATATAGGATAGTCATAGTCTCCAGTGTTGGGGGAGTGGGGCTGCAATCAGGGAAGGGCATCGTGGAAGCTTCAAAATACTGATAAGCTTCTATTTTTTTTAAATGCTAGGTGCTATTTACAAACATATTAATTTTATTATTTTTTAACTTAATTTATGCTTTAGGCATTCTTTTGAATGTACAAAAATTTTTACAATAGCAGTGGGAAAGGGAGTAGGGAGACAAAGCGGTGCTTGATTTTTGAGGGAGGTGTGTGTGTGAAGTAAATCTATCTCTGGGACAAGAAGAAATTTAAGCCAAAAGATTTAGGCTTAAGCAAAATTGCTTTAGCAGAGCATAAATACACAAATGACTATTAGTCCAAATGGACGAAGGTGACCACCCTTCTGGAAAGGAGACAGAAATCTCATGTCTAATCATCACTATCACAGCTGTCTCCACCGTGGCTACCACTCTCTTGATATCACTACTTTGTATTAAGTCTTTCATGTTCCTGGCATTTTACTGGGTGCTTTATATCATTATCTCAATAATCCTCAACAATTCAGTGAGCTAGATATAATTAACCTTTTATAAGATCTACTCGAGGTTAAGCTCAGAGGGATAAATGAACAAGCCTTGTCATAGCTAGTAAATAACTAGTAAATGATAGTGCCTGGGTTCAAATGCAAACCTGTTTTCAAATTGTGTCCTCTCAATCATCATGCTGCTCTCTACAGCCCTTATTTTAAATACATTTAATTATTTATTTTTTTACTGTCACCCCTTCAGTTACAATAATGAGTACCATGGCTCCTCTGAAGCAATATTCATAGAGATGTTTTACAGAATTAACAAAAAAGGAAGAATACAGTGAATATATGACTGATCAATGACAATACTTCTGAGAGGTGGAAAGATGAGACATTGAGAGAAGAGAAGCAGGACATTCTGAAAAACTGAGCGTGGAAGGATGGAGACAGAGTAGGACAAAAACCAGAGAAATAGGCAGAAAAAAAAAAGGATCAGGAGAATGAACAGAAAATAATAAGACCATCCTAAAAAATTTATTTTTTCTTTTCCCCAGAAGCCTCTTTCTTCACCTTGGAATAGGTGTTTCATCTTTTGAAATGAGTTGGATAAATAAGAAGAAAAGGTTGAAAAGTAATTTCAAGTCCACAGAGCAAACCCCAGGATAGATTGTTTTTCCTTCATAAGCCTTTCATCCATAAAACTTTAATGTCTCATGGCTTTGGCAACAATTATAGCAGTAATAATACTACTACTGCCTAGCTGGTGTCTTCCCCTTGGCAGTATGTGTGTACCAATCAGTTTGTCACAATAGTATTTCAAGTTCACACTCTAATTTGCATGAATCCATTTCTTAGTCTACAGAAGTAAGGGCTCTTTCATGCCCTTGGACCTCAGTGTATTTGGTGCCGTCTATTTGGACATCTCTGTTAATGAGGTACTTTTAGGTCAGAACAAAGAAGTTTTTGCCTTAACGTATTATGTATATTTGAATATTTTAGCTATGCACTTAAATGTATACATCACAGATATATGTAGACACTTCTCTGGGGTGTGAAATCTCAGATTGTTAGGGTGAGAGCACGACACTTCATATTTGTAAAAATTCTTTAAAAATAGAACATTTACCTATTATTTAAAAAGGTAATTCTGGCACTGCTGGTTAGCAGGTGGAGTGTAGCAGAGAATCCTTCCTTCTCAAAATTCTGTGATTTTTGTGTTGCCATGAGACCTATTAGCTGTATGTATTATCTGGTTTTTATAGCAATCACTGTACATTATAATTCATTTAATCCTTCTATTTAGTTTAATGATGTTATAGGAGTTGAGGATGTGAGAGAGGAAGAAGGAGATAAAGTAATGGGAACAGCTCATTCAACCTCTCCAAGGCATACCAGGGCCAAAGGTATATTCAGATACTTCTGAGGCTTGAGGATTAATCCTAGGCAGCGTATATGTGCTGGAGGCAAAGCCGTGGAGCAGTGGACCTGGAGTCAGGAAAAGGGTGCCAAACAGGTTTCTTACTCTTCATTATAAAAGGTCAAAATGATGACTATACAATGTTGATGAGATGTACTATTATGATAAAATATGCCTGTTCCCTACCCCCACCAAACAAAAATTTCACAAGAAACAGAGGTCAAAATCCAGTTGATTTTATAAACTAGGACAATGATCTGTTGAGACTGTAATGGTAGGGAAAACTATTGTTAGAATTTCATGATAAAGCTCTTTAAAGTGGCTTTATCTAATCTTCAAAAGCCCTAAAGTGGAATACTTTCTCATTTGCTTTCATATTACTTGCTTTTATGTGAAAAATAGTTCTCATTTTTAATGTACTAATTGACTTAATAGTACTGAAGCTTTAAAATCATTCTGGACATCAAGTCTTGTTTTCCTAATTGTTACTATTTCATTGCTAATGACCAACAATAATATGCTAGACATTATCTTCTTAGCACTTCCTAAAAGTTAATAAAAATATAAAGGTTCTCTACCCTTTTGATGACTCCCAACACTTCATTGTCAAAGTCATTATCACCCTCTGGATTTCCTTTACATACTAGATATGAAGTGAACCAGTTAGAATATCTATCAGAAGGTAGGTTGCTTAAGGAAAAGACTCGTATTTTTCACATAGAAGGTGCTTAATAAATGGCTATTGAATGAAGGAATGGATGGATCACTTATTTGTATAGGTTTAACAGGAATTTAGCTTTCTGAAAAATGGATTCTATGCTTACATTTTCCCTGATGATTTCAGTCTGAATTGTCTTGAAGTATTATTTGAGAAAGTATATTTTCTAGGGCTTTTGGTGGCAATATAACAATATAAATCCTACAAATTCTGTAGATCCATTAGATAAAGATGAAGAAAATAATTTTCAAGAACACAGATTTCATTAGGTTTAGGAAAGTATTGGAAGGATCCAAAGGGAGAAAAACTATTACTGCTGGCTATAATTGCAGACTTAGTTTCTCGTTCTATGAACAAATTGCATCCGTTCATAAAGAAGGATTTCAAGAGTTACTAGACACCAAATTGAAAACATACAGCATTTCCAAAGAAGAGCAGGGTAAAGGAAAGCCAAAAGCTGTTGGAACTAAATCAAACTACTAAGAAGAAGTGCAAAAATAAATCACCTGATTCTAAAGGGAGAAAGTTGGAAAAATAAAGATATAAATGCCAAATTAATAGAAATGCTCACTAAAAAGGGTAAATTTTACTCTTTGTAAATTATACCTTGATAAACCAGACTAAGAAAAAAGCCTTTTTACAGTATCTAATGTCATTATTAAAAAATATCTCCCATTACTATGGCTTCAGTAGAGTCATGGAACTCATTAGCAAAAAGGGTGATTCTAAAATTAAAGATATTTGGATTAAGGTTAAGAATACTGACTTTGAAGTCAGACAAATATGGAAAGCTGAGCTATGTTATGTTACTTTGGGCTAATTTTAAAAACTGATACAAACACTAGCTTATGTATTGGTAAAACTTAGAAAAGGGTAGATATGTCATAGGATTACTGTGAGAATTTGGCATGATAATGTATATGACATACTTAACATATAGCTCCAAAAATTGTGAACTATATATTACTTTCTTCTAGGGCAATCAACAAAGGCCTCACAGAGAAGAGTGTGTAGAAAGGATGTTACTGGCAAATTGAACAGAATGAACAACGGGATTGAGACAGACAGGAAAAACACATGTTGTAGTTTGAATGCAGTGCTGGATCTCTGAGAGGGAGAAATGGAAGAAACATCTAGAAATGTGGGGTATCACCAGATGGTGGATGGTGTTAAATGTTATTTTAAGGAGTTTGGATTTTATTCAATGGGTAATAAAAAGCAATTAAACATTTTGGAATAGTAGAACAACATGATTTAAATTGTATTTTATGAAGATTAATTTGGCAACAATCTATAAACAGATAAGAGATGAGAATGATTAGATATGGGAAGTTGGTCTAGGAAGTGAATACCACACAGAAATGACAATGAGGTCTTGAATTAGAATGGCGGTGGTGGTGATAGTAATAATGTAAAATGTATGGATTTGGGGGATGCTTTGTAGGTGGAACTGATAGGATTTGGACTTGGAAATAGCGGCTAGTAAAGGGCAAGGTAAAGAAATAAGTCAAAGCTGTTTTTTAGGTTTATAACCTGGGCATAGTGGAGTGGTCCTGAGCCATTAAAGAGATTTTATTAGAAGATTATTGGTTCTACTTAGGATACTTCGTGTTTGAGATACAAACATGAGAGACATCCAGGTGGTCTTTTTGGCTCATCTATTGTAAATACAGGTCTGGAATTAATGAAAAAGATTGTGATATAATTTTGGCATTTTTCTTATCTATAAAGATGATTGAAGCAGAGGATTGAGAATAGAGCCTTGGGAGATTATTGGCATTTAGAAAGCAAAAGGAGGAAGCCAATGACTTAGAGAAGAAAATGTTTTCTGAGAACCAACTTCAATAATCTATAAAAGCAGAAGCTTGATTAATGGAAATTCAAGAGTGTGAGAGAGACAGGAGATGATGGTGTACAGATAGAGGACAGAGAAGACTTATTCAAGAGTAAACACTATCTTCTTGACTTCTGTACTTATGTGCCCACCCAGTTATCCTCCTACTTTTCTAACCATAGAGACTTCTAACCACCAAACCACTGACCTTTTCTTGGTTACAGATAAGCTCTCAGTAACCATCCTATTATTGACCTCTTGAAAGTCCTTAACTAATACCTTCTATATAAATAAAGCACAAATCTGTATTTCTAATCCTTGTCTTTCCCCCAAATTCTAGCCTTTCATTTCTAACCATCTTGCAAGTCATTTTCACATGCCTATCTACCTGACATTCAAACTCAGCATGTCCCAATAGTCCCCTCTATCCAAAGCAACTTCTATTCTGGCTTCATTTCACCATTCTCTCAGGTAGGATGGTTAATTTTATGTGTCAACTTAACCGAGCCACCAGGTGCCAGACTTTTGGTCAAACATTATCCTGAGTGTGCCTGTAAGGATGTTTCTGGATAAGACCCATTTGAGTTGGTAGACTCAGTAAGGCAGATGTCCTCCCTAATGTTGATGTGCCTCATTTAATTAACAGAAGAGCTATACAGAACAAAAAGGTGAAGTAAGAGGAAACTTGGCCTCTTCTCTTTTCCTTGGAGTGAAATTTACACCATTGGCTTTCCTTGTTGTCAGGCCTTGGGACTCAGCCTAGAACTACATTACTGGTTCTCCTTGGCCTCCAGCTTACGAACTGCAGATCTTAGGACTTCTCAGCCAATTCCTTATATAAATATATAAATATATAAATATATAAATATATAAATATATAATAGTTCCTTGGTTCTGTTTTTCTGGAATCCTAACTAATATACCAAATCACTACTGTTTGAAATCTTTCAAGGAACTTTGATTTTCTCTTCTCTTTCATGTTAATCATTGCTAAGTTTTTCAGCTTCTGTCATCATTCTTAACACTCTTCTCCATTTCCTTTGATATCACTCCAGGGGGCAATTGAAGTCTTCTTCAAATTGCATTCCTGTTTCTCCTCATTTCAATCTGTTCTACATGTGGCTGCCAGATTAGTCCATCCAAAGAAAATTTTGATCATGTCAAAAATTTTCAGTGGCTTCTCACTCTCTACTTAATTAAATGCAAATTTATTAGCCTTTCAATAAACATTCTCCATAAAATAGCCCCAGTCTGTAAGAGGGAAAAAAAATTCCCTATTTAGATTCAAAACAATTAAGTACACAAGAAAAAGATAAGGGGAGATGGCAAGGAGAAAGGGGTATAAGGAAGAAACTAGTTTAGCAGCCATAAAACCAAGTCAACTTATTTTATTGGAGGCATACTATATATGTGATGAAAAACTCGATCCGATCAAAAGTGGCTAAGCAGAAACAACAAACAAGAAAGGGACTTCCATTTGAACAAAAAGATTTCAGAAGATACTAGAAAAAGATGGTCTCTCAGGGATGGATAATACAGTATTATTTTATCTTGTTTGATCAGGATTCATAGTGAATATGTCATTCAGGGCTTGGTATTATCCTGTAAAATGGATATAGAAAAAATGGAGAACATTCTTAGAAGAGTGAGCGTAATGTTGAATAAAGGAAATGAACTTTATGTTATTAAAGTCCATGTTACATATCATGTTATATGAGATATTGCTGAAGGAACTGGTGATATTTTACGTGAAAATGAGATTTAGAGGGACTGAGATATCTTTTAAATATATAAAGAATAATCAAGAAGAAAGAAAATTTAACTTGTATAATATGACCCAGATGAGCATATTAGGACCAGTGGGTGAAAAGAAGACAGATTTATACTCAATGCAGAAAGAAGTTTCTCATAGTCAGTGCTGCTAAAGGTGCATTGGGTTGCTCCAGGAAAGAGTGTGTTCTGTCATCAAAGGTTTTAAATTTATTCTGAGAAGAATATTACAGGGTTAATTCAAACATCAATAAAAGAGTGTTGAATCCCATGACCTCTAAGGTGTCTTCCAAACCATGGCATCTAAGATTCCATCTTTCTAAAGCAGATTCAGCATAATCCCTTTAAATTTACCATAGGTTCCTGCCAGACATGGTTACTCAGAATCTCTTGTGTTTATTACCTTCCCAACTCAATTCCTTTGCTCAGGTTTTGTCCTTTTCCTGAAATGATCCTTGGCTGATATACTTCACCAGCTTGAATTGTACCTAGATTATTATTCCTTATTGAATGTCTCCCAACTTAAATATCTTCTTCTTTTTGTCCACACTACTAGGTATAATGTTTTTAAATGAAAGAGTGGGAATGAACATAACAGAACATTGAAGAATCTTTATCTCATTTCCTCCCTCTCTCTTTCTTTCTTTCTTTTTCTTCCCTTCTGTTTTTTTCTTTCTTTCAAGGTTAAATATAAATACTTGAATGGGCCAAGTTCCAGTGGTTCCAGTTATGAAGAAAGGAAAGAAGGCCAAACCAAAATAGAAAGAAGACATCATTTTTATAGCCTTGAGGATCTGAATAACTTAAATTCACTTCACGTTATTAATAAATTGGTGGATGTTATGACAGATGCAAGAGCTATCATTTTTGAGTAGTCATGGAAGGTGAAATCCCCAAGGACACAGCTATTGGAGGGGATTTGAAAGGGCACAGTCTCCCGCCTTAAGGCAAGGAAGTTACAGCCGATCCCTCCTTATGGCTGAGGAAAAGCTATACCCCCTGTAAAAGGGAAAGGTAAAGGCCAACTTTGGAAATATGCAGATCTTTTTAACATTGGTTCCCAGTAGGAATATGATGGATTGAAATAGTACTTTATTTAACATATACAGATGTTTTTATGTACAACTTGTCATCTGATGATCACAACAATGAGGTAAGCAGACAGTCTAATCCTTATTTGCAGATAAGGAAATTATCAGGACCTTTAACATCCAGTAATATCCTCCTCCAAATAAAAAATTATTCACCAGTAATTTGCAATGAATTTTTGAAAAACTCTGGCACCAAGCAATAAATTTTCTTCTTTCCTGATAGTGGTAAATTACAAGGAGAAAATAAGCTTGGAAATGTGGTGTTATTATTAATAGTATTCTTATTAAGTAAACAAACTCTGTCTTTTGAAGATCTCAACTAACAAGGTAACAAACAAGCAAATCTCATCCCATTTCACAGATGGGAAAATGAAAAGGAGTCTGTAAATTTTTTTTAAAAAGGTGGTTAGGAAGAAAAAAGAAGAAGAAAAGAAATAAAAAAGAAAAGAAAAGAAATAGGGCTTAGCAGTGGATTGCTGATGGAGGCTTGGTTTTTAAGGAGGAAGGGCCTGTTGAAAGACTGAGTACTACCATAAAACAAGTAGAATTATTATGATGCCAAGGTTTGCTTTTGCAATTAGGAAGAAACTAGTAGTTGCCAAATTTAATTGAAAGCAAAAGAGATAACTAAGGAGATAAAGTCCACTGTTTTGAGAAACCTGGCTGCAAAGAAGAAATTTGTTTATTGGTAGAAAAAGCAACATTGTAAAACAGAAAAAAAAAATCAATAAAACTGAGTCATGCATTTAAGGCAGAAAGCTAAGAAAGAATAGAGAGATACTAAAAAGACAAAAGAAGATCAATACTAGAGGGTTAAAGAAGTCGAATATTTAGAAGATAGGAAAAAGAACACAAAGATGGAGAAGGAGGAAAGACAAGACTAGGCAGCGGGTCTTACTGGAGCTCTTGCATCAGTCTTAGGACACTGTTTAGCTTGTACCTGTTTAGGCTGTACTAGTATTTGCTTTAGGATGGACAGTTTGAAGAGAAGAAAGGGGAGGATGAAAATGCTGATTAAGGAATCAAGCTTATGTGGCAGAAGGAAATGAGAAGAAGCCAAGAATACTGTGGGATTTGCAAGCTTGAAAACAATGGGAAATTCTTGTCATATCTATTATGGAATGTATATGAGATACTTTGAAAGAGTTAGATACAAGTATTTCCTAGCAGCAGCAGCAGCAAGGATTCAGTTGATATAAAACAGTACGGCTTTGATGGTTCTATGATTTTCTTTAGAAGAACCTTTGTGCCCAGGAATATAAACAGAAATTAGATAGTGGCTATTATCCTGATCAGAGGTTTAGAACATAGTTTCCTGATATAACCTTGGAATGAGCTTCCAAGGGAGACTAACAAATCTCCCTTCCCTAAAATCTCCAAGAACAGAATAAACAATGAAGTTCCTTGGAGTACTGTGATTCCATGAATAATAATTTTGATCACCATCCATCAGATTTCTCTCCTCTATACAGATAAAGAAAGGACAGAGATCATTCCTTCTAATCATGGTGTATTTTCCATTAGTCCAAATATTAATCATGCAACAGCTATTTAGTAAATATTTGCTAAATAGTTCTAAGGCTTTGGAGTGACTGAAGCACATTTAATGAAGCTTATGGTTTTTCTGCTTAAAAATACCTTTTCATCACTAGCATATTTGTTTCACTATTTCCTTGCATATTCTACTAAGCTAAATGCATATACTCTTTGGCCCTAAAACCAATGTATATTTCCATTTCAGTAAGACATGGTACCTGTAATTCAATGCACCTCTATTTTAAGTTAAGCTTGTCATATAAAATACATAAGAATCCCTGTTAGATGCAGGTTTTATTATAGACTTGGGAGAGGTTTTGATATTTTAAAAAATTCTCTTCAATATTCAGATTATTAATCCTTTGCCCATTCATTTCCCCCTTAAAAAATTATCACTTCATTTAAACTGTAAATTTGTTATCATTTAGTTTTATAATAATACCAAAAAAAGTAGATTGTAGTTTTTTTTCCTCCTACTGAATTGAGCTGTTGAAATCTTCTCTTATAATTTGGAAATTTTCCACATTTCTTAGAACTTCTGAGTAGATACAGTTTTACAATTCCTCAATTTTTTTCCATGTAAAAGAAAAATAAGCCTTACAGTGATCCTCAGTTCGGAGTTTTTTTATTCAAGGGTAGAAAAAGATAGTCTTAATTTTCACTTTGAGACTACAGATGGAAGGAAACGTTTTCATAATAATTTTCCACACATATTCCATTCAATCCTGATTTTGTAAAAAACATAATGGAAAATATTAGAATACATTAAGGTGGCCGACACATTTTGGAACTCTTAGATAGCCTGAATAATTATTGAGACCTTTGGGTTATTATATGTACCAAGCCTTCTGAGGTTCATCCACCTCTATTTTTCATCTAAAGGAGACGTTGGTCCTTGTGACTTCAGAAAGGACAAGTCCCAAAGTCCCAGTTGTGTTTCCCTTTTATCCCCTAATCTGAGTCATCTCACTCACTTCCTAAGGCCACGTATCTCTTGCTGTTCTCTGTTGCATGAAGTGGCCTTTATGATTCAAAAAATTTAAAGGTCATTTTCCTTTCTTTGAAACCTCACAAGATTTTGTTACTTATAGTGTCAGTTTCAGTAAAAGAAAACAGAGAGGTGAATTGTTATTTTACTGGTGACAACCAGAGCTTTGAGAAGTACCTCTGGGAGCTGTTTTCAATCCTGGGTCACAATGCCAGTGTCCCAGGCTGAGTTCCTTTCCCTTTTAACCATAAACTATAACCCAACAATGGCATGGTATTTCCTGGTGTGAAATGAGAGTTGTTCCATAAGAAACTGCTTCATCGTAGAAAACATTTATAAAGAAGAAAGGAAGTGAGCTCACTGAACAAGCAGTGAAAATTAGGACAGGGCTAAATGACTTTGCCCTCCAAAGCTGAGTTTTTAGAAAGACTCTGGGAAATTAACATCCATTACAGATTTATAGAAAGAGTCTTTCTAAAAGATAAGTCATTAGATATTTACCTAAAGTGGAGCCTTCTGTGCTAAACAGAAAGCAACAGGTATTATGTTATAAATTCCCTTTTATTTGTTTGTTTTGGACTTCTTTTCTACTGTTGATAGTAAGATCTTATTTAAAAAAATTGTATCTTTTCTAAAGCTGCAAAATGCATTTTCCAAGCCTGTTAACCCCATAGCTCTGTAAAACTGCACTCTGATCCATTATTTTATATTCAAACCTGAATGCTGCCTTTCATCCATTTTCTAACATCATCTGGTTACTAATCACATGACATGAATACTGACTGGACGACATGTGTTTGCCATGAATTCTGATTGGCTAGTTGCTCAGAAGTATTACGGTCACTTGCTGAATTGTTTTTGTCCTTTAGTCAATATTGTCGCATGTTCTCTTGCAGACGTGATTTCTGAGAACATTATTTAACAACAACAACGACAACAAATCCACACATCAGAATTCTAACCAAGAGCCCTTGCTTCCTCCCAGCCTCCAAGGCAGAACTTCAGCTATGGAAATTGCATTATTCTTTTTATGGCACTTTTCTAGTGCCATAGGCAGTCACACAAGAAAACTTTCACATAGATATCTAAAGAAGCACAACCTTTGTGTGACTGCGTGTCTAATGGTACAGATGTCACTAATGATGGAAAAGTGTAAATTGGAGGTCCAAAGTGTACTCATTTCAATCACTTTTATGTTCTCAGTGAAGTGTTTGTTCTTTAGAAAAGAAAGGCAATTTGGAAACATCAATGCCTTCACATTTTATTCCTCTTTGAAGGAGAAAGGATCTGGAGAATAAAACTTCCTCATTACTATCAATGTATTCTGCAGATAGGGAAGAGATAGAGTTGAGACATTCTACAGCTTTCATCAACTGCTATTAGTGAACGAAAGTCAGTTAACACCTTTATGCAACTGGTGGCTGTGCACAAAGGGTGAACTGTGTATAAAGAAGAAAACATTTACAGACAGAAAGGCAGGGATGGAGGCAACTGCGGGAAGTGCAGAGGGTATGACTCCTGTTCAGGAGACACATTTGCCAAGTTCTCTAACTTCATATTTTAGGAACTGAGCTCCCAGATCATCTGGTTGCCTACTGCGAGCTCACACTGATTCTGCACTTTGTCTCATAAGAGAGAGATTCTTTATCTAAGTATTTATTTATTTTAAATAGAAGGGGGACAAGTCCTCCAAATTACCCATGATTCTTCTTACAGAAGTTAAGGAAACAACTGAGGAGTGAGATTCCCGGAGGCTCTCTCGATGTCTCAAATTCCCATTTTTCGATACTCTTTAGTTTCTCAGGTCTTCAACCCCTTCCTATGTTCAGTTTTCCCCTTTATTGTTCGCCTCTTTGCTCTTCTTTCCCTCTCTGAGCCTCCATCCCCCATCCTTCCAGCCTCTCCAACTACCAGCAATGCTGATTGTATTTCTCCTCTTTCTCTTTTTATCTTCCTCACAGTCTCAGCCCGGGCTTTTCAGGTACCTGAGATTTTTTATTTTTAACTGCTTCCTCCTTTTCTGTTTATCTGCCTGTCACTGTCTTCGCTTGTCTCAGCCTCCTCCTGTGGGTGAATCGTTATCTCGTTATCTCGTTTCTCTATCTTAGCCAATCATTGCCCATGGAGGTATTTTTCTCTTTTTAAATACAGTCTAAGGCAAAGTATGATGAGTTTGTCAGAGAGGTCATTTGAGATTCTATTTTAAAAAGAAGCTATAGAAAACAAAACTTTTAAATATCCTTTTCTTTTTGCCCCTGCCAAAACCAAAATATAACAAAAAAACAAAGCCCCAACTAAAATTTTGGCTTTCTGAGACACAGAGAGGAAAACAGAGGTAGATCATTTCGATCATTATATAAGGGTCCCAACATCTAAGGTGACGTTTAGCAGTATAAAGTAAGTAATAGCTAAATCACAAAATACAATCTGTTTTTAGGTTTTGTGCTCTTCAGTGTTAAGATTTCTGATGATTATGCACTGAGTCAACATGTATTCACAGAGAGGACTGCCTATAAGCAGGGCTTTCCAGGAGAAGTAGTTAACATTTAGTCAGAGAAAGGGCAATGCAGAGGGAAGGGCAGAGCACGTGAGAGGATGGTATCTTCCAGGGACTGCCAATTATTTGCGGCCTGCCTGGAGAAGGAGGACAGGCAAGAGACATGTCTCTAAACAGGGCAGAACAACAGAGTGTACTCTGTGTCAACAGAAAGGTAATTATGCTAACATGAAGGGTATGAGAAACTACTAACGGTGCTTAAAAACAGAATGGCACATGGCTAATTCATGCTGGAGAACAATCATTTCATAGCTGTGGAGAGAAGGAACTGGAGGCAGGGAAACCAGATAGGAGGCTCTTGAGGTAACCTACACAAGACATCATAAGAAATTGGGGGGAATAGTAGAGAAATAAGAACAGTTCAAGAGATACATATCACAAGCTTAGTGACAAGTTGAGTATAAGGAGTAAGAAAATAGGAAGAGTCTGGGATGACAACTCAAGCTTCTGTCTTGGGCAAACTGTGGTGCCGCTCACAAAGAAAGAACATGCAAGAATAAAAATGGGTATGGAGGGAAAATGTGATGAATGCAATTTTATACATATCAAGTTCAAGCTTATTTTCAAGCTTATTCATGATTTGAATGGAGATTTTTTTAATCAAAGAGTTAGCCATATGACCTAAAAACTCAGGGTAGGGGTCTGGACTAGAGTTCAGTTTTTGGAAGGCATAGAACATAAATGGAGATGTAAATAAATTGATTTACCCAGAGAGAACAGGTACAATTAGAAGAATAAGCCTTATTCATTCATTTTACAAGCACTTATTGAAGGTCTACTAACAGTACAAGATTAGGAAGCTTAGCTTTATGGTAACGATAGAAAGAAGAAGAAGAAAAAATAATCCTTGTCATTGTATTCATATTCACTTCTATATTCAATAAATATTTATTATATGACTACTACTAGGAATTCAACTGCTTCTTGATCCCAAATAGGAGGAGATGGAATTTTAAAAGACTGAATACCAAAAGGCCAATAAAGCCTCTTAGTTGATTAAAGAGACTCAGGGCAGAAATTATATTAAGTGTGGGCCTTCAAGGTAGCTACCGTTAAGTTTAAGGGCGAAGGCTATAGAGCTTAGAAAGCAAAAAGAACAAAACATGTTTGAGCACTAGGTCCCCCAAAGAACATTAAGCATAGTTATTAGCACGTGTTGATGACTCGAAAAAAATAGATCAGAAACCTACTAAGATATTGAGGGAACTACATCACCAAAGAAATCATGAATGCAGGCTGAAAAAAAAACAGAATTTCTGGGGGGGGGGGAGGTAGCTTTAGAATTTGAATTTAATTGAGAAATTGGCTGAAGAATGTCATTGTTAGAAACTTTTTAAAAACCTTGGGCCACCATGAGCAGAAGTTGAGCTGCAAAAGTTGTCTAGTCTCCAAGGAGAACATATTTCCAAATTCTCACTTCAGATTTCATCAAGAAAATGGTGGGTGAGTGATGGCCTCCCCTCTCCACTACAGGGCAGATTTAGGCGCCACTGAGAAAAAAGTGGGCAAGAACACAGAATCAGAGAGGCTCAACAACCACCAGGTTGGGGTGATGGGGCTTTTATAATTTAATACCCAGTGGAATTTTGGAATTGTGTTGGCCCTGTGACCAGTATGTATCTCCCATTCATTCCACTTCCCAGTGAAATGTTCATTGTAGTTATACTACCTCTGCTGCATCACTGTGTATCAGGGGTGCACATGATGGGAGAAGGGAGGAGACAGACAACTTATCTTTTTACTTTCTCACTTGTTGGACTTGGAGGAACAATATTTGGGCCTCATGAGGAAGACTGTGGAATCTGAGGTGGATACAGTGACTAGGTTGTCTCCCTTAGGGAGGGGGTCGTGGTATTCTGCATGAAAAAAGAAGTCTATGACTACCTGGAGGCCAAAGGGCCAACTGTGGCAGAGGAAATGCTTTGTGTTTACTGTATCTCATTTCATTTGCTTCTTCCTGGGCACAAATGAGACCACATTTTTAGCCTTCTCTGCTGTTAGGTAGGGCTGAAGGAGGGTGTTCTGACTGATGAATTGTGAATGGAAGTGAAGTTTGCTTCTTCTGGGCTGAGGCAGTTATGAGCTAGTAGCCTACCCTGTTTTCTCCTCCTTCCCCCATCACAGTGATTTGCAGGCCATGTTTTAGGATGGCAGAGACACAAGGTGGAGAAGAATCATACACATAGGACTGTAATGTGAGGGAGGAATGCATTTTTAATGGGTTAAGCTACCGAGATTTCAGGGACTAGAGTTGCAGCTAGGGTTAATTCTGACTGATTTAGATTCCTTTCTCCTCTCTTCTCCTCCCAACATAAGAATAGTAAAAATGCCTACTAAATAAATAATATTACTAGGATCAACATCCTCAAAGTCTAGGAAATATTAATCATATAGAAAATAGTTTTACAATGTTTCACTTATATAAAGATTTCTTGGATGATTTATGAATCATGTTTATGCTATCATAAGACTATGTATTAGTACCCATTTTATCTGTATATCAAGTTCTGCATCACACCTACAAATGATATTTTGGACATGAGACCTTTAATATATTTTGCAATCAGGAGAAACTGAATACAGAGCTTCTTTCTATTTAAACAATTACATGGAAAGGCTCCCCTATCACTGCGTATGTAAAAATCTTTAAACCCTTGAAAGTCTTCCAGCAAGCCAGAACTTGTACTTTCCTTCTTAGCTTTTCTGGATATAAGGGCAATATAAAATGGTGTCTGTAATTTTTCTAGAGCCAAATATGTATTTCTAATCACTCTCTACTCGGATGACTTCTGTTCTGACCATGTCTATATTGTCCCTTCTCCTCTACAAATATGAGAAGATCCATCTCATCAAAAAGCTTTCTAACTACAAGGAAACCAGATAAATGTAAATCACTACATTGGGTAACTTCTTTATTTCCTGAATTTAGTGTTAACAAAATTACATTGAAATTTCACTTTGAATGCTCCCGAATATTACATGGATAACTTAGTTTCATTCTGAGCTGTTTGTTATATTTCCCTTAAAATGACAGAGTTGATTCTTTTTTATAGCATTTAATTTGGTTCCATGCACATGCGGAAACAACAAACATACCTACAAGAGTAGAGCAAGGCAACAAGTGCTCTCCTAAGTGTGGTTCTGGAACAAGATAAATATTGGTGATCAAAGCAGAGAATAGAATTAGCCCTACCATGAGCCATTCTCGATAGTGATTAACTGTGGGTGGATTTAGCATGAACCCTTTAGAAAGAACATAATCTTCAAAATTGGAGAACTATGCATTTAAATATATATTAGCTTCTTTATATAGTTTTCTGGTTTTCTTTCATCTAAATTAGGAAAACAATATTTCCTATTATCAACATGGCTTATATTGTGTAAACTTGGAGTTGATAAGGGTTCTTGTAGTCGAATTACAAAAAAAAATGTCATCCAGATATCCTGGCTTATTTTCATCAACATCATCTACCTTGTTTTCTTTCCTATGTTGTTATGACAGTCTAAAAGCATGCTTGAAAACAATTAAAAGTCTTTCACCCTTCAGGATGTTTTGATTCCCTTTTTCTTGCAGTTTCCCCTTCTCTCCAATAAAACTACAGCATTTCTCTAAATGAGAGGAGCACAGTGACATCAAACACTGACAATTCATTTCTTAAAGGGCATTCAATTTTCACACTAAATGAGTTGTTCTGAGGATGAGAGCACAGTTCAAGTTATGTGGTAAATAGAGCTGAAGAAAATAAAAGAAATACATAGGGAGAGAAAAGAAGAAAAAAAGGAAAAAGTGAATAGGTTGTGTTCTGTGTTCGATACAAATAGAGAAAATAAATGCTGGCTACATTCTTGGTGATTTTCTGTTTCAAGGAAACCACCACCACCACAATTCTAATTTTCATCATACTTCATACAACATATCCGGCAAGAACTTCTTTCCAAGAAGATATTGGTAATTTGACAAATATCACTATTCAATAAATAGTATAAACAGTTTGTACTAATGACAAAGCTTGATGCTACAGATGAATCTTGATACTGGACACTACATTAGTATTATACCTGGCTACCAACATCCAAAAGTACACATAAATCTTGTCTGAGCTCTTTCTCTATGCTCTTTATCCATCTGTCAATAACTGAAAAGTATTCTATCAAGAAATTAGATTCATTTAATCCTTCTCCTTTACAGTGCTAAAGAAAAAAATCCTTGACTATGTGCTGGGATTTCTGGGTGCAGCCTGGTATATCCTTACTGTCAGTGACCCAGGCATATCGTGCAAGGGTTTGTAGCGTGTTTATTTCCGGGAGGGAACCCCTGTCTTTCTGGCAATGTATTTTGACACCAGAGTTATTTTCTTCAATTCTTAGATGTAAGACAGACTGGATAGGACAGATTATTTCATAGTCCTGATTTTTAGCAGTTAATATTAGTAATGATAAGTGGATCATTACTACAAATCTAGGCTGAGAACTCAACTTGGAGCAAGGTAGAGTGACTCAGAATAAATCCAAGTATCAGATAGAGGAATCTGATATTTAGCAAAATGATCAAAAAGAGTATTTGATACGTCATTCAGGGCTATAATGTAAATGGAGAGAAGTCCTTGAGTAGGATGGACATTTAGGATCAGTGTTAAGATCTGGAGAGGTATCTGAACTGAGTGTGTTGATATGATGCACAAAGAGGTTTGCGTGAAGATCAAGAGAGTCTAGGTCCTAAGCAGCTTCCACACAGGTGACAGTGGTTTTAAAAAACATCCCTTTTTTGATTCCTCCTTGAAACATAATCCAGTCTGTGAGGTAGAAATCTCCTTACACTTGAGTCTTATTTGTCATAATTATGCATCTTTAGGGTTTCATAATGACCAATTTAATCACTTTGCCGTTTAGAGGACTATAACAGCCAATCATGATAATAGGTTTGGTATTTGGTAGGAACCATTTAACGCCCAAGAGCCCTTATTCTGAGCCTCTTGATGCTACTTCAACTTGACAGGCAGCTTTTGATTAGCACACGTTGCAAAACCTTTGGTAAAATGCTCATTTCTTTTAAATAAACTCTGTGACCTAGTAGTAGGCATGTTGTCTTGCAAACAAGGTCACCATGAGAGACAAGTTTTCTCCAAAATGTTTATTCTCTTCCTACTCATCCATTGTAACAGTCTGAATACACTAATCAGCTTCTACTTTCTCAGGAATTCCACCTGTAGCTTGGTTCTGCCTGGCTGCTGATCATGCTCCAGGACTTCTACAACAGGCCCCATCATTGTCATTGAGTGATAATGGGAAAGACAGTGTGCACGCAAACCTTACCAAAGGAATCTTCCAATAACTTGTCACACTAAAATGATGAGAAACAGCAGGAAATCTCAGGGCATTTGTTCTCCACCTTCAGGGGCCATAAGGTACACCCAGAGAGTATGCTTTAAATGTAGACTCTCGGGGCTTATCCTCTGAGGCTCTTATATATTATGTCCAAGATGGCCCTAAGAAACTCCATTTAACATGCATCCAGGTGATCTTCATACAAGTAGGCCTGAATCACATCTTGAGAAATATTGTAAAGCCAATTATTGGTAAACTGGCTACTGTAGGTAAGGATATCTCAGCATTTTATCTAAATAAATTGATAAAAATAGTTTTCTTTAAAATTTCCTTTTCTGCCTATGCCTCCATTTCCTAACTAAATAATTACTTTTCTAAATTATTTTGTAAATGAATGTTTGAGTGCATTTATTTCCTTAGAAAAAAAAGAAGGTTAAAAAAATACAGAGCTTTTGTGTTTACATTTAAAAATGAAGAGAGATTAGACTTTGGAAGGCTTTGCCAAGGTTATAATTCACAATAGAGTGAGATAAGATGTGGGTTCAAGTACCATCTATGGCACTTATTAAATTTTAGTTGACCTTCTAATCTTCAGTATCCTCATCTGTAAAATAGGAATCATGATATATATCCTATAGAACTCCATAAAAATTAAACACAATTATATATGTATATATACATGTAAAGTATACATATATATGTATGTATGTGTGTAACTTAGCAAAGTACTTGACCCAGAGTAATCTTGTATCTTCATTGCAATCATTAAGGGACTAGAAAGAAATGTTAACATCTTTGAATGCCTTTATCTACCTAGGAAAATTAAAAAGTGGCTTCTAACCAATCTCTCTAAGCAAGCCTCCTAGTCTTTCTTAGAAGTAAAAAGAGCAATAAACCAGAGGAGAAAAAAGTGCCACTTAAAGACGGACAGGCTGCAACTCTGGAAGGAATGCCACTGGATGGCATTGCATGTGGCTAAATGTGCTGAGATTGGCGGGGGCCCAGTGGCACCGCCAGAAGCTCAGATGGCAGGAATAGGGCGGTGCAGCGCTTCAGGGTAAAGCAGATCATCTGGAACTGTCTCCTTTTCCCCACCCATGTTTGCTCTTGCATATGCTACCAGATTTTTTTTTTCTTCTCACAAATAGCCCCGTGTCTTGTTCTGAAAAGGGACAGGTGGATAATATAGCTGCAGGAACTAAGTTATTTTCTTCGCCATCAGTACAGTTTGGGAAGAAAATGTGCAGCACACACAATTTTGTTATGACATACTTCACAAAGTGTGTTAGCTGAAGAATAATACTTTTGGTTTGTTTTTCCCAGATTAGATGTCCCCATCCCCCAGCTCCAACTCTGCACCAGCAGCCGTCTAGTGTGACACAGATGGGGACCCGATCAAAATGGCTGCCTAAGCCCTCATTTGCAACGACAGCTGTAGTTAATGAGGGCCAGAAGGTGGGTGCAGGCGATGGAGTGATGATTCACAGAATTGCAACTCTTCCTGGGGTCAGAACTCTTTTCTGCTGCAGTGACTGCTGGTCTTCTTGCTCTATGGTTTTGAAGATAGATGTTTGGGTTCCTGCAAGTGTGTGGGATGATCAAAGACACCCCCTTTCCTCTATTATCAGGATTAAAGTCAGCATGCCAAGCAGACGATGACGCAGAGTGGATGTGGTCATCTGAAACCTTAGAGAAGCATTTTCTCATAGAATGCGAATAAATACTGAAGGATTTATTTTGTAAAATGTTTTCTTCATAGAAAACTTTGCAAAAAATGCATTTATTTTATGTACTGATGGCCCTTCCTTTGTGGAAGTTTATGACATGATGACATAATTCATAAAGATGACTAAAGGGTAACAATGGGATAACTTGAAGTAAAAGTAAATTTATAGCAAGTCACTGCTGTCTTGAGATGGATAATTAAGAGGTTGCCTTGACGTGACTACTCATAAATTTATCTGCCGCCTGGATTAATGCTGTGTGTCAGGTTACCACTGACCTCCTGCAGGGCTCTCTGCCTTTTCAGTCACAGGACTTTGAGAACTTGGTGGCGCCCTCTTTCCTGCTTCTTTTCCTCTCTATCCCTGGATGACGCTTGTTGTATGAAGGGTGACGATTCCTCCAGCACTTGGTTTCAGGTTTCTAAAGCTTGATACGCAAATATCTGGCCTCAAAGCTATGAACGTCTCAGTGTTTTATCCTATAAGCAGGGAATAATTTTACATTTCCCCTGCACACCATATAGGGTTATTCTTATTATTTATAAGTTAACATTTGTAAAGCACAGAGATTCTTGAAACAAAATGATAAATAAATGTTTAGAAAAAGAAACAAACAACAACTCCCTAAATTTATCCAGTGACAGTTTGAATATGTGGCATAAACCTGGGCTCAGCTCCACTGTAAAATCCAATACATCCTTTTGACAGCCTTGAAAATGTTAGGAAAAATTCATATTTTGTTTTTCTTTTCAACTGCTGTGTTACCTATGGACATGAACTCCTCTGATCTGTGGTACACCTAGGAGATGTAGGGAATTTAGCATTCCATAAAAGAATCAATTCCTCAAAATTTCTGACTATATTGCACAGGTTCAGATCATCTGATTAACATTTAATGATTATGTAAACTAAATTCACCTATTCCTCTATTGAAATTTGCTCATGACTTATCTCTTAAAAGTTTTCTAAGTCATGACACTTCGTGCTAATTTAAGTTTTTATTTTCATGACTATTCTCTCTGTGTTCCTAAAGGAACAGACTTTATTTTTCATTACAAAGATTAATATACATTTTTTTTAACCTGTTGCCTGGAAGATTGTGACACTTCTGCCATGGTGACATTTTTAAATTTTTTAATGTAAAAAATGAGGTATCTTTGTAAAATGTAAAATAATCACATTTCTCCCATAATTTTACCTTTTCTTATTTGTATGCAATATTTTTACTCCTGACGAATGAATGAATCAAAGCAAGAATGTTGATTTATCTCAACCAAGGCATGTTATACTTGAAAAGAACAGTGTGGATGGGTCACATGAGTGGAAACTCTTAGAAAAAAATACAGAGATTGTCTTCCAGGTTTGAGTTCTGTTTTGAGAATCTAAAAATTATGAGCTCAAGTCCCAAAGTTTCCATATGGAGGAAGTTGGGACAAATGAACTTTCATTGTTGTTTTTCCTCCCACCCTTGTGATATGAACCTGGCCTTTGGAAATGACCAGTGGCAACTCAGCATTGCAGTAGTGACGATAACAATCAGGAGAGTGACTTCCAGGATGTCAAAGTGACTTCACCTCCCCAGATCTCCTGTTCTTAATGGTGGCACATTACCTTTGATTTCAAGGAAAATCTTCAGGGAATTGATGTTTTCTTTAAACTTTTGCCTCAAGAATTTCAGGATCATTGCCTTATTATAATACTTCAACAATAAAACACATCTACTAAGATTGCATGTAACAGGGATAGATTCAAAGTCCTTTCCCTGACATTAAGAAACAATGATGTAAATTCAAGATGGGAAATAGATGGCTCATTAGACTTGTGTGTGAGACCATTCACAAGCTTTTCATTTGACTGTGATCTCACAGACACTGGTGTGGCCGTAGGCAAAAAAAAAAAAAAAAAAAAAAAAAAAAATTCCACCAAATTAATTATCTTGAGGTTAAATTCCTATAGGATTTTACTTACCCTTTCTTTATTCATTTCTCATTTTACTGTAATTTTCTCAGGAAAGGTCATTTCCTCATCACTCCTTAGGCTTCCTTCAATTTTCAAGAAAAAACAAACTAGGTCTATTCAACCTCCAGGTCAGGATAGATTGGATTCCTGGTAGAGTCATGCTCCAGGCCTTCCTCCCCATCTCCCATCCTCAGACATAAAACCAAAGACCGGATTCCTGGTCTCTTTCTAGCAGGACAGAGGAGAAGTGGGTCTGCTGGCAAGATCCATGTGTAGGCTGGGGAGTAAGCACCTCCCTGGGGGGTCACAGGTGTTAGTTAACCTGTTACCTAGTCTAGTGGAACTCACACTTTTGTGTGTATAGAAATCACAAGGAAAGCTTGTTAAAATTCCTGGACCCCACACTCAAGAGATTGTTTCCGTAAGTCTGAAGTGAGGCTTAGAATTTATATTTTTAAAAATATATAACCAAGAAGATTTAGTGTGTTCATTCATTTGCTAATTAATTCAACATACATTTTTGAGCAGTAAATATGCCCTGGGCACCCGTCTAGGATACAGCAGCATCACTGAGGACATAACTGTGAACAAGATGGACAAAGAGCACATCATCGCGGGATTTATATTCTACTGTAGGGCTACAGATTTAAAATCTCATAAATAAGCAAATAATAAACTTTCAAACAGTGACAGTGCTACCAAGGAAAAAAAAAAAAAAGCACAGTGACAAAATTGTAGCAGAGTGTGTGCTATTTAAGCTAAGGTGATCCGAAAACAGCTTTCCATACATGCTGTATTTGAACTGAGGACTCAGTGATTAAAAAAAAAAAGCAAGTGTGCATGTATGTGTGTGTGTGTGTGTGTGTGTGTGTGATGAGTATGAGGCATAGAATGTACAGCAAGTGCAAAGGCCCTTGAGGTAGGAAGAGCCTTAGTGATCCTGAGTAACAGATAGCAGGTCATTATGGTAGAGCAGGGTTTCTCAAAAGTAGAACTACTGATAGTTTGATTTACACAATTCTTTGTTGTGTGGGGATTCCCTGTGCACTGTACGATTTCAGTAGCATCCCTGGCCTCTACCCACTAGATATCAGTTATACCCACTCAGTTGTGACAACTAAAAATATCTCTAGCCATTGTCAAATGTCCCCTGGGAGGCAAAAATCACCCCTAGTTGAGAACCACCATAGCAGAGCTAGTGGGAGAAGGAGAGTGGTAGGAGAGGGGGTGATGAAGCAGAGAAAGGCTAAATCACATAGAACTGGATAATCCATAATCCCTGGATCTTATTCCAAGAGAGTCTGGAAGTCATTGGAGGGCTTTAATTAGGATTGGGGGAGTGATATAATCAATTTATGTTTTCCAAAGGACACTCTGATGGTAGGTGGGGAATAGAGAAGGTAGAAAGTGGAAGCTGTGACTACTGAAGAAGTACAGCAGACAGATGGTGGGATTGAAATTGTGTTTAGCATCAAGGATGGTAAGAAGACATTGGATTCAGAAAGCATACTGGAAGGAGCCCTAGGAGAACTTTGGGTTGGTGGTAAACCACACTTGGAGAAACAACATTCTTGACCTTTGCTGCTCAAAATGGGATCCACAGATTCCCATGGGCTTCACCTGGGAACTCAGATGTACCACCCCAGGCCCTACCCAAGACATGCTGAGTCAGAATCTACATTTTAGTAAAATCCCCTGGTGATTGCTCTGTATGTCAAAGTCTGAGAAACCAGCTCTAGGCTAGCTTCACATTTTATTTATAAGAAGAGAGATGCTTTGAGAGGAAGAGTGGTCTCAGTTGACAGAGAGAGTCAGGGGCAGTCAGAAGCAAAACCCACTTTTCCCATCTCCTGGTTCTGGGTCCTCTCCAGCAGCCTCTTGGTAGGATAATCTCCTGCTAGAGTCCTTTCTTAGCCAGAAATTGCATAGAACTTAATTCTCATAGATCAAGAAAAAGTCACCCTTCAAAAAATAAAAGATTGAAATTCCTCCAGGGAAGAAGAACGACAGACCCATGGTATCAATTTAAAGCAAGAAAGCGTTTAAAAACCAATTACCAAGCTGTGTTGCTGCTGCTCACAGGGCTGGCATCTTTTCCCTGCTCAGAGTGTTAACATTGCGAATACAAAACAAATCCCTTGAAAAATGATGCCAGGATTGGAGTGTGGGCATTGATGATGTGGCTTTGAGATCAGACCCTGCTCAGAGAGCTGTTCAGCTGGTGTATTGGGTGACGGGAATCTTCCAGATCACAGGCGGCAGAATTTGCAACTTGAACCATGTTTCTTTTCCCTCCATGTCAGTTTGTGTTCCCTTGGTCTTTGTCATCCTCTTCTCTTGCTAGCCCAGACTGGCCACTTCCTCATCCCCAAGGGAAATGGACCATTTGTCAAATTCTCTTCTCCTCAAAACCTAAAGCGCAAAACAACTACTGTCCCTTTTGGCAGCTCCTGCAGAGCTAATATGCTGTGCTTATCCCAATACGTGAGCCCCATCATATCACAAAGTAGAGGGCCTGCTTTTCCGGATGAGCTTGAGGCAAAAGAAGGATAAGAAAAGTAATTCAAATCCTCAAGGCTGCCTTTCATTTGACAAGAGACAGATCTCTATCTCTAAGTCTTCGGAGTGTGAGGGCAGCCCTGCCTCCTTGGAAACCTGGGTATGATTTGGTGAACCCCTTCTGCAGAGGGGCTTTTCCGATTTCCTGGATTTAGCAGGTTTATAAAGGGTAGAACACAGTATGAACACCGTGGTTGGTGGGCAGAGAGATGACCACAGGCTCCCATGGGAAGGAGGACAAACTTGAGTGCCTTTTGAGGGCTGGATGTGATACCCGTACCTCTCTGCAGGGGTCTGGCCCCCGAAGCACACAGCTTCTGTCATGGCACGCTGACTTCTGCTACGAGCAGGTCCTGACAGGGACATGTGGAGTTCCCCAGTGCTTCTCCCTAGAAAATGAAGCCGGGCAGTGATGCAGGGGTGTGTTGTGTGTGTGTGTGTGTGTGTGTGTGTGTGTGTGTGTGTGTGTGTGCTGGGAAGAGACAAAAAAGGAAAAAGAAGAGATTAAATCATGGTTCTGAACACTCAGATATTTACACAGTATAGAGGGAAAAGAGAGTAGGATTTGAGTCAGATTTTCCTTCTGTGATTGGGGACTTTGCCTAAGTCATTTTATGCCCTGGTTTTGTTTCTGTCTCCACCCACTGAGAAGAGCAGAAATCTGTGATTTGTAGATTCCTCAGTAAATGCCCAGCCCTATTCTAGAGCAGGTTGTAAGTGCCACTCACTCTATACTCACAATAACCAGCCAAGACAGGGACCATTCTTCCTTTTTTTGCAGATGAGGAAACTGAGGCTTGAGAAGGTTAAGTAAACTTTTTCCACACCTCAGACAGGGTTAATGGGGCCAGGACTCCACCCCGGGCTGTGTGACTACAGTTACCATGCATCAGCACCAAGCCTCCTCAAACCATGATGCCCACCTCGCCCTACGTACGTCTGGGGTCAGCTGAAGCACAGGCGGGAAAGCATCAGTGTTAGCTGCCGTCATTCAAATAATTCAATATTAACTTACTTAGTCATTGAGTATGTGCTGTGAACTTGGCTCTATTCTACATAGTACAGTTAGCCATCACACATGGAGAAGGGGAGTGAGAAAAGAAGCTATTGGCTCCTCCCTCAAGTAACTTACATTTTATCAAGTGTTGGGAAGAAAAGTAGTGTATCCATATAGCAGGTTCATGACACCAGAAATCAAGGACATCCCACACGCTCACCAAGTGAAACTAAAACAAAGCAATGGCTTATGCAACTGCTGTTCTAGTGGACGTCATTGATGGTGAGTTCTAGCACCAGCATTTAAAAGTAGCTCTTGATAGTCACCGCAAAACCCTTCTATCTCTCATCCTCTCTCTCTCCAGGAAATTTCAAGGCAAACACCTGATACTGGTATTTTAATTCTGAGATAGTATGCAGTATTCCCAATGCTGCAGTTTAACAGATATAGTCTAGGCACTACATCATACTAAATGATGGTTTATCCAGTGTTCATCACGTGGAAATGCTACTACTCGCAGTTGCTTCTGCGCTTCAGTGGTACAATGATAATTGATGTTCACAACGATTACCCTGAGGCTGTGCAAGTTCCTAAAATGCTTTGTAGATCATAAAGGGAAGAAAAGATGAAAAGAAAGGGGAAAAAATGAAGTTTCCATTGGCATATTTTTGCATTATATTTTATCACAATAAAATTCTTTGAATATCAGTAACCAGTAATAAAACACACGATAATATCATGGATCCCAGCACCTCAATTCCCCACTATGCTGAAACAGGTAATTCTGTGCAGACATATGTTTAGTATCTTTTTTGCACCCTAAAACCCTGCATGTCTGGCTATGAACAACTGTAAAGGGTCACTCCATGCATTAGTGTCCTAATACTGCTATAACAAACTGCCACAAGTTTAGTGCCTGGAAACAATAAGCCATTTCTAGAGGTAAGAAGTCTCAAATGGGTCTCACTGGGCTTAAAACCAAAGTGTCAGTAGAGCTTTGTTCCTTCTGGAGACGTTAGGGCAAAATCTGTTTCCTTGCCTTTCCTAGCTTCTAGAAGCTGCCTGCATTCCTTGGCTCATGGCCCCTTCCTCTATCTCCATGCCAGCAGTGTAGTATTTCCAAATTTCACTCTCTGTCTACAATCACTGCTCTTGTCATCACATCTTCTTCACTCTCACCCTCCTGCTTCCCTCTGATAAGGACCTCTATGATTACATTCGATCTGCACAGATAACCCAGACGAATCTCCCCATCTCAAGATTGTAACTTAATCACACCTGCAAAGTCCCTTTGGCTAATTACAATAACATATTCACAGATTCTGAAAATTACAATATAGCTATGGGGGCAGCATTATTCTGTCTACCACATTCCCCTTAACAATAACTCATTTATCACAATGTTTTCTTTCTCTATCATTTCCCTTTACTTTGGCTTTAAATATTTGGAAGCAATAGCTTCTTTCCACATATGATGAGTAGGGTGACCCTGGAATGAAAAATACCAAAGTTCATTAAGATTGAAGGAAGCAAGTTCATACAGAATCTCTATTTATATTTGACCAAGGGGGTCAAAGCCAGCAAGAAAAGGGCAAAGCAGACAATTATCCACTGTACCACATACGGTCTACTGGCCCTTATGCTCCCCAAATGGGAGTTGCTTAGACTTCTGTTGCTTAAACCTTTAACTTAAAGATTAGAACAACTTGGAGTGAGGGCCATCAAAGGAAGGAAGAAAATGATGGAGAATATTTTCCTAGTGCCAGACAGTGGAGAACACAAGAGATCAGGAAGGAGAAATGAGGCAGAAAGCCATGCTGAAAGAAGCTTTGGATGCCATCTGACAGGCCTTTTGAATGTGCAGGTCTGGCTTCCTGCCCAGCTGCACCATGCACCCTTCATCCCTCTGTGCATTGCTAGAGAAATAGAAAAGCACATCCTTGGAAAAAACATCCCAGTGCAGCCAGAGACTAAGGGAAAGTCATAATTAAGGTTACGGGAGAGACACTAGCCAAGGGGTAGTGGAGGTTACAGCTGTTGTGGGCAAACTGTTCATACAGAAAGGAAGTTTGCACAGGTTGAGCCAGATGGGGCTTCTGTTTCTCAGCTGTAGACAAACGTCCTCTCTGCTAACCTTTTGCCCTAAACTCACACTGGCAGCTCGCCTCTGAATCATGTTGCATATTTCTTTTTTTACCTCACATTTGAGTGTTTTATAATTCTTGCTATTTGCAAAACCATGAGGGTTTAAATAGGACATCTAACAGATCCATTATAAGCAATGTCTGAAGGAACAAGATGTATTATTTCACTGTGTTCAAGCCTGGGTAAAACAGAGAGAAAATTGTCTACAGCTAAAGCACTGGGGAAAAGGAAAGATGAAAATGTGTCATGCTTAGCTGGGTTGTTTTTCTTGGTTCTTCCTATAAGCATGGTCACTTGGGAATTGGTGCCTTTGCACACAAACCAGACCTTTTTCCATCAGAAATTTTCATGGAACAACAATACTAGCAACTATCTTTATTAAGAGCTTAAGAGGTCAGGCTCCGTGGGAAGTACCTCATGAACATTATCTCTTTCATTTCCGCAACAATAATGAGAAAGTCATATTATGACCCATTTTTTTAGGTCATCACATGGCTAAAAGAAGTCATTTTGCCACAATCACACAGTTAGCAACTCATATCTAAAACACAAACGCAGGTTAGCCTACTTTCTAATTTTATCCTCTTACTAACAAACATAGCAACGTTTTGTGTTTTTCTATAAAGCCCTTTGTCTTCATAGGTAAATTCAGAGAATTGCACAGTATTTCAAATCTCTTCTCTTCAGATTGCTTGATAATAAAGGAAAGGTCTCATTACATTTAATTTGAATGTGGCAACACTTGGAGATTCCCATACTCTGCCTTTCAAAAGTCATTTAGTTTTGTTCCACTCAAATTTCATTATTCTTTAATTTTTTTTTCCTCTGCAAAGCAGACTGTAGTGGGTTGAATAGTGGCTGCCAAAAAAATATGTTAGAAGTCCTAACTCCCAGAACCAGTGAGTGTGATCTTACTTGGAAAAACAATCTTTGCAGAGGCATTTAATTTAAGGATCTCAAGATGAGATCATTCTAGATTTAGGGTGGACGCTAAATCCAGTGACTGGTGCCCTTATAAAGAGAAAAGAAAGGGAGATTTAAAACATCCAGATACAGAGACACAGAAGGAAACGCCACGTGAGGACACACGCAGAGACTGGAGCTATGCCGCCACGAGCCAAGGGACGTCAGGAGCAACCAGAAACTGGAAGAGGCAAGGAAAGGTCATTCCCTAGAGACTTCAGAGGGAGTGTGGCCCTGATGACACCTTGATTTTGGACTTCTGAATTGCGAAAGAATAAATTTCTGTTGTTTTAAGTCATGATACTTGTGGTAATTCACCGTGGCTGCCCTAGGAAACGCATATACCAATATATTTTGATGATGAAGATATCAGGATAGTTTGGTGAACGTTACAAAGGGAATTGTGTGGTTTGTGACTACAACTGAGTCTCAGGAATGCAGCTTTGTACTTTGGTTTCTTACTGCTGTAAACTGAGACATCACAAGGTATGGGAATATTTATTTTGAAAAACCTAAAAGTTTCAATAATATTAAATTCATATAAATAGTATAAAAATATGTGTATATATGTATATATCTAAATGTATATCTGTATAAGCAAATGTATATAATATGAATAATGTAAATATATACAGCCTTTGTATCACTTGTTATATGTTTGGTTGGTTTCTTATGAAGGGCCAACCAGAAGAAAAATTCACATAGAGACTCTATTAATATCTGGTAGATTTTAATCTGTTCCCGATCAAAGCCACGAATGCTCCTTGGCAATGGTCTCAGGTCCAGTTCTTAATTCCTAAGTTATTGCCCATTGAGCTCTGGGCTTGGGTTGGGAATGGATTCTGAAGATTCATGGACTCATTCATGGGATAATTGGCCAGGAGCTACTATGAACATTAGCAATTACAAATGCTGAATACCTTGGACATGGCTGGCATGGAGTAGAAATTCCAGCATTAACAATAGTGGTTGAAATTAGTGAGGTTGTTACTAGTGACGGCAACAGTAGTAGCAATAATAGTAACAGTAATGGTATGTGTGGTGAGAAAAGATCTAAATTGTCACTTTCATTTGTCCAAATCTTGTGAAACGCTCTCATTTAAGATAGAAGCACCCAAGAAAAAGAACCAGCACCTTGTCTTGGTGTTTCAGTACATACCGAGAATCTGTCCCAACACAGAAAGGTGCTGCCTGAGGCAGCTGAGATTTAAAAAAAAAAAAAAAAAAAAAGGATTTTCTGGCTCTGCTAAAACAACTCTAAGCCTATACCCATAAGAAGACACTATTTAGGATCAGGTCAGAAGCAAGAAGATGTGCTTACAGGCTGGCCATTAGTAGCAGCCCTTTATCCCACCCCCAGTCATCAATCACCCACCCTTACACAGCAAGACAGAATAAGATTGTGGGTCACGGCTGCTGGTAGACACGTTCTTGGCAGAACCACACGGTGGACAAGAAGCAGGTCTGAGTGAAGATTCACATATATACTTAAGGGTGTAGCAACAGGGCACAGTGGGCTCAGCGGAGCCCCTGAGGCACTCTGGCACCCTGCTCTGGACACCTCAGAGTGCTTAAACGTTCCTGGGGAATGAGCTCTAGCAACAGGCAGCGACAGAACTGCCAAAGGCAGATCGTTACAGCTGCTCACACTATAAAGCTGATTCTCCTTTCAGCCTGCCCTGCGTGTGCTACAGGAATGACCAAAAGGGACATGCTTCCTACTGCTTCTTTGGCTTTCTGGAGAAGGTATACTGAGGTTTCTTCTACCCATGGGACATTCGGACTCAGGGAGGAGAGCAAGCACTGCTATTGCCTTCCCATTTGGTCTCTGGATTACGGCTGCACATCCTGAGTCTCAGAGAGGATTTAACTCCAGGATGTATCCAGTCTTAAAGAAACGTGAGAACAGAGGCATTGCAAGTCTGTGACCCAGGATCTCAGAGAAAGACAGATGAGCCTGGAGTCCATATGCTCAGCATCACGAGATCAGACACTATATGCTTCCAACTGAACTGTGTTCCCTGAAAATTCATATGCTGAAGCCCTGCCCCCTGATGTGACCACGCTTGGAGATGGGGCCTTTGGGAGATAATTAGATTTAGATAAATTCATGAGGGCAGGGCCCTCGTGGTGGGATTGGTGGGATTAGTGCTCTCACAGTAAGAAGTACCAGAGAGTTTGCCTGTTTCCTCTCTCTCGGTTGTGCACACACCAAAAGAGGTCTGGTGAGCACACAGTGAGACGCCAATGGTCTACAAGCCAGGAGGAGAGTTCTCACTAGAACCTGACCATGCTGCACCCTGCTCATGGACTTCCTGCCTCCAGAACTGTGAGAAAATAAATATCTATTGTTTAAGGTCCCCAGTCTATGGTATTTTATTATGACAGCCCAAGCTGCATGATATACAATAGTGACAGTTAAAAAAAATAAGTGGGCTGACTTAATTATTTTAAATAAGTGGGCTTGTAGAGGTCATAACAGATGCAGCCAGCAGAGTACCACAAGTATTTACTTCTGTGAAAATAAAAGATGTCCTCCTCTTCTCTCTTCACAAACAAAAGGAATCCACCTGTCTTCTCCCAAATGGCTCCTAAAGTAAGCTGTCTAAATTCCAGAGCTACTCAAAGAACTGCCTACTTCTGTGTCCATACCAAAGGACACTAAGCTGTGGGCAGCCAAGTCCTCAATACCACACATTTTATTTCAAATGACTTTTGTTCTAAGGGGAAAGTGTGAAATTTATAATTTGTTGCAATTGAAAGCAAATTTCTCATGGCTTTATTTATTTATTTATTTTGGGGGTAATGAGGATTTTTAAAAATACAAAATGTATCTTGTATTATCCCATGAAGACTAACTTTCTGTAACTATTTTCCTTTCAAATCCATCATTCCCTGATCCAGACCTGTCTTGCCACAGGCAAAACAGCATAAAGCTTCAGTGACCAGACCAAAAAAATTTTTTAAAAAAGACTGATGTCATTCAAAGACTGACATTTCAGTTTTTATTACCAGAATACCTTGAAGAATTAGATCTGATTTGCATTGATATTTGCCAACTGAATTATTAAAGTTTTTTTTTCTTTTCTTTTCTCTTTCCCTCATCAGATTTTAACACTTTAGTCAACAGCAGACAAAGTCACAGTTTAACAATCATGTGACTTCACTGAGCCTTCTGGGCTTTTGAATTCTTGATCAACTTGAGAAAAATACCTCATTTGATACATAAAATGAAGATGATGGCACATTAAGAAAATGGCAAGTTTTTTTTTGGTAAATAAGTCTGCTTCTCACAAATGTTTAAGTGACATGGGGTAACTGCATTGGCATGTCTTTTGTGAGCAGTGTGACCCCATTTGAGTTATCTATTGAGGTTTTTCCGTTTTATTAGAATTAATTACAGCCTCAATGTGCTGGGAGATTTGAAAATGAACATGTACGCCTAGAGAAGGATGAGGATTGCAGAAATGTATGCACATTTAAACTGATATGTTAGCCTCAAATATTATTAGACTGTAGATGGAAAAAGACAAAGTAGGAATTTCTGTGCATTTGTTACTTCTGAACCTCTTCATCTAAAGTGACAGAAATGCTAACCATAGAGATGTGATAGTGCATTTATACACTGCATAGCTTAAAACACACCATACACACATTAACCAGGTCATCTCAGTGTTTCCTACTGATTTCATGATTACAGAGAATCTCAAATGTTCCTATACTTGTGCTTACTAAAAATAGCACACAATTCTACCTCAAAAAGATGTCTTTTCTTTAGTGCAAGAGTTCTATGAGTTCATGGTGCATCAGAATCATCTGGCAGACTTGTTAAACTATACACAGCCTTGGACACCACTCCTAGAGTTTCTGGTTCATGTGGGTCTGGCCTGGGTTCTGATAATTTGCATTTCTAACAAGTGCTTAGGTGATGTTACTGTTGCTGGTTTGGGGACCACACTCTGAGAAGCACTGCTCTGGTTTTACTGCTTATTTTGGTCAAATGGAGTGCTTCACAGTTCTGCAGTCAGTTTTTCCACTACGTAACCAAAACTGACTGTCATGTAAGTCTATATTTTGCTTTGCATAATCTAAGATAATGGTAACATCAAAAAGCCCTTGGAAACGCTTTATCACTAGTAAGTCACTTTTATGTACGCCATCTCCCTTGAGACAACACAGGAATCCCGCCAGGTAAGCAGGCATTAGATTATTCTTATTTCACAGATGGAAAGTAAAGAGCTTAAAGGCCTTACCCAAAACCCCTGAAAAGTAAATGGTGGACAATAAGACTTGAACTCAGAGTTTCTGACTGGAAATTCTTCACTCTTTCTACCAAGTCATTCTTCTTAATCCCTTAAATTTCGAGACTGCTTTATACTTTTCAAACTACTTTCATATTCATTATCTCATTTGATCCCTCAAAGCAACAGCACAAGGCAGGCAGGGCACATATTATCATCTACATTTTGTAGATAAAGCCATTACAAAAGATGATGAGAAAAGTGGCTACTGTCATTCAGACAGTATTCATACACTCAACTAAAATTTTCCTGCAATATTTAGCAGCTGATGTAGTAGATAAAGCAACGAATGGTTCCCGTTTCCAAGTGATAAATATTCAATGGCCCAGTATTGTAACCCCATCCCTATCCTTACACCTTTTATTTTTTCAGTTTTCTTGGAAAGAATATATTTGGAAGGAAGGCAGGTAGAGATGAAATTTAGGATTGCTACTTTAGTAGGAAAGAGGAGAAAATTCTTCAATTTCTACACTTTAAATACTAAGGAAAACAGCTTTCTCTGCATACAAAGACTCTCATCTCTAACCCAGGGCTTTTCAAAGCTTAATGTGCATACAAATCACTTGGGGATCTTGATAAAATGCAGATTCTAATTCAGTGGGTCTGGAGTGGGGCCCAATATTCTGCATTTCTATAAAGCTCCAAGGTGATGCCAATTCTGTTGATCATGGTTCAACCTTGATAGGCAAGGAGCAATCCTAGTTCTCAAAACTGTAATTATTTTTACTATTCTCTAAACTATCTCTGAATCTCTAGAGTGAAAGAGAGAAATTAAAATATAAAACCCTATAATAATATTTGGTGAATACTATATACATTCTAGGACTTCCCCAGGTGTTCCTTTGGGCTAGGCTATTTATAATATCCCAGGAGCTTCCAACCTATATTGATCTTGAGATCCAGAGATTCAGGCTGAAACTGTGGTCCATGGTCCAGCAGAGCCAACAATATCCGGGTGCTTTTTAGAAAGGCAGAGAATTTCAGGCCCCGTCCCAGACCCACTGAATCAGAATTTGCATTTTAACAAGATTCTCCAATCTGATCACTTCTTTAGATCTTTTTGCTCTTCTGTGCTTACAAAGTCATCATTATGTCATGTGGCTCGTCATCTGACTCACTGAGAGGATTCACTCCCACAGAATCCCAGAATTTACCAAAAGAGATGATTTAAGTGTGGGGTGAGGCAGGGAATCTGTATTTTTTAAAACTTTTGCCTCTAGTTAATTCTGATGATTGGCCAGATATGGAAATCCATTTGATTATCTACTAGTGGAGGTGAAAATTATGCTACAGGTAGCTATAGCCAGAAGGGATGGTTTATAGGCATCACAGGAGATATTATAAAACGTACAGCTCTGTAGTGGAGGTTCTTTTTTAAGGCTGACTCAACCTGTGAACTATTCTCTATGACCAGAAGCAGGGTGGGCCTGACCTCCTGCCACACAACCCCCAACCCCTACTAGAACACTAATTCATTGGTGTGACAGTGTTGAGAGATTTCTTACCACATACTTTTTTTTAAAAAAGTACTTTTCCCAGTTACAGAAAGCTGCAGCAGACATTTTACAGTGTATCTCACAGAAAGACAATGTCCTATATATTTGAGATACATATGATACAGTAAAGCAAAACTACAGTTTTTGAAGATTCTCTTCTTAAAGTCTAAACTTTAAGCAGGTCCTAACAGAGTCTGACATTTATCTAGAGTAAGTAATTCATTTATTAATTCAGTAAAGTTTTACTGAGCACTTGCTCTGTGCTTGGCATGGTAATGGGACTAAGAGCATGTAGGTGCCTGCTTTCATGAGGACAACGGTAAAAAGATAAACAATCAGGGCAATTACTAAACATGATAACTGCTGAGGACAAGAACAATTTCTGATAATAAATTAGTGATAAAGAGAGATAAAGGGGCTGATATAAGAATGTGAGAATTTCAGAGCATTTTCTCTTAGCCCAGTAGATACTGATGAGAGTCCAACAGAAGCAAATCAGCATAACACGGCAACACAAGAAGAAACAGATCTGAACAGGACCTGAAATTTCCAAAACCTTCTCAGTAAGAGAACAACAAAACTATTAGTTGGATAGCCTTAGTTACATGTATCTATTGTATCATTTGCAGTTTGCCTTCTAATCATTCATGCTTTAATGACTTATCAATGAGTATTTAGTTTACATTTCATGATGAGTTATTTCCCACCAATACTATTTTTATAAAGCCCTTAACTGAATAACTCAACTGATTGAGCACTTATAATATGCCAAGCAAAATGCTGAGAATACACACAGAAGTAGGACACAGTTTTTGCATTTTTATGGATCTTATAATCTAGAGATTGCATATAATTAAAATGCAATTTTATTACTTCTATTATATGGCTTCCTGTAGGGAGTGTCATCTTGAAAGTCTTGCAAAAAGAAGTTATACTGGCAAAATGATGATACAAGTCAGATGAGAAATCATGTTTCAAGAAGAAAATCAGGATGTGTAAAGGCCCCAAAGCAAGTGGACAAGGCATATTCTTGAAATATAAATAGTATAATTTACCTACTACATTAAGTTGAGTGATTACAGGAAAATAAGTTGAATGAAGGGCTTTGCTATGCTTATTTTGAACATTATCCCAAAGGCAATGGGAAATTGGGAAATTAAGCAGGAAAATTAACTCCACCACTTCTAAATTTAGAAATAGTATTTTTGTAGTAGGGGTAAATATCTAGCAGCAAGAGGCCCAACTGAAAAATTGGAGACATTGTTGGTTTATCTACATTGTGACAATAACAACATGGAGAGGGGAATGGTGGCTATTAAGAAGGTAGACTCAAAACCATGTGTCAAATGAATCATTGCTGGGGGACAAGAAGAGAAGGAAGCCAGGATCACTCTCAAGTTTCTGATCTAGACAATTTTTATCTCCCTGAGCATCTATTTGAACTTGTTCCCTGTCCCCTTTGCTTCTGACCACCCTAGGAAAGCATCTTTATTCATGGGACCTCGGCTTTTCCCTCTTAGGAAAGGCCTAAGTCAGACCTACTGTGACATCTCATGAGGAAATTTAGGACAAACCTTACCTGACATCCACAGTCAAGTTACCAAAGTTAATTGTGGGAAGTCCACAGGAGTCACACAACCTATCCCTGACTTCTTCACGTCTAAGTGAGCCATAGCAAATACGTTGTGAGTCCCATTGTCTCTTCTATAATGGTTTGTTTGGCTCCCAAGTAAATTAACCTGTACTCACCTTAATTAATTTCATTGTGTTTATATCTGCCTATTTCAACAATTTCACTATCACTTTGATCTTTTTAATATGCTTATTCAAGAAACTATACTTTACTGTCTTCTTCTTCTTTTTTTTTTAAATTTGTATGGTCCTTCTGTTACTGTTCAGTGGCTCACCCCTGAATATTGCAGGTCATTTTTTGGTGTCATGGTACCACCATCATCTGAAACGTCAATTTCATAAAAAATAATAATCATTGAAATTTACAACCTATGGGTTCTCCACAGCTACAGTTTAGTAAAGTATTACCTGTTCCACAGCCAGACTCTGGGAAGACTATCCCCTGGGAGAAGAAGCATAGTCACATAAATAAACCACACTAGAAAAAAATCTCTCCCTAACAAGATGTTGTTGTCATGCCCTTTTGAAATATGAACACCTCAAGTGGGTATGTTGAGATGTGATGCAATATAAGATTTAAAATACTAAGGTTGGTCTTGGTGAGAGCATTTAAAAAATCTCCCTGGTTGCTGTGTTGGAATGAATAAAGATGGCATGGAGGTTGTTTACAATCAGATTATCAGTCTCCTTCAAACTATCACTATAGAAAGCTGATATATGGATAAATAATAATTAAAATAGACGTTAAAATATCAGTAATAGCTAACAGTATGCTAAGAACTTTGCCTACATGTTCTCTTTTAATTCTCATGATAAGCCTTGGCAAATAATTTATTTTTAGACTTACTTTAAAATTAGAAAACACAGACTATTTGGAATAATGGCAAAAATATTTGAAGTCATGAGATGCTGAGAGATGTAGGCTCTATTTCTGTTCTACTAGGCCATGTGCAAAGTTTGTGATTAAGCTATTGCCCCTGCCCCCCAACACTCGAGCTTCCAAAGTGCCCTGCAGCACTTCAGTCCAAGCTAGTCCCCCAAGGACACATCTAGAATGGCTTATATCTCTTCAGGAAGAGTATCTGGGGTTCTGATGACAGATCTGGGAAGGGGTAAGAGTCAGGTGCTGGTGGTGCAAAGGCATTTGCACAACACTCATCAGAATGGCCAGCACATCTGGTGGTGGAAATCCTCCCATGGCTTAAAGGTTGTCAGTGTCAGTTATTGTGAGTCCCTTAAGGATTTTTAAGGTTTAGATGCCAGTAATCACGTGGTTAAATTTTGTAGTTTTCATTTTCTAAATTACCCATTTGTTTTAATGATTAAGTTAGTAAAGAAGACTGCATTTACTTGATTAAGCTATTATGAAATTATATGAATGGGAAAAGAATATGCTTTGCCCTAAATTTAAGAAATTCACACACAAAAATAACTGTCTATATACTTGCGACACTGGGAAAGTGTATATGTGAGTATATAGTACACTGTATATTTAAAACCAATATCCAAGTAAGATTCTGAAAGGAAAGTATGGTGAGACTTATCCTTATTTTTCAGCCCTTTGAAAAGAGAAACCAGGAACGTTAAAAAGTAAAAAGAAATAGTGTGCCCAAAAAAGAGATTTAAACATTTAAAAGAGAAGCAGCATAACTTAACACCAACATCATGGCTTCACAGAAAGATGCTGGCCTGGATTCTTAAATGCAGTATTATCTACACTCTTTCTCTGCTGAGGACACTCTTCCCTCCCCTGTTTTCTTGGTCAGGTCCTATTCATCCTTGAGGTCTTAGAATAAGCTTCCTCAGGGGAGATTTGCTGGCCTTGCAGATTTTGCTATATAGCCCTGTTTTATGGTCTTATTGAATGCTATAATTTTTCTTTACACTGTATAAATCTAATTAAGTGGTTATTCATGCATTTATTAGTTTAATGCTCTGCTTTCTTGTGGCACTGAAAGTTCCCTTTGTGCAGCGACCATATCTGTTTTGCTCCTCATTCTGTCCTTTTCCAGAGTGAGTGTTCTAGAAATACTTCTTGTCAAAAGGGCAAATTATAATCAAGATCAAGATTAATCTAAATATAATTCTGTATTGGTGGGAGATATGTTTTCAAACTAATATACAAGTAAGACAATGAAAAGAAAACATAGCAAGATTTTTCTTTATTTTTCTGCTCATGAGGGATAATGAGAATATTAAAAAATAAAAACTGAAAGAAATAAATAAAAGCAATAAATAGAATAAGTTGTTATTCTTGTATAATTGATCACTATATAGTCAAGACCCTTTATCTGCAAAATGCAGAGGTATGATTCTTTCACATCCTTATACTGCCAACATTGACTTACAGAACCTTCTGGAAGGTCCCAAAGAAGTTCCTAAAACCTCAACTGTAAATCATGTATTCTCTGTGTAAAATGTGAAGTCATGCTAATTCTAACATGCTAACTGAAAAGAGCAGGTGATAGTTACTTGCAACAGGTGCTTCTGGAATTCACTGTAACGAAATAACTTTAGTTTAACATTATATATTTCTCTCCCATGAGGGAAGAGTCTAGACTGGATATGTTAATACCTGGGTGAGTTATAAAGTTAGAAGTAAGACAGACAGTGCTATAGCATTAATGGAGTCTAAGAGTACTATCAGGCAAGGATTCAAACTTGGAAATGAATTGAAAGAGAATGTCTGACCAAGGGGTTAAAACCCAACCTCCAATGAGAAAGGGGATTTCAGACTCTTCAGAGTCCTCTTAGTTCTTCTTAGACCAATGTTTTTCCACTGACCCAATCAAAATAGAAAATATGTCTTTCTTTAATTGAAGTACAGTTGATGTACAGTATTATATAAGTTACAGGTGTACAGTGCAGTGAGCCACAATTTTTAAAGATTATACTCCATTTACAGTTATTATAAAATATTGGCTATATTCCCTATGTTGTCCAATATATCCTGTAGCTTATTTTTTTAATGGAAGTCCTGAGGATTGAACCCAAGACCTCATGCCTGCTCAGCACGCATGCTACCACTGAGCTCTACTCATCCACCACCCGTAGCTTATTTTATACGTAACAGTTTATACCTGTTACTCCCCTACCCCTGTCGTGCCCCTGACTCCTTCTCTCTCCACACTGGTAATCACTAGTCAGTTTCTATATCTGTGAGTCTGTTTCTTTTTTGGTATAGTCAGTAGTTCGTTGTATTTTTTAGATTCCACATATAAGTGATACCATACAATATTTGTCTTTCTCTGCCTGACTTATTTCACTTAGCATAATACCCTCCAAGTCCTCAAGATTTCTATACACAGGGTTGGTGTCAAATCTGGTTTCTGGCTTGGACAAGAGAATTGTACAGCACTTGCTAAATTCTCAGCCTAAGGAGCTAAGTTCTCAGTGTACCTTTTGAATGTTGCAGGTATAAAAGGTTACTGAGGATGTAAAAACCTTTGTAGAAATGAAGTGCATAGAAACTGTGTAACCATGAACAATCCTGACACCACATGAGGCACACTTGAGAAAGGGACTTCTCTGGAATGTAAGAAGAAAGATTTAAAAACAAAGTTAAATGAAGATAGGAGCTGCATTGCTCACAGAAGGGAGATCAAACACTCCATAGAAAATACATGTTACAGTGCAATTGCCCTCTGGGAGTCACAGGATTATGAAAGTCTAACTTAATTAAGGGAGAAAATAGGTCACATTTAACAACTGCATATGTGACACATCATTTTGACTATACAGAGTAAGTGAGGAGGAGAGAAAAATTAAGAAATCAGAAATATAAGGCAGGCAACCATGGGATGCATCAATCTCTTCTCCTCCATCTATGTTGGGTATATGTTTTGATTTTGTATGTATTAAAAAATCCACCATTTTTCTAATTTCCCTCTTTAAAAATATTTGCAGTGTACCTGAAAAAGAAATTTCAGGTGTCAAAATTTCAAAAGAGAAACAAAATGACCCAACCAAAATGTTTTTTTTTAAAGAACTGAATTAAGAGATAATAAATATTCTTCTCAAAAAAACAAAACAAAACAAAACAAAAAAACAACATCTTGCACCTTCTTTCCTTTCTCCCCATCACGTCATCAAGTGACAGGTAATCAGATACTTGTGAACTCTGCATGAGATCTTCCCCCTTTCAGGGCTCAGTGTCCCTGTGGGGTCGAGCTAATTACAGGTACGTTTCCTCAGCAAGGCAGTCACACTCTGTACAGTTGCAGGTACAATTAATAATTGAACAAAGCTAGCTTGAGTTTTTTGCTCGTATGGCCATGGGTTGCAGGTAGCTTTGTTGCCACATGGGGAGCAGAGCCTCTTCTTTGAGTGTCTCCCGAAAAGGCTTTGCATTATAGGCTGAAAAGGATCACTCTCTGCTTGCAAATTTTGAAAAGGGGGAAAAAAACCACACAAAACAAAAATTCTAGTTTCCTATATAGAATAATAAAGACAAATTCTCTCTTCCGTAACCAGGAATATGATTATGATCAGGTGGTTATTTAGGTCAGATGTGAAAGAGATGAAAGAGTAGGCTTGAGAATTAATACCAGGTGTAGGGAGAACTGGAGTCTGCCCTTCAGGCTGTGAATGTAGCAGGGGGCTAGTTTTGCATGTGCCAGAACAGCATTTGACCCACAGAGAGGGCCTAGATAGAGGATTATAGAGGAATGTGTTCCTTCCCTGGAGATGTCTTTAGAAACTTAATGGAGGATATCCCCAAAGCCCCATGGGGTCATAGATGAGGGCAGAAAATCCTTGTCCTGTGCCCCAAGCCACAGTCTTGAGCAGGGGTCTGTAAACGATTCTGTAAAAGGCAAGATAGACAATATTTCAGGCTTTAGGGGCTAAGCCATACCTCTTGCAACTGAATTTTGCTGTTTCATTAAAAAAAAAAAAGCAGCCATAGATAACATGTAAATGAATAAGCATGGCTGTGTTTCACTAAAACTTTATTTATGGGCTTTGAAATTTGAATGTCATATTTTTTGCATGTTACAAAATAGATTTTTTTTTTTTTATTTTTAACTATCTAAAAATTTAACCATTTAACCGTTTAAAAATTACTCTTAGCTTGCAGGTACTAAGAACAGAGGCAGATTGGATTTGGCCCAGGGACTATAGTTTTCTGACCCCTCGCCAGACTACTGGGAATCCCTGTGTGTACATCAATTTCTCTGGTTGATTTCGAAGTCTCTAGGGTTCTCTGAGTGTATGTAAGTGCTGTCTTTATTCTGGAATATCTGGCTTGCCCTTTGGTCTTTCGATGATTTAAAACATCATGGATAACCAGGTTGTTCAGGGGTCAGATCATATGTTTACTTTCATTAGAAAGTTTTCTAGAGTTAGCCATGAAGATCTGAACTCCTAGAACAAGTCTGTGAAGAGTGTCTTGAAACTCTGGTTTGATCTCATTGCTTTTCTGAACTGAGAGGATACAAAAGAATATATTTCTAGGTTCAGTTCACCAACAGCATTTTTCCTGAAAAAAAAAACTATTTGCTAGTCAACAGTGCACCAAAGGAATAAAGTATTTTTATTAATGAAGTTCTTTCCTTGACTATAATTTGAATATAATCTAGCTTCCTTCCTTTCCTTTCTTTTATCTACCACTTATTTCACAAAAATTAAGAAATTATAAATAATCTATTTACAAACTTTTGAATTACTTATAAAAGGTGAAACAATATGAAAGTAATGATAAGAAAACAAGACGGAAGCAAGAATGTGTCTGTATATGGATCTGACGCCCTTAAATCCCACATAGTTTGTTTAAAGTCCATTTCATTAACGTCTAATTTATATATGATTTCCTCTATTTACAGATCAGTCATAAATTTGGCTCTAAGTTTGGTAATCATCAATACAATGAAGGACTCGTGATTATTTGTAAAAATTCATTAGTTCACTTCAAAAAAACAAACCACTGCTTAGAAAAATGACAGTCAAAATATTGAGAACAGAGGAAATTCCTTAAAGGGTCCATTCAGAAGAAACTATGTAATAGAAAGAACAATGTCTCAGAAACATTACAGAAAATGCAGTAATTTTAAAGGGTATCTTGTTAAATAATATATTTAAAGATGTGCCAAAAACTTTAAACCAAATTGTCATTCAGTAAAAGCATTTCTACATGGGACAGGTCTAGGTGGTGTGGGATTGGAGGTTAATATAATTCCATTCAAGTAGAATATGCTCTGGAGGCTTAAGTTAATCCAGGGGAAAGGTATATGGTATCTAGAGGTTCCTACTTCAGATAATCCTGCATGTGTATTTTTCCCATGTGAGGTTTCAAATGGGAATGAGATGATACGCGTTTGAGGTTGATCTCCCAAATAAGTGCCTCATTTATTGCTTTTATATTTTATCAATAAATGATAAGTTGTATGCGTGAACAATAAGAATGAGTTTTGAATGACATTCTCTTAACAAAATAGAAGTCTCTAATAAGAATAGCTGCCTAAATAAAAGCCCATTTCATAGGCTGGTTCAAACTTCACCTGATAAATTAACTTGAGGGCTAATATGAAATAGAGGCCCATATTCTCAGACCACAAAATACAAAAGTATTTAAAGATGCTATAACCAAACACTACCCTGGCCTGGACTTTTAGAAATATCTCAGGATAGCTCCCATTGTATATCTAGCTTTGCACAATAATTTTTCACAGTGTTTATTTCAAAATTAATATGTTATTAACTAAATCTCTAGATATTTATATGAGGAAACTTTAAGAGAATATCAGATATAAATCAGTTAAATATTGGGGGCTATCTACCAAAAAAATGAAATTTTATAAGAATAATTGACCCATTACTCCTCTTTCTGGAAAAACTAAATAGCAGGCCCCATTCTACAAATATTGTGTCATTTTCAAAGGCATCATTTTGTGTATAAAAATGTAATCTGTGGAGTACGGGAGGATGCATGCAATTAATTCTAAAGAATTTGGTAAAATCTTTAAATGAAGCTCAAAAGGCAGCAAGGCCTCAGAACTAAGTTATAGTTATGATGGTGGGAAGGGGTAGAGGAGGATGCAGAAGACATTCCTGGGAAGTGATTTTCTGACTTTTATTGAGTTAGCCTCAATAGATGGGGATCCATGATGGGCTTATGCAGCTTAGTCCCTGACTGGTGCCCCTCCACAGAGCCAAATACTGAGAATAGCATATTAGAAATCACAGACAACAAAAGCGGTCATAGAGGGAACAGATCCTAACATAATAAAAAATATTTTTTATGACAAACCCACAGCCAACATAATACTCAACAGTGAAAAGTTCAAAGCCTTCTTGCTAAAATCTGGACAAATACAAGGATGCCCACTCTCACCACTCTATTCAACACAGTATTGGAAGTCCTAGCCATAGCAATCAGACAAGAAAAAGAAATAAAGGGGATCCAAATTGGAAGAGAAGTAAAATTGTCACTTTATGTGGTTGACATGGTACTATATATAGAAAACCTTAATGACTGCATAAAAACTACTAGAGCTGATAAAAAAAATTTAGCAAGGTAGCAAGATACAAGGTTAACATACAGAAATCTGTTGCATTTCTCTCTACTAATAGTGAAATATCAGAAAAGTAAACAAAACAAAACAAAACAAAAAACCTTCCAAAATCATATAAAAAAAAAAAATTAGGAATAAACCTAACCAAGGAGGTGAAAGACTTATACACAGCAAACTATAAAACACTATCTAAAGAAATTAAAGATGACCTAAATAAATGGAACAATACTGCATGCTCTTGGATTGGAAGAATTAATATTGTTAAAATGGCCATACTACCCAAAACAATCTGCAGATTTAATATAATCTCTATCAAATTTCCCAGGACATTTTTCACAGAATTAGAACAAATAATCCTAAAATTTATATGGAATCACAAAAGACCCAGAACTGCCAAAACAATACTGAAGAAAAAGAATGAAGCTGGAGGAATAACCCTCCCAGACTTCAGATAATACTACAAAGCTACAGTAATCAAAATAGCATGGTATAGAAGTCACAGGCAATTTTGTATTATTCCTAAAAGGTTTCTTCACAAGCTGTTACATATTTGGAAACAATATTTAAAAGCAAAGCAAAATAAAAAGCATACAAAGAACTATTTATATTTAGTCCATACAAAATATTGTCCCAAGTCACGAAAGCACTGACCTGGCATATATTTTAGACATATTATTACATCTTTTAATGCATTTAATGCTTCTATATTTGTTGCCTTGACCCCAAGGCAATATGAAAATGAAATATGATATATATATATATTTCGTTCTACAGCTGTAGACTTTATAGAGATGAACACATTAGAAAAGACCAGAAAGGGACCTAAATAAGTCCTGTGTCACTATTCCATTAGCATTTTAATAACAAGATAGATGCTTTCCTTTCGGGTCCAATGGACTCTCAGAAGCATGAGGGTATTTTAAACAGTTTGTGTCATTTTGGAGACTGGAGGGTTACTTACCAGTTGGTGTAAGGTGTCTCCAGGTGATAACAGGTTCAGGACGGCCATTAGCCATGCAGACCAGGGTCACGTTGCTGCCCTCATTCACAGTGACATCCGAGGATATGTTGGAGATCTTTGGTGGAACTATAAAGAAAAGGCAAATGGAATATGTAAAGAAATAGGCATATCAGTAAAAGCAGGTTTGCAGCCCTGGTCCATGCAACTGAAAGTGGCAAGTTTGAGCTAACTGCTTTTGTGACTTAAATCATTTGAGTTTTTGTTTAAGGAAGCCTGGGTGCTTTATGATCTCCTTAGAGACTTACTGAGCAGATGAAAAGCATGGGTCTTACTATAAAGGTTAGAATCTCCCCATTATGGTCAAGTGCTGTAGGAAGTACACAGAGTAATATAATGAAAATGTCTTAGCTCTCTTCTGATTAGAATGGACCTTTTGTGGTTATTAGAGAAAATGTACATTTATACACATTAAGAATAAATTTTCTTATCACTAAGTGTTACTTGCCTTTATTTTCCTATGTATATAAAATGAATTTAGTCCAATCTTTCCTCCAAATGCCAGGAGAAAAAAAAAACAGTATTATTTAGTATAAGATTGCATAGATATGTTATTAAGATGTGTAATACCTGGTTGCTAATAATCTAGCCACATATCATTTTGGTGTGTGACAGGCCTGATGATGTGACTTAGAGCTTAAAAATTAAATTCCTAAGGCCTATGTCACAGACAAGTAGACACTACAAAAATATTACTGTTACTCCAAATACCATTACCACCATTGTTACTAACACTTTAATAATAGCTAACTTTAATTAAGCATTTATCATACATAAGACCTCATATAGATTATTTTACAAGTATTATCTCAATAACTCCTTATAATAGGGAAATAATATCCTATGTGATTTTACTTACGGGTAGGAAACTAAGCTATAAAGGGGCTAAGTGAGAAGCAGAAACAGATTTGTATCTGAAAAGACTGGGGCCCATGCTCTTCAGCCCTACTTGAACGAAACTTCATCTTCACAATCCAGGTTACCAGATGGCCCAAAATGACAGAAATTACTTTTTGGTGATGTGAGAAATGAGTTCCCAGGGGCTATCTGTACTGCCGTCTGACTTCCTTCATTAGTGTTCAGGGCGGCAACGTGAGATCTCACATTGGTGGGCTTAAGTGGAAAGTGAATTACTTACTCACAAATTTCATCACAGAGGTTATGCACTGATTACAAATTGCAGAGTTTATGCTTTGACTGTGATTTTCTTTTTTTTTCCCCCAAGCTGTTAGTTGCTTATGCTGTCCCTGAGAAAGTGTGTGTCAGGATGAGGGAGGAAGACAAGAAAGCATGAAGGAATTCAATAATTTTAAAAATCTTATTTTTTTCTCACTCTTCTTGCCCCTTACTGACCCTGTGCAGTAACAAATAAAACAGAAATATTTTCTGCTTATAGAGGCAGCTGTCTGACAACCATAGGATCCTTGAAGATCCCTGTTAGCAGTCATTGATGGTCCTTGGGAAACTGACCAGGTCAGAGTGTCACAAAAAGGAAGTGGGAGGAGGATTATCTTGACCTTAGCATTCTTCTCAAAATGACATCTTATATGGCCTCTGGATAGGACCCAGTGATTCCAGATCAAAACCAATGGCAGAAATAGAATGTAGTTGATTCCTGTTATTTAGCAACTGCTATTTGTAGAGTTTCTGTTTCCCCTTTTATCTATTTGGGTTAAGAATAGTTTTCTCATGTTCATACACTGACTTGCCATATACTCTCCCAGACTTTTACAATGAGGACCTGAAAGGTTGTAACCATTTCATAGGGAAGAACATGAGGCACAGAGGGAAATAATGGCTTGTCAAGGGTGATCCAATTAAGAAACAGGGCTAGGCTTAGAACTCAGAGCTCCAGAATATCCAGTTGTTCTACTGTTTAATAGTTACGGTTTCTAATTCCCAGCTGAGTAAGCCAGTCGTTCTGAACAACTCCAAAAACCTACAATACAATATAAATCTATGATGATGCTCGAGAATAGGATTTAGACGTCCTAGGCACCTTCCTCAACAATCTAAAACCTGTAACAAGAAGCTATATAGTAATAATAAGAGCTCATGTCACTCAATTTATAGTTAATTCTGAATTCCAAGACAGGACACAGAGTAGAGAAAAGAAATACAGATGTGTTCTGGTTAAAGAAAAAAAAGGGAGGAAGGGGGAAGGACTCCGTATCTCTAATACATAAACATGCAATTTACAAGACAGAGAAAATCTCCAGTGATCAAGGTCCCAGAGAGTTATTATCTATGATAAAATTTACTCACATTACTTCTCCTTTAGAGGAGGGATACACATGTACTAAGGACTTTGATTTTACATGGTGTGCAAGTGCATTCACTTGCTCAATGATACATAAACAGTTGGTGATAAAATTGGGAATAAAATCTAGAATAATTAACTACAGGGCTATGTTTTGGCCACCAAACTATATTGTTTCTCCATATGAAGGGTGACACATTCAGGTCCTGTATCTCAGATACTGGAGATACAGAAAGTATTTGTGTTGAACAGTTAGAAATGTGATCATGTTGACATTGTATCTCACCTTCCACTGGGTCACTAACCAATAGATTTTAGTCCATTTTTGTCTTCTGACCTTATTGTACTTTGTATCAGCTTCTTCCCATAAGCATATATGATGTAGTCTTTTGCTCTAGAAAGAAATCCCTCCTTAAATCCTGCCTTATCCTCTTACTTACTTTCAACCTCTCTATCTCCAAATTTCTTGAAGGAACTGTTCAATACCATGTCTTCATCTCCCATTCACACCCCAACCTTCAGTGTGATCTGGATTCTCTCATTAACCTCCAAAGAAACTGCTCTCAAGAAACTCACCAATTTGTTTGAACAATGTTGTTTCCGGGTCCAATGGACAATTTTTGTTATTATTCCTATTTTTAATGTATTTGACTTTGTTGACCATAACCTCCTTCTTCCTTTTCTTAGTTTCTTAGTTTCTAGGTCCTAGTTTTTAGGTCACCAAACTCAACAGCTCTTCCTCTTACCCCTCTGGCAAGTCTTCCAAGTTTAACTTCTGGCCTTTTCTTGTCCCTTAAGTATCTGAGGGTTTGGTCACTGCCTTCTTTTTTGTATGAGTCACTGTGAGTGATCTCACCTACTCTCTAGCTTCAGAAGCTAAGGCTGTGTTACTGATGACTCCCAAGTCACCATCTTCAACCCAGATTCTTCTCCTGAATTTTGTATCTTCACTTTCAGTGAACTAACTATTCTACATTTCCATTGACTGTCCCACAGAAATCCAAGATTCAACATGCTCAGAATTGGAGTTATCATCTTCCTTCCCACAGAGCACCTGTAATCTTGTGATCACTTTTTCAGTAATGATGTCACCATGCAAACAGTTGCCCAAACCAAAAAAGAAGTTTATTTCCCTTGTCTTCTCTCTCTCCTTTACTGACCCCTCACATAAAACAGATCCCTAAGTTCCATGGCTTTTGACTTTTAAACATCTCTCACATTAATTTATGACTCTCAATCCCTATTCGCACTAGTCTTGTTCCAGCCATCAACATTTCTTTTTTGTCCTGAATTACTGCAAAAGCATTACAAGTAGTTTCTTTGCCTCTAGGCTTCCTCTCCACAAGCTCACTGTCATTCATTCACCATACTACAATCAGATTTTTTTTGCCCTAAATTGAAATGTGAGTATAGCAGCCCTTGATTAATCTCATTGCCCTCAAGATAAAATCCAAACTTCTTAATATGGCTTAATAGGTCATTCATGGTTAGTCTCTGCTTTTCTATCTAGCTTTATTTCCTATTCCTTCTGCATTGTTGCATCATCCAGTCAGATCAAACAACTTTGGGTTCCTGGCATATACTGTCCTCATTTAATCCCAGGCATTTAATATTCTCTTTTTTCACTCTACATGGAATAAGCCTTAATTCTTCATGTGGTTATCCCCTTTCCTCCTTTAGGTTTCAACTTGTCAGCTTGTTTTCTCTCTTTTTCCAGGAGGACTATCCTGCCATTCCCACCCCCGCCTGGCTCCTGACTCCATACTGGGCACCCTCCTGGGTCCTCACACTGTACCTTGTATTTCTCTGCACAGCACTGAACCATAATTGCTGGATTATTCACCTGTGCCTGTTACTAAACTGAAAGAGGCAGGCAGGAGGGCCTTTGTTTCCTTGACCACTGAATCTTACAGAGCATGGTATTAAGAATACGGTTAGTGCTCACAGAGTGTTTGAAAAAAGAAATGAATGAAAATTTTCTCCCCAATTCTTTTCTGAGCTCAATGAAGTCATTGCATTGAATTTTTGTCAGAAAGGAGCAAGCCTTTATTTTGAACCAGCTTTTATTAATATTTAAATATTTCTTTAGCTACCCATCTAGCCATCTATTTCACTATCAATTTCTCTGACTCAATTAAAAAAAAAATGGGGCAGAAAAATATTTGTATATTTTGGAAACATAGGAACCAAGATAAACTTAGTATCCAACTTTCTCAATTATAGACTTTTCAGGGTTTTCACTTATTTCTCTTCTTTTCTATAAGGAGTCATTTATATATATATATTTGCATGTATATAAATACATATGTAACTCTTTTTGTGTAATGGGTTCATAGTTCCTTCCTAGTTTCCTGTAGCAATTCATCAGTCTACATTTACACCATAACTGATAATATAACATTAAAGTGGCAAATCAAAGTTTTGATTCTGTTACCTCGTAAAACTTTGTAAAGATTCTGGGAAGTAAAAAGTATCCTTATTCTTATTGCCGTTTTACAGATGTGGACATAAGGGACACAGTGGATAAAAAACACATTAGAATTACAGAGCTAGGACCAAAACCAAAGGCTTGTAGATTTGTCAGACTTAACCCTTCCTATAGCTCACATTCACTTTTGCAAAAGTGGTTCCTAATAGTATTTTTTTCACTTTATTTTCATTCTTGGTAAGGATTACTACTTAGGAAATACTGTTTAACATGATATTCTTACTTGCATCAGCAAGTATACGTTGTTCATCAAAATCACTGTAATACTGATTTATGTTCAACTCTTGGGTTGCCACAGTATTCTGGGTAGTTGTTTTTTTTTTCTTTTTTCTGGAATATTTCCTAATAATTTTTATTCATAGTATATCAGTATGATTTTTCATATTTTTCTAAATTTTATGTCATGAACTATTAATGTTTTGAACCTATTCATTTTCAGTGACCTTTCCAATTCATCTGGCTTATTTTATTTTTCTTAGCAATTAATGAAAGCTCCTTATACCATAAGGAATTGACCTTTTGTTGTCATGTTATTTACAATTTCCCCAATTTGTTCCTAACTTCTTAATTTTGTGATCATATTTATTTTGCAGATGCTTTAAATTTTTTTTTTTATCTTTCTTTGTGATTTTTTTTTGTCATTGCTTTGTTCATATTAGGTCCTTTTCTAACATAAGATCAGTTAAATGCTTCTATTTCTTTGTTTTTTCTTTTAATGGTTTGTTTCATTTTTTTTAATTCGACTCTTTACATCACCTGGGATTTATTTATGGTATGAACTATAACTAGATTCTTCCCCTTTTTTTTAGTCAATTTCCCCAATACCATGCGTTAAATAATATAAAATGTATACATCATTTTGGTTTTCAGAATTACCCTATATAGTGCTACCCATCCGGCCAGAGCAATGTTTCTGGGAAACATGTAATTATAAACTTCACTTACTATGCCAAGTACTTTATCAAAATATTTGAAAATATAAGTCACTAATCTTTTGGACCCCACCCTATTATTAGGTGTTGCCAGTTCCAAAATTAACTGTTTATTAGATGAACACCTCCTAAAATGCTGAGTGAAAAATATAACTTAGATACCCTTCTTTCAGGACACTAGCAAAATTTATTATTCAAAGGAATCCTCAGTGTTTCCATTTAAAAAAAATGTAAAATGAATATGCCACACCTAATAGTTCTAATTTTAATTTCTTAATTATTAAATAGGTAATATTCTTTCATTGAAATACACATAAGTTCTGTGTTAAAGAAATGTATGTTGTTTTTTTCTATTCAGTACAACCTGAACGACAGTTTCTAAAATATTACTAACATCTAGCTATCCTGGGATACATGAATTTCTTCAGCTGTGCAATGAGTGAGCATTAAGTAAGATTATGACACAGTCAATCTGGCTCTGGCACCCACAATTTTATTCTCCTTCTTCATCACTCTTTTTGTAATTTTCTCACCCACTATTTTTACCAGATCTCCAGGGTCTACCCTGGATATTTTGGATTCAGAGCTGTCTGTACATGTTTGTACAGCTCTCCAGGTTCCAACTCATCCCTTCTTCTCCTCTGTGTAAGACTAACATCTCTTGTGTATGACCAAAAGTGGAAATGCTGGCAAAGTCAGGAACATGGTGAAGTGTTTTGCCTGCCCAAATTCACGCCTTCTTCTTCTGGTAAGACACCCTAATTTGCCTCTGGAGAACCACTTTTCATCCCACTGCCATTGGTTTGTTGAGATTGTCAATCAGGTGACCCGCTTTCCTTAGCCAAGGAAAGTGACTTAAGTTGGGCAATTCAGACTCTCCTTCCCTGGACCTTGGTTATTATAAGAAATAGCTTAAAAGCAGTTGAAACTGATTGTATTAATAGCTCCAGTTTTCCATTCTTCCCTGTGTCCACAACTTTTGCCATGCCCAGGCCCTCCTATAGTGGATGGTACACATTTTTCCATTCCTGGACTATGTTACCTGTTTTGGCCGAGGATATCAGTATAGGTAACACAAGCAGAGTCCTGGAAAGTGCTGGCACAACTGGACTCACTTGGCATTCTGCCTCTGCCATCAACATAAAAAGAACATGCCCAAATGAGTCTTCTGGTCCCAGGAGAAGAAGGCTGGGAAATGGCAAATAGGATTTCAAATAAAACACAAGGTACTCATTCAAATATGAATTTCAGATAAACAACAAATACTTTTCTTAGTATGAATATGTTCCAGATATTTCATGGGACAGATTTACACCAAAGATTATTATCTAAAATTCAAAGTTAACTGGGCATCCTAGATTTTTATTTTATGAATCTGAAAACCCCAGGAATACGGTCAGCTGCAGCGAAGCCCAGCCTAGAGGTGTGCGGACTTGTACACATAAGAGAAATAAAGAATAATTGTTTTGTGCCCATGAATTTTGGAGTGGTTTGTTCATCAGCAATCATTAGCTAATACATATCATGAAAGGGCAGCCACCGGAAAGGACTATTATTTTTCACTAGGGCCTGCAACTTGCACCCTTAGAGATGTGTGATTTTGTGCTTCCCATGGTAAGATTTTTTTGTTTTCACTTTGATTCTGTGAGCTATTCCATATTCTTCCAATGTATCACCTCCTTCTTACATCAATTAGCCAGTCAATTTCTGTTGCTTAAACCAAAGGATTCTAATTGTTGTGAATTGAGAAGCAGTCATAATAAGGGAAAAAAAAATTGAAGAGGGGTCTTTTCATAGAGGGAAAATTGTCATCTCTGCTTAGGTACTTGTTGGGCTCCCACAAAACCAACTTAGTTGCATGTTTGGCCTTGGTTCTTATCTATCAGTACACATTGCTTTAAAAATAATCCTAGGCTTGCAAGACCATCTAATTCTAGCTGTGAATGTTTTAATGCCTTTATCCTTGGTTTCTGACTGACCAGCCTACAGAAGGAAATAATCAGTTTCAGACTAGGGAAGAAAAGTAGTCAGTTGGCTCATTTCTCTAACCTCAAATAATTAGCAGGTATTACTTGTATTCAATTCAAAATGTCACTCCTAACGGTACAAATTAGCAATGAATTGGTCTCAGTTATTGTTCATATGAAGTTGGGGCAAGGTGCATGTACTACTGCGTGTATGGTGGTGAGGGGGTGTTAAAAAAACAACACTGTCAACTTCCTAATTTCTAACTGTTCTTTCATAAGGCTAGACAAGCTTCAGCACTATCTTTTGCATATGTGACAGACTATGGAACAGTATGGCATGCATATATGAGTTGGGTTCAGAAATCTACAGGATATTTTTTGAACAGCACTTGGCTTTAATGAGCATGATCTAAGAATTCAACCATAGCAATAAAAATATACACTATAAATGCCATCTTGTGAAACATCAAACATCCATCCAGCCTGGCATTTGCTTCTAAAAATGCCACTGAAACATGTTTTGCTGCATGGTGTGGTAGTTTCTAGGATGAATGACAGGACTGGAAAATGTAGCACAGTGAACTAGATTCAGAGCCAGGGGATTTTGACCCTGCCCGGCCACGAGCTCACAAGGCAACCACACAGTCTCTGATGTGTGCTTTTGAATCCCCATCATCAGGCACATTGTAAGAGCTTAACAAATTCTGAATGCATAAATGAACATACTCATGACAGATTATTTCAATCTCTTTTGGTCTTAGTTTCCTCATCTGGTAACTGGAAATTGTGTGCAAAATTGACGTTAGGCAATATTGCAGGATTGCTATTAGGGTCAAAGAAGATAATGCATGTGAACTTGTTCTGTAAATTGAAAGAGGTTCTATAGCATAGCCATTATTTATTGCATGCTAAAACTAGCTAATAAAACAGTATTGGCTTAACTCCTTCTAACATCACGTGATAAAAGAGTTCATACACTTTCATGGTTAATGGCATTCTAGTTATATTTTGGCAGGCACCATTATTGCCAAAAGGTGTATGGAATTATTACAATTCATAATCAATGATTAATATTGGCATTAACAATAAATCACTCCAAAGATATGCACTCAGTTCTTATCTACTAATGAGCAGAGCTACGTCAATGTGTCAGCCTTTTAGTCAATGTCTTAACATTTTATACCTATAATAAAAAGTGATATAAAGATATGAGAGTACAACCATAAGTAAAAAAAGTTCTCCCCAAATTTTTAGAAGCTTAACTCTTTGGCTCCCAAGAAAAAGCTCTCCAAATAAAATTCTGTCACCATTATGTAATTTGTCATTTAAGTCTTAAAGACAACAGATGTTGCCGGTGTTTTGTGTCTGTAATTTAAGTCTCTGAAGCCTTTGCTCTCACAGTAGAATAAAATAACTAGCAATGATAATTCCTCTTCCACGAGTACTAGCTCCCACTCCTATTAGGATCCATTTACAAAGCAAAACACATCAGCCTCCAAAGTAGGTACTTGAAAAGGAGCACCCTACAGGAACATGATTCCTTTCAGATACAAATTTCATGGGTGAGCAGGAAAATATGGAAAATACAGATTCTCTGAGTGTCAGATGAAGCTGAAGGTAGGAGACACTCATTATGAGTATCAGTTACTCAAATTTCTCTGCCAGGAATGATTACAAATGCTGCACTTATGCATGCAGTAAATGATGAACAAAGAAACTTGAGGAAAGAGGAATAAGATGCTAACAATTTAGAGGAAAAGATAAAATGTATGTATAAAACAAAGCAATACCAAGTGCCATATGACTGGTAATGAGGTAAAGCCAGGGAAATTGCACCAGCGAAGCTCAGGAAAATGACATATTAAAACAACGTGCAGTCAAGAAAAAGCCTTTTAATCCTTTATTAATCAGGCAGGAGCAGTTTCTGAACTGTAAGGAAACGTACATGAAACTAAAACTGCCTGAAGCCTCACTCACCACAGTCCTCTGAGATGCAGCTGGCATTTTACTGTGTTGGCCAAAGCTAGTTAAGACACACTCTTCTGGGTCTTTGAGTCCTACATTATCACATTCTCAAGTGGCCCTGCGAGTTCCCCGCACTGTCCGAGGTATTCAGATTGACACCAAAACAGTGCCTACAGATGCATTCAGACAAAAGGGAGGGTTAATTTGAGTCAGACTGCTTTAAATAACTCAAACACAGTAGCCATGGGCCAAAGAAATGCTACGAGCGCACCTCCACACCACCCAGTGGTGGATGTGTACTTAGGTGACATGTATGTGGCGTGGATACCTGCAACTGGTTGAGTCCCCTAGTCTACCTCAAAAGAAAGCCTATTAAATTGGAATTTTTCTGTATTTATTAAACATTCAGAATTATGCTGGAATCTGAGTGCGTGCTGGTTTAAAAAGGGGACAGATTATTCAGCACCGACACTGGCATTCATGACCAGCTAAGGATGTCTATTATTGCTGCTTCAGCAGTAGGGATCCTCTGTGGGATGGCAAATGGCTGTTCCCATGCACGGGTCATTGCCTTGCTAAATAAGAATAAATGGAACTCTCCTGACTCTGCTCACTGAGGCTGCAGTTACCCAGCCAGTCAGCAGCTTCTCCCAAATCTCCTATTCCCAGACCCTTGTTCCAGCTGTTTGGAGATTTATTTTTGCTAATCTGGGAAAACACCCAGAAGCTGATTTAACTGATAGACGGAAGGAATGAATCTCTCTTTCACCTGGGCAAAATTGCTTTCTCATGTCTGGTACTTGCAGAACCGTCTTTAGATGCTGTCCAACCAGAGCAGATGGTTTTGTTACTTGGCAGCAATGGGGTTATTGAGCAGAGGGAAACTCAGAAATATCAGGCTACCTAGGGTAGGTGACAAATAGCTATTGGGTAGATTCCAAGGTCTGAGAAGCATCACCCTGAGACTTTATAAGAGAAAAGAAGACTGTATCTTTTCACCCTTTGCACTCAAAAAGACTTACTTTTCTATGTTAAATGGAGATGTTCGGTATAATTCTTAGAACAGATGAAAATTCAGGCTGTATTCCTGGCATCTACTAAAAACCCACTCCTATTCCACGAAAAGCCTGTAAGATTTAGCCCTAAACTCTGACATATCCTTGAAAGCTACAAAATACTTTATGGGCCACCAATTTTTCTTCTGTGCGCCATTATTTTTCTAAAAAAAATTAAATGTGAGGAAAACATTGCCTGTATCCCATGGATGAATTCTTTAACTATTAAGAGAACATCATAAATAAGACCTTATATCAAAAGCAGAGAGGATTTTAAATCAGAGAGAAAGGAGCTGTAAATGAACAGGGAATAGAAGTATGGAGGGTTCAGAGACCAATCTGTTGTCTATTCTGCTTAAGAATAACACAAACCAACAACATTCATTGAGAGCCTACCGCACGTAAAGGCAGCGTGCAGGGCGTGGGCCGAGGTGAGGAGGGGGATAGAACAAGAACATTATGACCTAGATCACCCAGTTTTTATTGCTTCAGCGAAGTGCCAGTGGAACTTATCACACAAATAGTAAGAACACTCACTCTAACATTTTCAAAATGGCTTACTATTCATCTCATTTCTACATTTCATTTTGGGAATCAGAAATACATAGAGGTAACTATGGTGCTTGTAGAAATTCCTTGCACTTAATGATTTCATGCTCATATTACTAGCCTAAATTCTTTTTTTTTTTCAGTTGCTCAAGGCATTTAATGTTCTTTGCTTGTAGGGAAGGAGGTAGATTCTAATAGAAACCAACTAGGGTGAACTAAAGCATGCCTAGAATACAATGAAAATAATAAAAGTTGTTTCCTGCCACTGCTCAAGGGCCCAGAAGATAGAATATTTAGACAAAGAATAGATTTGACAGGAGGTTTTTAGAATTTCCTTTTTTTGCATTGCCCCTGTTCAAAGCTTACCATAAACCATTACAAACAGAATGTGGAACATTCACATTATTTATTTCTAAACAGAGTTACTATTGTGAATTAATACATTCATGCCAATTATAATTTTTCAAAAATTATATACAGCGGTAGAAAATACAGTAATTGTTGCAAGCATTCAGTGTAGCTAGGAGAGATAAAATACTTTCTGTGGTTATAAGTAGTTTTGAAAATTGCAGAGAGGTAAGTAGGTGTGTAGCATTTGTGGTGGGGAGAAAACACCAAAAACAAAACCTCAAGTTCATGGATATGAGTTAGATCTCCATCTCATCTTTGCTTGCCCTCTGTTGGAGGAGAAAATGAACATCAAATCATGAAAGAAGATACAAAAAAAAATAATAAAGATAACTAATAATAATACTCTCTTAGGTAGTATAATATTATTCAATTTATAAAACAGTGGTCTATACCTTGCCTTTTTTGATCCATACCCTATCCCTGCGTGATAGCTTGACCAATATTATTACCACCATCTCCCACCTAGGTATTGGTTGGATAATTATTGAGCTTGGATCTCAATAGGTTTCATTCTCTTGGCTAAGGTCTCAGAGCTAGAAAGGGGAAGTACTAAATGTATAACCAGCTCTTCTGATTGTGTTAAGACAATCCAGTAAGACCTGGATGTGTCACAGACTAGATTATCTACCACTAAGATGTGAGATGCTGCCATGCTGATTGCATTCAACTGTTGCTATGATAACTAGGCACAACTAGAGATGGGATAATCTGGAGAAGTGGGTAGTTGTGCTGAAATCAGTGACAGGAATGCCACCGACTGTGTAGAGATTCTCGAAGTTTGGTTCACTTAAGTTTGTTCTTTCTGCATTGTTCAAGTCATTAAATGTGATACAGTTAAGAATTTGGCTTTCTGATTTTAAGGCATTTTTTAATAATGCTGATAATATTCACATCAGTAATTTGAAAAAGTTAAACAATTTTACAGTGGAAACTGGAGCCATCCTCACATGCATTAAATACTGCCTGTTTCACATTTCCTTTCCCTCAATTTGGTCAGTGCAAATGGGATTTCTTCTCTCTCTCCTTTTCTTAAAACTCAAGAGGCAGGCATGGCAGTGGCTCTGAGAATGCAATGTTCTGTTCCTGCTTCTACAAATGAATCCCAAACGGTATGAGTCTCATTAATCTTGAGCTAAAAGTGAAGTTAGACATCGAGGCACCTCGGGTCCCACCTGTTTGTTCAGAGCCCTAGGCATGTTATGGAGAAAATGTCAAAATTCTCCTCTTGCCGCTGCACCCTGCTGTGATGTTTTATTCAAACCCCCATGTCCTAAGGAAACAAACACTGCACATCCAAATCTCCCCCACCTGGTTCTCAGTCTCACACATAAACATGCACAATAGCCGTGTTTAGAAGAGCTGATCAATTCCTGCAAAAAACAGTCCACCAGTAACACTCTGTGAGGCGGGAGCACTCTGGCAAATGCTTTCTGAGGCAGCGTGACCCTCCGTGACTGTGTCTGTCTCCATCTTACAACGCTTGTGCTTAGACAACGTGAAGTGTACACTGACCCTGTCTTCCAACAAGGGACGGTTTTACCATGAGTGGAACTCTGGGTTCATCTTGAGAAAAACTGACTGCTGGGACTGACTGCTGGGAAAACAGGGTAGGGTCCAGGGAGAAAGTAAGGTGGACGTGACTGAGGATGGGTAAGAAACAGCAGTGCTCCCATGAAGGCAGCAGGAGGAATCTCTCTCGGCATCAGCTCTGTATTTGGTAATACCCTGGAGGCCAGCAGGGATAGCAGCTTGTCCACTGGGTCTAGGCCAGAATCCTACAGAAATGCATTTGAGTTTCTGTGGAAACTCTACGGAGAGAATGAGTATGGGGGGGTAGTGAGCCGTGCCCACAGTCTCTGTCCATCCTATGTCTGTCACAAGCACATGAGGCAGGTTATGGAGCAGGAATCAGGAAAAGGTGGTCATGCAATTGGATGCACGGTGGTCCAGTCGGTCCTCTGGTCTACCAGCGTCTGACCGACCGCAGGCAGCCAACATGATAGCTGCTTTGTTCTCAATAAGCCACAGGCCTCACGAGGCAGGGATGTGCTGTAGCAGCGAGAGGGATTCTTGTGTTTTCATCCATTTCAGACAGCTCCAGACGGGCTGAGAACCCGGCTTGTTGGCCACCAGAATCATTCTTGAATCTCGGACCACATCTCTCCCTGTTCAGTCTACGGGGAAAGGGCAAGTGCTCCCTCTGTCTGTTACTCTGCTCACCCTCCCCCTGGCCTCAGCCCAATCACTTAACCTCATCTAGAAAGTGACTTGGCCCTGAGAGGCTTTGGCGGCTGAGTATCTGTGATTTCCATGAGTCCAGCTCACCCGTACCTGTCACCCCAGCAGGACACCACAGTGCCCAGCCTGATGTGGCTCCTCATTAATTGTATGCTGAGGGAGGGAAATAAGTTAACTGCCTCTTCAACACTGTGTATAAAATTACAAGGAAACAATACTCAGGGCCACTTGTGATTACTTTGCTCTCTTAGCCGTTTGCTAATGCTTTAATGCTTTCTTCCATTAATTATACAGCCATCACACTTCTCTTGGTGGGGAAGTAGCCCAAGAGGCTCAAGTCCAAATTGCACCTTTTTAGCTACTTGCCCTTCCTCTAATGATTAGAGGCTGTATGAGAGAAGATAATCTTGCCTCTTTTCATGTCTTGTAAATTGACTATATGCCCAGAGTAGCTAAGGTTTAAGTTTAAAAGAAGCTCTTCTCCATCATATTTAACATATATACATGTATATATAGTGTTACCAAAGACAGATACAAGAATGTCAAACACCTCCCCCAGCCACTTTTCATGAAGCTCCACAACACATTATGCTTTACCTTATGCTGGTCCCTCCAATGGCTTTGGGAGTCAGATCAGGTTTTAGCTATAAGCCAGCTGGTGCCATTCATTTAAAGGAAAACAGCCATGTAAGTGAGCAAGATTCTAATCACTAAATCTAATTACAAAGTAAAGTAAATTATTATAAATGTTTTTAGAAGTGTCTTAAAACACTGTAAAAAAGAAAAATTATCCACCAAACAGAAATCTGCTGTGCTGGTGGTTGATAGCATCGTTAGGGATTAGGACATTCACATGTATAAATGTTCTATGCGCTGGCTATTTCTGACACCTGAATCTAGTATGCACACATTAAAAACTTTATCACCTTTCTCTCTCATTCAAACAGTCGCTAAACTGTTCCACTCAAAGTACACCTTAGTTTATAGGTCCTAATGGGAGTAATAGGAACATATCACTTATACTACACTGAAGGGAACTTCAAATCTTCCTGTTAAAATGGTAACAATTAGTCAAGGGAAGGAAAAGGCGGTGGGAAAATGAAGGAGAGACACTTAACATGGATGTTTGTATCTCCCAGTGCAGATCTATTCTCTTCTATTTAACATCTTTCATTAAAGTATTTCAAATGATGCACATTCTCCACACGGTGATGCAAAACCAAAGACAAACACATTAACATTTAATCTTTGGCTTTCAAGCTAGCTGTCTGCCCGTTTCTTACATCAGTTGTGGCTGTACGCTGTCAGGGTGGCATGGATCTCATCCTTTGGTCCATCTGCCTCCTCGAGGGATGGATGTGTGTGCTCATCATGCTCAGAGCTCTTCAGAATGGTGTTCCCAGTTCATTGTCTATTGTGTCCTTGGGAGTTGTAGGGAGGCTCTTTGTGCTCACCAAGTATCTATGTGCTTCTCTGCGTTTTCTAACCTCCTGTGGTTACTTGGGGACCACATAACTCGGCTCTGGCCAATAAAATGTTGAGGAAAGTGAGGTAAGCCACATCTGGGCCCTGGCCCTTAAAAAAAAGCTAGTGTGTCACTCCAGCCTTCCCTGTCATGACAACTGTGGGAATATGTGACCTAGATGGCACAGACGCTATGCAGCAGAGGTTTGCCTGACCTGGACTGGACTTCATAAGCAAAAAATAAGCCTTGAGAGTTCAGCAATATCTGCTGTGGCAGCGAACATTAATTACTCTGATCGAAACATCATTCAGAAGAGCAAACTATACAACTGCTACTTAGAAGTGTTCTGGGCGAAAGCTGGAAACTGCATATGATGCTCTCTCATATTCCCTCCTATTTCGTGATTATGACTGTTGAATGAAAATACTCTTCTCCATTCAGTGAAGACTTTGATTGGCCATTGCTAATGACTACATAATTAATCTTCCAGTCTACTCATCATTTCTTTTTAATTTTATGACCAACTGTAGTCTCCTGTCTGACACTGGTTATCGCCTCCAAGGGGTATAGGAAGCTCTCCTCTGCTCTGTGGTATGGAGGTCACAGTGCAGACTCAGAAATGGTAATCTTTTCCTAATTCTGTGTCTCACTTTTTCTTGCCACCTATCGGAAGTGTTCCACCTGTACACCTACCTCTGATTATAAGCCTTTGGTGTTAAGGACCTGGAAGAGCCTGCTTCCAGGCCTCACATCTGTAAGTCACATATCCTAGAAATTTGGTATTCTCAAGTTTGAACTTCATAATTTTACATCAGATGCATAGTGTGTGAAAACAAGTGCTTTATAAAATCTAAGCAAAGACGGTATAAGGAATATTATTTGAATTAGCAAAATGGTATTTCCTATCATGAGAGTCACATGCTCTATTCACAACTATAGAGATAATGAAATAGTACTGGATATTTCTAGAAATTGCCTGAGGAAATATTGTACTAAAAATGCTTATTTTGTACTCCAGGTACTATAACCAAGTTTCTCTCTATTTGCATATGCTTGCTTGTAAACAGCACAGCTGCCTGGAAAAACATGAGTCCTGGGTTATATTTTTGGCTTTCCCTCTGTCTTGGTATTTTTTGAACCTGCAGTGTTGCATTCTTTTTTTTTTTTTTTTTTCATCCCCCCAGGTAGAGGAGGAGGACAATGCCTTAGGAACTATTTAAGGAAACAGTGTTACATAATCAATGCGAGGACTCCAGGACCTCCGTCTTTATTTCCCTTACTTAAGTACAAAATCATATTTTATCAGAACAAATAAGGTTTCTAACATGGGTGGAGGATGTCCCAGCTTGCCTGTAGTGAAATGGCTCTATATTTGGCATTCTGCAGGCCTCATTATTACACAATCATCTCTTCATAAGGAACACGTAAAGGAAGTTCACTGAGTACATTTCTAGTACAGGAGTTATTTTTAAGGTCAACCAGGGAGAATTTCAGGATGATAGTGAGGGAGACATACTGAAAATGTGTGACTCTGAGTAGAAAATAAGATCTGACCCACATAACAGAGTTACCTAAGAGCAGCTCCATTCACTAAACACCAGGTTTCCAGGAGACCTAGATTTTGAGCATCATACTTCCTCTCAGTCCCAGCAGGACTCCTTCAGGCCACAGAAACTTCTCCATATCTCAGTATATTCATCTCTAAAAATAACATATGCTAATTCTCTAGGTTCCGCGATGGATACAAGGATTAACTAAGTCATTTAGGTAAAGTACATTGGGTATATATGCTTTTTTTTTTAACATTTTTTTATTGATTCATTATCATTTTACAATGTTGTGTCAAATTCCAATGTAGAGCACAATTTTTCAGTTATACATAAACATACATATATTGTCACTTTTTTTTCTTTTTGCTGTGAGCTACCACAAGATCTTGTATATATTTCCCTGTGCTATACAGTATAATCTTGTTTATCTACTCTACAATTTTGAAATCCCAGTCTATCTCTTCCCACCCACCGCCCCCTTGGCAACCACAAGTTTATATTCTATGTCTGTGAGTCTATTTCTGTTTTGTATTTATGCTTTGTTTCTGTTTTTGTTTTTGTTTTTGTTTTTCAGATTCCACATATGAGCAATCTCATATGGTATTTTTCTTTCTCTTTCTGGCTTACTTCACTTAGAATGACATTCTCCAGGAGCATCCATGTTGCTGCAAACGGCATTATGTTGTTGGTTTTTATGGCTGAGTAGTATTCCAATGTATAAATATACCACCTCTTTATGCAGTCATCTGTTGATGGACATTTAGGCTGTCTCCATGTCTTGGCTATTGTAAACAGTGCTGCTATGAACATTGGGGTGCAGGTGTCATCCTGAAGTAGGGTTCCTTCTGGATAGATGCCCAGGAGCGGGATTCCTGGGTCATAGGGTAAGTCTATTCCTAGTCTTTTGAGGAATCTCCATACTGTTTTCCACAGTGGCTGCACCAAACTGCATTCCCACCAGCAGTGAAGGAGGGTTCCCTTTTCTCCACAGTCTCTCCAGGATTTGTCATTTGTGGATTTTTGAATGATGGCCATTCTGACTGGTGTGAGGTGATACCTCATTGTAGTTTTGATTTGCATTTCTCTGATAATTAGTGATACTGAGCATTTTTTCATGTGCCTATTGATCACTTGTATGTCTTCCTTGGAGAATTGCTTGTTTAGGTCTTCTGCCCATTTTTGGATTGCGTTGTTAATTTTTTTCTTATTGAGTCGTATGAGCTGCTTATATATTCTGGAGATGAAGCCTTTGTCGGTTTTCATTTGCAAAAATTTTTCCCATTCCGTAGGTTGTCTTTTTGTTTTACTTATGGTTTCCTTTGCTGTGCAGAACCTTGTAAGTTTCATTAGGTCCCATTTGTTTATTCTTGCTTTTATTTCTTCTAGGAGAAAATTTTTGAGATGTATGTCAGATAATGTTTTGCCTATATTTTCCTCTAGGAGGTTTATTTTATCTTGTCTTATGTTTAAGTCTTTGATCCATTTTGAGTTTATTTTTGTGTATGGTGTAAGGGAGTGTTCTAGCTTCATTGTTTTACATGCTGCTGTCCAGTTTTCCCAACACCATTTGCTGAAGAGACTGTCTTTATTCCAATGTATTTTCTTGCCTTCTTTGTTGAAGATTAGTTGACCAAAAGTTTGTGGGCTCATTTCTGGGCTCTCTATTCTGTTCCATTGGTCTATATGTCTGTTTTTGTACCAATACCATGCTGTCTTGATGACTGTAGCTCTATCGTATTGTCTGAAGTCTGGGAGAGTTATTCCTCCAGCCTCTTTCTTTTCCTTCAGTAATGCTTTGCCAATTCTAGGTCTTTGATGGTTGCATATAAATTTTATTATGATTTGTTCTAGTTCTGTGAAGTATGTCCTGGGTATATAGGCTTAAATACTTTTTTCACCCAGAAATCAGAAAAGGAAGATAAAATTGAGTCAGGATGGTATGGAAATATGACTGATTTTCATGTGGGGGCCATAGAATATGTCCCATGACTTTGTAGTTGTACTTGGCCTAGCACAGGTTATAACACTAATTAGGGACCTAGAGATTGACCTTTATAGTTAGTATAGAGGTCAACAATAGCCTGTATAAAAAGATTCTACCCAGCTTCAGTGGTGTAAGGTTGTTCTGTTGAGAAGATGGTTTTAGAAGCCAACCGGGAGGACTGCTCCTTGAGTTGGACCACATAGCCCTATGGCTCATACATCCGTGTGCCCATGAATATAAGAGGTCAAGAGTCTAATGCCAAAGATGTGGGTGTGATAAATGCTCTGGCCAAAGGAACAATTCAGAAATGTCTGAAGACATACAAGGGTAGGTACCTTCTCTTTCAATATATATTTATAGAGTATAATTTAGTGGCTAGACACTGGGCTCTGAAGCCAGGCAAGATTCCAATCTTCGTTCCTCAAATTACTAGCTGTCAAATCTTGGGGAAATTAGTTAGTCTTTCTTTGACTCAGTTTTCCCATGTGCAGGATAAGAAACTTAACCTGTCTTATAGGATTTTCAAGTATTACATGAGATAATTAACGTGTGCAAAATACTTAACCTATTGCCTGGAATATACTAAGTGCTTATAATAAATGCTGTTGACCTTGGGACATGTTAATGCCACCTGATTAAGATGTTGGGTTCACAGTTTAAAAAAATTGGGGGGAACACGTAAGTGAATAAATGAATGAATGAATGCATGAAGGAAGGACAGAAAACTTCTCTCTAGAAATACACTTTTAGGAGGTTAACGGTGACCAGTAACTTCTATTTACTTTGATCTGAGATGTCTCTGAAGATTAGACTAAATCATCTACGTAGTATTTATTGCCATAATAGCGTGGTATACTGAATATATTTCTTTCTGTTTTTAATATTTTTGCTTTCATATGAATTGAAGCTCAGCTCCCATTTTGAGCTGTGTACTACAATCACTTAACACTGTTGTTTTTAATTGGAAGTAATTCACTTGGTAAGTCTAAAGTAAGATAGAGAAGTGCAAGTGAGAAAGGCAAGGGAGGGCACCAGGCTAGAAATATTGCCCAAATGCTTATTTTCCCGTGTTGTAAGACTAATGACTAAGATCATCTCTTATATCAGTTAAGTGTTACAGTTGATTGGGAAACCACAAATGAATAATTTCTCTTTCGTGCAATTAAAATACCAACCTTAAGGCAACATTAGAATATTCTGCATAACATTTACTTCAGGTTTTCATGAGAGAGGGAAAAAAAAAAAACTTCATTTGATGCAGTTCCAAGGTCTGTCTTTCTTTCCTGCCAGGGTTTGAAATAACCTATATTTAAATGTATAGCAGTGTTTTCAGAGAACCACAGGCATAGAGAATTAGAAGTCTGTAACTGGAAGCATCTTTTGGGGTTGAGAAATGTAAGCTATTGTGAAAGCTCAACAATACATGTTGAAATAATTAAATCTTTTGGAAATGATTGAACTGGATGTTTTCAAATAAACAAATCTACATTTGTCATTCTGAATTCTTTTTTTGGAAAGATGGTGTGTCTCCCTCCTGTTTAGGTAATTAAAAATAGTCACCTGATGATCATTCATTATCAACCATTTTTGCACAGGGGAAAAAATGTTTTGGGGCTGAGACCTTGCTTGCAAAATTTCATCCCTCAAAGGAAGTCTTTCTCTAGAAGCTATTATTCACTATCCAAGTGGGATTAAAAGCATTACTTCACGCCTAAGAATGTGTTCACAGCACAGAGCGTCTCTCCCTTGGTGGCTAGGTTCCAGTGCCTGCATTTTATGTAGATGCCATGCACCAATCTGAAAAGCTGGACAGTTTCCAGTGGCATTAGGGTTTGGGAGAAGAGCTGTTGCTCCTCAGAACTTTACTTCTCTTATGAATGTTATTGTCTCCATTTATTTTAATGCAATGAGTGGGAAAGAAGATGGGAATAAAATACATACACAGAAGCCTCTATCTAACAGTCCTGTTGGTTTGGGCATCACAAAAAAAGGCACAGGAAAACCTTTGAGAGTTTAGAGCCTGCTGCGTGAGAGAGATAAAAGTAGAAACAGCAAATTGGCTCCAATACAAATGGCAGGTGCATTTGTTCACTGGAGGCAAGTTGGCAATTTAGTTTTCAATGACCAGCTTGTCTCTCTAAGGTTCACCTTTTAAAGTCCTCCCTTTTGCCCCCAACTTACATCGCCAAAGCTCTGCGTCATCTTGAGTGCCCATGCTCCAGGTAACAATGACTCTTTACCCTGTTTCTTTTTGGAAAAAAAAAGAAATGTACTGGTCCTCTTTTCTGCTTATTGGGTATTGGAATTCAAAAGAAAGAAATGGAAAATTTGCTGAAGCTAGCACAGTGGAACAGCATACCCAGAGAGAAAGCAAATGTGTGTTATGTATGGATGGTTCTGTTCTATCTCTACAAACACAAACTGATGGGAAGGGAACTCGCCAGCAAAACACTGGGTTTCTGACCTCTCTCCAGCATTTCCATGGAAAGCAGAGAATTCAAAGCCATTGTCCCTGCTGCCAGCATGGGATTTAAGAGATGGAGGTCAAAGGAGAAGGATTCAGAATGGAGAGGCTGATGAGAGCAATCTGTCTTCACTGAAAGGAGATGGAGAGAGGTGACAGTTATCCAACTCCCTGCCTTAGATAAGCAAGGAGAAATGACTGCTTTCTGGGTACAGCTCAGCTGAACAAAAATCCATTCACCTTCTCTTTACATAAAAGCACACGTAACTGAAATATATATGACATACATGCCAACCATTGCTTATTTTTGTACCTACCATTCTTATTGGTTGGTCCTTCATCTCTATGTTTCCATCATTATTAACTAACTCAGAAATTCCTCTTTTGAACATCTTTGGGAGAGATGGAAAAAAATCACAGTAGGCTCTTCCATGAGAACTTCATTTTAGAGATTCTGAAGTGTATGAAGTGAACAAGGTCACATGATTTTAAGGCCTATTCTAGTCAACAAAATAGCAAATTGATCTTGGGCAGAAATCAAAAGAAAAGTGTATAACAAATAAGTGATTTCTGAATTGCACAGTTGTCTTCTAATGAACATCAATTTATCAAATATGCTGTCCTAGGTTTAGCTGGAAATTGATGAAACAAGGCTATCTCAAAACTGTTGCTCCCCTCTACGAAATTAAAGGCCTCTGAGTTTAGGCAGGTGAACAGAACTCCTATTCAAAATTCAGTTTGCAAATAAATGACTGAACTGAGTGTCCCCTGGGATGGGGCTTCTTCTGTCTATTCCTACAGTGGAGGAAGAGGGGACAAAACTTAAATGTTTCACTTTTCCAATGGCATTGATCATGCCGCAGAAATGTGTACCGTAAAGAAGGAAACAGTAGAAATAGCGGTAGAAGCTTACATGGATACCAACAGAGACCTCTCGGTACTCTCAATAGACAAACTCCTGGGATATTTTATTTTAATTCAGCAAGGAGGAAACAAAGGCATGCGTACGTTTTGAGCTCCACAAAAATAAAGTATATGAAAGTGAACTTTGACTTCCAAATGGAATACATTGTTCCATATAGCAAATTGTTCTAAAACTTCATGAATGGGGAGGCATTTTTCTCTATGAATATAGTTGGAGCACTAACCTATGCTTGAAGTAAACTATATTATTTGTTTTTTTCTTGCCATAGACCGCTACACATTGCTACAGTAGAATATACATGTATATATACACACATATTACATATATAATTTAATTAGATTTATTGAAGTTGATTGTATATTAAGTTTAGGGACAATGTTAGGTAATGAACAGGACCTTCACTGCCTAAAAGATGGTGTCAACCATTCTGAAGTGTGTGACTATGAAGTTCACGATTACCTATTCTTCTGTTCCTGCTGTGAGAAGATGTGAAGGGATATGATAACAACACCTAATGTTTACTGAGCACTTACTAAGTGTTTAGCACTCATGAATTCACTGAATCTCTCCCTTCTGGGAGATAGGTGCCATTACTAGTTCCCTTTTATAGATGAGGAAACTGCTTATTAGAGCCATATAAATAGCTAGGTTCCTGCTAGAAGCTCCAGGAGGATAATGTTCCATTGTCTTTCTTCTCAGTCTCTCCCTGATCTGCTTGGAAATGATTTTCTTTCCTACACAACTTTCTAGTGCAGGGCTTCTCGAGCTTGGCATTACTGACATTATGGGCTGGATAACTCTTTTTCTGTGGGAGTTGTCCTATGTATTTATAGAATGTCAAGCAATATCCTGGCCACCATCCACTAAATACTAGTAGTTCCTTCCCCTCCCACCCTCCAGCCAGTTACAAACGCCAAGAATGTCTTCAGACATTGCCAAATATCCCTAGAGGGCAAAGCTACCCTGGGTTGAGAATCACTGCTCTGGAGGGTTGTATTAGATAGACTAGGAAGGGCAATGATCTACCAGGCTGCAGGCAACTGTAGATGGCATCGCCTCTCTTTCTCAAAGACAATGGTAGCTCCCACAACAGAAGGCTTGCCCCTAAAATGAAATCACTCTTGTGTCTCTGGACCAAGTGTAAAATTAGCTATGGAACCAGGTTTGTAAATGGCTCTGAAAAGCTATTAATTTTATTCCTTGGGATGCTGTTCTTCTTAAAAAAAAGTAATAAAAGGATGGTTTCAACTATTTCCATTCCTTTTTACTTTTAAAACATGCATCTCTGGATCTGCATCCTTTTTTAATAACAAATTAATTAACAAATTAAAAATGTAATGTATGTTCTTCCAGAAGGTTCTACGACAGCCTTCTGTTTACCTTCTTCCATGTAGAATGTGAACCGCGAGGATGCTGGCAGGCTAATACATAATTATTAGAGTCAGTTTAATGCCAAAGACATGAAAAGGTTGCTTCTATTTGTCTACTCTGCTTGAGAGAGAAGTGATGCTGATATCCACCTCACTCAGAGCAGATGTCACCTCAGCACAAGGCAACAAAATGATACTTCCTGGGTGGTGAAGCAGCATCACAGTGTGAAATACTATCCAACAAAACTTACCAGGAACACCACTAAGTTATCTTGCTGCTATGCAAAGCAGACCTGCCCATAACACCTGGCCTGTGTACAAATGGCTCTTTAGGATTGGCTGGAAAATGGAAAGAATCCATCCTTAATGTCTTTCTACTTAGGCTTTCAAAGTTTCCTCTACTTTACTTTCCTGACCCCTCTTTACCAACTTAAGACAAATGCCATTCCTCTTTTAATTCCAGTATTCCCAAGTAAGAATGCTTGAGCTACATGGACAGATAGAATGTACTCAGGGGAAATGCTCAGGGTTGCCTACCTGGCAGTGTGTCATGTCCTGCGAGAAATGCTGTTCTGCTTTCAGGATGGAAAGCAATGGGAATAATAATATGTAAATTGATGTATCAAGATTTCTGAAAGCTCAGCATTATTTCCCATTGCCCAAAGATTTCACCTCGCCTTATTAACTATTCTAACAACCCTGCCTTTTTTTTTGTTTGTTTGTGTAATTCTTGTTTCCTCCCATTTAGCACATAGAAAAAAGCATTAGTAACACTCTTGGTTTTAAATGAACCCTATTAATATCCCCCTGTGCAAGGGACTCTGGGATAATTTTGATAAATGTGGCCATGAAGCTGATCTGACAGAGCTGAGTGTGATGTTTGTGTGTTCATGGGGAACTGCTTCATGCACAGAACAAGGACAGACTGAGACAGCAAGTCTGGCAGGTCTCTATTTCTGAGCCACAGCTTAGCAACCTAAAGTAGAAATGTAATTGTACTAAAAAACAAAAAACTAATACAAAACAGAACAAGCGATCTTTATGAAGATAAAACAAACCCCACTACATTCTGATTAGTTCTGATGAGGAGGTTATTCACATACCAGAATCCTCAGTTCTCCCAGCCCTGATTGGCCAGACCAGAAAGCTGCACAGGAGGGTAATGAGAAGAAAACCTGTGTATACAAGGGAAGAGGTGAGCATGCGGGGCTCAGACTCCATTTCTCTCTATGTCCCCTGGCAGTGGAAGTTGCCCCTGAGAGACTACATGCCTTGCAAGTGGGATTATATTTTCTGGATGGAAGGTGGGGAAAAAAAGTCAGGCTGCCATTTCTGAAAAAGCTTAACTATAGATGTCAGAAGTTCTTGGGTATAGGAATTATTTCACATACATGAGTTGCCTGGAGAGAGCCTCACAAAGGTTGTTAGCCTTAAAGCCTTAAAAAAAAATACATAAATAAGTGCTATGGCATCGAAGGATTATAAGCAGCAGAAAGATGGTTATTAATTACGCTAAAGGATCTTCTAGCCTAAGAACAATGAAACCCCAAATATGGGGGCACAGAATAGAAGAGACAAAATTTAACTTCTTTCTACAACTGCCTCCAAGTATTTCTCTTTTTTTCTCTTAAATATTTTATTAATTTTTATTAGGAGATTAGATTCTATTTTGGGAACCAGTGACCATTTTCTCAACACAAAAGTACAGAGATAATCACAATGAGTGAAGAGAACATTGGCAGGAAACAAGCAAGAAGTGAAGGTAATAAAGGTGGTGTTTGGGGATCATATTTTGGCAGGAGATAGCAAACATGATGGGAGAATATGATAACAGTGTAAAAAATGTGTAGAACCACAGACAGCTCAGAATGCTTGTTCTTGGGGAGGACATAAAAAAGGCACAAAAGTAGAAATTCTTCACAAATTGGATATTCCTTAAGTGTTTCAGAGAAGCAGAATGGAATGGTTGATGGCTATCATTTATTGAGTATGTACGATAGTAGCAAGCCTTATTCTTAGAATGTCTTATTTAATTACCAGATTCTTTTTGAGATTAAACTCACTTTACCTATAACTAAACTGAGGCTCAAAGATATTAACCATGCTGCAAAATAAATGGTGTCACACTCAAAAGGCAAAAACCCAGGCTCAAGGATAGGGCTCCCAAAGTCCCATAACCTACAGGGTCCAGGCCTGCCTAAATTCAGAGTAGAAACTCTTTTTCTCCACTTACCCATGTTCTTCACAATTTGACACTTGTATTATAGATGAGAAATAGAAATCCCTTCTGATAGGCTATAAAGTAAGTGTGTTGCTACCCAAGCCATTCTTCATCCATATAATTGTTAGCTTTTAAAGAGTCATACAATGCAACACTATTAACATAACAATCCTCGGAATTTAAAAGACATGACAAAGCTGTCTTTTTTTTTTTTTTTTTTGAAACTGACACAGCTCTTATCCTGGGCTGCATTGCCTTTGGGGTCGATGCAGACCTCCTGTTCTTAACTTGGTTGCTGGGAGTTTGCACCTGGTAGCAGCATTTCCATCTGGAGATTCGATCAGAACCCATTAAGCACTGAGGTAGACTGCCTGGAAGTGGAAAATATGGAGCAGTGAAGCTCAGCTTGGGCTACATGAATTCACCTTCGGAAAAAAAGAAACAGGGAAAAAAAAATACTGCCCAAGAGCAATTGTTCCTGCATAGCAACTCTGGTCTAATTGATTTGGACACCACAGCTAATTTTCCCTCCGACATCTGTTAGTACACATTAGTGGATGTCGTTAGGTAGGAAGGCGCAGATTAGATGTGGAGCAAAGCTCAAAGGCCCTGGTTTGGGAGACTGGAGCAGACGGAGGAATGACAACATATAGAGTCTGCCAGTCCCCCAACAGGGCCAGATACTTCTGTGGTAGCCACTCTGAAAGGAAACAGTAATGGCTGGAAAGCCATGGCAGTTGTGCATAACAGTCTGATCCTTTTTTGTGTTTGCCCAAACAGTAAGTGTTTTTTAAACTTCCAAGGGCAAGAGAAAGGTGCTCCAGACATCAACACAGCCAAAACAAATATGAAATACGGATAAGCACTGTCAATGCTCCTTCTCTCCACAGGTCTATTTCATTCTTGTATTTCAAGCATGGCATTGCGGCGATGACTCCAGGGCTCGCTCATACATGAGTCAGGCAGCTGATAAAATGCTGGTCAGGTCAGACTTGTCCAAATCATCTCCCATTGCAAAGGGCTGAGAAATAAGTCCTGTTTTATTTATTCTTTCTTAGGCAGCGGTTCTCGGATACTTAACTGATGTCAGAATGCAGTTTCTATCCTTTGGGACATGTTTTGCAGTTGAGCAAGTCAGAAAAATCATCTGATGCCCTCAAGGAAATCCTCCTCCACAAGCTGGTCTATACCGATGACTACTTTCGCAATGAATACATTTAAAAGATTATGATCCCCTTTCAGAAGCAGTACAATGTTATGCCTTGCAAATAAGCTAGAGAAAGAAAAGGCTGCATCTCAGTCCAAAACAGAAAAATCCTACATACAGGCAAGTGCTTCTATCAGTAATATAGACAATCTTTCCCTCACAGCTCCTGGCAGCCATTATAACATATGCCTCTAATTATTTCACTCTCTTCTGAAGATCTTTACTCACCCTAGCCTGCAAGATATAGTCAAATATCCTTCACAGCGTGTTTAAAGCTCACACACTCTGTCAGCTGATGATTCCAGCTTCAGCTCCCCAAATTCCAATATTCCTCTGACTCCATTTCAAATGGACCATCCTGAACATCCCAGCCATTTCTTTGCCTGTATGTTTCTTCCTTTTGACTCCCTGGACAACTCTGGCTTTTTTTCAAGGCCCTGCCCCACATCTCCTCCTTAGTGAAACCTTTCTCATGTTCCAGTGAGAGGGTCATTTCCTCTCTGTGTGTCAACTGGACTGTCCTCATGTTTCCATAGATTTTATCACCCATCATACTTTTTTGTTTGCAATTCTATTCTTTCTTCTCCTCAACTTCCCTCCTTGGCATCCACACAAATATCTAGTAGGGCTATGTTATTAGTCACCTTTGAATTTCCAAAATCTGGCATAGGGTAGGTCCTTAATAAATATGTGCTGAAAGGATGAATTTATAAATAAACTTTGCCACTGAATATACTGTTTTGGTAGCAGTTAGTGGAGTGGTTCATCGCTGGAGAAGAGTATCAGTGACAGGACTTCAGAATGACCGGGCATCTTTTACTTGGCAGAGTTGACCAACGTATCCAATATGAAGAACTTTGTTACGTATGAGCACTCTTTACATAAGATGGCAAAGAAAGAATCACCCAGTCACCAGTTTAACAAGGGAGGAGTATTTTGTGCAGTGCAGTTCTGAGGACTAAATTATGGTATCTGAGACCCTGAAAAATGATGAAATAAAGTGGGGTGACAAGAGATAATGCACAAAGTACCTGCAGAAGCATATCTCTGAATAGTGTGACTTAGCTATGGACTGCCCTCCAGAAGAAATATAAAATATACAGAGTTACATTACTTACATGGTGACTAGATCAAACAAATATAAATGTCACAATACTCTTTTCTGTAAGTTGGTTTTGCTTCCACACTACCTTAAGGATGGGACAGGGGAGAACCAAACTGAAGTGGTTACTTAGCACTTATTATATATCAGGCACTATGTCCAGTCCTTTCACGTTGTTTTAGATAAGGTATTATCATCCCCATTTAAAAGGTTAGAAATTGAGGTTTAATGAAATGATAAAATTCATCCAAGTCCCAGATCTAAAGATACAGTACCTAAATCAAACATGGTTTCAAAGCCATGACTCTTTTCACTATGTAATAACTTCCTATTTATTTTCTGCATTATAATATGAGGTAAAATAAAGTGTGACACAGAGAGGACACAGGAATTAAAGATAAAGAAGGCTGAGACACTACTGGAATAGAAAAAGTGAAAGGCAGCGCAGAAATGGATGAGTTGAAATTCTCTGCTGTAAATCTTGTGGGAGCTCAAGTTCAGTTGAGCACAGAGCCTCCTCTTGGTTCACTCTCAGATGATGATTGAGAGACGATAAATTCAGTGTGTGCGTTATAGAGGACTGCAGTGCCCTGCTGGTGCTTGAAGCCAGGGGTGTCCATCTGTCCTAGCTTTAATGGGATTGACCAGGCTTTGCTATCTCTGCTCTCTGCCAGATAGAATCAGAAGGCATCAGTGTTAGTAATTTGGGAGCAGTTTTTGGCTATGTAAGTGGCTGTTAGTAGAATTTATGGACAGTAAAGCTTGATTCAGGGCCAGCCTGTAGCAAAACCTGGGAGCGGACAGTTCATCTTCTCTACATTCATAAGTGTTCCATTCTTCCCAGTGACCATTAGTCAGGAAAGAAAGTATTTGAAACATCCCAGTAATTTGTAGCAAGACATTGATGGCATCTGCTACCTCTCTCCTCCACCCTCTCCCAACAAAAAGGTGTCTGCCTTTTAAAGTCTGTCTTATGTTCTGAGACTGTAAAGTAAAAGAGGTTGCAATAGGGTGCTTACTTCTGTAAGCATCTTCGCTGACTACTCACAAAGCTGTGATGATTATTTTTCCTTTTGTTGACGGGATATGAGGCGCCTCTAGCTGCCTCATCTATTTCCCAACTTCTATTTTCTTGGCTCAATTAACCATTCTTTTTTTTTTTTTTTTCTGAAGAAGGATAATTCTGGATGCATAAAAATGCATTTTTAATATCAATGATCAGCCTTCAGAAATTAGATTAAAATACCAGTGTTTTCACTTTCTATTTCTATGGCATGTATATTTTAACCAACATCAGTTTTTGAACCAAAGCAGACAGCAAGGTAGACTTAGCTACTATATATGTTTTTTATTTGAGGAAAAGTCAAAGGTCCTGCTTATTTATCCTACTTAACAGAGAGTCTGTCTCTTTAAACAAAAGATAAAACGCCCGGTGCAGGTCAGGGATTATTCTTTGCACTGAATAGCTTCCATTTGTACACTCCCTCCCAACCTAGATTCCCTGTGCTCTGTGCCCTGGAAAGCTGACCATATGAATTATGTCAGTGGCATCCTTGCTTCTGGCTTCCAGTTGGTATTGGCCGGTGAGGAACATGGCTGAGAGATTTGAAAGACGGAGGAGACCTCCGTCTAGGCATTTATTGCCCTGGTTCCTGCACCCGTGTCTCCATCTGCTGGCTGCAGTATCCTACCACAGTCCCAGCTCCTGTCAGAGGCTTCCAGCACACAGATCTCTCTTTTTCTGGCCTCTGTTAACTGCTCCTTCCCCATTACCTTTGTCAGACCCCCTGGTGATAACAGTTTCCTGAAGTTACTAGCCCTAGGGCATTGCATTATCCCTGTGATTTCCTTACCCCTGCCTTTTGCCCAAATATTAAAAAAAATTCTCTATTAAACTCCTTTGGAATTATCCAATTGGAGTGTGCCATCTGTTTCCTACAGGGACCCTAACTGATAAAGCTCTATAACTCAGATTTACCTTTAATCTGAAACCTGAGAATGGTCCTTGGGGAAATTAGAAAAAAAAAAAAATGTATCCACTAAGTCACAGGGTTGAAAATGGGCAGTTCAGCCTAGAAAAGCACCAGGAAACCAGACGAATTTCCCATGCCAGATACTCGCCATTATAATGTGGCTCACAGTCACCTACTAAAGCATGCTTCTCAGCCAAGGTTTTAATAGCAAAATAAAAGGTCTGGAGTCGGCTCTGCTCTCCTCAGGCCACGGGCATATTTCCCAGTTAATTCTAAATGACTTCTTTTTTAAAAGATCCAAAATATGAGTTGCTGTGAAATGCTGTCTTTTTTCCAACAGCCATAAAATTTATTCGTATCAGCAGTGTGATCAATGGCATCTTGGGAAAGATACACTATGCCTTGGAAGGCCACAGTGCAGGGCACACTGGAGTGCAGGATTCTCACAGGATACCCTGGAACAATTCCAGAAATTCCAGGAAGGTGTTAAATAATTTTAAAAAGTACACAAGTCCTTGAAATGGTGACAAAAGGAAATCTTCTACGACTGCCTCCAGCAGAGACCTGGTGGGGTAGCAGTAAGGAACATATTTGGGAGCCTCATTTTCCCTTCCCAGGGTATGGGATATGCAACTGGGAAAAATAAAATAAAATAAAGAGCTTCAGCACCTGGCACAGCTCGGAGCTGTGAATCATCAAGGCCAGCCCAGGAGCAGCAAGGTGAATGACAGTGACCTCCCTTGTCAGGTTTTAGCCTCCTATACATTTGGCACGAAAAATGGGGGTTTAAAATAGCTTTCCTGCAGGTTCCATGTGACTTGTCACTGGACCCAGACAGCACAAAAGGGCTGATTAGTGAGGAAAAAAAGAGAATCTTCTCCTGAGATGACTTCCAAAAGCTGCTTCTTGCAGCACAAATCTCCCTTTGAAAATGCAGAACTTGCTGGGAAAGGCAGCAGCATTCTCCCCTCCAAATGACAGAATTTTGCTTGAAAATCCTTTTCTTTTTTATGATGATCACCTTCCAGCTCCAATAGTCTTTACTTGAGGAGGAAATGGAAATTCAAAAGACATACTTTCCCCAAAGCCACTGCCCCAGCCTTCTTTTCCACTGGCCTTCAGCAAAGAATCCAGCCTCTTCTTTGCAGAGAGCTGTGAACAATGACTTCCTGGCCAGCTCTGGCTACCAGCAGAGCCACAGGCAGGTCACTTCTTCTTTGGGTGCCGTGCAGAACTTGACGAAGACCCTGTTCATGTCCGGGCTGCCAGTTGAGAGGCACTGGTAGGTGCTGATCGCTGAAATGGCGCTGGAGGCTGGGGAAGGGAATGATTCCATTTTCCTCACCTGATGAAGTAAAATTGCTCCCTAGGGGGATACAAGTGGGACAGCTGCCGTCCTGCCACCAGCTGCTAGAGAACTGCTCGCACCCATTTGTTCTTTAACGTTGGGCAAAGCATAGGAAAACAAGGGGAAGTGCTGAGATGTGAACTAAGGTAAAGAAAACAGAGGAAGGTGGGATTTAAAAGAAGAAAAAGGGGTGGAAGGGAGAGAAGCCATGAGCTGAGGAGTTGCCACTCCAGGCTGGTCAGTGATCCAAGTACTTCAGGATGGTGGGTAGATGGTCAATAGTGGATGCTTCACAAGGATGCCCTGACTGATAATTTATGATTGTGGACAAAAGCCTCTGTGCACAGAGCTGGCAATGAAGAGAAAGGAGAAGAAGAAGAAGAAGGATAATGAAAGAAGGAGAAGACAAAGAGGAGGAAGAGGAGAGAAAGAAAGACAGAGACAGATGGAGATGGAGATAGAGACAGAAAGAGGTGGGACAGAGATAGAGATAGAGATATAGACAGAGATGGTGAGAGAGATGGGAGGAGGAAGAGGAAAGGGAAAGACAGAACATACATCATAATTAAAAACTTAGAGGAAAATAGAAGAAACATGGCATGTGGCTTTTGTTTTATTTCCCTCTTATTCTATCAAACATCTTGAGTTGTAGCTTTTACAAATAAGTACTTATTTTAAATTAAGGAATTGTTCATATAGAATTTACAGTCTCTGTATAAATTTATTATAAAGTCTTCCTCCCAAGACTTGTACAAAAAACTGAATGGCTTTATATGCCTCTAAGTCTCTGGTAGGTGGACACTATGCCAATGAGGCCAAGAAGTTCAATGTTAAAGGAGGCTGAGGCAACAAGACAAGACATTCTGCAAGAGTTCTAGTGTTGAAACGCCCCTTAAGAAGAAATTATTCACCTGCTAGCTACTAGTTCCCAGGCATTTGGGCTCCATTACCCAGGACATTGTTTTCAGAGAGGGTTCACACTCGTACACTCCGGTAGCAAACAAGTCAGTATGATGTTGTGCCAGATGCTCATGTGCTCCCAGACCTATTTCACATCTCATTGCTTAGCTGGATGGGATTTGATTGTACATGCTCTTTGGCCTCTCTAACCTGGTGGAGGGAATCATCCAGTTCTGAAGCAAAACTCGGTTTCATTAAAGGAAGCAGAGTAGAATGCAGAGTGAAAAGACTGGAAATGAGATCAGGGTAAAGTATCTCTATTTATAAGTCATCTTGGCTCTGACTTAGTGGAGAGGAAAGGAGGACAGTCACTCTGAAGCCCTGTGGCACTGTCCAACATCTGTTGCTCCTTGTCACCAAAAGTAAAAATTCTTAATTTACAACTCCAAGTATTGATCTTCATATTATATTTGAGAACGATATATTCCAGTCCCAGATCTGCAGCCCTGACTACAAAGGTCAAGTGTTCCATTCAATTAGATCATGTTTATTGAGTTTCTAGCTCAAGGCACTTTGAAGAGAAATAGGCAATTTACTCATGATTTTTTCCTACACTCAGTGTTCTTACAATCCAGAGACAGAAACAGGCATATAGACAGTGATATACCAATAAAATCGGTGATGCTATGGAATAAAAACAACAAAATAAAAGAGTTTTGAGGAAGGAGAGATCATTTATGGTTGCTGGAAAAGTCTCTTTGAGGAGATAGCATTTAAGACGAACAGCAACATTGAAGAACATCAAAGGGGAGAAGAGGAAATTCTAGGTTGAGGAACACTTTGTGTAAAGGTTCCAGGGCAGCGAAGTCCAAGAGTTGTCCAGAGACAGTTTTCCAGACAAGTAGTTTGATAAGACTGACATATGGAGATTCTAAGTAAATGTAGTAAGAGACATGATTGGAATGTCAGGTTATAGGAAATTCATGGGAAAGATGAATGTCAGGCTAAAATGTGGTACTTTATTAACAGGTATTAGTCACTAATATGGAGTCATTCAAGTGTTTCTGCATAGAAGAGTAACAGACAGTAGTGTGCTTTTAAAGGCAGCTTGAATAGCGAGATGGATTGGAGGGTTTAGATTAGAGACCATTGCTGAATCTGCTTTTCTTTCAATCCAATGCACTTAATGTTTCATTTTTGAACACTGTGTTCATTTCCTATTGCTGCTATAACAAATTATTATAGACTTGGTGGCTTAAAGCAGCACAAATCCATCTTTTTTACAGTTTTAGAGGTCAGAAGTCCAAAATGGGTCTCACTGGTCTAAAATCAAGGTTGTGGTCCTTCTGGAGGCTCTAGGGAAGAATCCACTCCTGGCCTTTTCCAGCTTCTAGAGGCTGTCCACGTTCCTGCGATCCTGGCCCCGCTTCAGTTTCAGTATCAGCAGCGCAGCATCGTCAAATCTCTCTCTTCTCCGATTGTCTGCTTTCATCATCACATCTCCTCTGACTCATTTACGAACCCTTGTGAGTACACTGGGCCAACTTGGATAATCCAAGATAATCTCATCCCAAAGCCTCAAATTTAATCACTTCTGAAAAGTCCTTTTGGCCTGTGAGAGAACATATCACAGGCTCCCAGGATTAGGATGTGAACATTTTAGAGTAGAGGCATTATTGGCCTACCACAGACATACTTAGCTCAGAGTATAAAGTATAAAAGGAGAGGATGGGGTGTGATGCTCCCAGCATGAACTCCTAAAGACCTGCCCTGGATTGCAGCCAGTGAAACTGGCCCTAACCATAATTTCTCATTGGTGGATCAAAATAGTCTGGGAGGAAAGGGCTTCAATTAAAAAAAACTCTGTTGTCCCACCTATATACTCAAGTCATTTTGCGTTAACATTTCTGATCAACACTGAATAAAGATTTAACAAGAATATAAAAAATGACATTCACATAATGTCATGGAAAAAGTAGAAAAATAATTTTTGCAGAAAAATAGATTACATGTTTGGAAAACCAAGATCATTCCCCTGCTTTTGCCTGAGAAATTAGCAACAAAGAATCTGACGTTTATAGTTATATTATGACCATGTGGTGATGTCCTGTTCCAAGATCATAGAAAAATAGTGCTGTTTCTTTGGGCTACTCCTTTCTAAGATTTGGAGCTCCAAAAAGTTTAGTTATTTTCTTCTTATTCTCTATTATATTTTCCATGTTCCAGGAACATGAAAATATATTCTAAAATATGAGTATAGACAATATAAGAATGTAGTACAAAGATTCGCGGTCTGGGAAACAGGGAAACACTGTAATTGTCCCTGATTTGCTGTATAAATAGGACCAGCCTAATAAACATTACTGTGCCTCAATTTTCCTGAGTGTTACTCAGGTATTAAAAAATACTGGTTCTAGGTATGGTACGGAGATGTTGTGGGATGAAAAGAGATACTGTTTGTGAAAACCCTTTGAGTAAGCTTCAAAGCTAATGGCAGTTACTGTCCATTCATTGACCACATGCAATTGTCATGCACCGTCCCATACTGGGGATACAGAGAGAGTAACGTGGCCAAAGCCAAGAGTAGACGAGCGTGACTTGGAAACAAGTATAGTAAATTGTGATCATTGCCATAAGAGACATATAGAAATTGTGTGTCCACTTACTTTATTTGGTAGCTGAACGGTTAGAGAGGAACATGATAATGTGAGGCATCTATTTAGAATGATGCGGGCAAGTGTTCTCTAGAAATCAAAGGGGTTCCAGCCTTGGGAAGATATCGGTATACTTCACATACAAAACAGTGTAAATGACTGCATTTGGCAGTGTCTTCAGCTCACAGTAACCTAATGGAGAGGAACAGGGCTCTTTGGAACTAACTGCTGACCACATTTCTCAGTCCTGACTCACCCTTGGACCTATTTCAGGCTCAGTCATATTTGTCATTCTTCAAACGCGTGTGGAAGAAGTAAAATGTGGTTGGAGAAAAGTGACAGTAAATTCCATATGCTTCCTTTTAAAATCACTTATATAGCAAATCTGCTTAGTCTACAAGTCAGGAGAAGATTTCTCGAGCTAAGGTTGCAAATTCCATGTAGGTTCTGAAATTCTGCCTGTTCTTACTTCATCATTATTTTCAAAGGGTTTGCAGTAGGAGTACATCTAACATTATAACTAAGCAAAAGATGGAAAAAGAATCCTGTTTTATGTTTTTTTTTCCCCCATAGCTTTCTTGATTTGATAGGACTACTGAAGAAGCAACCACATGAAGCCTGGGGCTTGCCTTTTATAAAACAATATTTCTTATTCCATGATTACAAAGGAGGATGTTAGCTCTCCATCCTCACTCTGATATGGATTTTCTTTTTTATTTTCATCTCTGGGATGTATACCTGCCTCAAGAGGGAGTATAAATTAGAGGACAGAATTGTCATATAATAACAATATCATGTTTTGCATATTAACACAGAGACAGTCTACTTGATTGAATGCGTCACCAGGCTGCGTCTTTCTTATATTGGGAATGAATAAAACTGGATCATCCACATTCCTATCCCTTCTCTTCCATGACCAAATAAACATGTTGAACTAGTCTGGATAAAGTGAAATCTGGTACAGAACTAACCAATTCGGGGAGGAATATAAACCACAACTGAAAATGTGATTCCAACAGATAAAATGACCTAACTAGCCCAGATGTATCATAATTGTACTTATTATTAATAGAAAGCAGAGAGCACAATATACTGTATAATGATATAAATCAGAAGCAAACATTCTTCAAAAAAAGACTAGTTCTAATGAACTCTCTGAGTCTAAAAGTTATTTTTTTAAAAAAAGTTATCTTCAGGTTTAGAAAGGCAACTCTATAAAATATGATTTCTGCATTCCTCGCCTCCACTTGCCATATTTTCTATGCTCTGTCAACGTCTCCTTCATCTGCCAGAGTTCCCAAGTGCTTACAACATCGCTTTTTTTTCCTGTTATTGGAGGAAACGTAACCAAGAAACAAATCCTCACCAAGGCATTAGGGATCTAGATACACCAACCCATGGATAATTCTTATTCATTGATTTGCAGATTCACTAAATGAATCTTCAGTGAGTATCTACTACATTCTGAGCAGTAGCCAAATAGGACATTTATAAAGTGAACAATAGAGAAATAGCCTGATGTGCAATATAAAGGGATGTATAGTAAAACTGAGCTATGAAGACTTCTGGGTGTAGCCTCTATAAAGTTAGTACACATTATTCATACCAAACCCTGAGCTTGGCCACAACACCTGCTGAGACCTCTTCTGAACACATTTCCCACTAAAGGTCAGATCCATTGATAGTCTTTTATTTGTGATGCTGCAAACCCTCTGGGTCCTAGCACTTTGGACACTGTTTTGCTTACTGGCACTTTTATCAATAAAGCAAAGATGAAACAGGCAAGAAACTCCAATAAGTCAACCAGGTACTAGATCATAGGCAAGAGGACTTCAGTACGTAAAAGGCCATTTTGGTATTTTTAGTTATACAGACATATGTGATTTATCTTCACATAGAGTTAGCTTTTACTTTTTATTTGCCTATACTCTTTTCTTTACAGAATTGTACCTACCTGCTGGGGCTACTGTACAACTGATACAGTGTTCGTCATCTGGCTCAAGCTTGCCAGTCAGAACACTGTTTCCCTTAGAGAGAGTGCTTGGTTAACGAGTGGGCATGTGACTGTAACAGGACCAATCAGAGTCTTTCTTTTCATGGCTGAAATGGCTGGAGAGGAAGAAAGAGAAGGAGGGAAGAGGTGAGAGAGAGAGAGAGCGTGCTTGCAGGGTCACTTTTCCATTGTATGTAAAAACCCCGACTAAAAATAAGGTCAGCACTGAAGAAGTCATAGCCAAGAGGTACAGAAACAAATGGAATACTTATGACATCATTTGAACTTCTGGATCCAACCATGCCTGAAGTTAAACCACCCTTGTGTTTCCCAGTTACATGAGTCATACCTTCTCCTTTCTACTTAACTTATTTTGATATGAGTTTTTACCACTGATTTATTCATTATAAAAAATAAAGGACTATGGCTATGGTCTGAACATGAACACACACATACACATACACATATACATATGCATATACACTGATGAGCTGATTTAAATAAAATAGAATTGATTTGACAAAATGAATCTGTTTTGAGGTAAAGGGCATATTGTTTGTACTTACATCTTCCATGTCCTGTGTTAACACATTTATTTGAGAATAAATGACCTTTATACCACTGAAACTGTAATGGGGTAGCATGGTACAGTGGGAACAGAATTCTGCTGGGAGTTAGAAGGGACAAAGTCAGCTGAACCATCTACAGTCAATATGTTTTACTTTTAAAATCAGAAAAAGAATGAAGGCAGATCTATTTTGGAAGTGAATCAAGAAGGTCTGGGTGCTAGATTCAATTCTGCCACAAGCTGGCTCTTTGATTACAGTTTCCTCCTTTCTAAAATGAAGGGTGGGCTGGAGCAGTGGTTTTCACACTAGAGTTGGTGATCCCTAGGCATTTTATGGAGCAACTTGAGGAGTGGAATGTGAGATGGGGCAACAAAGTAGGGCTCCCATACCCTTCCACTTGCTTTCTATAAGAGTTCTAAACATATCTCTTATCTACTAAGCTTGAACATCAGCTTGAACTGAAGAGTTTCTGTGATTTAAAATTTGCAGAGGAAGAGTTAAAAACTACTGGGCTTAATGGTCCCTAAGTTCCTTTTGCTTTTAACACTCACTGAAGTTAATTTCCAAATTAAATTTTCTACCAAAAATGTAGTAACTTACTCACAGAAAATACCCATTTTCTGTAATTGCTTTTACTTAATCCAAGCCTATTGGTCAAATTAGGATCATCAAAATCTTTACCTGTGTAGAGTATGGTATATAGGAGTCAAAAAAGAAAACTTAATATGAGAGTTAAAATTAGTTTTTTAGATCTCTATTCAGATTCTGAGCAGTTAAGGAACAGAGAAAGCATGAATCCAATTTATATCACTGTGACATAAAAGATAAATAAGCTTGATAAAGATAACTAAAGATCAATGACTTATGTGTTTCTAAGACACATACAAGTCTTCAGAGTCTTAGCCACTAAGAAGTAGACTAAACACAGATGAATAGTGGACTAAACACAGATGAACAGTGTTCATAAATTAGTAAAAAGATTTTATTTATTTGTTTGTTGTATTTCTAGCAATACCACTGAATACTGGCTCCATGTCTGCTCTGTCCTGGACACCATGGCAGATAAACATGACAGTAATATACAAAAGGCTATGATATGTTCCCCACTAATTAAGAACAGACATGAGTTTAAACATAAACACAGCTGCAGTGGTGAGTGTCCAAAGATTAAATTTTCTATGTCCAAACAAGAGCATAACTTATTTAGCACCTGGTTAGCTGAAGTTTCAAATGTTTTAGGTTCCACCCTAAAATTTTATTTTACTTTTTTGGTGGACTAAAGAGGTTTTATTAGAGGATGTTTAATATCCTGAAGAGATAAGGCATCAGGAGAAGAACTCACCTTTTGCCTTATCAAATTATCTCCAGCCCCTCATATTTTTGAAGGAACTAAAAGCAAGAAAAATACAGTTAGGAAAAGATGTGTTCCTTCAACTCTGTTACTTTGGATCTGCCTTGGAATTTTGTGACCAAAGTGGAAGAGTTGCAGGAGACGGATCTAGCTCCCGAGCATGCTGAAGATGAAATAAGTACCATCTTTGTTCTACTCTTCTGAGCTATCGTCCCTCTTCCTCCAGCATTTCCTACATCAAACATTATAGTTCACCTGGGGAAAGGCACAGCACAGCCCGAGCAGAGGAGTCAATGGGGTTTGCCTTTACCAGGAAGAGCTAGTGTTTTCTGACATCAGAGTTTTCATTCAAATCTCAGCTGTGATAACCTGAAGTTCTCCTACACTCAAGTAACCAAACAGATGTAAATAAGGTCTTTTAATTAGGTGTCTGGACAGCCATTGACTGACTTGGCTGCACCTCAACTTCAGATGATGAAAAATCACCTGAACCCTCTCTGATGAAATACCCCCTGCCCTGGCAGTGGGTGCTCATATGAATCACCAGGAAGGGTAATAAAGAGCCCTCACTGATCCAGTTGAGCCTGCAGCCTCCTGCTGGAACAACAGCTGCCTTGCCACACCCCTTGAGGTTCTTCCAGAGTCCTGATTCTGGCTCCCAGTTCTGGGCTGAGCACAATTATTCTTTGATTTATGTTACTTAGCAATGCCTCCCAGCAGAAGATGCTGCCAGTTGTTACTTGCTATGGGGGATGGGGAAAATACAAAGGCTTTCTTTGGATTTTTCTCTGCCTCTCTTTTTTCTCCCTTCTCTCCCCTCTGCTTTCATCACCTACCCTCCTTTCCCCTCTCCCTTTCTCTCTTGTCTAAATCCAGCAATTCACTTCTTACTAGTAGTGTTGTGAAAGTAGCAAAATAAAAACTACTAAAAAATTTTCTCTTTCCCTTCCTCTCAAATCAAAGTACAAAGTTGGGAAAATGCACAAATACATCAAATCTTTAAAAGAGCCACTGCAATACTTAGTGAAGCTATAATAGCTAAAGAAACCTGAGCGTTAATGAAAGCTAGTTTCAATCTGAGAGATGGGATCTCTAAAATGTAGGGATATTTTTTAAAAATTTATTCATTCAGTTAACTAAATTTAAATGCTTTCAATATCTAAGTCACTAGGATATAAGAGATACCCAAATAAAAATAAAACTCTACAATGAAAAATAAAGAAATTATAAACTTACAACATTTAGAAGTTTACTTTCTAGTAGACAGGGGTATATAGGAGACCTGAGACTACTCAGTCCCAAAGTGTAAGGGAAATGTAGCCATCGAGAAGAGTTGGACTAGGAGAGAGCCTGGATGCTTAATATACTCACTGTAGTAGTAATGCTTAGTATCTTCTCACAAGAACTTTTTAATATTAATATTTCTATTTTGCAGATGAGTAAAAAGAAACTCTCCCATATTAAGTACATAGTAATTAGCAGTTAGGATATAAATCCAGGTTCCTTGGCTCCAAAGCCCAACTTCTTTCCAGCATATCACAAAGGAAAAAGAACTGTACATAATTCACTTAATGGAATGTAATTTAAAATAAAAGTTATGTAAATAACTATGACAAACTTTTTCCTCAGGAGTTTGAGGGAGCAGCCTGGCATAGTCAGGGCTTACTCTTCCTCTACGTGTGGACGTGGTGCTTGCGTGATACCATCGGGTCTGTGTGGTGAGAGGCGGAGTCAGGTGGCGGTAGTGAGCACATCAGTAGACCCTTGTCTGCTTCAGGTCTTTGCTCAAATGTCACCTGAGTTGGGAGGACTTCTCGGTCACAATACCAAAAACTGCAAACACTGCCCCCCACACCGTCAACCCTCCTTCTTCCTTTTCCTCCTTTTTCTCTGTAGGATTCTCACCATCAGACATACTGTGCATCTTCCTTGTGTTGGCTGTCTCCTTTTCCGGAATCTAAGTGTCATTATAGATTGTTTTATTGTTTTCGTATTCGTTTATATACACTGCTCTATCTAGACGGCATGTAGAACATATTAAACAAATATTTATTGAACGTATTCATCTTTACTAATTTGTAAGCAGTATGTAAAGTAGAAAAAGTTCAAAGATATTATTCCTATTTTCATAATCTATTTTACTTGTTCTCTCAACAAACTGAATGACTATTTGAAATAAGGACTGACCCCAAACTGATGACAGTTGTTTCTTCGGAGGAGAAAATTGGTCCAAGGAGCTTCCAATTTATCTGCATTGTTTGAAATTTTATAAGAAATATACATTCATGAACTACTTATAAAATTAAAAAGAAAAGAAGCAAAAATAAGGCAATGAGATGGAATCAGCTTCATTATGTTACTGTTACTACTGTTTCCCTCAATGAAATTTGCATAGAAATTTCCAACATGTTTTGCATATGTTTGGCATTCAATGAATAAATAAAAGATTTTTCAGTCAATAATAACCAGAGTAGTTTGAGAACCATAAAACTATATTAGAATTAAAAATATAAGAGCAAGAAATATTGAGATAAGGGATTTGTTGGGATACAACATACTATTAATATTTTTACATAGTCCTTCCCTAGAATCCAAATGACATAAATACAGTCTCATTTATTCACCAACACCCAAGACATTGAAAAAAAAATTGTTACTACTTTTCAGAGGGCAATGAAATAATAATAACATAATAGTGATAATGTTGATAGCTAACTCTTATTAAGTGCATATAGTATATGAGGTATGGTACAAATCATATACACATATCCATGGATATACATATATAGCATATGCATCTCTTTTACTTTTGGGCTGTTAATGTTGAAGACCGGGTAAATCTAGCCTATAGTTGATCTGAATCAAGGCTTTGTTACTTTAGTTAACTACAGTACGTCACTGGGGATAAATCCTCCCAATGACAGGCTGACTTGCCTTGGTCTTACAGTGAGATCTGTGGAGTGTAAGCAGAGTTCTCTCACTTTGTCTGCTCTGCCTATGCTCAGGCAGGACTTGTATTCTTTCTCACTGGTATTAGGGGGATGGATCTCAGCTCTCCTGTCCTTCCCTTGGTTGTAGATGGCTACCGATTTATATTCAGTGTGAAGAACAAAGTGCAGAATGGTTTTTTGGTTTGTTTGGCTTATTCCTCAGATAGACTGGCCCTGTGCAAGTGCGCCTGAATTTTTGCTGCTGCTCCTCCCTCAGGGGTAGACTACAGCATACCTAATTTTATTGTGATTTGCTTTACTGCTCTTCACAGATTTTGCATTTTTTACAAACTAAGGGTTTGTGGCAACCTTGCATGGAGCAAATCTATTGGCTTCATTTTTCAACAGTATTTGTTCAGTTTGAGGCTCTCACATTCTGGTAATTCTTGCAATATTTAAACTCTTTCATTATTATTATATTTGTTATGGTGATCTGTGATCAGTAATCTTTGATGTCACTATTGCAAAAAGATTACGACTTGCTGAAGGCTCAGATTATGATTAGCGTTGTTTAGCAATAGATTACTTTTAATTTAATAATTTTTAAATTAAGGTATGGCCATTGTTTTTTAGACATGATATTGCACAGTTAATAGATTACAGTATAGTGTAAACATAGCTTTTCAATGCACTGGAAAATAAAAAAAAATTCATGTGACTTGCTTTATTGTGCTATTTGCTTTATTGTGGTGGTCTGGAATTGAACCTGCAGTATCTCCAAAGTATGTGTGGACAGCCGCCTGGTTTGTGGTATAAAGCCTGACATGCTTTTCCCCAAACAACTCAAGAAACTTAGATTTCTTTAACTAACATCTCTTCATTCTTTTATCTTCCTTGATATCGTTGTATTGTATTAAATAGTTCTCTCTTATTTTTAATTCCCAAATTAGCCATTGTTTTCACTTGAATGCCTTTTTTATAATTACCAAAATGTTTTCTAATAGCTTTGTTCACTATTTCTTGTATTTTACCCCTTCCTTGTAGATTAAACTTTTATCTTACTGAAAAACATCTCCCACCCAGGAGATGTATCGGTGAGGTATGTGAGTGTCATATCCTTGCAGTCGTTATTGGTTTGAAAAAGTTTTTATTTTGCTGTCAATCTTGAGTAATGCTTTTACCAGAGTTGATTCCTAGGTAGCTGACAGTTAGTTTTCCTCAGCCCTTGAAAACAGTTATTCCATTATTTCCTGGACTCCACTGCTACTGAAAGTCTTCAACCAACCTGTTTTTCCTTTGTAAGCAATCTAATTTTACTATGAGTGTTTTGAGATTTTTTTCCTTTGTCTTCCATGTGTTTCAGCTGCATTATAACATGTCTGAATTCGTCCATGTTTTTATCCTTGGTATTTTTGCCTGGATAAGATTATTTAATTTATGATTTATGTTTTAAGTTCTGCAAAAAAAAAAAATTTCACACTCAATTCAACTAATATCTCCTCAATTCCCTCTATTCTCTCCTGAAACTCCTATTAGATGTATTCTGCAATTTATTCAAATGTTCCATGTCTCATAATACTTTATTGTTTCAGATGTTCCATACATTACCAACGTGGGATTCATCATTGGTGATTTATTTTGGTCTATCTTCCAGTTCCTTAACATTCCTTCTGCTATGTCCAACTTAGAACTTAACTGTTTCATAGACTTTTAAAAAAATTTTTTATTATTAATGTATCTCGTCTTTTCTCATGATATCCTGTTCTTCCCTAATGTCTAACTTGTTTGAAAATTTAAATATACTAATTTAAAGTCCTTTTTAAATTGTTCTACAATCAACACTTCCTCAAGTATAATCTAACTATATATTGGGCTTCAGTAATATATTTAATGGCGTCTAATTATCTCATGGGCTTTATGCATTTTTAAATCTTTGAACTCATCTTGAATGGAAATCATCACCTGAAAGAAGAAGCCCTAAGTTGAAGATATCCCTTATGTTGTAGTTTCACAATTGGTTTTGCTAGAGATGTACGATCATTGGTCTTGAATGTTTTTCTTTTTAACATATACTTGAATGAACAATCTCAAAATGTGGTAATCCTGAGCCCAATATGTATTTATTTTTAAAATATTTCTGAATTTAAAATAAGAAAGACCTGTGCAGATATTGGTATATTTCTAGTCTCAGACCCAGGTGTTACTAGAGCTCCTAGTTCTAGTCTAACTCCTTAGACAGGGAGATGGAATTACTACAGACTGGTCCTCGTAGTGACAGGTCTTTTCTGATTCCGAACTTAATGTGTGGAGACCAGTTCCAGCAACTCTCCTCTACAAAGGGTCTCACATCTTACTTAGTTCCAGCCCCCACCTTGACCTTAAAGTCTTTACATCCATGTACCATGATAGAATAAATCCCATTTTATGATCCCTGTATTTTAAAAATCATATAATGGTATTTATTATTTCTACCATTTCTATTCAATTAGATAAGAGAAATGAAAATAGTGGCTATTAATAAAACTAAAGTCATGTGATGTTAAATCCCTCTTCGGGCTAAACAGAAAAATGATAGGAATGTTATTCTTTGATAATTCTCCACAGATGGCACAAAGCTAAACACATATATTTTAGATGGAGCTTTTAAATTAATCGAAGCCATTCATCAGAGAAGGGTATATTTGAGAGCCATAACTAACAGAATAGTCTCCAGATGCCAAAAATTAAGGGAAAACAAACTGAGGTGAACAGAAGTTAAAAGTAGAAGTCTACAGTAGTAGCAGAATTGGTTATGTAAAGTCATGCTTCAAGGGACTGACTCATCAATCCTATGGGAAAAATAAACAGAATAGTTGTATATCTTGCTCTATGAAAGCCCAACATTTCATTGAAAATATGAATGTAAAATAAAAGCTCAATTAGGAAATAAAACATTTTAAATAATTGTAGTTTACGGAAAAAAAATCAAATAAAGGTTATTTAATATAGACCTTACAGTAGGTGTCTATTGAAAAAAAAAAAGGAAGATTAATCTTTCTTCTTCAGAAGGCCCAACATCCTATCAAAACTATTATGTTTCTACTAACCCTCCTTCCATCCAAGTATCTGCTTTCACCTCCCTGCTTCGCAACATACTTTATTTAACCTCCTGTTATTTGCTTTGTTTTTTTGCTGTTTATTTGGTCAAATTCTAGGTAAACACAATGAATGAGTGCTGATGTAGAGGAGTAAATCAATGGATTATAGTCATCTTTTCTTTCTTGTTTAGAGTTTGTTCTCAGAAGAAGAGGATTCTAATCAATCAGTAATTTGGTAAGGCATATTTCATTAATAATTCCTGGAAGGATAACCTCCCCCTTTTCAATATCACAAGTATCTGGCATTTCCTATACAAGATAAATTTTAAAAACTTTCAGAAACTTAGGAATGAATTTGTACTTTTTTTCCCCTATGGAGATCCAGGGCAATGAGGATTTAAAATATTTTTCCTAGTATGAAAAAGCAATGAAGACTAGCACAGATGTGGCTAACATGTTTTCAGAGTAGATAAAAAATTTTTAAATGATAATATCTAATATTAATTGAGCATCTACTATATGTCAGGTAATGTGATAAAGGCTTTAGATCACATTTTCTCTCACTTTTTACATAGGAACACAGACACATACACACATAACTATAAGAGGGTTTCTCTTATAATCTTTTTTTACAGAAAAGGAGCCTTAATCATAAAAGATAATATAATTTGTACCAAATCATGTAGCTAGTAAATGAGTTAGATTGGAAAATCATTCGTATGCTCCAACCTTAGAACCAATGCTCTTAATCCACTATGCACTAAAGTTTGGGCTTTTTGTCAGGTATTTATTCTAAATGTCAGGTTCAAGATAATACATCATCATCATTATCATAATAATAATATAAAAAATTACCATGCATAAGCTGGCTTTTCAGATGGACGTTTTCCTGATGCATAAAAACAGAATTTAGCAGTAGCACTTAGTCAGCTATTACTTTAAAAAATGACACTTTCAAAAAAAAAAAGGAAGGAAGGAAGAAAGAATGAAAGAAAGAAAGAAAAGAAGTATCTCTTATAGATGGATGGATAGCATTCAGTTGGGAGTTTGTGACTAAGCCAGCGAAGGATTCTGTGAGCAGCTGTTCACTAGGACCATATGACCAGTATACTGAGAGTAGGTCCCAGCTACGCCCTTGCCAAGCCAAATAAGAAGAGAAATAATGATGATTAAAAAATAATTCCATTTATATAGCATTTATGGTATCTATTATTTCATGAAATAGTAATATCTCAATACAGTTATATCTATAATTTTTTTAAACAAACCATATATTCAGTTTTGTTTTCTATTTGGTTGACATTTGCAATAACTGTTATTTAGTGTAACTGTCTAGGCAACCAACATGCTGTTCCAGTGACCTGTTCTGTACTAGTAGGTGATATTTGGAATAAATGCAGCCATGTGGATCACCCTTTCAGAATAGTTTGCATGAACTAATTTTCTTATCGTAATCAAGTCATTTATGTATTCCATTCCTCACGTAGAGACTGTATTACCTAACACCACACATTTACAGGTATGCAGAGAACAGACCCAGGAAGTACTTTGTCTAAGCAACATGTCCAGATGGTCATTTCCCTGTCAACTAACTCAAATGTTCCCAGGAGAACTATTCACTGTCTTTTCTTTATATCCTTCCTCTATGTCTAAGGAAGCAGCATGTTAGAAAAACAAGCAAATAAACAAATAAACAAAAATGACTTCTAGAATCAGACAGACCTGAGTTTGAATCTTGGCAGTACCACATATTAGTATGAACTGGGTGAGCTATTCAATCTTTCCTGTCCCCATTATCTCATCTGTAATAGGGCTGATAATATTCATGCTAGAGAATCTGTGTAGAGTTTTAGATAGTAAATGTGAGTGTCTGGTTCATAAAGTAGGTTCTTCAAAATGGGAGCCATTGTATTATCGCAACTCCATGCCACTCTAGTGGAAACATGCTTAGAAGAAGTCTTAGGTTCACTTTTAAACTCTGTTTTTCTGATAAAATTTGAATATTTCTGCTATATATGTATAATCCTAATATGTTTAAAAAAATTGCCCCATCCTCTCCATCCATAAGAATTGTAGTCTAGGTACCTTTTTACTGATACAATATTTTTCAGAAGCTACCTTTCAAAACATCATATTTCAGATTATCTTTTTCATCACTGAAGATCCTGCCCATCATTTTTACCAAATTAATGCCTTTTGACCTTAAGAAATTTTCAATCTCACAGCAAATAAAGACTAAAATTCTCATCAACTACCTTTAAACTTCTTTATAAATAAGAAGTATATCCCCCAGTATATCTCCTCCCAATTACCTACCACTCTCTGTTCCTAAGATCGCTTCACTTCCACATATTCATTGTCTGTTTTATCTGATTCCTGTTTCTTTCAAGCCTTTGTATTTTTTTCCTCCAAAGTCCTCCCTCCCATTTTATATCTGATCTTCCAAACAACTGTGAAAATTCCACCTGTTTCAGAAACCCTATGATATTACCATTTAGAAAGAGAAGTCTTAGCTGAGTTCATATCTACTTTAGTAGAGCAATTCTCATATTCTTAAGTTCTCCCCATCTTAGGGAAAAGCATCAGTAACACATTTCAATGTACAAATCCCACAATTTCCTCTTTAGGCTTCAACTTGACTAAATATATTCATTTAATGTCTTTCTTTCTATCTGTGTATGATAATCTAAATATATTCATTTAATGTCTTTCTTTCTATCTGTGTATGATAACTTAATATCTGAGCTTGTACCCTCCTAGAGAGCACATAATGTGTCTGCCTCAAATGGTAGCCCATGCAGAGAGATGATTCAGAAATATTACTGAAGTTGATGAAGAGGGAGATGAACAGAAATGTGGTATTACTGGCTAACCTGCAAAACACAAAACCCTGAAATTCTAATTTTACCCAAACCAATTCTACTATCCCATGCCCAGAGGCACTCAAGCAGCAAGGCTGCATGGCTTACACACAGTGCTGTGAAATGCAGACCTCATACAGCAGCCGAGGTATATAAATATGCAAATCATAGATGTATACAGACACAGCCTTCCAGTAGAGAACACCAGCTGTCACAGGCAGCAAAATCACTTCGAGGACTTGGCATTGGTGAATTGGCAAATACCCTCTGGTTGTTGCTGCCCCATCAATCATGGGCCATTTGGCCAGGCTGCATTCTTCAACAGGTTTTCTCCCCCTTTTAAACTCAGTTTAACTCAAATAACTTTTTTTTTCTTGAGGTGATGAAATAAGCCACTATAAAGTTATATCTGAGTCACATATACAGAATTTTTTATTCTCTGGACACAACCTTTCCTTTATCTTGCCATTTAAAAAATCTTTTCTCCACCCACACCATCCCCCACCAAAGAAAATAAAATTTAAACGTCAAGCTAATGTTTTGTTTTTCTTTATTAAAGAACTATTACGAAAGATTCTGCTGGGATTTGGGTGATGACCTACATGCAGAGTTAAGCAGTTTGTTCATTTTTTTCAGAGACTATTGAAGACTATCAGCCCATAAAACTCTAGACCAAATTATCACAGGGATTATGAAATGAAAGGAGAATAGGGAGGAGGATGAAAATATACAGACAATATTGACAAACGTTTGGTACCCCCCCAGTCTATGGAAACTCCAGTTTAATGGGGAAATGAACAAGAAACTTACTTCTCAACAAACAACACAGAATGGTTTATAACCATCAAGGCATTCTGAGAGAAGTAAATATGTCATCGATTTTAAATAGCAGTATTATCCAGCAGAGAGCAGATCAATGAAAGTTGCGTAGGTTTTCAGATGCTTCAGGATATTAAAGAACAATCCCATTTCCCCCTCCATAAACCACTCCATCCAGAAGAGTAATTTAAAATGTGGCATAAATCATTATCTGCTCAGCAACCAATCAGCGTTTGGGAAAGATATCTACCCATCTTCTTCTGCCTTGAAATGATCTGAAATGCTCTCATTTTTGTTAACACATAGGCCTGGTACAGTTCTTCTGACTGGATACTTGATAGAAAATAATAAGTTTTCTTTCAGATTTAATATTTTCTCATTATAGCAGACACTAGAAGAGAAACTGATATTTTTCTTTGGAAAAACTAAAGTACTCAATAATTATTAGTTGGGTGATGTTCATTATACCCTTGTAAAGAACTTGATGAGATTTATTGCTGTTTCAAAGATAGAGGGAAGAGGGTACAGATAATTAGAAAGATTTGTTCTTTCCGCACAAAGGTTAAGGTGAGGAAGAATCACAACGAATAAAGACTAGGATTTTCATCAACTGTCAACATTCTTTATATGATTTCATCATCTACTGTGAACCTGGATGTTTCTGTTAGAATGTAAAATCATTAACCCAGTATTTTCTGAACCTTCTATTTTCTGAAGTTCTATGTAGTTTCAAAGAGAAACAAGTCACAATCTGTGCATGCTGGGAACATATACCAGTAGAGAAGGTAAGATGTGTATTCAAATAGCCAGATTATAAAGTAGAATGTAATATTTGTTCAGAGAGAAATAAAGTGCTTCTAGTGTCAAATAAGAAAGGACTTGCTTGTGGATGGTGAGATCAAATGGGCCATGATAAAGAAATCACCTACATAGAATGTGCACAGTGATTTTTTAAAACCTCATTGGGAACCTGTTGTTTCCTAGCTTAAAATCTCCAATTGATTCTATCTCATTTGGAATACCCACACATCCCCCACAAAAAACAAAGTAAAACAAACACCCTAGCATATCTGCAAGGCTCCATGTACTTTGCCACCTCCTCTTGTTTCCCATCCCGCCTTACTCACCATGGTCCAGCTCATTAGTCACATGCCCTAATTCTGCTTGGAATCCCCCTTCTCACATTTCATGCCTGGCTAACTCTATTTTCACAATTTTGGAGAAGAGTTTGATTATCTAGGATACAGAGTATGCATAGAAGGGAAAAATAGCTTATAACAATATATTGGGGAAATTACTCAGAACTAGACTATTCTGTGTGTAGTTGTGAGAAGATGAAAGTTTTTGAGACAAGGAATGTTAATATCAGAGCTATGTTTCACAATTATCTGGAAGTGATATTCAGGCCAATTTAGAACTCAGAAAGGTGAGAGAAAGAGATACATTTTTTGAAAAAAAAAGAGAAAGAGGTAATGAGGGCCCAAATTAGAGAAGGTAAGAAAGTATGATCTACAAAAATGTGTGACTGATTCAATGGAGATGACTGGGGATGAAGAAGTCAGAAATAACACCGATTTCAGGGAGATCAATTATGCCATTATCAGAAGTAAGGTAATCAGAAGGAAGAGGAGAGGATCCTTTGGAGGGAAAAATTAATTTTGACTTGAGAAAAATAAATATGAAGAGAGAAAGAAATATTTATAAGGTATTTCTAGACTAGGATTCCCCTCCCCCCAAAAAAGGCAGGCTGGTAATGGAGACTTGGAATCAAACTGTACAGATGTTATAGTAAAGATGAGATCATCAATGGACAAAATCTGGAAATGAAGCAAGAATAGTTCTCATGAAACATACAAAAATATGAAAATCATACAAGTAAAGGATTTCAAGCTGACATGATCTGAGAGGAAGAAGGAACACTAGAATAGGGCACTATTTCAGGAAATAAGGAAAGAAACTGCAAGAAAAAAGGGAATCCTTAGCAGTCTGCCTAAACAGAAGTTAAAGAGAATAACATGAGAAGGCTGGCTTTTTTAAAAGGGAGGAACAGTGGGAAGCTGTAAATACAAAATAAGGAGAAGACTAGGAAAAGTTGTTTTAAGCAATTGAGATGAAAATCAGTGAGTGATGTATGGAGAAATTTCGAGAAAGCATAAGGAATCCAGGTGAGGTTAGTTAGCATGACTTTGTAGGGTAGTCAATGAAATGTTATGACATCCCATTTCCTATACACCTTTAGATGAGAGGAAGAAAAGAATTACAGAAGTTACTCATCAGTAAGGGCCAGAGAGCTCAAGAGAAGATAAGATCAGAGACTTGAATTTAGGGGGCCAGTAAGGAGGCCACTGAAATGTCAGACTCTGGGCTCTGGCTTGGATAAACAGGCAGATGAAGGAAGTACATGGCTAAAATAGCATCCAAGAAATCCAGATAGAAGGTTTGTTTGTTTGGTTTTGTCCTTTGTTTGGAAATCAGGATGAGACTTAGAAATTATGCTGGAAATTGTTTATTCTACAATTTTATTTGATCTGAGGAAACTGACAAAGTCCTACTCACACAAAATCTGTCTTTGTTCCCCCTCCCTGAGTCTTTGTAATTGGTTGTGTATGTGTGTAGCATTATCTTTAAAATATCTCTTTTAAAAAGAATGTATCTTTGCAAGGTGTAAGAAATTGAGGCCTTATCATTTTAGAATAAATGATTTTATGAGTTTGCTTCCACCATAGAATAAAGAAAAGATAGATGAGCACGTAGATGAGAGAATAATGGAGGGCTGAAGAAGGGAAAAATACATAAAAAGGAAAATAAAATGGAAATAGAAGTTGTCAAAGAGAAATTTTGCTCTCTGAAAATTTTTATGAAAGCCTGTCCTTTCAATAATCATGAGCTTATTATTTTAACAATTTGTAAACTATTTTCCAGATGTAATATAGGCATATACACAATAAAATTTGAAAACTAACTAATGTAATTTTACCTATAAAACAACATTTTAAAAATTATTGTAAAAACTATGTTGGTATATTTTGTTCAATCTTCTTTTCCAATGGATATATGAATGCATATGGTATAAGTGTATATTATAGTCCACAAAATTGAGGTTACAGTTTATACTGTTTTTGTAAACTGCCACTTCAATTAACCATATATTGCAAACACATTTATTATATAATAAAATGTTTTATAAAGCATGATAGTTAATGGCTGCTTAGTTGTATAAATCAGAGTCTTTAATTGGAAGAAACAGGAAACATTTCTGGATCTCTTGTGCATAAAAAGAACTCATTGCAACTGGGAAATCTTTGAAACTAGAATCATGTGCAAAAAGTCTTATGAAGGGGGCATGACTGCTGGTGAACCTAAACATGAGATAACGTGGTTTTCACCACTGTCAGCATGGCCCTAGATCCAGGCCTTGGTGAAACATTACTGATATAGCCATTCTTATACAATAAACTCACTTTGGTTACCACCAAATACCTTGGCCCTGAATTTCCTGTATCAGTAATGTCTATCAACAGTTCTGAGCCTGGGGCAGGTGCAGTGGAGTTTCAAGGCCTGTATTTCGTGTCCAAGTCCTGGTTTTGAGGGTTGAATCTGGATTTTCTTTCAGCTTTACCCTGGGTGGTGATGCCTGCAACCCAACAATACTGAAAGGAGGGAAATTCCTAAGCACAGGGAAGAGGTTTGAATGTTGGGCATTCTAATGCCCATCATAAAAGTATTTCTTCTTATGAAATGACCCCAATTTAACTTCCTCCTTCCTTATTCTGAATATTTCGGGTGTTTTCCATAATTTATTTCAAAGCAATTCTGTGATGATCACTTTGTACACAAATCTATGTGTGCATTTCAGAGGATCTTCTTTCTACACATTTATACAAGTGGAATTACTAGGTCAAATGATCCAAATTTAGTTTAAAACTTTGACAGACATCCCTATATTACCCTAGCAAAGTCTCTTTTAATTTACACTCTCAACAGGGAAATATAAAAGTGTCAGTTTTCCTACTGACTTGCCAATTCTGGCTAGCCACATTTTGTTAACCCTTTCCCATTATTATTAGTTTTAAAAATAATAATTTATTGCTGTTTGCATTTCCTTGATTATTAGTAAAGTTTTACAGTTTTCCAGATGTTTGCTATATTCAAGGATCCTTTTGTGGATTGGCAATTTAAGTCCTTCAACAAATTTTAGTCATGTTTCACCGTATTTTCTGCACTGATTTCTCCTCTTTATTGATATGTTGAAATCTATTCATATACCAATGACATCAAGATTTTATCTATTACATATTTTGTTTTTAAATCACTTTATCCCTTCTCTTAACTTTAGACATTTATATATCTGTAGTCAAATTTATTCATTTTTTTCTTTATGCTTTTTAAACTTATTTTTATGCTAAGAAAGCTTTCCTCACTCTGTTCAGATGCATATGTATTGATGGTTCTTTTAGGCTTTTCCTCTATTTGATAGACATCCCTACCCTAGCAAAGTTTCTACTAATTTACACTCTCAACAGGGAGAAATAAAAGTCTCAGGTTTCTTTTTCCTTTATTTTCTACTTTTAAATCTTTAAGGGATCTGGTATTAATTTTCATGAGTGGTTGTTCAGTAAAAATATCATTTTATTTTTCTTTAATTATTCAAAACCACCTGTTGAATAATCATACTTTCTCCATGATTTTAAATAAACCTGGGTCTTATGTGTGGTGTACACAGTAATGTTTTATGCATTTCATTTATATCCATAAACTTGGGCATTCTTAAAGTAAAAATACACTGTTTTGATAATTTTATCTTTACAAAATATGTTAGTATCTAGAAGTACAGAAGTCTTCCTGCCCCAATAAAACAATAAAAAAAAAAATGTACCGGCTATTCATGCCCATCTATTCTTTATAATTAATTTGATAAACTTAGTATAATTTCAATCAAAAATCTCCCAAAGTAATTTTTAGACGTATAAAAAAATTCTTTTTATCTTGGGAAAAATTGTCATCTTCACATTATTTGTGCTGCCATTCAGGAATGAAATTTTTCCCTTCCAGTAAAACAACAACAGCAACAAAACAGACAGAAAACAAACAAAAAAACACACCAAAAACAAACAAAACCTCTTCCTGCCAGGTAAAGTGATATCAATTTCTGCATTTAGGTTTTCCACATTCTTTATCTGATTTATGCTTAAATGTTGTTTATATTACTGAAGCTTTGTGAATAGACATTCTATAGTATTATTTTATAAGTGTTTTATTATAACTGAATGTAAAAACTCTTAGTTTTACATGTTTCTTCAGATAATTGGACAACTTATCAAATATAACTGCTAATAGTGCTAATATTCTGGTCATTAATTTATGACTTTTTTCCAGTTAGTAATCACTTTAGCTGGAAATATAATTAAGTTTCTTTTCTCCTTTTTCACAACTACATCTTTTTGTTTTATTTTCTTATCTCATTGCATTAACTAGAACCTTCAGAATAATGTTAAATAATAATAATGATTGTTGGTATCCCTGCCTTATTCCTGAATTAATTATTGTTGAGGCTAATCATCTTTTTCATGTTAAAAAAAAGACATCCTCTATACTCAGTTCACTGAATTTGTGAGTATTTAATAAAATCAAAAGAATTGAGGTTGGTTAAATTATATTGTATATATTTTTGTTGGTTACTCAGATTATCTCATGATTTTTCTCCTTTGACATTTTGATGTATTTTATTCATATATTGCTTTATAATGGATTTTGCATTAAAATACTGTGTGATTTTGTTATATTTAATATAATTTTGAATTATATTCACTAGTAATTAATCCTGATACCTACCTTAAATATTATTGTGTCTGTTTTACTTTTATTTTAAAATCATTTCAAATTTACAAAAAAAAAAAAAATTACAGGAATAATACAAAGAACTCCCATATACTCTTCACCCAAAGACTCCATTGAAGTTTTGTCATTGTCCCAATAAAGTCTTTTCTAGCAAAATGGTCCAATGTAGGATTCCATGTCACATCCAATATCATATTACAGTAAACCCTTCAATCTAGGGCAGTTGCTCTATCTCCCCTGACTTTCACAACTTGGACATTTATGAAGATTACAGGGCAGTCAATCCATAGAATGTCCTTCCACTTGGGTATGCCCAATGTCTTCTCATGCTTAGACTCAGGTTTGGATAGAAAAATCACAGAAGTGATGCTGTATTCTGTTCATTGTATCCTATCGTTTGGCACATGATGCTAATTTGTCCCATTACTTATAATGTTAGCTTTGAATGATGTCAGATAGATTTCTCTACACTCCTTGTCTAACAGTTTTTTCACTAAAAAGCAGAAAAGGGGGCTCAATGCCTTTTGCATACTTGATCTGTAACCGAGGCAGATCTAGGATTTGACACATCATAGAGAAAACACAAATCATCTTGTTGTCCAGAAATATGTTACCTATTTAAAGCAAACTGAAAATGATGAAAGTATGCATATACTGAAAAATATATGCCATCTTTCTTGACTTTTAGATATATAAATTCACAAAGTTGCCTTTAAGATTTTTAAGAGTATAAGGATTTTTTCTTTTTTCTTTTTGTTTTTGGTGATGTACAAAAAACAAATGCTACAACTGATGATAATTTATGGTAGCTTACAGAACTAATTAAAAATATTTGAAAGACTAGCTTTCCTTATCTTGATAGGTAAAAGCTCTGTGTAAAAACTAGTGCATCTGTGAGTAGCCACATATGATATCATGTAAATGTAAGTAAAAATAACTGTGGCAGAGACTGGATGTAGCTAAACTATCCAGCAGATGCAGATCCAATATAGAATAAATCCCACTCCAAAATCCTTCCTAATCACCATCAAAATTCTGACCAGAAGGTACTAAAATCCTTACTGGTTTAATGATTCAAGAATATACTGAATCTCTGAATAGAGATGAACATTGGTCTGTAGCTTCAAGTAGCTTTCTTCTTTTCATGGAGTCTGGGTTTTAACACTGAGCCAGCTCAGGGCACTAAAATAACTTTATCTCTCTTCTTTTATTTTTTCTCATCTTCAGAAGAGACAAATGCCCGATAGAGCAGAATGTGGATGTAAATAGTGGATTTATTTTAATAACTGAAAGATGGACTGCAGATACACATAGAGAGCTTGGGGACAGTAATTATATAAATTATGAGTGGATGGGCTTGACTTAAATAAGACTTGAAGTCCTTCCTACAGTGGGAATATCAAATTAAAATTGCATAAGGTAATATTCCCAAATATTTTAGCCCTAAAGTTTCATTTCTTCCCATTACATTAGCTGTGTGATTGCTGATGAGAATAGTGACATCCTTAAAGTCTGAACCTGACCTATTAACAGACAATCAAGAGGCTACTGTCTGAAAAATTAAGCTGAAGAGTAGGAGAATTAGTAGACTTCAGCAGGCAAGATCCAAATGAGAATTCCAGTTACTTAGTAAGATTCTCAATAACCAACAGAATTCACCCTCATATCAAATTCAACTAAAAAAGGTCTCAAATTCTTTATTTTATTAGAACATTTAAAACAAGTAAAGAGCTCCCGGCTAAGTTGAATTGAATGCAGAGGCAAATGTTTTGTATGAAATTTTGTAGGCAATGTTATTGAGTAATCAGTGCAACATGATGCTAATAAGGAAGGGGGAGAAGAAAGATGGAAGGGAAAGGAGAGCAAAGGAAGTAATGAAAGAAAGGAAAGAAGAGAGAGTAAAAGAGATAGAAGAGGTACCTTTTGGAGTTCCAGGTAACAGCTTTTGGTCAGAATTAGGAATGATTAATAGGATTGTAAAATGCATTCTAAGAATTTAAATCCTAGAAACAACAAGTTCTAGACTAATATTTATGAAAAAAATTAAATGTTTCCTAACACTTGAATTTTCAAGTATTGAATTGAAAGAGGATCCACAGACACTACAGTTGTCAGCCAATATGAATATTCTAGGATTAATGAAATACAGGAAATGTGGCGTTTTAAGCATGGGTATCTGAAAAGAAAGACCAAAAGTGTCAGGTCTTAGAAGGAGTCAACTTTCACATTTGTTTTCATAATTATATTGGTTTAATTAAGGTAATTATGCAATATAGTTTCTTATAAGTAATGGAGAGAGTCTCACAATCCAGGTGTGCGATAAATATTATAAGGTATGGTGAATGAGATATTTAAAAATAAGATTCACGTTCTAAAAAATATCACTTCAGGATGTCCCTTGTATTCACAGACACATAGAGATTCTTAACATTACAATTTTAAAAAATCTCATTTTTGAAGTCACTATTCCCAGGGCTCAAGAAGATGAGATTAATCTCTGTTTTTGATGAGTACACAGGTTTATTTTATTTTACTTTTAATTTTTCTATTACAAGACTCTAGTACCTGTTTTGAAGAGTTTTAGATATAATTTGATGCCATGTCATACAGGAAAGGCAGCAGCAAATCCCTCTCATCGATTGCTTTAGTTCTTGGTTTTTCACATGTATCTGAATCACCTGCAGAGCATAATGTATTTGTAAATTTTGGCTGCATTCCCAGGGATTCTTATTTGATTGTTCTGGGAATGGTTCTCAGGATTCTGCATTTTGAAAAATATGATGAACCAAACCATTGATTCTGTTGTAGGTTATGCAAGGATCAGATAAAGAGAAATATTGCCTTAACACAAGTGCCTCCATTTGTGGCATGATCAGAAAAACAAGAAATCACAGCAGGGTAACCTTTGGAGAATAAACGAACATTATTAATGAGAAGGATGACAAAAGAATCTGTTTATTTTATTGAAGTTAAGGGTGACGTTTTCTTAATCTTTGATCTTAGAATCTGTAAAGGAGGTGGTGTAGGAACCAAAATATCTGGCTTTAGAAATGGGTCCCTCCATTTATAAAGTATCTGGAATGTATGTTTAGTTTTGAATAGCCCTGGCTTCAACAGATGTAATATTTAATAACATTAGTCACAAGTGATCCCAAAGGTTATTATTGATTTTTGTATTTGCTGATGCAAAACTCTCACCTGTGTACCTTATGAGGAAGATACGTGGAGATGTCATTTAGCTAAAGATTGAGTTTGGCGAACCATGCAGCATATCTATTTCAACACAGGTTATTTTGTGTGTAATGACCCTCATGAACAGATTAAAAAAAAAACTTACTTTTTTCGTGAAAAATAATCACCAAAATAAGAGAGAAAAACGTTGGAGATGTTGAAAAGTTACTAACATTGTAGGAATATAAAAAAGGAAAGTAAATTTCCAGGGGAAATGGGATGCAGGAGAAATGTGAGGGGGACAAACACTTAAATACTTATGAAGTTGAGATTTTTGAAGTCTAGAGCAGTTTTTATGTCTCAACAATTTTTTTTCAGCTTTGATACCTGAAAATGGATAGTTTGGGGAGAGATTTTCTTTCCACAGGGCTAGGCTAGGTAAGAAGTTTTGGAAGGCCTAAGATGTTATCATAAAAGTTACTTGTCAATCTGCCTTTCTCTGTCTCATGCCCAAGAAGATTAGTATTAGGAATATCTGGGGATGTAACACTATTTGAAATTGAATGAAATTATGCTGGATTATTTCCCCAGATGTTCTCAAGGTACACACTTCTTCTAAAGAAGTGGTTCTCAAAGTGTGGTCCCTGTACCAGCTGCAGCAGCATCACCTGGGAGTGTGTTAGAAGTGCAAATTATCTGGCCTTACCCCCATGCTACCTTATCAGAAATTCAGTGCAGGGGGGGACCAATCTAAAATTGAATTTAATAAATACTCTATGTGCTACTGATGCATGCTGCATGTTCTCTTCAGACATCTTTAATAAATGTAGCTAAGAATTCAGAAGTGATGCTTGTCACTTCTTCACCAAATAACAGCTGAAAGAGCCCCACTGCAAGGGTAACAGACGAATGTGAGTTCTTAAGACTCTAGGCAGCACTCAGGGCAAAGCGAGCCTTATGAGAGATACTAGGGTAGCAGCATCGTGATTGTCATCATAGTGGTTGTCAGCATTGTAGTCGTCAGCGTCATCATCATCATCATCATCATCTTACTGAGTGAGAACACAAAATCTCCAGACACTGGGCTAGGGGCTTACATAGATCATCTAATTTAATCCTTACAACTTATTAAGGAGGGCTTAAAGTTTTAATTTTATCTCTAATTTTCAAATAATAAAACTGAGTCTTAGAGAAATTAAGTCATTTCCCCCAAAAGTTACTTAAGTAGCAAGAAGGAAAGCTGAGATTTGAAGCAGGCAGTGTGACAATAAAGCCCACTTTCTTAACCACTATTCTTTATGCTATTTCATAGCATCTTTGAGTTAATGGTGGCCTTGCTATTGGGCAAAGAAAAATAATAGAGTATTTATTTAATGACTAGTTAAGTGGGATTTGCAGAAACCATGGAGAGTGAGCAAGACAGAACTTGAAAAATTCAAAAGACCCTTATGTTCTGAAGGAAAGTACTATGGGATTGGAGGAAAGAAGGACGCCAGCCATACCTAGAAGCGGAATCTTTGATGTGGTAAAAATATGTAGGGTTGAGGCCTGGAGTAGGAAGCTGTGTGAACAAACAGCATGAAAGGATGGAACCACTGACATAATCATAGAGTTGAACGTCCTAAGGGGAAGTGAATCAGCCATCTGGTGCTAGGTATCAAATGCCAACATCCATATAATTGTCCAAAAATTCCCCCCTTCAAAACTCAGGCTCAAGGAGGAGACAATCCTTTCTTCATCATAAGGGTTCAACAAAGCCTCACAAGTACAGGCTTTGTTGCTCATATTTTCTTTCAGAGTAATATGGTTAAAAGCAAAATACAATAATACCTTGCATCAGACAGATGTGGGTTTGAAACCCTGTCCTAAGCCAAGAGGCAGCCTTAGGCAGGCGTCTTATTGTTTCTGAACTTCAAGCTTTTTCATATTTATAATGAAGTTATTAACACCTATTTAATAATCATATCATTAGAATCAAAAGAGATAATGAATAAGCAGTACCTGACACTTAGTAGGTTCTTCTCCATCCCTTAATATTAAGCCAAATTTAAGTTAATTTCACTGTGCTGACAAGGTATATACAGTATGATCTAACCTAGTTGTAGCTCTCATTCTCTTAAGATTGTTGTGTTTATATCTAAAAAGTACATAGATAAATAAGAAAAAATGAGGAAAAGCTTCAGGCATTTGGCACTAAGAGCTCAGATGAATATAAATCTGATATTAAATCTTAAAGTCATAACAAAAAAATTTCCATCCCAGTAGAAAGTGCTGCAAATTTGATTCCTGGTCTGCTTGGCTCCAAGCTACTCCCTGAACTCTCTGTGTGACCTTTAGCAAGTAACCAAAATTTAATTAACTTCTATTCCTCATCTAGAAACCAAGGAATGTAATACTTAGATTACCCAATTTTATCCCATACAGGAAAATACACATTTTCTAGTTGTGGTCTTTAGTGGCTTTCCCATGACATTAAAGGCTGTGAAGGTATTAAAATTGTGTAGGAATCTCGTAATATAATGTGGAGCTGGTCATTAGATTAAATCTGTTCTAAGGGGCCTCAAGTAAACTAGTTATCTCCTCTCCCTCTGCCTTTAAATGAGGTAGAACTTCTTGTGTCTTGAGGGATATGTGTGTGTGTGTGTGTGTGTGTGTGTGTGAGAGAGAGAGAGAGAGAGAGAGAGAGAGTGCTTGTGTTTTGAGGGAGCTGATAACCTACTTACACATCTACATATCTGTAGTTATGTTTACACACTTATGTGGGCTTCCTGAGATCCAAACCCTGGTGCCTCTTATCATGGACTTCAAACACTCTCCACTAAACTACAAGAAAAGCATTCTACGCTTTGACTGTGATAGGAACTTTGCAAATCAGGAGACATGCCTTTTACAAGCAATAAAATGAAGCTGTCAGCCATTGCAAATGGACCAAGATAGAGGTCACATGACTAAACCACCCCTGCACCAGGCAGTCTCTGATGTATTTCACTCCAGTTTCAATCTATTAATCAGAGGATCTGGGAGAGCAATAATTTAAATGCTGCAATAATCAATTCCATAACACATTAATAGAAGCTACAGTCAAACTTTGCCATACAACTGACTGCATTGGAATCTTGACAGGAGCCCTGGGACCGTGCCTAATTTGCATTCAATTTACATAAAATTGTAAATCAAGAATCCATGAACACAGCCCTAATATTTGTTAGTGCTTAGATCCTCCGTGATAGATGGATTGAAACTGCTGGTAGTTTGACTTCCCTTGCAATAAAATTGTGCAGCTGACCAGTTTTATTCTCATTCTGCAATTATGGGGAAAAGGGACTCAAGAGAGCTATAGTCTGGGGTCTTGTGTATGCCATTCAGGGTTTTCATCCTATAAAACCATGACTCAGATGTGCCCTTGGAAGCCCCCATCTAGAAGCAAATTATCCCCAATGACTCTGCAGATCCTCATCAGTAGAGTTGCTCACAAATAACCTGCCATTAAATGAGGATACAAACTACAAAGACAGCTTGCCAGCTGAGTGAATGGCAATGCTTCTGGAAATTTTTATTTTTCCAAATAACATTTACTATCACAGAAACAGATAATTAGTGACATTCTTTAGACTGAGGACAGCGAAAAATCAAACCTTCAGCAAAGCATACGGTACCTAACAGCGTGCTAAAGTGGATTTCATGTGGTTCTAAGCATTCTGTGTGTTCTTGTGTCCCTGTGGACAAAGCTGTAGCCTCTGCTGTGTGTTTTCACACTCAAGGCTAAGAGAAAACATTCTCCCCAAGGACACTGGCTCACAGTGGCAAGACTCCTTTTTTTTTTTTTCATCTTCATTGCAAAAAGGGTAGCAATTTTATTTTTAATATGTGTAGTTATACTTCCATGTAAAAAATACTCTGTTGCCTATAGCACATGTCAGCAATTATCTCTGCATGGTTTGCCATTGGCAAATTTAATATTTTCTTCTTTTTTTTCCTAAATTTCTTTTGTTTTGTTTTGTTTTTTTTATTGAAGTATAGTCAGTTTATAATGTTGTGTCAATTTCGTGTACAGCATAATAGTTCAGTCATACAAATATATACATGTATTTGTTTTCGTAGTTTTTTCATTATAGGCAACTACTACAAGATAAGACTTCTCTTTCTATATCCTCCTTAGTTCTCTCATTTTAAGTCTATCTTTTAAGAGAGAAAATAGATACTTAAATGCCCTAATGTATTTGGAAGTGTTCTTGGAAGTGCTCTTTTTTTCCAGAAAGGATTATTTGAGTATTTTGTACATCAAGATTATTTTCGGCCTCCCACCTTTCCTTTCCCACCATTTTCTTACCTTGCACGATCAAGTAAACTTGGGAGGTCTTGGGCTCATGCTGTGTCTGCACCGAGCAAGTGTAGGAACCCTCATCATAGACATCCACCTTCTGGATTCGGAGGCTGTATTCCAGAGAATGGCGTTTCTCCAGCTCGACCCGGGGGTCCAGAGACCACTTGTCATGCCCAGCAAAAATGATGCCAGAACGGTTCAACCAGGCCACCTTCGAGTTCTTATCTTCTACAACACACCTGGCAAAGTAGAGTAATGATATTAGAGCCTTGGCCATACCTGTATCTGCATTCATTCTTCACATGATTGGACTCAACAAGACCAATCAAGAGAAATAATTATGTACAGAAAGAATAATGGTCATGCCACTTCTTAGTCCTAAATATTGTCACTATTTCTCCTTTAAGATCTAATTACCATCCAATGGATGGGTGTCATTATATTATACCCAACTTGGCAATAAACAATTGGTATAAGAAATGCAGGCAAAGTTAAATGGGTATTGACTTCCCCCTGGATTATCTTCTTGTCTAGGAAAAGGTCATTCACATGGAACTCCATCTGTTTAAGTAACTTTGAGAATTAGACGATTGATTATGTGGCATATTTACTCAGTTTTGAACTGCACATATTCTTTCATTAGTATTTCCTAAAGTCTTGTGTGATAGCAGATCCAGGATATGTCACACCACTGTAGCAATTAGACTGAATTTCAGAGTTTGCATCTGATCCTTTCAAGCTTGGAATGCCCACTCCCAGGAGTGAGAAGTCTGTGAGCAGGTCCAAGGCTAAGTAGACAGGTGTTGTATCAAGAAAATCAAAGCTAGTATCTTCTTGCCTGAGTCTGACTCCACCTGCTGAAGTCAGCAGGTTGCGTGCTGGCAAGATAGATTGCTACCAGCATTTCTGGGACATCAGAATGAATTCAATCTTTTATGGTAGATGAAAAAAACTAATTTTGTAGTTCCTATTCTAAGAAGGATGAAGGAAAAAATGTCTATTTGAATAACTACTTATTTTAGAAATCTAAAAGGGTCTCTTTCTGAAACTTGAAAGAGGCAAAGAACACGGATTAGTGAGGAAGGGATAAATACTTTATGGAGGAGTGTGGTTTTTCTCCTTCAAGTCCAGCAAGAATCTGGAAATGGAAAAACCAAGCAAAAAAACTCTCTGTATCCCTTTGGCAAGATTTATGTCTGCCCCACAGGGAGACTGTCCCAGACCCTGTTCATAGCTGCAGAGCCAGCTGCTCAGCTCTCTGGGGCATGAGGGATGGACAGAAGGAGCCAGGAGCATGACAGCAGAACAATTAAAACACCGTGTTTCCCCATATTTTCCAGACTGAGTCCAATCCAGGTTTTCTCAGGTCAAAGCAGCCATGCATGGACAGGAGGTCAATGCATAATCCACAGGCTGACCACGGTAAAGATACAGCAGCCAGCTCGTCTTTTCAGGACAAAAGCTGAATCTTTTAAAAAATACCTCACCCATAATACAAAAGGCCTCTTTATCCTATTATTTTCAAGTGAATTGTATATTTTAGGAAACATGAGAATTTTATTTAATCAGTTGGGTGCCATGGTGTGCAGGTCTTTCTTTTCCTTTCTTTTCTTTTCTTCTCTGCCTAATTATTTTCATAAACATAGGTAGATTAAAGTACCATTTAGTATCTCCACTACCCAATACGTGTTTCTCTGCCATGAAGGTATTATTGGGATTAATTATATGTTTGATAATTTAGAACTCCTCTCTAAGGGAAGGCAAAGCTAACTTTGTGGACACCTGATGCTTCTTTCCAGACTCAACGTTCCCTGTTCTATTCTTTGGTGGCATCATGTCTCTGTCCTTGGTGGTATTTGCAGCACTTCTCAACTTAGAATCATTCATGAATCAATTAATAGATTGTTTGCTATCCTACTCTAGATCATAAATAAAGTTGCTGATGTAGGTCTACTGTGTTTATCTTTTCTACTGAGACGAATGGAAATTTATCTCTGTAAATGCATTTTGAATCTTCTATCACATTTATCCTTGTGTTTTTTTTATTTTTTCTCCCCTCATCTGCATAGCACAAAACAGCAGCAACTAGGTATATTACATCGCAGGGGTGTACTCTGAACGCTGTTTAGCCCAGCGAATAAGTTTCCAATATCTTCATCTTGGAAAAAATATAATATATTATAATATATTTTACATAAATATGGCCTATAAATAAAATAACAATGAATTTTGTCTTGTTCATGAAAGTACCTCCAAAAACTAATCTGGTATAAAATAGACACCTGGTAAATGCCTGTTGCATGAACAGTGTCATATATGCAGAAAGAGGACATATGGTTACCATATTCAACTCCCCAATCCCAAGCCCTAACAGCATTGGCTAATGAACTGGGTACACTTCCTAATCAGTATAAGGTATAGTTTCTAAGTAGGGTCTTTAGGGTCCTTTGGATACTTTAGCAATTTTTGTCTGCGGGAATGTTAAAATTACCGCATAGATCATTATTTCAAATTATTATCTGAGAGAGTTCAGATCTATCTTACCTAAAGAAGTAACTGACTACTCGTTATGTGGAAATCTTGCTATGACAGTCTACATAACATCTTATTTTTGCATTGTGTTTCATTTGTATTTACTTTTAAAAATTTATCTTTTACTCCCAAATAAATAAAAGGTATATTAGAATACACACATATACACTTACACTGACACTTTTTACTAATCCAGTATGATTAGCCAGCTCCAAGCAGCAGAGCACAATGGAGTATTTTTAAAAAGGAAACCAATCCTCCAGATATTTAAGGGTTCTTTTTTTAATAGTTCTGAGTAAATGTATTGACTCTATAAACTACAAAATAATCTTTCTACAACATAGCTAAAACTTTCATACTGAAAAATGAGCAAAAAAAATTTTCAGAAATAACTTAACATTAAAAATGCTTAAATCTTGATTTAAGGTGGCAACTATTTTAAACCATAAGAAGTGTACGTAAGAAAAAGATGGCCAGAGTCAAAGTAATAGTCTTGTTTTGTAGAACTCAGTTTGTAGTCTCAGTTTGTAGAACTTTTTGTTTGTTATGTGAAAATAACCAGTCATACAGGAGGCCTAGCTATTGGGAAATGAGGCAATGCTGATTAAACGCGGACCCAGGGTTCCAGCAGGCACTGACTGGCCAGTGAGTATTTTGAGCTTGCATCTGGAAGGTAAGTGGCTTAACTGTGCATCAGTCAGGCCTGTGGAGTTAATGAGAACTCTCATGCCACATCACCATTATATGGTAATGAATTATCCCCCAGTCAGAATGCTGCTTCAATACCAGACGATCCAGTTCACAACTAAATACCTAAGGACTTTATCTTTAAAATCAGCCTTGGCCAAAGCAGGAAAAGTGTAAAGAGATTAATTTATAAAATCTGTAAGTGTTTTGTGGTGTTTGGATTTAATAGAATGTTTCCTCCAGGAACTCAAAATGTGCAATCCATTCCAGGATTTAAAGGGGACTGTGTGGTAGAGAGTAGGTGTTGGTGCCAAGAGGAGAGGGGCAGAGAATGTTCCTCCACCCTAGGTGGGATTTCTGTCAGGCAGCTGAGGATATTGGGATATGATACAAAGTGTCATCTCTCCAGGAAATCCCTTCTCATCAGTATCTCACCCTGTTACTTGGCTCCTTCTTATGCATTATACTCCACGTTGCATTAGACTTATTTTTACTCATCTCTCCTCATAAATTTCTTAATAAGAGTGACCTTCTGAGAATTCACCTATGGCCTTAATGGGACCAATGTCATTAATCCACCATGCACACAGTAGGCACTACTAAAATGTGGAATAAATAAACTGAATTTAACAAACTGCTATTAGATCAATTATCAAATATTTGTTAATTATCTAATAGGTACAGGATAGATGAATAATTATTTTAACTGTTCTTAAGAAACAGTTAAAATTATCAGAAAAATAGGGACAATTTACAGAGAATTATTGAGTGTGGCATTAACATGAAAGCAAAGGAAAGAAAAAAGTGTGCTCAATGTTTCCACTACGAATAAAGATCATCCTTGGGAATTAAATAATCCATATCACATGAAAAACAGTGAAAAGAAGCATAAAGCACTAGACAAACATTTAGTGAGCTGTCCACTTTAACTTTGGACCCACAAATATCAGGTGGGTTACTTAACTATAAACCTATGATTTTTTTAAAGATCAGCTTTAAAAAAAATAACAGGAAAGGCAGGCAAACAAATTTCTATCTTCCCTGTTCAGTATGTCAGAATCCATAAAACTGTCACAAAAAATCAATGCACCCATAAAAATCTCAAGCATTGGATCTCTGCAAATACTTATACCAAGTACATTATGCACACTCATACAAACAGGTACATTGACAGTTCCACTCACACTGCATTAAGTCTGGGGATTACGCTTCCAAAACGATGAATGTAATTGGAGGCAGAAAAGAAATGCTAAATTCGGTTTGTACCAATAGATTGCTTAATGGCATATTTACTGACAGTATAGACATGATGTAAGTGATATACATCTACCAGCCATTAAGCCTGTTCAATTGCTACTAGATACAACTCATTTTTAACAAGCATTACTGGCTGCTAGCAATGTGCCAAGTCAATATTAGAATTTATTCAAACTTTTTTCTACTTCTCAAGAGCATAATCTGGGATTTATTCATTAATAACAAATAAATACAGTTTACTTAATCACTCACTGGTTATCTATCCTCACATTTTTAAATTATAAAGCCTGGGGGAAGAGAAACTTTGTAAGAGAGATTTGTTTTTTAAATTAAAAAAGAACAGCCATTTGCAGCAACGTGGATGGACCTAGAGATTACCATGCTAAGTGAAGTAAGTCAGACAGAGAAAGATTAATATCACATGTTATCACTTATATGTGGAATCTAAAAAATGAGACAAATGAACTTATTTGTAAAACAGAAACAGATTCACAGACATAGAAACAAACTTAAGGTTGCCAAAGGGGAAAGGGGGCAGTGGGGAAGAAGGATAAATTAGTAGTTTGGAATTAGCAGATACACACTACTAAATACAAAATAGATAAACAACAAGGTCCTACTATATAGCACAGGGAACTATATTCAATATCTTGTAATAACCTATAATGGAAAAGAATATGAAAAAGAGTATGTTTACATATGTATGACTCAATCACTATGCTGTACACCAGAAACTAATACAACACTGTAAATCAACTATATTTCAATTAAAAAAATTTTTTTAGAAAGAGAAAGACTAGTTAGATGAGTAGTTCTCAAAGGGAAAAATTTGTGCTTCCAGATGATATTTGGCAATACTTGGAGTCATTTTTTGGTTGTCACAACTGGAAAGGGGAAGTTGCTACTGGCATCTGGTAAGTAGAAGCCAAGGATGCTGCTAAATACCCCACAACATAAAGGACACTGCAGAACAAAGACATATCCCATCTAAAATGCCGGCAGGCTCAAAGCGGAAAAACCCTGAGTTAGACCTCGGTCTCTTGGTTTAAATATCTGGAAGCATAGGTCAAACGCCTATAGTGCAATGGTGTTCTTTCATAAGCATATGCTTCTTACTTTATAAGCTCTTAACTGCCACTAGCAAAGTCCCTGAATTATAAGTCAAGCTCATGACAGAGACACTACAATAAAGACTAGTGATACTCTGGATACAAGTTAGCAGTTAATGAATCATGCCCCTTTGCTGTTGTATTTTAGGATCATAATTATACAACAATATAATCTTGTACATTGTTGATAGTACATGAGAAAGCTGTCACTTAGTTACTTCCTAAATTAATGCTGGAGAAATAATTTAACCTCAGTGTTTTAGTTTTTCCCCCTGTATAAAAAAGGGTCAGTGATACTTAGGACAGGTAAGGGAGAATCAACACAGTTGGGGTAAATTTGATTTTTTTAAGGAAATTATTAGCCTTTATTCATAGGAAAGCTATTTCTAAAAATTAACTTTTATTACTTTTTCACATTTATGATTCTCTCTTTTGTAAGATGTGGAATGATTTAAGATATGGATGGGAAGGAAGTCTTTAGGAACGTGTTGGCCCTTTATTTGGATGCTTTTTGCTTTATAACTTTACTCCTACAAACAAAACCCTTATGAATCAGCAAAACTATGATGGACTCATTTCCCTCTAGAAGGAAAGATACTTGGCCTGCAAATCAATGCTGTACATTCCCAGCATTGAAGTGTGGCATCAGGAAATGTTCTAAGCAGAGGATGCAATGAAGTATCACAGAAATATCCCAAACTCTCTTGAGTCAAAAGTCATTAGTCTGATTTTATTGCATTATTTTAAGTATAATGAAGTCTAGAAACACTTATGCAAACACATTAAAAATAGAAAATTAGTTAAAAACACAAATTCAAAGAATCTTGAATTATTAAATATTTTGGATCATCTCTGCTTTATTTCCATGTTCTAAGATTAAACTCAATTCGAAATAAGAGAACTGAGGGGACTCACTGCTGCCCATCTGGCACTCCTGCTTCCCTTGCCTGCAACAAGAAGTTTCAGTTTTCTGGCTGTCTTGCTCCCATCTCTATTTCTTTCCAGACTTGACTTCTGGCTTTGATCACTGCCTGTTCTCTTGGCTTCATTCTCTTGTTCCTGTGCGTGTCTGCTCTCTTAAACTTGATCTTCTTTAGCTAGAAACTGATCTTAGTTTCATGATGGTTTATTTTTCTAGATTCATCCTGAATTTTAGTCCAAATAACACCAATTAACAATGACAGCATCTAAATGATAGGATCATCTCCCCTACCCTAGGTCCTTCGTACACATGCATGTACAAGACACGGCATGCACATGTGTATATGCACACACAGTAGTGATGGATGTTCAAGAGAGGGTGAGAACACAGAGGTAGTAAACCACAGGAAACTGGTTCATGTGACTCTATTGTTGGTCACAATGATTCAGGATCTGCCTACTGCCAGTGGAGTGTTAGGGTAAAAGACATACACTGTTTAGTTCCTGAAGATAATTGATTTCAGTTCTGGCCTTCAGTCTATTTCCCATTGGAAAACAAGCAAGTCATTTAGCCTTTCTATCTTAGTTGTTTTCATAAGTAAAATGAAGCTAACGATACTTGCCCCGACCTCTCAGAACTGCTCTTAGGGTAGTTCTACAAATAAAATGAGGTGATGTCCATGGAAACATTTCATATGATATAAAACAATATCTATGCTTATATTCATAGTCTCTCATGGTAGAGTATGGTAAATAAAAAGGAAACAGTCATATGCAGGGACAACTATAAGGAAAATAATGACTTATCTAAATCATTCAAAAATTTGATCTCTTTATAGGATGTGATGATAGCCATTAAATATATATTATTACCCAACTCTCAGATCGGTCATGTAGTTCTTTAAATTCTCATTTTGCGTTAGTTATTTGTATGTGTTATACTAACAAAGCAACCTTTCTGCAGTTGGGTTACTACCTATTAGAAAGATTCATCTCCTATAAGAGCAAAACAAGAAATCACAAAGGCAAATAGTAAAGCCAGGATAGTCTGTGTCATTCCTGGAGCAACAAAAAGTCCTCCCTTAGACATATTTTTCACTTCTTACTCTCACTAGGGAGTACCTTGCCCACCCATATATGCATTCTCCTCTATGCACATATAGGATATATGCATTGCTGTATTTTCAGGTTCATATTTTTGAAGAAGCACAAACATATTCCATGCAGATGGTACAGGTGGGGAGAAGGGTAAGAAGAGAAGGAGCAGAACCTCCTAATTAAGAGCTGAGTCCATCTCAACAGTCAATTCTAGGACGGTCTGTGCTCCTCTTGCTGTCACATCAACTGTGTCATCTCTACATTCACATTAAAAAATGAAAAAGAGGAAGATGCAAATTCTAAGGAGAGAGAAAATTTGAGACTGAGACCTGGAGAGAACTGACTTCTAGCCTAGTCACAGCTGGAGTTCAGATCAGTCCCAGGAACATTTATAAGTGGTTAGCAACAGGTCTTCTAGGTTCTTTTGAAGAGTCTTGATCCCATTAGAAAATAAATCATCATCTTAACCCCACCATAATTCAAGATTCCTCATTTTCTTGTCACTGCTGGGGTGGAAAAGTCATGAGTTCTGGAGTTTAGTAGCTTTAGGCAGGTTACTTAGCAAGGAAGGCAGTATGGAGGGTGGTTACAGGTCCAGGCTGAGGGACAAGTTTCCTGCTCTGCATTGCAGCTCCATCACAGACTCACTCTGTGATCTTGGGACATTTGCTTAACCTCTCTGTGCCTGGGTTTTCTCATCTGTAAAATGAAAACTATAATCGTACCTAATTCAGTGGGTCATTATAATGTTTAAATGGGTTAATTTTAAACATATGGAATAGCTCCTGGACCTAAAATGTGTCCACTGTTACTGAAGAGCTTCAAGCATTTTTCTTCAGCAAAACAGGAATAATAATTACTTCCCATATGATTGTGATTATGAAATGGGTTAAGGTATTGAGTACCCAGTGAGCTTTGGAAGAGCCTAACAAATTTTTGTGCCCATCATTTTTATAATTTGAATCTTGGATATTCATTCTGTAGAAATCTCACTTTTGAGCTAAATCCAGCAATCTCCAGATATTGTTGTTTTGTTCAATTCTTTGCTTAATAACAGGTATCTCTAGGGAAACCTCCTTTTAGGGGCCCCAGTTCTCTTATGTCTGGCTTCTCTGGGCAACAGTTGGTTCTCTAAAGCCCATAAGCATGAAATTGAAAGCAGGAGGACGATGTGAGATGATTATAGTGCAGCCGTGTAAACTGAGGCTCTGATGCCGTCTCTGCAACATGTTTAGAGGATCTGTGGCAGATGTGTACACAGGGAGCTCAAGCCTTAAGTCCCTCACCGTTTGTCAGACAGAACCCACACAAGTTTATCTCCTCAGGGTACCCTGGATAGAGGACAACAGTGGGCCCATTGTGTTCTTTGTGATCTTCTGAGATACACTTGGCAGAACTGGGGCTCCTCCTAGGTTAGATGAGGCATACTCTATGCTTTGTGGACCCTCAGTTGCAAGAACAAGGCTCATTCCTTCTCCTTCTCAGAGCCTGAGTGGTAATTATATTCTCACTGAAGCAGCAAAAAAAAAAAAAAAAAAAAAAAAAGGTAGCAAGAATCTATAACCCTTTACTTGCCTTTGAACTATGGATTCTCCTCTTTTCCTCCTCCCTTGTTTGAATGTGGATGAGAAGCAATTTTAAAGTTGGCTTTTGTTTTGATTCTTGCTCTGAGTCTCTATTCTCTGTGAAAAATTTCTCTCATTTAGAAGGAAAAACAAAACTGCCTTTAGTTGTACCTCTGAAAGAGTAAAATTAGTCTTAGAATCCTGGCTTAGATTTCTAGTTAAAAATTTCATTCACTATGCAATTAGAAACAATTTCATAGCTATTTAAAGAAAATGCTGTTACCTTCTGAGTCATTGCAAAGTAAATATCAAAAAAAAAAAAAAAGAAAATGTAAGTTCTCCAAAGAAAACAATCTGCTTTGTACCAGGAAGGGTTTACTCTTTATCTCATTCCAGCAGTAAAGATAAATAAAAGTGCTTACAATAAATTATAATTCACTTAGGATGAGCATTCTGGTGTAGGAGGCATGGCTATAGTCAGCAGACTATTCTCCACAAGTCTCACTTGAAAACCCAGCCCCTTACTTCACAGTCTTATCATACACAGCATTATGTAAATGTTATCACTGGAGCAGGACCATCTTATAATATGACTCATCACATGCATTTAGATATAATTCAGATCAAATTTATACCAAGATATGACCATTAATAGATACAGCATGCATGATATCTGGGATTTAACATATAGTGAGTAAGCATGTAAATAAATAAACAGATAATGACACTGTCTGTCAGGGCTACCATAGAAAAGGGCTCTGCTGTCCACGTTGCCTTTACTCGTAGAGGTAGACATAAAAGAAACAAAGTCAGATAGATACAAAGAAGGAAAGAAGTCTCCATTTTTTAAAGTTGTACTTTGTGGATTCACATGTGAAATAGGGAACTTTAGCAGCTGTAAATTGAAGGAGCAAAGTTATCAAATAGATCCATCTCAGGCAAAAGAAATGCAGTGGTCCCCTCCCCCAGCTGACAAGAAGCCGATACAGATTACTGATGAATGCTTATAAATCATAAGGACAGTTCTTACATGGAGAATTATAATCACGGGGATTTTTCTGACTTTCATGTTTGTTTTTCCATCACACACTTTCCACCCCATCTCAACTCTATGTTTCCTGTCTCCAGAATTATTTTTGTCCCCAGCACTTTCTTCCAAAGGACAGTGGTGTGAGGAGGACTTCACCCTTGTGTGACAAACTATTTTTGTGGTTTTTCTTCTTTCTCTACGCCTCACTTTTCCCCATCATCTAAACCCTTCCTTGAAGGTCTGTCTCTCTCGAACAGCTCAGCAACTGGGACATGAATGGGGCTTGGAATTCGGTGATGAAAAAGAGCTTTGGAAGTTACTGAGGGATTGGGCACAAAGGCAAGAACTGATGAGCTTGAGATGCAAGCCCACCGGGGAGAGAGCTTTTGTATGGAACTCAGCCGACTCAAACCAGAGAATGAAGCCTGCAGCTACAAGCCCCAGCCTAATAAGGCACTGACCCTAGGAGGGCGGCAGAGGTGAGTAGAAGTAACCAGTGTCTGGACTTGGGGGAGAGAAAAAGTCAAAGACCATAACCTTCTGTGCTACTAAATCCACTGTGTCACTTAACTCTGAAATTCCCCAGCCTGCCTGAGTTAAAGAGGGAGCCACAGATGCTTCAAGGTGAAGGTCACGTTCTGAGTTCTAGGAAGATCCTCATGATTCAGAAACACCATCTCTCTAGCCTGAGAGCATCAGTATTCCCTTTTCCCATTATCTCTGCCCTGGGGCACTCTAGTTTTGAGATTGTATTACAGAAGAGGCATCTTCTCTCATAGTGACTCTCAAAATATGGCTGTTAAATGAAAAGACAGGCAGAGAAAGGAAAAGAGCTAAATCCAATAAAGCATTATTTTGAAATTGTTCCTTTATTTCTTCTATATTACTTATCACCATTTATGATCAAAAACTTTTGACATGGCACCAGGAACTGTGCTGAAATCTCTATACGTGCTCAGGAACCTGACCTGAATAGCAGCAAGAAGTATGTTGACTAATTACTAGTTAACATAATGTTGATATTAATTATGTTGATATTTAATCATAATGTTGATATTAATAGTCAGCATTAGGTTGATTAATATCCACTCTCCTTTATGGACACATCACCTTCATCTCTTAGAATGATGCTGTTAATCCACTAATTGCAAAATCCAATGAATTTATTTCAAATATTTGTCCTACTTAATCTCATCATAGCTTTTTAGCACTAGTCACTGTCTATTTACCTGTCTCTCCTCCTAAATCTCCTATTATTTCTTAATTTGCATAATCAGCCCCTCTTTCTTTGCTCACCTTTCATATACTGTTGTTCTCCAGGATTATATTTTTCTTCTTTTCTGGCTTCATGGAGTCGTTTTCATACATTTCATCTTTTTTTTTTTTTTTTTGGCTTTAATTACACTTCATCAGATTGAATTTTAAAATAGCCTATTCAGCTGCTCCCCATAGATACTGGAAGGTACGTCGAATTCAGCATATTTTGAATTAAGACTCATTATCTCCTATCATACTTTTGTCTTCCTTCCGAATTTCCCAATTTTAGTGAACAGAATCACAATCCATCTATGATTACGTAGTCAGTAACCACAGAGTATCCTTGTTTTCTTCTTCTCCTTCATGTCATTTGTGTAATCAAATGTTATTTTTACATTTTTCCCCCTTAGACTGGCCTGTACTCTCCATCCCTCCTGCCACTACTATTGTCCAGGGCCTTCTCATCCATTGTCAGTATCACTTCCAACTAATGGTCTAGTCTCCAGGTTTGCATCTCTTGCCTACAACTATACTGTTCATTCTTCATGCAGAACAGAACATACATAAAGTGGATCATGTGTAAATGCACTTTGTCTTTTTACTCATAAAAGTTCACATAGATTAGTGTAAGTCAGCTCAGCCTACCTTTCTACCTTAACATTAAACTCCCTCCCTGCCATGAATCTTATTCTTTTTTCAGACTCCAATCTCATTCCTCCTAGCTCTGTTTTCCTTTTATCCAAAGTATTTTTGTGACCTTTTCATTTGGCAAGCTCATACTTACTATACAAAATCCATCTCAGATGTACCCTCCCTTGTGAAGCGTTCTCCAATTTCCCTAGTTACTGGCCTGCTTGTGTTAGTATTTTAATTCTTTGTTTTTCTGCCTCTTACCACGATTTTAAGAGTGAAACCAGATCACGTCTTCTCAATCTTTTCATTTCTATTGCTAGAAGAAGTACCTGACACATAAAATCTCTCAATAATCATTTGATGGATGAAAGAATATACCAAGAATCTTTCTCCTCTCATTTCACATTCTTAGAGATGTCTTCTTCCTAATACAGTCTAGAACATGGAAGAATCCTACTATTTCCAATGGTTTTGAAAAAGGAAAAATGAGGCAGGACAATGCCCTTTTGTCTTTTCTAAATCAGTCATCTTATTTCCCTTCATTTGCCACTACTATTTTCTTTGCCTTTTTTTGCCTGGAAGAGATGATAATATCTTTTCAATGATACATCTATGATACACTATAATAAATGTGTAAATATAAAATTCTTAAAATAAATAAATTATATAGTGGAAACTTTGTAATTCGAATAATTTCTGAAAATGTCCCGCATAGCAAAAACATAGAATGTTTCCAAATATAAGTGCCCCTCCTCTTGTCCAGTGATTTGAATATGAAACTTGATATTATTTTGCTGGTGTGTCTTGCCCTAATGTTCACAGTTAAGGATGTAAATGAACATTTTAAATCTATACTCAGATACTTCACTGAGGACCAACCACCTTCAACAACATAACCTAATCTCTATGAGTTGATAGAGGATCTGTGACTGAATCATAACCAATATTCTCACTGTTTATTTCTGGTGAAATAGGTTAATTTGATGTCACAAAACTTAAACAAATTTTTCTATCCTCACTATACTATACTGTGAAATTAGCAAATTTTTTGTTTCCTTCAAGATAACAATATGACCAAGCAGACAAGCAGGAAAGGTGATAAAGAGGTACATTGAGTGGGATTTTCTTCACTGATCCTTTATTGCGTGGGAGGCCACTGATAAAGACATTCTAGAGTCTTCCAGTCAATAGGCAGCACTGTAGTTATTCAGCTAAAATTATGTTCACTCTTTAATATTGATAAATTTTGTCCCACATTTCTTTTCTCTGATAATGACAAGATAGAATATCCTCCTTCTGAATGTCAGTGTCCAAATCAGCAATCAGGATCGAGCAAAACTTTCCAAAAATACAGAACAAGATAAGGATAAGCATTAACAGAAAATTTTAAATGATTTAGAACTGAGCTCGTCTCAGTCAAATGAGTAGTAGTGTATTACTGCTTCTTATATCTTGCCCTTTCTTGTCCAATAAGGACAGATATCCTAACATTGCTATTCTCTTACCCTCAATCACAGTGTTTTCCAAAAGAGCTCTACTAAAGGAGGTAACTGATACAGCTCATCCAGATACGGTCTTATATTCAAACTGCAGGAATGGTGGCATGGATGGCCTTCTTCAGAAGCGGGGTAGCTAGTCTCTTTACTGTCCTAATCACTGTATTCATTCTGTCTTGAGACTAGAATGCAGTCATCTCATACGCATGGTATAAATCATTTATTTTTGTTCATATTTTCTGTGTCACTTCCTCTCATTACATCTTTTTGCCACAGTATTTGCACTGAGAACATGAATCAATCTGAGGAAACAGCTTACTTCTATGTCCTTCCCTTTTGCTCTAATGCACTGCGAGTCCCTTAATCTTTATGAACATTCTCCTGTCTGGGTAAAACCTAGTGCCGTGTCACATGATGCTTCACATTAAAACTATACCTCTGCTAGACGATAAAATTAAGGAAGTCACAGTCCCAAATTTCTCTGTTCTAAGTATACTAGTGCAGAAATGATTTGAGTGCATGAAAATCCTGTGGGTATTTGATAAATAAAATCTAACAATAAAGGTAATTTCAACACCTGAATCACAGATACTGTGATTGATGGTAACGTAGGAACTTTAGAAAATCTGCCATTGAAGGCCAGAATCAGGGCACAAGCCGGCAAAGAACGCATTGCTCAGTAAGTAGATATTTCCCCTCAGTAAGCCTAAGCTGATCTCTTTCTTAGTCACTTAGAACTAATCAGGGCCTCTGTGGCCCCCACAGAACTCAGTGTGAGCACTGGCCAGTGAGTCCAATCTCATCATTTCAAACCCTTTGGCAGTTTCCACTTACAAATTTCTCCTAATCAGAAGCTTTTAGCAGCAACAAAATGGCAAGAGAAAAATAAAGCAAGATCAAAAGGTACATATTCCATGCAAAATAGCTCAGCCTGTTAGCCTCAAGCAACAAATAAGTGGAGAACATTCTCCACTGTATAGTAAAGTGTGTTTCTGGGAGGCTAATGTTAGATGCAAATCTGCCTGAGGCAATGTTAAAAAAAAAAAAAAAAACAAACTCAACAAGCCAACAAGAAGAGCAAACCAGGCCTGCATTTTTCGTTCTTCCACACAGCTCACCTAGTCTTTGCCCATCACGTAGAAAATCTCATATTATTTTACAAGGAAGATTAGAAGAGATTAACAATCTTACATAAACTATTAACCCCTTCTATAACAATATTTTTGGCTAAAAACCCTTCATTTTTAAATAGCATAGAAGGTCTGACACCCCGGTTGCATAAGACAAAGATACTGTAGAAAATGTTTCTTACAGTTCTTGGCAGACCACCCACAAGAGAACTACTGCAAATTTCCCTAAAAATGGTAAAACACAATTAACTCTCTAGTGTTACTCTATAATACTAAACCTCTTCAACCTACCTCTCCAGTGGTTGGTGCCAAAATCTCCCCAAAAGACCTTATAGCTAGCTATACCATCCCTTCTCAATGTCAGATGAAAAGCTGTTAAGAATATACTATAGACCAGAATCATTCTTTTTTTTATAACCATTTTTTTTAATTGAAGTGTAGCTAACTTACAATGTTGTGTTAGTTTCAGGTGTACAGCAAAGTGATTCAGTTATATATATATAAGAATATATATATATTCTTTTCCAGTTTCTTTTCCATTATAGTTTATTACAAGATTTTTAATATAGTTCCCTATGCTATATAGTAGGTCCTTGTTGTTTATCTATTTTATATATAGTAGTGTATGCTAATCCCAAACTTCTAATTTATCCCTCCCCTGCCCCCACCACTTTCCCCTTTGGTAACCATTCTTGACTTATCAAACACAGTTGTACTTGCCATGCTCATAGAATATTACTTACAGCCCTAGAAGGAACTTAGCTATAGGAGAGCTGTTCCCTGGGTGGCCAGGTGCTCTCAGAGCAGATTCCAGTGTTAGAAAGAGGGCAGGAAATGTGCTTGAACACTAGCAGGCATAAACCTAGAAAAGCCATTTCTTCTCTAAAAGATTTCTGAAAGTTTGACTGGGGGTGGGATAGTTAGCAGGTTGAAAGGCTTTATAGGGCTCTTCACGAAGGAAGAGATATTTTCCAACTTAATTGGGGAAACTTTTTTTTGGCCACAGCTCGTGATACACCATACAGGGTAAAAGAACAAGTGTCACCAGCCAATCCTTTGAGACTGTCCCAGCCACAGTAGAAGCATGATGTGAGAGGACTGACTGCCACAAAGACCTCCCTGCTTCTCATGCAGTCTACTAACTGCCACACACATCCCTTTCTCCCAATAGAAACAGTTTGGGAGGTGACTGTAGGGCAGCTGGCTGTGGACTGCTGTACAGCCAAGCAGGCACTGCCAGTTGAGAAACGGTAGCACAGGCTGTAAATATCTTCCTTTGATCAATAAAAAGTTTTATTCTCTTTGATGGGTGCCTAACAGGAGGTAAATCTTGATACTTCTGGATTCATAAATTTGCACTGAGACAGGAGTTAATTCTTCATTTTCATCGATGCCATTAGTGTTCAACGTTTACTTAGAATCACTTAATAAAATGTTGATTTCAAAATGTCCCTACTTTGAAGCTGTAGCTGTAATACCCTAGGTATAAAAGTAGATTCTCATCAAGGGATACAGCTTCCAGTCTTCCTAGTAGTTAGTTCTTCTTCTTTTCCTTCCTTCTCCCCTCACTTTCACCCTCTTTTTTTTTTTTTTTTGCCAAAGGATATGAAAAATTTGTTTCGTATGTTATTTGCACAGATTTGCAAGACTGTTTCCCTTCTGTTTCATTAATTCTGCTAATTTTTCAGTTATTTTGGGTAATGACATTCACTCCCTTTTCTCTACTCTCTTGATAAGACTTTTCTAATGAAAGAGATATATTGGCTGGCTGTTTTAAAATGTGTTCTCAGTGAGGTTGAGGTGCTCCCTGTAATGAATGTTGCTGCAAAATCAAGGGGACTCTAGCAAAAGTCAGCAGCATGTGAAAGCTACTCTACTTCTGCTAACTAGCATTGGACTTTCAGAGGCAGAGATAGGGAGATGAATAGGGGGTTTAGATAATGTAAGACAGCTTCTCCTCCAGTCTGTGAAAGGTAATTACTCAGTAGGATTCACCTGGACAGAAGCCATGTGCTCATGATGAGGCCTGCTTTCTTACAGGAGTAAGACTTCCCTCGCTGGATAACAAAACAGAAAGTTTCATTCCAACATGGATTGCTGAATAGTTAGGACAGAGAAACTGGGTCTACGAATGCTTTTAACAAGAGAATTCAAGATCGGAAAACAGATACCCTGCAGAAATGTGGACCTTGGAACCACAACTGATCAAAGCCAACCACTCTTTTAGTGATAGAGAGTATGCAAATATGTGCACCTTAACAAGGACCCGAATGTATGAGGGAGGGCAGGAGGAAAGAGAAGAACAGAATTCAGCCTGACCACACGTCTAAAACTGCTAGTACATCCTTTCCTTAGAACTCAAAGGAGGGGCATGGGATGGGCAGTAAGCATCCAAATGGCTGTAATAAGAAAATCAATAAAAGATCTAGGAATTAGAATGACTCACAATCTGGGAATCAATCATTCATTTTATAATCAAATGTTATAACCCCTACTCAACCTTTTAGTATGTTAATAGGTGAATCTTTTGATCCATAGTTCATAATATCTTAAGGCTTTTAGAAACCTTGGAATCAGCCTAGGAAGTATGCAATGAGAAAGGCTGGATCTGGTGAAAAGTGGAAGGCAGGTTTGGGAACTTCTGGGAATTGTTAATAATTAGAGAAGGAAGGCAGGAGACAGTTTGGTTTGAGAGAAGAACCATCAGAGGAGTGACCTATTCTGTCTCTCCAGAAAATCTTTCAAACCCTTGAACTAACCCACTCCACAATATCCACACCGTCTATATCTGTATTTCTCTTCCACTCCACACAAGGCCATTTTGATAACAAAAATTTACAGTCTGTTGTATTTACGAATAATTGATTCAAGGGAAATGTTCTTTTTTACATTTTAATCAATCATCATCTAAATGGCTGCCATGACTTTAGCTTTTGGTATTTTCAGTTTGAGTGTCAGTGTTATAGATACCTCCTGACAAATCTGTGGTTCTGAGAGAGGATTCTGAAATGTTTCCTAGCAACTAATGAGTTCAAACTTCCGGAATTCCAGTGTTCAGATGCTTTTTTTTTTTTTTTTTTTTTAGTGTATTCAGGTTAGAACTATGTAACACATAACAAGTAAAACATGACAGAGTGTGCATGAGGCAGAGATAAATGTGCACACAAAAACTCAGCGTGATACAGTATAAGGAACAGAGAGAGAGAGAGAGAGATGGTGAAGAAAAACTATAAGAGAATTAGTCAACTGATCCTATGTCACATCAGTCTAAAGAAATTAAAAATATTTGTATTCAGAAATGTTAAGTCATGTTCTCTCTTCATCTCCAGTCCCACCCTCCACCACTCCTCCCTATAAAACAGCAAACTTGAAAGATCAGTAAATGATGTTGGGTAGAGAAGTCTAGAAATTTAGAACTGTTTCCAATGTATGTTTTGTGATTATAAAATACTTGTTCAGCATCAAAAATTCAGAAAAAAGCCAGTAGAGTATAGATAAAATATAAGCAATCAGAATATTAACAATGCTTATCTCTGGTGATTTATTTTAAAGTCATACTCACACTTCTGTTTAATTGGAATCACACTGAGCATACATTGTATGTATTTATACATATATAAATATATATACTTTTGAACTCTGCTTTTAAAAATAATTGTATTAGACAAGTAGTGCCTGTTAATCATTGGATAATATGATTTCCCTCTTACCTACATACCAAGTAGCTCTTGAAGGTGTTCCATAAAATAGAAATTCTGGAACAACCCACATTAATGCCTGTTCGTTACACCATGTATGAAGCTAGATGGGGATGTTAACTCACTGTGCTCAGTAAAATTAAATTTAGGTAGAGGAGTTGTTTCCCTAAGCCAGCAATGATTGTCCCTCACTGTCACTCTCAGGATTTGTAAGTGATTCCTAGGCTGTCCCTAACTAATGCTGGACTTGTCCCTAAGGTGTGTTTGCTGCTGTGTGGCGTGAGGTTCCAAAGTCAGTTTAGTGTAATTGGCCAGCATAGACTAAGGAAGTTCAAATCTCAGCTCTACAACACATCAGCTAGAATAATTTTGGCAAATTATTTCAACTCTCTGAGTCTCATTATCCCCATAAGATTGTTTTGGGGGCTTAAGAGGTCATGACATGTAAAGATTTTCGATCAATAAAATGATTGAATAATTGTTATATTATTGTCAATGTTGTCACTTTTTATTATATCTATTGCTATTATTATATTTACTAGTCACAAAAATGGAATGAAGAAGGATGGGATGTGAGGCTTTATTTTTGAATCAAGCGGGTCAACAATTGCAAGATTCAAGGGGCAATGAGGAGAGCCCCAGGAACATCCACTCGTGGAGAATGCCGACTGAGGTACAATGTAGTGAGCTGACATTTTAAATTGGAAGAAAGAAAACAGTAGAAGATTACATTAAAAATGTTGACCTTTATCTAAGCCCTGTGTTCCCAGAAAGCAAGAATGATTAGGAAATCCACTCCCCCATCTTTGGGTTCCAGGTAATGGCTAACCACAAAGGACCCTGAGGGTAAGGGTGCCCTCACACAGTCTGAGGTAAGGCTCATCCCCATCCTTCCTCATGGCTTCCATAAGTCTCTGATGAGTCCCTGCCCCCACAAAACCCCAGCTCCCTTACCTCTTCTTATTCTCTTTTAATTGTCTGGTGTCTTTTGTCTCTCACACACGTCATACAGTTCTCCGTGCTGGGTTACCCTTTGGGAGCAGTGCCCAGAGCAATCCTGGACACTGCCTGGGATGGCAGGAAGAAGATAGAGAGGGGAATTTTTATTCTTATTTGGGTGTGAGCCTGTTCATTATACTATCCCTTATTTCACAAAATACATGCATTCCAGAAATGCATTGTTTTCTAGTGCCTAAGGGACTGCTATTAGAAAATCAGAGATCCCTGGGTATCATAAAATTCTGAGATGTAATAAAATCAGACACTTAAGAAAGCAGTAGTACCACTTTTACATTCATATATTTAAGGGAAATAACTCTGTTTTTATAAAACACTAACAGCAATACTCTCAACATTTATAATCTTATGATACCTACCAAATAAGTCACACAATGAAAATACTAAAAGCGAACCCCTCAGGTAGATTGCAGACTCCAGCAGTCCGCCTTCACTTTGGGTCTTTCCTCCACGTGGGTCATAAAGTTAGGAATTTGCCATTCTTTGTCTGTTCAGTTTAGTTATTATGTCAGTGGGGTGCAGAGTCCCAACATTTTATGATGTTTTCTTTTTATTTTATGCCACTGGGTTAACAGTTAAGAATCACCACGTTTAGTATCTAGAATAACTTGCAAATGTAGAGGCTTTTCAACAGTACTTTATGAAGTGGAAGGAATTGTTTTGCTTATTATCCATCTCTTTACAATTGTTTGCAGGTTTTGAAGATTTCTGGAAACACTTTAAATGGAAACTTTGGTCTAATTCAGATTTTATAAACTGATACAGTGAAAACAATTTGGCTTGCATCCTGTTACTTCTCTGCCTCTGTCCTGGGTTTGGGCTCTATTTTCTCTAGTCTTTATCTTCTTTTTCTGTTTATTTATTCATTTTGGTAGAAAACATTCTCCAGTAACTATATGATAAAGATATGTGACATGTAAGTTATTTTATGAATTTTATATCTATCGACCAAATGTAAGTGTAAAAAAACTCAACTTTGTTGAGATCTAGATTAGAAATCATTTTTCTCCAGAATTTTGAAGGTATTTCCCACTGAATTCTAAATCCCGGTTTTGTGACTGAGAAGTCCCAAATCACTTGGATATCTTATTCTTTGAATGTGACTTGCCTTTCCATTCTTTTTCCTACTTGGATGTTTACTGGTTCTTCTCTGTCCTGATGTTCTAAAAGTTCATGGTGAAGTGCCTTGGGGTTGGTCTACTTTCTTCCATTGTGCTCTCAACCCTTTCAGTCTGGAAACTCATATTCTTCAGCTCAGGAAATTTTTATTGAACTCTTTCTTTGATAATTTCTTTCTTTTTGCTCTACTTTCATTTTCTGTAGTTATGACTATTTGGATAGTAGGTCTCCTGGACTTGGTCTGTAATGTAATCTTTCCCCCTCTTCTATTTTCCATCTTTTTGTCTTTTGCCTAAACTTCCTGGAAGATTTTCTCAGCTCTTAATCTGAATACACCTAGTGAGTTTTTCATTTCTACCATCATGTTTTAAATTTCCAAGACCTCTTGCGTATGGGTGCAATACCTTCTCTTGTCTAAGAATATTAATATTTAATAAGTTTTCTCCTGTTCAAATTCTCTCTCCTCCAAGTTGCCTTATCTGTTTGTTTCTTTTGGTTTCTCTCTTTAGTGTTAGAGGCATTCCTTAGGCATCTGGTAATCTTCATTTGCTGTTTGTATTTAAAATGAAGAATACAATGTATGAGTTCTTGGAAGACCATCTCTAGGCGCTTTGTCAGAAGTCTGACTACCATGAGGCTGGCAGGCTAGAGAGTCCATGCATAGGAAATCTGGCCAAGAATTCTAGCTGAGCCCACCTTTCCAGTCATCCTGTCAAGGTGCCAGGCAAGTGAATGAGCCCACCTCACCCCTCCAGACCAGCTCAACTGTGACCTGAATTGCGTGGCACAACCTTAGTCGGTGCCACATGAAACAAAAGAATCACCTAGTCCAGTGCAGGCCAAGTTCCTGGATCTTGAGATACTTTAAGGCTTTTGTTCTTTTAAGCCACTAAGACTTGCATAATTTTTTTAAAAGCAAGGGATGATCAAAACATTAGATTTATATGGACTAACAAGGCAAGGTGATGTCTAAGATACTGGTAAGTTAAAATGAATGCAACTTGTGTAATGACTTAAAAATGGTGATTGGAAATTCTGAGTATATAGGTAGGACTCCTTGAGTAGAAGATTTACTTCAGGGTAAGTCTTTTTTTTTTCCTCCTGATATTTATTTATTTAGTTATTATTTTAAAAATAAGCCTCAGTTTTAGAGCAGTTTTTATATTTACAGAAAAACTGCAAAGTCAGTATAGAATTCCCAAAAGCTTCTACATCAATATCCCCCTATTACTAACATATCGCTTTAGTATCATACATTTGTCACAATTATGGCTAATATTGACACATTATTATTAGCTAAACTTCATACATTATTCATATTTTCTTCATTTTTTGCCTAATATCCTTTTTCTCTTCCAAATCACATGCAGGGCATCACATTAATTGTCATGTCTCTTTAAGCTCTTTTCGGCTGTGACATTTTCCCAGACTTTCCTTGTTTTTGATATTTTTGATATTTTTGAGGAGTATTAGGGATTTTGTAGGATGCCCCACTAATGGGATTTGTCTGATTTTTTTCTCATAAGTAGGCTGGAGTTACGGGTTTGGGGGAGGAAAGTGCCATTTTTATTACTGTATATTAAGAAGGGTACAAACTGTCAACATGACATTGCCACTGTTGACATTGACCTAGATCACCTAAGCAGAGGTAGTGTCTGTCAGCTTTCTCCACTGTACAGTTACTCTTTTTCTTCTCCTTTCCATACTCTTCTCACTGGAAGGAAGTCTCTGAGAGCAGCCGGCACTTCAGGAGTGGGGAGTTATGCTCTGCCTCCCAGACGGCGCAGTATTTACATAGATCACTTAGAGTACTTCTGCATGGGAAATCTGTCTCTTCTCACACATGCTTATTTATTCAATCACTTATTTACATCAGTGTGGACTCATAGATATTTATTATATGAAGCCCTTCCCCCGTTTTTCTTAGATATTTCCTTTTGAGTTAGTTACAGTCCCCAGGAAAGAGCTGTGCAGTGTTCTAAACAGAGGATAAAATTTAACTGTGAATATACTGGAGTCTCAGTGGAAAATCAGGTCTAGGGTTGGGGTTTTGCTATTTAATATGCAAGTGTTATGCACCTGACCCTCAACTGTATTTGCTATACCCTCGCACAAAGACCCTGTTTTAATTTCTCCTGAGAAGTAAACTAAATTCTTTTGCTTAGTGTAGTCAAGGAGAGTCACCCAGGGGCATGGAGAGAGGAGGGGATCTAGGGATTTAACTGACTTTTAAACAACATTCAAACAGTTTTTCTTATTTTAGTTGCTCCTCCACCTCAGCCTTGATCTTTCCCCTACTTTCAGTGATAAACGGTGCTGCCAATTCCTGAACAGTTTGTGGGAAGGATGGGATTGGTTCTCAGCTTTCCTCGTTACTGGTTTAGGCTTCAGTGTTTCCATGTCTGCTAAATCAGTTTCACTCATCCATCTGCTTTATAGCTTCCAAAATTTCTTTTGTTGTGCTCACTTGTCTTGTTCTCCCCATTTCCCCTTGTATATTTGTCTTTAGGCAGAAAAAAAAAAAAAAACTTTACAGTAGGATAAGTAGAGTTTGAGGGAGAGTGAAATTGAAGGTGTGTTCAATCCACCATCTTTTCACAGCTTTGCTCAGGGTTACAGAGTTAGCTCCCTGAGACCAGAGGCTCTGTCTTTTTCATCTTTGTAGCCCCATCAACCCCATACATGCTTGATAAAGAGTAGAAGGTAAATTCTAATTGAGTCTCATAAATGAAAATAGGAAGCAGGCTCAGGACCCAAATACAAATCTAAATCCAAGTTAATTTTGATTTTTTACATTGCACTAAACTTCCACCCCATATCAGTTATAAGGTTTGTATTTTAAGTGTTTAAAATGGAATTTTCCATCCATAAGATCATTCAGATCAATGCTTTTCAAATTTTTATGTGCATACAAATATTGTGGGGATTTCTGAAAGTGAAGATTCTAGATTTAGTAAGTCTGGATGGACTGTCTCTCTGCTGGTCTAAGAACCACAGAACTTGTATCACAAGAATGTTTTGTAATGGATTTATAGCATTATATATTCTGGCATTAGAAAATACTATTTTACATTTTATTTCTATTGTAAAGGTACTATTTGTGTAACAATTTTGTCAAAATCAGGACTTAGACAGAAACAAGTTGAGTTGTCCTGGGGAAAGAAAGGACCAGGAGCTCAAGTCAACCTAATCCAGTACAAACTAGGTTACATCAAATACCCATAAGATTGCTCTCTGTACAGAAATGGCTGGGACTAGAAATTATTAAAACTACATATGTATGTTTTCATATATATTTTTATATCATACCTTATACTTTCCTTATATTAAGCTGATTTAAGATGGCTTAACTATGCATGCTAGTAATATTTATTATGAGAGGCAAGGAAATCAAGGCAAAGAGAAAATGATGATAAGAAAGATAAAATAAAACAAATGTTGAGGTTCAATCACCAAATATATGTCATGGTTTCTGCACATTAATGACAAGGGCATCATAAACATGTCCCTGGGCAGTCAGAATAAAAATGGATACATACACAATTATTTATATACGTCACTATGGCTAAAAGACAATTTCTTTAGGTTACCTTCACAAAGAGGAGGCTATATAACATTCTATACAATATTGTCAAGGACACCCTGAGAGTGGTAGTCTTATATGGCAACCCAGATACTATACATTAGTTCAGGAATAAAATTAGCTACTGGTGATGGAGAGATAAAAACAAACAAAAAACTTTCTTAAGGAGCTCACAGTTTTATGGAGAGACAAAGAAATTTCAAATAAGATGTGTACAACAGAAGTACAAAATTTACTGGTAGCACAAATGAGGAAGAAATTAACTTAGCCAGGGGAAATGATGGGGGGTTTGGACTGGTTTATGGAGTAAGAAATAAAATCATACCTGAATAAATGTATATGACTTGTTGCCAAGATCTCTAAAAATACAAGATCTTAATCTAAGTGGGCTCTGAACTGTTGTCATAAGAAGTGAAAGCAAACAAAGAAAGAAAAGAAATGGAAGAAAATATGCATAACTAGGGAGTTCTAGCAACAAATGTGTGGAAACCCATCTCTGGGAGAATGAAGTTCAAGGAACCCAGTAACTCTTTATTTGCAGTAGAAGTCAGGGGCACAAGCTTCTGGGACCCCAGTATAAGGGCAGTCCGAAAAGCAAGGCTTACCAGAGGCTGACTGCAGTTCCTGGGGCAGTCCAACAGCCTCCATGAGTGGGCCTTAACCAGTTTTGGCTCCCCAACAACTTTGAAAATATGACTAAGGCTGTTGAACCTTTACTTAGAAAAACTCCAAATGTACACACATGCAAAGTGCTAATTTGAGATCAGGAGTTGTAAGGACATCACAGACATTTTTAAGATTTTCTTAGATCCTGAGTAAAAAACAAACTAAATTTGATGGATAGATCAAGCTATCATTTTAACTTGAGTATGGGAGCCATTTAGATATTCTTGGGAATTCCCTTTATTTTAATTCTGTGCTCATCAAGTGACCTTCTGATTACAGAAAATCAACAATATAAGGTGGATGACAGATTCACAAAGCCCATTACGGGAACCTCAGGTTCAGACCACTCAGGCTAAGGGCAATGTGAAGGCCAAGAGTTGCAAAGATCAAAACATCTTCAATTTTTTTTTTAATCCCAATCACATTTCATTGGTGTGCACTTTTCTTATTATTTGAACTCCCTTGAACTCCCTGGCCTTTCTGCAGACCCAGTAATAGTTGCTTCCTGTAAGACCTAAAGCTAAAAACTGAAATATTGCATTCTTGCTTAGCATTGAGACCTCAGTGAGTAAAAGTTAAGTACTTTATTAACGTACAAATATTGGGTCCAGCAACCAGTTTGCCACTTTCGGAACCTCCCCAGGAAATACAACCACAAACTTGAAGGTCATGAAAATCTGTTCTACTGTGAGTCAGTTTAATCCACACAATTTTGACTTTATCTAAACTTATTTTTTAATGAATCACAAACTTCTCCCACAATTAGAATAACAACTGGTAATGTTTGAGTGGCACAGAATATTTCATTCTCTACCAAGTTCCCTAGAACCTAAAAATGGTAGCTCACCAAGAGTGAGATGCCAGGTGGGGCACAGCATACGAGTATTATCTCAATGAAACTTGCCCCAGCAACCCTATGAGGTAGGTACTATCATGATGCTTATTTTAGAGGGGACAAAACTGACAGGTTAAGCATTTGCCTAAGTTCATATGGCTAATAAATGTTAGAGTCACGTCAAAACTCAGGCAGGCTGACTCCAGAACCTGCACTGTTCATTATTTTACCAAACTCTCTCTCTGAGGCCCTCACTGTGCAAAAATAAAAATTAAGGTACCAAAACATTGGATATGTAGAAATAACAGGGGATGCTGGTTAAATAATATGACCTGAATTCAATGGAATTCTATGCTGTCATTAAAATATAGATTACAGAAATACATTTAGTACACTGGGAAAATATTCATTGCTGAATGAATAAAGCAAATATACTGTATAGAAAAATCCATTTATAATACACACACCAACACAGAAACTCACACACACAAATACAAGATATATATCAAAATGTTAACCATGATAATTACCAAATGGTGGGTAAATAGATAGTTTTAATTTATTTTTTCAAGAACTCTCTTCTCCTGATCTTTGCACAGCTGGCTCTTTTTTTGTTTTTCAGAGCTTAGTTCAAATGCCACCTGACCCGTTGGTAAGAAGTAGACAACCACAGATGCTCTTTTTATATTTCCATATAAGAACTATATCACACTACCACACTTCAGTATTTATTAGCTTTCATTAGTAATTTTTACATATGTTTTTACTTTTCTGTCATTTCCACTGAAATTGATCTCCATGTCCTGCTTATTCACTTCTGTATGTTCCCATGATTTAGAAAGTTGTGTGAGTGCTCTGTAAACATCTATTGAATACATGAGCGAATACATGACAAGTGAACAAACAATATATCTACAACTTAACAAACTCTTAAAACATGTCATTTTACGACAGTAAATCTCAACCTCGAATTTAACCAAAGGAAGTTCACAGATTCTCACCATCCACCCACCCCTACATTCACTCATAGAATCACACATAACTGGGTAGCACCGAGCTATCGCAGCCGTGGGAGACACGGAGGAGATGTTTTCTGCTCTTAGATTACATCTAGTGAGTTTGAAAGATTTTTAAACAAGCTGACCCTTGAACAACACAGTCTAGTTATTCTTGAATTTTTTTTTCAATAAATACATAGCATCCCATGGCCCACAGTTGACTGAATCCACGAACGTGGAACCTCGGATATGGAGGGCTGACTATAACATTACAGACGGATTTTCGACTGCATGAAGGGATGGTGCTCCTAACCTCCACTCTGCTCAGGAGTCAACTGTAAATCTGAAATGATGAAAGATACACAAGAAGTAACATAAACTACAGGGGCTCAGAGGAAAAACTAGCTTTTCCTGAGTTACTTTCTGAACAGGAGAAGCTGAAGTAGCTCATCTGTTTTAAAAATTATCACAAAATTACAGAAGCAATTCACATGGAAAATCAATACTAGGAAAACAGCAGTAAAGGGATGGTGTATGATCAGGTCTCCTTTGCCTATTTATAAATAGATACAAGCAAAGGTAAAGTGAGCTACCTTCTCACTTGGATGTGAGCAGAGCTTTGAGAAAGTGGACACCTCCTCTAGTCCTGGAGCACTTCTTTTCCAGATATAGTTTATGCTCCGCATATGTTCTAAACTTAACTTGTACTTCTGACGATGCATATGGAAAGAAATAGCAAAGAAAGTCCAGGTTTTTCAACTTTGATGACATTCCAACAACAGGCAAAGCTATGTCACATGGGAAAGATGATGTGGAGGAAAGCTGGAAGATGAGTGACAATTACTAATTTACCATAGAACTTGAAGAACAAAAGCCCTTCTGCTTTAATTGCTAAGCTGTCTCCTTATCTCCTTCATTAATACCCTTGTGAATCAAAAGTATTCTCTTGGATTTGGTCTTTAGTTTAAATGATTAAGTGTACCCAGGATACTAGGTCTGATATGCTAAACCTTAAATGTAAAAAAGAAAAAATCACTCCATGTGCCAAGATTCTGTTAGCAGAGTAGATACTAGTCAGTTTTACCCAATCCATCTTTGGAATATGTGTTAAGTGTCTTGTTTGTGATGCTATGCAATAGTCCCATAAAATTTTGAGATGATTTAAATTATATTCCAGATAATGTAAGACAATTTGGAGAAAAGATCTATTCACTAAGGAAATACAGGGATACAACTCTGGAACAAGGGGCCACATGCCTTCCTTACTACTAAGGTATGATTTGGAGAAAAATATCTATGAACACAGGAACTATAAGAATGCAAATTTGGGGCAAAGACTTCCTTAGCACCCTACGTGGTCAGACCAGTAGGCATAAAAGCAACAACATGAAATTCTTTTTATGTGTCTTGTGGAAGACACATTTCTCATCTAGAAATCACTCAGCATAGTCCACTGAGGGGCAAAAATGAGAAGTAACCAAGCAACTTAAATGGACAGAGGTCCACGAAGGTTATAAATTTTTATCCACTGAAATATCTGCAGTGTTAAGAGAAGACCTACCACTTCCATATCCCAGAGAACCAAAGACATCATTGCTTCTCACTCATGGAAATTACATGTGGTTTCTGAGGCCTTTGGAGCTGCTCCAGAGTTACACTAAAGTGTTATACTCTTACCTTAAAACTATTCCAGTCTTAAGGAAATTATCCAGGATCCAGGTTTTGTCTCAAATCTTGAACAGTTTGTTTTGATTAAATCATTTGGGAAAACTCAATCTAAATATATTCTTCACATTTAAGCATTTTAAGCTAATTAAATGTAAATAACTTTGAAAACTTTTTAGAGACAACTTACCACCAACCATATTTATAAAAGCAAATTACAGTTGTGAACAAGTTTCTGGCCAAGAGAGATTTGGAAACCCAAAATGAAAATGCAAAAATATGAGGAAAAATAAAGAGAGTCAATATTCTCCATTCAACTTCAAAACTACAGAATGAGTTGAGTTAGGAGTCAGTTAAAGAAATGAAGTTGTTTATAGCAGTTACAGATCGTCATAGACATGAAGATGATCCCTAATATACTTAAAGAAACAGATATAATTGGGGTGAGAAATACTTGGACGTTTCACAAAAATATTCATTTTGCACATGCAAAGGGTTATTGTTTTCATTTGAAAACTTCATACATAATCTTGCTTGTCAAAGAATTGACTGGCTTTTGCTAATTTTGAAAGGACAATTCAGATAGCAGGGTCTGAAGGATGTGGAGATTTTGAGTTTTGAAGAGAGAGAATTAGAAAGAGGAATGCCTCCCTGAAGCAGTCAGGGTCATTTATTTCCTAGGGACCTCTGGCTTAGCCTCCTGTGCTCCCATTGTGTACTGTGTCCCAGCCGCTGGTGTCTCTTTTCCACTTGAAAGCAGAGAATTGTTTCTGTTATAGGGAGCAAGACAGTGGCAAACTCATTTCCATATTGAAAGCCAGCTCTGAAATACCATCATATAATAAAGTTCTTACAAGAACAAAATAAGACTTCATCTGCTTTGTCCCTATTTTTTCCCAACAATAATCAAGAGAGACCATCTTTTGGCATATTCTGTTTGCTTCCCTTTTCTCTACTTCTCTCTCTTTCATAGTTGTTAATTATTTTTTTAAACATTTTTTATTGATTTGTAATCATTTTACAATGTTGTGTCAATTTCCAATGTAGAGGACAATTTTTCAGTTATACATGAACATATATATATATATTCATTGTCACATTTTTTTCTCTATGAGCTAACATAAGATCTTGTATATATTTCCCTGTGCTATACAGTATAACCTTGTTTATCTATTCTACATTTTGAAATTCCAGTCTATCCTTTCCCACCCCCTGCCCCCTTGGCAACCACAAGTTTGTATTCTATGTCTATGTCTGTTTTGTATTTATGCTTTGTTTGGTTTTTTTTTTTTTTTTAGATTCCACATAGTTGTTAATTATTGATTGGAATTTTCTTCCTCTCCTACTTTTTCTCTTTCTTTCAGTGTGTTCCTTTGTCTTTCCTTGGGGTCCATGTTCATTTTTTTTTTGCAGTTCACCTTTCCTTGTTAAGGGTTTTCATCCAGTGGCATCCTCTCGTTCATTCAAACTCCTTCACTGCCTTGACTCTTCTCCCTGCTTTTTCAACACATTTTCCCAACTCTTTTCTTTAACTTTCTTCAACTTGACTTTCCTAAGCTCAACAGGAATTGGTTTCCCACAGGTTGACTGGATTTATTTGCTGCTCAATTTCAGTTGGAAAAACAATAAAATGGAGGATAATTTTGTACCCTAGTTCCTAGGAGTCTTGTTCTGAACTCACCTTCAGTCCACTACTCATAAGAGGCTTTATAAAGTAGGGCAGTTCAATAATAATAGAAAAAATAAACAAACCAAAAAATTTTGGCAGAGTGAAGTTGATGGTGTTCTTCTGGCAACAATGAAAATTGGAATGATTTATAATTAGTAACTAAAAGCGGTAAGACAGTAAGGGGTTAGGGAATTAGGATCGATGGTTGTGCCTGGGCTCGTTGGTCTTTCTCCTTCACACACTAAGAAATATGGAGCTGCGGGGAAAATGTGGATGACAGAATCTGGACTCTAGGTCTTTACCTTCATGCTGCAGCATTTGATAGCCATTTGCAGACAAGATTCTTCTGCAGGCCCCAAGGATGAAGAGAAAGAGTTTATTTGTTTGTTTGTTTGTAGTTTGTTTTGGGAGGGAGGAAGATTGGGAAGTTGAGATAAACATGTGTTTAGACTAAAAATGTGTTTAGACTTTGAATATAGTGATCCAAAGCTCCTACACGTTTGTCTACATGAAAAGAAAAATTATGACAAAAATTGGGAAGCTCAAGCATGCAGCTAACACACCTGGATGTCAAAATGTATTTTCTGTTTAGCAAGGTCTAAACTCAACTTAAACCTCAGACAGATCCATATGAGTCATGACCCATCCTTGCTGCCTCAATGTAACTGGTGAGATTTTGTGGGTATATGGAGGCAGAAAGCCAGAGCACAGGTCCTTCTCAAGAGCATTGCCAATGGACATGCAAGAAGGATAGCAATTCCACTGCCAAATTTCTTTTGGAAATAAAGCAGGGTTGGACCAAGATCTAATGAATGACAGGAAAGAGTAGCATGAATTATGTCCTTCATTTGCATTTGTAAGCATCTACTAGAGTACTATATGGTGTGCTTGCAGATATGAACAGGGTTTATCTATCCCTTAAGGGGTTAATAATCTAGCTGGGGAGATAAGGAAAGTCTGTCAATAAGTCTTACTACTTGCGCATGAGATTTGTCTGGATCTTAACTCTTGCCCTAGGAAATTTAAGGGATTCCGTGATATAGAAACCTAGCAAGAATGAAAGGTGCTGGTTTAGACCTTAATTAATTATTTCTATAAATTTCTCAGATGTCTAGATTCATTTTTGTGACTTATTTACAAGGAATAACTCAAATGATATAGTAGGCATCTCCAGGATTTCCTAAGAATTACAAATAAAATGCAAAATGTACCATTTTTTATTATTTAATTTCCCATATAAAAGTTCAATTGATTTGGATACCATACAAGTCTGGTTTACATGTTGAATTACATAGTGGCTGATCTGATTGTATGAACAACTGTCTGTGGTTACTTAAAATATATCTTTCCTGTGTCTTTTGCATCTATAGACCTCACCCTAGTCACATAGTAAGAGTCAACTAATGTTCTTTTTTTTTTTTTTAAGTGCAGTGAAGGTATTTTTTTAGTGAAATGAAAGGATGCCCAACAGGTGGAAGAAAAAGGAGAAAACATGTTCAAAAGAATACTATTGCAGTACATTCGCAAGTCTTAAATCATTTTCGGGAGATGTGCAAATTCACAAGTACAAAAATACTCACATGTAAAAATAAAAATTGAGAAAGAAAGTTCTTTTTAATATACCTCTTCTCAAAGCGGGAATAGTGTCTCTAGAAAGGCTGAAAGCTGAGTAAGAAAATTTTTTCTTTTCAGTGTTTGTGGATGTTTCTTTGTAGAGACGTTGGCTTGTGAGGCAAAGAGTAGTGAATCTTTTGACTTTCTTTTTTTATAATGGAAACATACTAAAAAATAAGACATTTCTATGTCTGCTTTTTATTCATTAGGAGAGTTAATTTCATTTTAAGAAATATACATTTCCTCTAAAACACTGTTTTTAAAGATCAACTTCATATATCACACTGCTTAGCATCTCTGATAGAAGTTTCAAAGCTTCACTGTCAATTGTCCAACAGGTTCCTCGAGACTTAGTTTCAGCTTCATTATCACAACTGGGCAAAAAAACAGGGTGATCTAGGCCCTTGGACTAGTCTTATTGGATTGCTTTAGTTTTTAATTTGAATCTTTTGGTGTGATTGTCTGTCATTGTCAAATTTGAACATTCACACATTCATTCAATAAACATCTGTGGAATGTTTCCTATGTTTCAGGAAAGGTGGTAAGTTTGGAGGATCGTAGGGGTAAAGATACAATTGTTGCCCTAACAAGATCAAGTGACATATTGATTGAACAACTATGATCAATCAGACCCCTTTTTACAGACACCTCTTCATTTATTTCTCCCAAGGAAACAATGAAGATAGTCAGAGAACTTGGCCAATTTCACACAGCCAGAAAGAAGTAGTAGTGGTGAAACTCAAACACCTGAGTTTCTGACTCCAGAAGTCAGACTCTTCTGCCACTAAATGATGTTCCTGCACGTTGACAGAATAGTTTCTCCCTTTATGCTTAGTGAGTGCACACATTCCCACCATGTTCCTGGGTGAGAGGTGAACTGTATTTGTGTTATTAACCCTCAAAACAAATTCTCATAATTACTTTGTGATCTGCGTCCCATGGTCTAATGGACAAAGTTAGGAAACAGCTGTGCTGCCACCGATTCAGAATGCACACTGCAACACCACTTCCATCTTCCAAAGACAAGTATCACCTAAGTGACCCTCGTCACTGTGTGTGAGGTCCACCCCATCACTGTAATTGCATGAGACATTCCTCCCACTATTTGGCAAGAAAACTTAAGAGATCCAGACGACGTATTTCTTCAGCTTTTGATTGAGAAGTAAAATAAGAACACAATGCAGAAAGAGGGAAATTTTTAATTCTCACTTTCATGTGACCCCTGCAAAGAAAAAGAACATTAAAACAACATGTCACTAATATTTTTGCTCAATGCCATTCATATGTCACCTGAGTTAACTAAACACCTTTCAGCAATGTGACAACATTCCTGGGTATTTGTCAAAAACCAATGTTCAGGCTACTGAGAAATATAAATTCACAAACAGATTGGATTTGGTAGGTTCAGAGATGTGCCTGAAAAGGCAAGACTGTGTAAGATTATGTGACTATATTTATATTACATCCATGATATCCCTTGGAAAGCTTAACAAAATGTGAATTCACAGGACCTTGATATTTGGCAATGAGAAACGCTGATAAAAATTTATTTGGCAATTCAGAGGAGTGTCAGATAATAGACCAGGTACACAATATAATTAGAAATACTGAACTTTCTTTTGCATACACAACAGCCTGTGGAAAAGCTCTGGGTAAATCGTGAACATAAAAATGGAACTGCACTGCATTTCATAGAACATCCTCAGGCCAAAAAAAGACAAATAGGAGAGGTCCTGATTAAATATTTGCTCAGAAAATACCGTCTGATAATATACTGCCAATTTCCTACCTTGGGAAAATAGCATCCCCTTCTTCCAAGGGAAGGAGGTCTCTGCTATATTAGATTTTATTTACAAAAAGGAACTCTGGCCACAAAACACACAGCAGTTACGTGAAGGGTATGGCCCAGTTTGTCTCAAAATATTGTCAGCGTGACCTTTGGCAAGGACCCAGTAGAAAATCACTTTCCCTAAAGGAAACCAACACCTCTTTCCCTATAATCCTGCTAGCACGATACGGTGTTAATGAAGCAAGCCCGGCTTCCAGTGGCCGGAGCACAAATTGCCTCATTTGGCTTGGTCTCTGGAAGGATGAATGCCAGGTGGGGATATGCACACATGAGCATATGCAAGGTTTCCATGGAAATGCCACTGGTTCTGCCTGAACGGCCTTGCAGGAAAGTGCCATCACCTTAAGCAACGCACCAGACTCTGAATTCTTTGTGTTAATCTGGGGGGTGATTAGAGGGATTAGGTTACCAATCTCACTTTCAATATTCACTGTCCTCTCAACACCAATTCCAAAAACAGCAGCCTGAACTCTTTCCTTGCAGAGTCTAAACATAAAGATGACAAGCTTTCCCAAGCATATCAGGGAGCACTCCCCGTAGTCACAAGTACAATAAATACTTTAAGGAGGTAAATATTCTAGGCAACCGTGTCCCAGTCGGTGCTCTATAGCCCATCACACGGCCGGCTGCTCTGTATAGCGGACTTCTTCATTTCCTTCACTTCGTATACCTGCCACTGCCTCCCCTGCCCCTGTTACCTGTCTCCCTTATTTACAAAACTGTTGGTCTATGTTCCAGGGAATCACCTGGAAGGTATTTTGGCTGATGAAGAGTCCTACAAGCTGTTAGGATGATTTAGTACACAAATGCCGAGGTCGACAGCATATGGATAGGAAGTTTGGGTTGACTAAATCTCAACTGTGTCAGTACAAACGTAGGTTGCAAAAGTTCTCATATGAGATATTTTGTCCTTTCAAACACAGCTCAGTTACCAAATGCCTGATTGGAAAAAAAAATTATTTGATACTAAAACATGGACTACAAATGTTTCCATTTTAAAGATAAAGCCTCCAGCTGGCCAAGGGATACTTGTATTTTTTATAGATCATTGAGTATGTCGGAAATATGACTTGAATAGGGGCCTCTTTTCATGACAATGAGGAAACTCAAAAATAATTTCCCCTTACTTTTTATTCTCACTGTCCCTCTTTTTAGTATTTTGTTAATATACTTTTTAAAAATAAAATAAATATTCTTTTAAAAAATAAAACACTTTTAAAAAATAAAATACAGTATGTTTTTTTAATATAAAGTATAGTTGCAGTTTCTTCCACATAAATAATTTATAAATTACCTACAACTCATCATCCAGCTACTATAGTAAATCATCATGGAAAACAACTGGCACCCACACCCATGTGTTCTTCAGAAATGGTACATGAGGAAGGATACATTTCTTCTGTTCACATCATGAAAGTACTGGAGGCTTTATCATGTTCTCCAGGGAAGCTGCAGCACTGCCAGTACTTGAGAGAACTAGGATCAGTACTTTAACTCATTTGGGGGATAAAGGGATATAGAATATTTTTTTAAAAATTTTTGTTAGAGTGTAGTTGATTTATAATGTTAGTTTTAGGTGTGCAGGGGGATGATTCACTTATACATACACACACATATATACATATACATATTTTTTCAGATTCTTTTCCACTGTATGTTGTTGCAGGAGATTGAGTATAATTCCCTGTGCGGTACAGTGGGTCCTTGTTGTTTATCTATTTTATATATAGTAATGTGTATCTGTTAATAGAATTCTTTTAATAACATACCCAAAGTCTTCTCTTCATATTGTGAACCTTTCTGAAACCTTGTTTTAATAATGAGTATACCTGGGTAGCAAGTAATAAAAGCAAATATGTTTACAGGGAAAAAAAATACCTACTTACAAATTCTAAACATATATCTAAGTAAAGATCATGTCTACGTAGATACTTTCCAGACCCCTCCTTTCCTCTTCTCTACCATCCTTCACTCTCCTTTTCAAGCCCTTCCACTTCCTGTACACAATTTTGCTCTAATAAATGTGTGTTGTTCTTTAGCCACTCAAGTTTCATTCACTTCACTTAAGGATCCATGTAAGGATACCCACTTTTATCTCTTTGCCTGTATAGGTTGGCTGAGACCCACTTGCTAACTGGAGGGAGGTTGCCCAGGGCTAAGCCAAGCACTATATCTGTTATTGGTTCAGAAACAAGGATATGACCGAATCAGAGCCAGTAAAATGCAATGAGGAGGTTTGAGATTTTGATTGACTCCCAAGAAAAAGAGGCTTGCTCTCCTCAGAGGACTTAAAGCCCAGAGTATACAAGGCCTAGAGCCACTACAGCCATCCTATGACCATGAGAAGAGAACTTATCTGGAAATAAAGTCAACAGGGAAGCAGACAGGGCAAGACACAGAGCAAGTGGTCAACTGACACTTGCAGCTGGTCCTTCCACTGTATTTCTCACTGAAGTAAACCAATAAACTCCCTCATTGTTTGAGCCAGTTTGTCAGGTTTTCTGTGACTCATAACCAAAAAAGTTCTGAATGATAAACCTACCTTATAAACAATGCCAAATAGGTACACAGAAACCAAGTCTTGTATCAGTAGCCCCCACATTTTCAAGTCCAAGAACCCCTTTGAACAACTGCTGCTCTAATCCTTTGTAGCTTACTCTCAAGGTACCAATACAGATATCTGATGAAGAAAATAGTCCAAATGCTTCAGAACTAATATCCCTGGGGGCCTTGAAAGACAAGCATCTTCAACCTGGCAGCACATATCATTCCTCTTAGGACACTCAGCAGCTGAGATAAACCTCAAGAAGCACCACTTGGCAAGAAGGATGCAGATGAAAAGAATGCAAAAGGTCAGGTTGCCTTCAACTCACTGCTCCACACCTGATGGATGATTTGTAATAAGACACAGTTGTTCATATTTTCTTTGTGAACTAGAGATTTGTGAACTTGAACAAAAATGAAAAGTATAATTTTCTAGAATATATATAGAATATAATGTATTTCTCATGAACTTCTTCTCAAGACTGAAAAGTCCCCAAATTTTTACGAGAAAAAAATCTTTAGGGTGTATTCTCTCTTATTTCGTTCTCCTACAAATGCCCCCTTTTCTTCCTCTCTCCTTTCTTCCCTTAGTTTTCTCCCTTATAATTCTGACAAAAGTTTAGCACTTTTATTTCTCCTTAACGAGAATAATAACAACAAAAATCTTTAATCAATTAGTAATTAAATAACTTGGTATGATTCAGTGAATCAGTTCACGGTTTATTTTAGCATTAGGACGTATAGCTCCTCAACTGCACTTGACTTATCCAGTAAAAGAACCTCCAAACCATCCTTCAACCTATTTCCTATTCCTTCACGACATCTCCTCCACCTCCTCCATGTTGCTATAAATGCAGTATAGGGAAGGGTGCGGCAAAATAGAATGAGATCGTGATCATAAATGGTTCCTCAGATCACTAAACCCAAGTTTCCTGACATAGCCAAACCTCTTCTCTGGGTTTGAATGAGGCCCATTTTTAGAACAGGAAGCCTCAGAATGGAGATTTCAAAGATTAGCATTTGCCTTTTTGTCCAATCAACTTCAGGAAGTGCAGAAGAATACTTAATGAATTCAAATTCCGGTTCTGTTACATAACCTCTGAGAATCTGAGCAGTTGACTGAAACTCAGTGAGTCTCAGTTTCCACATTTAAATTGAGGATGGTAATACCTATCTAATTAATTAATTCAACATATATTTTTTAGCATCTGGCTAGGTGTTATTCTAAGGGCTCATGTTACATTTTGATGAAAATAGTGAAAATCCTACTATAATGGAGTTTATATTTCATTTAATAGCGCTGTCAAATGAACTAAATGATATAATTTAAATAAATCCAAAGCACAGTGCCTAGCGCACAGTAAAATAACAACACATGGTATCCGAGGTGAGTTTTCCTTCTCAATTAGGGCATTCCCAATTCTTTTCTGTTACAAATTCCTCCCATTTCTAAGGTTTTTGAAAACCCTTGGTAGGAGGGTTAGGCTTTGGTATGAGCCAAAATATGATTTGAATAAGCCAGAACATTGCCTTGAATAAAATACTGTGGCTGACTTTTGAGCTGATTTGGTTCAAGCTGATTAAGAGAGGGGCTAATACAGCTTTTTAAAAAAAGACAAATGTTTTTTAGAATAAATTATTTTCAAGTCATCCTTCATTTCTTACTAAAAAATCTGTGAAATTCATCAGCAATCCTACTCCCCAAATATATTCCATGTATATTTCCCTTTCCTTCCTCTCCATTGCTACTGCCCTAGGATACACTTAAGTAATCCTGGTATAAGCTACCACCATCTCTGTCTTCCCAGCAGACAGAATTACCTTTAAAAAGGTAAATCACACCATCCTCACTAGCTCTAAAAATCAGATGCCTTTACGATACATTTAGCATAAAATCCAAATTCTCACCATAACCTATAAAGCTCATATGTGATCTTGCCTCTTACTAACTCTTAGACTTCATATTCTATCAATCCATTCTTGCTCACTTGCTCCAGACACCCTTGCCTTCCTTATCAGGCTAGCTTCTGCCTCAGAGCCTTTGCATTTGCAGTTCCTTTTGCTTAAAATATGGTTACCCTACTCCATATTTACATTGCTTATTCTTTTCTAGTTCGAATTGTACCATTTCAGAGGGTCTGTGCTGACCAATAACCTCTTCCCATTCCCCAATCACTCTCTTTTCACGTCTCTTTCAAATACAGCTTTGTAAGAGTACGAGTCTGTCTTCCCCATCTAGATGATAGGATCCTAGGCAGAGATTTTACTGTCTTGTTCTCTGCATCCCCTCTATTTAGCTATCGGAGGCACTCAATGAATACTTGTTAAGTAAATATATAAAATCTATCAAATTAGTAATTCTCTGGGCATGCACATAGATATTTTGTCAGGCTTTCAATAATCATACAAAATGTTATTGATGATATGCTTATGCTGTGTAAGGCACTACAAGCATATAAAAGAGCATTCAGCATACATTACTGATGTGTATTTTCCATTTGGTCTTTACAACAGCTTTGAGGGGGTGGCATTATTATGTTCATAACCATTTACAGCTTAGGGGACTAAAAAGTCAGAGAAAATAAGTTTATTACTCAAGAATTCATAGGTCACAAGTGGCAGAGTTAGGGTTGAAATCTAACTCTGTCTGACATTAAAACTGGTGTTATTAATCTTACAGACATCACCATCAACTGCATCTTCTCATGCCCAACCAGAAGTGATAACTTGTCAAAACCCACAATGTAAACAGAAAGCATTTACTGTGTGCTTACTACGCATAGGGAATTATCTGGGCTAATTCTCACAACAACCCTAAGATGTAGGTCCCTTGTTCTTCAGTGGAGAAAAAATCAGCTCAAATAAGTCAGATGGAATTCGAATCCAATCTTGTCTGACTCCTGAGACAGCTGTTAACTACTATGGGGTAGCATTTCCCTGACCCAGTGATAGACAGTATTACTTGCCAAGTCACAGATGACAGGAACCACTAGTCTAGGTTTGTGCTACAAGCTAGGTGCAGCCCTACTGCATGGCCAGTACATCCATCTTGGTCAAATGACAGATGCACTGTGTCTCTAACTATGGAAACCAGGAATCACTCTGCTGGCTGGCCACCAACTCTCTGTCAAGCAGGGAAAAACAACCCGAAGCCTAAACTTTCATTATTACATTAGTGGTGCCTCCTTCATTTATTTTATAAGCAATAAGCTCATCTGTTGTTTCAATTAGGAAGTTTCAAATGAGATGGAAGATAAGGCATCCCATCATTTCTACCCTTCCCTGTTTCCCACATTCAGGCAGAGCTTATTCCAGGGTGGAATTTGCACTCTCCTGATTGATGAGGCTAATAAAGTACCTTTATTGTGATATAAATAGCCTTAAAAATGTCCTACAGAGTCAATATTGGTGCTTGATGGCCTCACACAGGCAGGGTCCTTGTCTTAGGGAACACTAAAGCTTGATGAGTTATGTTGTTGAAAAAGTTTGTCATTGAATTTGGATATTGATTTGTGGGGCTACAAGGTGGCAATGCCCACATTAGTGACACAGATGGAGCAAACTACTTATAAACCCCCCATTTCTTTCACACACCTAATATATCAATAACCTAACACCCTGCTGGATCATGCAACTTTGGCCAGGGATTGGACATGCATAGAACAAATCACAAAGGTATTCATTCAACCAGGCCAATGACTATCGCCCTGTTCACACTCGGTTATGAAAGAGACAGCAGACACTTTCAAGAAGGTAAGACTCTGTTTCCAAACTCATTTCTCAGTCACACATTCACTCACACACACACTCACAGATCCAGGTATAATAACAGAAGAAAATGTTACAGCTCTAATGACTTCAAAGCCCTCAGGTTAAACTCTGATTGTTGAATTCAAGGCTAAAGGCTATTGATTGATTTCTTTGTGTATTGGGAATATCTGTAAAGCCAAAGGTCATAGCCCTTTATAAGCACAGCTATTCTAGAGCTTTGTTTCTTGTAAACCTCTGTCTTTTCAGCTTCAAAAGTTGTTTAACGATATTTGCTGTTCTTCTTTCCTGCCATTTCCCCCTACTCTTGGCAGTATCATCGCTTCCTGTAGACGCGTCCACTTTTTACTATGTTCTCCATCTTTATCTGTGTGTGTATGTGACTTGCCTCTTGTGCACACATGTGTGCCTCTACACTTGCAGAAACAGAATTAGAATTTGATATACCAAGTAAGATGAGGGAGTTATAATGTCAAAGCCACTCACTCAGTCAATGCATCACCAGACCATGGATTTATTTATCTCATTTTACCAGTTTTCTAGGGTTGCTATAACAAGTTACTGCAAAATAGGTGGCTTAAAACAACAGAAATGTGTTTTCTCACAGTTCTGGAAGCCAAAAGTCCAAAATCAAGGTGTTAGCAAGGCTCCAACAGATCTAGGGGAGGAGAATCCTTTCTTGCCACTTCCAACTTTTGTTGACTGCTGGCAATTCTGGTATCACTGGTTTTACAGGCAACTCTCCAATCTCCCCTTCCTTCTTCACGTGGCCTTCTTCCCTTTGTCTTCTCCGTTTCTGTCTTTTAAAGAGATATTCACCATTGGATTTAAGGCCCAACCTAATCTAAAATAATCTCATTTTGAGATCCTTATCTTAAATATGTCAGCAAAGACCCTTATTCTAAATAAGGTTACATTGTAAGGATCCGGGTCTTTTGGAGGAGTCACCATTCAACTCACTATACCCATTTATAGATTTTTCAGTTTAATTAATTAAAACATACTGAGGCTGACTCTTTTTTAAAACCAGTAATGCATATTCTACTTGGCAATGATACATACTCTAAGACTAACACGAGTATAAAAATTTGGCTGATGACAAGGAAATCAAGAAACTATCTGCACTAGTTACTTTTCTCTTTATCCTTCCAATAAGGCTGCATATATACATCTTTTGAGAAATGGTCAGTCTTCCATGCTGATATATATATATATATATGTATATCTCAAGATTTAAGTTGATTTTTGCAGCTGTCCCAGTTAATCAATTTATATTGGAATTACTGATTGATCTTCAAAAGAGTTTGTAACAATACAGAAAAATCTTAAGTACTTATAAAATTCTACATTCTAGTGAGGAGACCGCTGTGCTTTATGTTAAAGATAATTGGGTTCATATTAACCTAGATAATGATGCCTTTATCAAAGGATAATGAATACCCACAAAGAGGTGAGGTGTAGGTCTGTGTCTATAGGTAATGAACATAAACAGATCCTCTCTGTCCTTTTCAATTAAAGATCCCACAGGAATCAACATAAAACTGATAAATATATTTATAGGGCAAGAACTTAAGAAAACAAAGTCTGACCATGCTAATAAAGGAACAGGATTTATAGAGAAGCAGAGCTTTCACATATGAAAAACCTGGGGATCTTGTTAAAATACAGATTTTAGTGCAGTAGGTCAGTGGTAGGCCCTGAGATTCTGTATTCTAACAAGCTCCCAGGTAATGACCAAGGACCACACTTTGACTATAACCACGGTTATAGAGAATCAACCTATTCCAACAGGGCTGCAAATACATATAATGTCATACAGGCTAAAGATTACAAGGCTTTTAGTTATTCAGCAGACATTCATTGGGCTCCTACCCTGTGCCAGTCATTACGGTAAATATAAAGATAAATGAAATAAAATTCAGAATCTCAAGAGTTTCTCTATCAGCTAATTGTGGATTCTTTTTTTTAGGCATAAAATTTGACATCTACCTTCTATTTCAACCACTGTTAGGGAAATAAAAGAAATAAAATATTTTATAAATGGGCAAAACATTTATCTAGATTCAGTAATTTTTCTAAAAATTGATGTAATTGGTCTCTCTCCCAAAAGGTACAACCTCTCAGCAGTGAGGGTAGTGCCTTTCCTAAGGACTGTTCTTAGAGAGGGGCCACAGTAGTACAACTCTTGCTGAGATCTGGGGACTAACAATCAGAATGGTACTGTGAGTTCTAGGTTGGAAGCAGATGCAATGATGAGCCGCGATGACTCACAAAGAGATAATAAAACATTCACAGAAGCAAGCATTTAATTTTATAAAAAAAACCAATAGGTTCTTGTTTTTGAATTAATTTAATTCTACACATTGCAAAAGATGCACTAGAGACTAATGGTCCTGGAGGCTGAAGTCTAAATTTACGTTATTGCCTCCTTTTTCATGTTGGCTTGAGTTAAGATGGGGGAGTTCACGGGCGGGCGAGTGGCCAAGGCAATTTATTTATGATTGTTGTTGAGTCAGTTTTGAATGAGAATCCCCCAGAGACTATTCTGATCACATCAGTGGTCCCAACGTTTGCACTGTCAAGTAAGTATACACATACTGAACGTTACACATATATGTGTATATATTAAATACATTATCAGGAGGGTCTTTGGCTTGCTGGGAAACTTGCCCTATGAGGAATCTGCTCATGCTCCCACTGCTGTGGAAGGTCAAGCAGAGACTTCCTGATTGTCTTCAGGTCCGAAGACTCAACGTCAGTTACAATGTCAAACTTTTTCACCAAGCAAAATTCTCCCCAAAGGGCAACAATTATGCTGGCAGTATCACAAACATGCCCTGTCCTCAGTGACCAATTATGAAAGGATGACTGTTCATATTTCAACTTATTTTGATCAGAAACATTCAAGACTACAGAATTTGCAATTTTGATATTAGACATGAATTTTTACCAGTTAGCGGACTGAGGGTTCTGAGGCCAACCTGCCATCACGGCATCAACAAGGATGAAAAATGGCTGTTTCAACTGCCACCACCACGTCTCACAGCAGAAGGTAAAGACTCAGTTCTGTCTTCAAAAAGTTCAACTGCATCGCTTCATCCCCAAAGCCAACACAGTGGATGAAATGTCTGATTTCACTATCTCCAGTGATCAAACAAGCCAGCTAATTTCAAATGCACGCTGCAGGATTTTATGCACAGCTACACTGCTTAAGTCATTCATTATCAACCTATGGGGCTTTCTTTTCCTCCTTAAAGGCCTATCCAGACCAGTTTATTACCGCACATATGGGGCCTATTTTTAGACCTGTAATGCTTCTCCTGGTTCCAGCATCTGGGGAAATGGGGAAGATGCAGGCAGAGATAACACACTGCTTTCTGTTCTCCTGTTGGCCAGGCATTCTATGACTCACTTCAGTACAGAAAGGGGAGCATTGTGCCTGCACACAGAATTTTCTATTATGTTATCTTGCCTTGGGCTCTTATAGAACATATGCCCTACTTTTCATAAACCAGCAAAGGGGCATGATAGAAAAGTGATGGTTTTATCAGTCCAAAATGTTACCAGGATTCCTTCAAGTTTCTACAAGTTACAAACACATGTGATGGAAGACACAGAAGGGGGGACACAAAGGATCCCTGAATACTGGGCTGGATTCTCAGAAGGAGGAATGGTCTTAGGTCTTAGAGTTTTACAGTCTTATAGTGGCACAATGGGAAAGATTTGTGTAATTTTCACTCTGAACTACACTTGGCAAAATAAGATGCGCTGTTTAGTTTCTTAGAGGTTGATTCCTTTCTCCTATAGACATGGATATTGAAAAAAACTTGGGGAAAAGCCAAGTGCAGTAACTCTAATGTACCACCAGGTGACAGTGTTTCTAAAATTAATCTTTGATTGTAGTGCACCCAGGCCTGGTTTTGCAGAGGAGACCACATTTTCACAGAAAGGTGAATGAACGATCACATGATAGTTTTTAAATGGTAAATCAAACCAGTTACTGAATTTCTCTTCCTAATTACAATTATTTTAATATGATGAGATCATACACTCAAGTGGCAGCAGTGGAAGGTTAATCTTGTGCTCAATAGGCCAGAATGACTGGATTATCTTAGAAAAGTGGTTGGGCAGTTTGAAAAGCTGATTTTCAGCCATCCCTCTGAAGCTCAGAATCCACTAAATTGAACTAGAGAGGGCAGAAAAAGGAATTCATGTTTGTTATATAATGGCAACAACACACAATAGGAGACCTTAAAGCAATACATAATCAATTCACAGCCCAAAAAATTCATGTAATTTTCTCCAAAAGACGTATCTGTTCAAAGGCTTATATTTCCTAATACAGATAAAATGAGTATTGGGGATTCCTTTGCTGAAATGGTCATAATTTTAAGGAAGTGAAACTATAGAGGGGAAATGTTTAAACTAACCCAAATAAAGTGGGAAATACAAGTTATTGTAAAGGATAATAGGAGAAAAAGTAGAAAGAAAAAAAAAAATCAATGGTTTTCTCCATAGGCTTGGTACTTGGTAACTAAAAAGGATTTACCTTGGCCTGAATGGAAGAGTCATAAACAGAAGACCCAGTGGAGCTAGTTCAAGCTCTCAGCCATCTCTACATCTAGAAGCAAGGCAGTGCCCAACTGCTAGAGCTGATGGCTTAAATTCCACTCATTTAAAGCATCTCTAATAGTACACTGACTGCCAAGTTGAATGAGATTCTATTTCTAGTTTATTTGAAACTATATATATTTATATTAAAATTTATTTACAGTGACTGGCAGAGCTGTGATGTACCTCTAGACCCCCGATTATGAACAGAGCTCTCATTACATACCATTCAAGTGCTGTCAACTACTTCTATTCTGGGGCAGGTTGAAGAGAGATGAATAGAAGAGGGTGGGAGGAGGGTGAGAAAAAATGGAGGGAGGGATGCTTCCAAAAGGTGTGTTTTAGTAAAGAAGGGTGAAAATATAATTACAGCTAGAAAAAGAAGTAGTAGACTCTCAGGCTTCTATGTCACCTTCCCCTCTTCCTCCCCTCCATTTCCTAGTCTCATTATTACTTCTACACCCTCCTTTTCTCATCACAACTTCCCCAAATCCCAACTTAAATTATGGAACAAGGCAGGAAAAGCAATGACTCTTTAACACTCCTGAATGACTATAGCAATACACATGTCACACGGGAGTCCTCATGTGGTCAGCGTAGTCTACATGCCATAAAAATAAAGACTAAGGAATCATTTTATGTTTTATGTCAGGTTCCCCAAGAAACAATCTCTGGAACTGAGATTTGCTTGCAAAAGCTCTGGAGCTAGAATGGCCTTTCAGAGTTGTGGAGACTTTAAGCAAAGGAAATTTAATACTCCTTATCAACCAGTCATTCAACATGAACTGTCCTCAGGGAGAGGGTGTGATGTTGGCAGTGGCTGCCTTTGGCTGAAAGGAATTCCCAGAGAAGGAATCAGTTAAGAGTCATAAGCCACCAATATTCTCAGCAGCTTAGAACGAGTTCCTTATCCAGAAAAGGGGATCTGGGTGGTGCATATACAACATCCATTACGAAAGCTTAAATTCCCTCCAGCAAATGACTCTCACTACTATAGTAGCAGGTGAATTGGTTGGTTATGACTAAATGAATTCTTTGAGAGTAAAACACGCATAGCATGGGTACTAATGACGGTAGGAATTTAGCACCTTCATTCCATACATTTGAAAGTTGTTAATCTCAGACTGTAGTAGAGATTTATTTTACCTTTGCCTATGGCAAATCACAAGTTAGCACAGGAAAACTATTTTGCAGGCATATTCCATTTATGCAAACCTGGAAAGAAGATACAGTTTTTAAGTTGATAAAATTAAACCTAAAAGGACATCTTGTTCAACATCTCATGTGATGATTTTTGTCCCCTATGGCACAACCTCACTAAGTGACCATCCAGTCTGTTCATGTACACCTCGAAGAGAAGCCACAATCTCCAGGAATAAGTCATTCCATGTCCTGACAGCTCTGACTGCTAGAATTTTTAGTTCAATGTAAAGATAGACTATCTGTCCATCTATAATTTTCAAATATTGGTCTTAGTTCTCTCGCTAGAGAGCCCAATACACATATTTAATTCTCCTTTTGAATGTTATCCCTTCAGACATTTGAAGACAGAACATGACTCCTATAACAAGATTTAAAGTCCCCTCATCATTTTAGTCATTCTCCTTAGAAAACATACAGTCCTCATCTATCACCAAAATGAATATAATGGTGAAAAAATGATAAAAAATTTTAATTTTTCACTTCCTCTTGAATCAGTTTTATCATTTTTTTTCTAAAAATGTCCATTGTATCTAAGTTTTCAAATGTGTTGGCATAAAGTTATTTATGTTACTCTTATGATTTTAAAACTTCTACTATATTTTAATTATGTCTCCTTTTACATCAATCACTGATTTTTCTGCTTCATTTTTTAATCTGATAACCATTGCTTAGATTTTTCTATATTATTAGCCTTTACAAAAGAATTAACTTTTGAATTTGTTCACCTGCTCTATTTCCTTGTTACTTATTTCATAAATTTGTTGCCTTCTTTCCATTTTGGGGGAGCTAACATAGTTCTGCTATACCTACCTTTTATAACTTAATTCTTAGCTGATTAATTTCCAATTTTACTTCTTTAAATTATATTTATTTATAATATACACCAAAATTTCCTTCTCAAATTAGTTTAGCTGTGTCTTAACCTATTTGGTATATAATGTTTTCATTGTTGTTAAGTTCTAAATATTAAGTATCTCCCATTATGAATTATGCTCTGATACATTATTTATTTAGAAGTGTGTTTTTTAGTTTCTTAGGATATCGGATTGGGAAGTGGGGAAGTTATTTCATTGGTATCAGACTTATCTTTTGAGACTTATAATGTGGTCAGTTTTTAAAATGACTCATTTGTGCTTGAAAAAAATTATCCAATTGCTCAGGACAGGGCTCTATAAATGCTCCTATTTAAGCTCCTTAATTGTGCTGTTTAGAATCTCTATATCATCACTTTTTGGGGGGTATTTTTCATCTACAGGTTTACGTGAAGGTATATTAAATTTCCCACCATGTTTATATTTGTCAATGTTTTTGAGTAATTCAGTCAAATTTATCAGAATATAACATCAAACTTTCATTTGGCTACATACCAGCTCAGGTTTATTACATTCTGTTGATAAAAATCTATTTTGTCATGTATTATCATTACTACATCATATTTCTTTTTATTTGAATTTGCCTGTTTTTTCCCGATTATTTTGTTTTCAACCTTTCTATGTTCTAGAAGTGTCCATGTTCTAGAGTGTCCATATATATATATATATATATATATATATATATATATATATATATACACACTCACATATACACACACAAAAATACATACCCAACTGAACTAGTATAGCTGGGTATATAACAATAGAAAAATGATTATTTTATTTTGTCACTTTAAAGATAATAGTTCCATTTCCCTCTGGTCTGTATTGTTGCTGATGAGAAGTCTGCTTCAACTAAACTGATGTTTCTTTTAGGCATTTGGTCTTATTTTGTTTGGTTGCTTTTAAGATTGCATTTTTTCTTTGGTGTTCTTTAGTTTCATTACAAAGTGGCTTTGTGCAAATTTACTTTTGTTTATTCTGCTTGGAGTTTTTTCTTTTAAATCCTTAAGACTTTCTTGTCCATTATTCCTTTGAATATTTCTTTTTCCCAATTTTATCTACATTCTTTTTCTGAAACTTACTAGATCTATTTTGGAATTGTTTTCTGTATTAGGGTTCTTCAGAGAACCAGAAATATATATATCCCTTCAATTACTTGAAGATAGCTTTCATTTCTTTCTCAAGTCTTTGCTAGATAAATAGCTTCGGTTCTTAAAAACTAAATCTCATACATCAACTGTCTTTAAAAAATAGTCTCAAGTGTGGCATCTGCGATTGTGAATGAATTTTTCTCATTGAAATAGTAAACAGAAAAATAGTTTCTTCTGTAACCCAGTACCATTCACCATGTATCTTTATTTCAAAACACATAATGTTATAATGTGATTCTTGGTTTATATACCTCCATCTACTACCAAACTGGTGACCTTAAGAGTAGGAGTTGGCATCTAATTATTCCCTAATATATGGTTGCTTTGAATTTACAAATTTTGAAAAGCTTTAATATTACCAGACCATGAAGCATCTCTATTTCAGTGGACTTGGAACTGGACTATTTACATAAGTAAAAAGGTGAGACATAGCTTAGCAGGTGCTATTATTTGCAGAAACAAAAGGGGCCTTAGAGATCCTAGTTGACAAAAAGTCCAATATGAGTCGATTGTAGGTTATTCCTTTTTAAACAAAATGCCTCCTTGAGTGCAGAGAAAAAGTCTTTTTTTTTCCTTCCATCCCCAATACTAGCACATCAATTGGAACAGTAATTATGTGTTGTATGAATGAATGGCAATCCTAACAACAGAGAAGATGGCGACATGATAGTGTATATTTCACAGGGAAATAGAGTCTGACAAGGGAAAAGGAAGGGAGATTCCCAGATACCTAAAGAGTTGTCAGATAGAAGATGGATTAGGACTTTTCTGTGTGGTTCAAGTAAAAAGGATTATATCTATTTGGTAAAAGTTAAAGACAAATCAATTTGGGTGTAAAAGAAGACATTTGTGACAATTTTAATTATATAAAAATGGAATGGTCTGTTTTTGTCGTGTTGAAGAGACTGAAACACAACTTATTAGAAGTGTTGTTGAGGGAAATCATATGAATCATTAAAAATTTTTCTTGAGCAAGATGACTTTTCAGGGTCATGCCAAATTGTGGATTCCAGTGTTTCATGGTCAAGAGGTGAAGCTGGATCATTATCCCCCTAATTCTAATGTAACCTAAGTTTCCCTTTATCTTTTAACAAAGCTTTGTCAGACTATTGACTTGAATTGAAATTGCAGTCAACTTGACAGCCAATATTTCTTTTACACATACCAAAACAGTAAACTTGACATATAGTCTTACGGTCTTAGTTTCTGAGACTTCTATCATTATTTTAAATTCCTGAAAGCTTTTAAAATTCCAGGTCTACTATTCAGTATGTTATATAGTCTCATCCCCATTTCTGCTACACACCAAATCGTCATGCTTTATATCCTCATATAATCCATTGACAAAAACACTGATGATTACAATAAGCCTTAAGAAATTCCCTCTACTTGAACTCAGCTTTATTATAGCTCTATTCATTTTTCTCCATTCTGTTACCAGTGGTATCATGGCATACAGTCTCCCATGTTTTGCTAACATTCATCTACACTACATACACTCCATTCTTCTAATCAACAGTTTTGTAAAATAGTCAGGAAAGCACATGAGTTCAGTTAGACATAATCTGATTTTTAGTGATCTTATCCTAGCTGATAGAGATCACTATTTTCTTTTCTCACAATTAACTTAGTAATTTGTCTCTAATATTTTCAAAAATTGGTAACAGGTCCTACATTATATGGTTTGGGATATCCATCTTACTTTTTTTCAAAAAATTGAAGCCCAGGTTTTCCATCTCTAAACTTCTGGTCTATTATCTTTGACTTTTCAAAAATTCTCAGTCAGTTTTGTTGATTTTATCAGCAGGCACTGGAGCCCACTTCATCTGACCAAGGACAACTAAACTCAATTAAGATAATTAGATGCTCTCGAGACAGGAGGGAAGGGGGTGGGACACAACCATTAAAGGAATGACACAGCAATTAGCACCAAGATGGCAGAGAATTCAACTCCCAGTAGACCTTGAGGCACAAGATGGCAGGAGATTTGACTTCCAGTAGACCTTGAGCTTCATTATAAGCTCAATATAATATATTTGCATGGTAAGTGGCACTCCCAGAGATGCCAGGACAGTTCTGAGGCTAACCGTAAAGGGTTAAAAAGTGGGCTGTGGCCCAGTTCCTGGGAATCCCAGTCCTTTCCCTTGAAGTAGTTGGAGTAATCCTTCCACTTGTTAGCACATGAAGCTACCAAGCCCATAAAAACTAACAACCCCACAACTCATGGCTGCTCTCCCTTCTGAGTGAGAACTATCCTCTGTGGAGTCCGTAACTACTTTCACTTTAAACTAAACACCCACCCCCACGCCTCATCACCTCTCTGGCCTTCTGAAATGGCCTATACTCTGTCTATGGGATCTGCATCTGTCTGAATAAATCTACCATTACTCAACCATGGCTCGCTCTTGAATTCTTTCCTGCATGAAGCCAAGGACCCTCACTTGGCGGGGCGTGTCCCAGGCACTCTCCTGGGACCTGAGACATGGCCATCCTCTCTTGCCCCATTTTCCTATATCACTCTCATTATTTCTGCATGTTTTGAGCTTCATCTTTCCCAGTTTCCCAAAATCTTTCTCTGTTACCAAACAGCAAATTCAAAATGAGGGGGAAAAAGTGGTTTTATTCTTTTCCTTTTTTTCTGAAACTCTTCTTCATTCTTTAACTTAATTTGAATAAAACAAATATATAATTTTTTTGTCCTACACATTTCTCTCACAGTTCACCTAAGTCTAATTTGAAGACTTCCAAACACTATTCATAGAGGTTTGTGGCATTTTTTTAAGTATTTTTTTTCCTCCATCATGTACTAATCCTTATTTTTCCTGCAAAAATGTATGCTGCTTCTATTCACGAGAAACGGTGTTCAATTTGTGCCCTCAGGGCTGGTTAAAAAAAATGACAACAACACAAAACAAAGAAAAAGGAATTGTCTTTGATTCATTGATTGTTTATTTACATAAAACTACCATTTAGCCAATTTCCTTTAAACAGAACAGGGAGTCCTTGTGCAGACCTGAATTAATGCTTAGATAATGTCACACAGGTGATTCCTACTCACATCTCTGGATTATGAGTATTAGGAAGAGCTCAGGTTAGTACAGTGAGGAGCAATGTAAGAAATTTACTGAATTGGGAGTTCGAAATTTGTATCTCTTGGGGAGTGATGGAACTGTTAGGTATCTTGGCTGTGGTGGTGGTCTCATAGATGTATATACATCTATCAAAATTCATCAAATTGTACATCTGAAATATGTGTAGTTTCCTGCAAAGAAATCATACCACAATAAAGTTGTTTAAAAAAAAGAAACTTACCTTCATTTTCCTACATTTTGAAGTAAAAACCTTACATGTTGCTACAACATAAAGGACTTTGGGTATATTACATTTATAATCACATCCCATTCCAAATAAAAGGAGTTGTTTGAGGGCACAAACTAGTGTTCAAGAAGGAGATACTGAGCATCTAACAAGTTTGAGGCAGTTTCTAGCCATGTGGAAAATTTATGGATATATACGTCCTAGTGAGTTAATGACCCCAGTACATAATGATAAGACATCCAACATCTTTGTTCCACGTAATCTCAGAGAGTAAATTTACTTGCCTTTTAAAAATACATCTGTCAGAGTAATTTAACATGTGATTAGTAAACAGAAAGGGGTCTATTCCAATCTCAGAATAAATGAGTAACTGATACTGGACAAAAGTCCCCAGTATGTTTCAAAAGAAACACAGAAAAGTTTTGGACAACAGTGCCTACTCTCTGCAATCTGCAGTGACAAAAGTCAATAGAGAAAATGGTGCAGGCTATGAAAAGACTAGTTATAATAGGAGGCCCACTGCTATGCTGAGGCACAGCCACAGAGCAAATGATTGCATAAGATCATCTATTCAACGCCTAATGAGCTGTTGTTAGCGTTCTGTTCAGCCTTCCACTAGTCACCAATTACGTTTGCAGTTAGGGGTCTGAGCTACATATTTACTTCTCTGGAGACTGGGTTTATGTGCAGAAATGTGGCAAGTGGATCATGATATGGTCCTCATGCCCTCAAAGTGTAGACTCCAGGAGACTCTGCAGTATAGTTAGATTTGTGCTGGAAGAAAGGGAAAGAAAAGAGGAAGAGAAAACAGTTTGGTGGAAAAGGGCTGGAAAGCAGGGTGGGATAGAGGTGGTGGTTGCATACTGCCTTTGCCGTGCCTAAGAGGAAATTACAGCAAATCCGAAAGGCTTGGCCTGTGACTAAAGAAGCATTTGTTCCCGACCATTAAAGCTGGCTTGCTCACCAGAAGGATTTTACAGTCCCTTTGACCATGTTGAAAATTTGAGGATGGAGATAATCCCTTTCACTCCCGTTTTTGTTGGTCTGCAGAACTGTGTGAGAGATTGAACCTTGGGCATTTGTCAGCAAGGTCTAATGCACGTTTTGCTCTCTTTCAATGAGTATTCAGCAGACTTCAGGTCTACAAAAATTCGATTTAGTCGATGCCTATTTTCTCATCTATGGGGGCTGGGCAGCTCGGCGTTATCTGTGAGGTGCCAGCTGTTGCTATTACAGACAGCATTCAGTGGTTCATTTATCTGAATATGTACTGTTCCTTGGCAAGATCTCAGGGACGGAGACTTTGCCGTGATGGTGATGCACTTCTTTTTTGATAGGGCTCTTGAATAAATATCTTTTTTTCTCAAAGAGGGGGCTCTCTGGGTGACTAGAAGCATTTCTTATACATATACTGCCTTTAGCAGCTGAGAGATATATCCACAACACTACCAAATATACATGTATATATACTGTTGAAACAACTACAGCATTGACTATTACTCAGGGTACGTATAAAACAGCAATAACTACATTCATTAATCTGGCTGCAATTAATATGTGCAATTATTAGATGACTTATAAAATGCTGGAATCAATGTACAATGCTGATTCAAAAGTATACAGACTTCACTAAGGCCACTGAGTGTGCTTTAATTAATAAATTACACTCTTCTGACCTGATGAGTGTGTTAGAATTTCACACACTCGCTTCCACAGCAGGGCCTGAACTTAGTCATCACTTTCAATTAATCTAACACAAGATACCAAGTTTATTGAAGAGTTTATTTAAGTCAACAAATTGCTTTTTAAATTCCCAATGTATAAATAGATCTTTAATTCATAAAATAGCTAGTTATTCTCCTCTAGAAGAGACTAGCTATTGTTTGCTAATTAAGTGTAACATCTGTACCTGTTGACTTAAATATCCTTGGACACTTGGTTTAAAGAACTTTTTATAATCCTCAAGAATAAAGTATTTTTCAGCAGTACTATGTTTTCTTTTCTTTTTCTTTTTCTCTTTCGTTATTTGTTCTTTTTTACTGCTAATGAATGCTTTAGGTGAAATAATTCAAATACCAACTACATGGCAGCAGAAAGAAAAGTGAAAATGGTCCTTCTGTTATCAATAGGAAAGTCAGGCCAAAGAAAAGCTAGAGATGAGAGAAGGGGTCAAAGAGCACTGAGGGCCAAGAAAAGGAGCTTGATGATAAGTGATGCATAGTTACAGAAGTCAGAATGATTAAAGATGTGATTAAAAAAAGCCGTATTGCTATCTACCTCAAGGGCTGGAAAATGCCCTAAGAGAGGTTGGAACAAGCAGTTTTAATTTGACCCCAAAATGTTAGAAGCAAGTTTTAAAATAAAAAGAAAAAATATGAGCATGTAATAGTATAATAAAAATTACTAATTTGGAGAGAAGAGAAACTTGCTGACTGGGTCAAAATCAAATTGCAAAATATAATAAAGAAATGCAATTTCACTACTTGAGCATATGTTAAGTAAACTACTTCTGGCTCATAAATTATTTCCAAGTAGTAGCCTACTGGATCTGCTTTAAGGATTGGAAGAGTCATTCCACAGAATCTCAGATGAGGGAGGGAGCATAGCGATCACAGCCTATTCTCCATTCTTAACTAGTACTTATAGAGTTTCTGCTTGTGATAGCCCATTTTAAACCCTGTTATTTCAAAATCCTTCCTCATATTGAGCAAAGGTAGGTCCTTAGGATACCAAGCTGAAAGTCAAAGTCATTAGCATCAAGAATCTTACAACTACAAACTAACTACTATATAAAAAATAGATAAACAACAAGGTCCTACTATATAGCATGGAAACTATATTCAATACCTTGTAATGGCCTATAATAAAAAATAATATGAAAAGGAATACATATATATGTATAAAAAGAAAAAATAAATTAAAAAGAATCTTACAACTTAATGAGGAAGACAAAAAAAGCAACAGTGGAATTTATGAACATTGCATTAGACTGTGAGGGATACATGCATAAGGTGCTATTGGGTTAGGAAGGAGGATGCTTGTTTATCTAAGCCTGAGCTGAGGTGAAGAGGACATTGTAAGAATGGGTTTCCTAGAGATGGTAACATGTCAGATGAGTTTCTAAAATATATAGGTGTTATCCAAGTATAAGCAATGGAATGGGTATTCCAAGCAAAGGTAATATATTCAAAGGCCTAGAGAATAGAGGGAGATTGGTGTAATTAGGGAGCATATAAAGTTCACTATAACTTTAAATATGGAAGCCAGCTATCCTCTCCGTCTTTAAATTTTTTTTTTAAGTACAAAAATATCTCTTATACCTCTTCTGTGCATCAGTTTAATCTCTTCCCTTTAGGTGCTTAATGTTGGGGGAGGTGGTGAGGGAGAGACAGAATTCTGACTTTGCTATTGAACCTCAGAGTGGACACAGTACCTGCTTTCCTGGGACTTGCCCATGGAGACCAACCTCCAAACTCCAGTTGATCAACTCAACTGAGAAGGAGCAGGTGCCCCAACTTTCTTCATTTGTTCATTATAATGCAGTCTAGAGAACCCCCTTCACTTCCTGACTCCACAAACTCTGCTAGCCACTTGCCTCTAGACACATGGAGAAGGTTGACTAGGTGCATATTCTTTATTAAGTGAGGGGTCCAGAAGTGACATAAGACTCTAGCTATAATGAGATCAGCAATTAGTTGGTGAACAAAGGAATAAGAATTTATATATATATTTCTATTTGGTGTTTTCTTCTTTCCTTTTTAGCTGATTTGACCTCTCTGGACCTGATCTCAAGCCTCCCTGACTATCTGTCACCTCTGGTCTACGAAAATTCTGGGACTTTGTTCTTCCTCACCAAGCTTGTTTGGTTCCTAGTCCAGATCAGGTATGATAAAACTCTTGATACAAAAGTTATTTTATTTTGATTATGTTTAAAAAACAATTTTTTAATGCCAAGACTTTCTTTGGGCTTATTCTCATTCTGTAGACTTGGAATACACACAAGGACTAATTGCAAACACTTACTGAGGGCTTTACTTTGTGGCAGGCACCCTTCTAAGCACTTTCAATGTATAAACTCACTTACTCCTAATAATCACTTCATAATTTATCTACATTTATCACCCATATTCTAATATTTAAACAATAACTTGATGCCAAAGAATGTGCAGAAGGTCCTAGCTGGTAAATGGAGGAGCTGGTGTGTACGTCCAGCAATCTGCCTTCAGGGTCTGCCCCTTTAACCATGACACTGCAGTGCCTCAACGGTGAAATTATGCTACAATGTGCCTGAGCTGTACTAAATTGAGCTTGTCCAACCTCAAAAAGCTACTGATTGCATCTCCACTTAGGTCCTTTATTATAGCAATGATTGGATCAACACACACTGACTGAGCAACCTCTATATGCCAGGTTCACTGTTTTAGGCATCTAGATACACAGAGGGAGAAATCATGTGGTTGACATTCTTATGTAAATGTAAATTAAATTCTAATGGTGGTAATTGGAATTACAGAAGATCATGTGAGGTAGAACCTGCAGGAAGATCCAGATCATAAAGTTCAATTATTTAGAAAAGAAGAAAATAAGACCCACAGTGAAATGCATTATAAATACATACACATGCACACACATAACTTATCTAAAGTTATAAACATATCATTAGAAAAGTGTGGACTAAAACCCAGTCTCGGTATTCCATCCCACTGGTTTTGTCACTTATACACCATGAAGCATTTAAAAAATATCTGTATTATCTTATGGTTACTGGGGAAAGTGGGTGGGGAGGGATAAATTTGGGAGTCTGAGATTTACAGATGTCAGCCACTATATATAAAAATAGATTTTAAAAAGTTTCTGCTGTTAAAAAAAATTCTGTAATAAAGAAGACCTCTACAAATAAATAAATAAATGCTTTAAAAAGATTAGAAGTAAATTTGTCAAAATATTACCAGTGTTTACATTTCCATGATACTATGAATAATTTTTTAAACTGTCTTTTATACTTAAAAAAGGACCTACATTGAAGAAATACAGAGTCAGAAAAATGTTTAAACTGAAACAAAACAAAACAAAACAAAAACCCTCCTCTGAAAAAAGAACTCTGATTGTTTAGAACCACATTAGGAATTGTTGCAAAATTCCTTTAAGTTGGATCTCACATTCTGCACAAGTTCCTCCAAAGCAAAAGCCCCCCTGTTATCTTTCAGCCACTCAAGTCCATCTGAGAACTCAAAGGGATTTCTTATATCGTACCTATGATGACTTAGCTAATGATTCAATCCAACAATGGGAAAATGAGAGTGATTCTGTATTTAGGAGCTCACCTCTGCAGGTTTCTCCTGAATAATGGCTTTAAATTATGCCACATGCTATGGAGGGCTTGCTTTTTCCTAAGAAAAGATGACTTATCAAACTGTGCTATCTCTTTAGTAAATTGACTAGGCAAAAGAACTCAACAAGGATGAAAATAGCTTTGGTGCTGAAGAGGCCACACGCATTTCCTGATAATGATTCCAGTGATTAAGGAGAAAGAATAAGATCAACCTGGAATCCTCAAATTGTTCCACTTTACTAAGTGGACTACAGTCCATTTTCCCAACTCCAGCATAGCGAGGTATATAAATCTTTTTTAAAAATTTTTGTATAGAATAATGGTGATACATAAAACCAATAGTGGATTTAATTTAGAACAACAGAACTTTTATAGGATGGTAACCATAATGTGATTACAAATTCATAGGAAAGTATGGGTGGGCTGTCATATTATTTAGAGGAGAATTGGCATTGGATCAATTAGATTGTCTTTCTCTCAGCTATTGCTAAGGGCTGAGAACCAGTTCCAGAGGCAAACGGGCACTCTACCTAGATACCTCTTAATTCAATCTTGTGAGATTTTTTTAACAGTAGTTTTAACACTTTGCCTTTAACTAAAACCTAGTCCAAATTATAACATTCACAGTACTTAGCAACTGCTGATTCATTACTTTGACTAATGAGATCTAGTAGATTTGCTCTGCAAATGAGAAAAAGAAAAAACAAGATAGATTTTATATAAAATTATGGTCAAATCTTTGTTTCTGGAGCATCAAAACCAATGAATATACTAGAGCTCTAGCAAGCTCAACATTTTAAATCTGTGTCTGCATATTCAAATAAAAATGGAAAGTCTCCCAAAATAGCTCATATCATGGAATAACCTGTAATGGTAACCTATAATATAAGCAGCTTAATGGTTTTCCTGGGCCTATATACCTCCTAGTGCAGTTGTGAGGATTAACAGAGTTATCGTAAGTAAAGCACTTACTTGCTGGTCTATTAAATATTTTCAGACAATAAAGCAATATGCCAAAAGAGATGTGATTCAGATGATGATAGACACTGGATGTTAACTGTCGATCACAAATACATTGGCCCACCTTGAGAAACTGTGAAACCAAAGATTCAGTTCTATGTGTTATGGCACTTGGTACCTTACATACCTTGACTACTTTAGAAAGGCATTTTTAAAAATTCCTTACTTTTCCCAAGGTTTTAATATGAAAAAAATTTAAACATACAGAAAAGTTGGTCTATCCAGTGAACACATATATCCACCACTCAGATTCTACAATTAACATTTTCTTATACTTGTTTAGGAAGCCATATTTGATAGCAAAGTGTGGAACACAAAGTGTATCTTCATACACTTTCATTTATCTTAAGTGACCCATTCACTGACAGAATCAGTTGCTCAAGGTTTAACATGTTATGGTAAAATCTATTGTCCACAATTAGTTAAAATCTTTCAAAACTCAAAAGGAATCTCACCCACTGATTAAACTTTTCACAGCTTCCCATGGGTCTTAGGTTAATGACCTCAGACTTTACTGGGTTCAGCAATGCCCTGTCTGGTCTGGGACCTAAGTTCTTCTTGAGTCTCACCTCACTGCACCCTCTCCCTTTTATCTGCCTTGGGCTCCTTTCAGCTCTTAAATAGGCCTCGTTCCCTCCTCCTTCAAGTGCTTGACACATATTTCCCCCCCACCCCTACTCATTTTGCTTAGTCAGATTATCAACATCCTCAAAGAGGTTTCCAAAGTAAAAGGCACGCACCCTATGAGGAATGAAAGCCATTTCTTTGGGGACAAGAAAAAAAAAAAAACCTTTTATTTCTGTTCACTTTTACCTAACTTAAAGGCAAATTATGCTTTGAAAATATTGAGATATCTATAGATACGAATATACACAGGTACTTCACACATTATAAATGCATATTTGGAGTATAAAAAGTGTTTTCAGGTCATTGCCTCAGATCGCAGCTCCATTATTATCGCGAATGCCTTCCTTTATCAACCAGGTGAACACAAAATCCCCCATGTAGACTCATAGCACGATACACTTCTGTGAAGCACTGTGGTAGCTACAATTTTACATTTATCTCCGAGACGATTTGATCATGTCTGTTCTCATTCACTAGACTCTCTTATGAGGGAAGGCACAGAGGTTTAGTTTTGATGACTTAAAAAAAATAATGCCTAACATGTTGCCTGATTATAAATATGTGATGGACATAAAAGTGTGTGTGCACACACATGTGTGTCTGAAACATATAAATGCACATATATTAAGAACATACAGTACACATTTGAAACATACATGTGCATACATATATAAATCAGCCAAAATCAAAGCCCAAATCAAAGAGAGAGCTGAGGTTTCTTCCTTCTCTACTTATAACCAATAAACCCTTTCTCCATTTCTCTAGTTCTTTTTTCCATTAATTTCAGTGGATTATCTTTGAGTCATGTGTTTATTTGTTACAGACTTGTCAGGACAAAGCTCAAATATCAGCCGGGTTCGTGATGCCCATGGTAATTGCAAAACCATTTGCTGTAAAACAGATTAAGAGGCCCTACTCAGCAAGCACTGAGCCAAGTTCTTCCCTGGCCACTTCAGGAACATGTGGCAGGGCTCTGTAATGTGATGGATAACATATGAAGTGCAGAGGGCTGCCCATATGCCGCTGCAATTTTCCTGTACAGGATGTGCTCTTTGGACTTAATAATGGTGATTTAGGGCACTGGTGAAAATTCCAGTTCTCTTTAGGTCTCCCTCAGAGTTCCCAGGCAGGGGGTGGCAAACCTGTAATTCCACACTGCAGGAAAGAAAATGAAAGAAGGGAAAAGAGACCTCTAGGACTGACTTGCATCCGAAATTATCAGATCCTTTTCTACTACCTGTCATAGGAAGGGAAAGATATCACTGCTGAAAATCCTGAAAGTTGAGTAAAAGAATGCAGGAAGTCACATAAAACCCTTCTAATTTGGGCTGGGCTTCAAGGAAAAATGCTGGAGATATATATATATATGTATGTGTGTGTGTGTGTGTGTGTGTGTGTGTGTGTGTGTGTGTGTATACACAGTGGTGCTTTATATATATATAAAGCAGTGGTGAGATTAGCCAAACACATGTTTGGTGTCTGAGACGGGTAACAATGCACATGAAAGGATGCTGGCTGGCGTTTTGGTGGGCAGGAAGTAAGACGTGATGAGAATATGGTTGTTAAATATTTTAAATTAAATCAGGCTTTACTTATAGATAAAAAATATTTCAGAGTGCTACATTTTTAAGGATACAAGCAAACTGGAACTCTTTCGGAAGAAAGAGACCAGTTATGATGTGATGACACAATATTATACCTAAAATAGAATGGTTACAAAAAACAAGTCGTAATCAGGGATGTAACTGGGGAAAGGGAAGCTCCGGAGGAATGCGATTGCTAGTATCAAGTGGGAAGGTGTGCTTTGTGAAAGGAGTATTATGTGGAGAATTAGGCATATCTCATGTAGCCTTGAAAAGCAGCACTGGGCCCTGTGCGTAGAAGCTTTAAAGACAGGTTCAAGTCCATTTAAGGAAGGGTATTCTTAGTGCTCTGATGATTGGGTAGGCAGCCTCAGGAAGGAGACTGAAAGTGGAACGCTGAAGGTGATCAATCACAGCCCAGATAATGGGTTTCCAAGGCAGCCAGATTATCAGAGTCACCTGGGAACCTCCCAACCATGCCCGGACCCAATGCCAGTGACCCATATGTCTAGGCAAAGTGTAGGACCCCGAGCTACATGAGCATTCTGTGAATTGTGTGACGGTACAGACATAATGCAAGCAGGATGAAGTAGGTAATTTCTAAGAGCCCCTTCATTCCTGAGACACTGATTCCACCTTTCTTTATACTTTCTAGTGATAGTAATAATCAAAGAACCGACAAAAGGAGAAGGACTTCAATGAATATTCAAAGAATTTTATGATTTATGATGTTTTCAGTGAGAATTTTTAGTTTCTTTAGATGTCCTTATGCTTTTTACTTTATTCCCTGGTTATGTTTGCTAATGTAGTCATTGGCAAAAAGAAGAGATGATGATTTTCGCTAGTCACTTCCAACCAAACCATTTAGTAATTATTCTGGTGAAAATTACTTTATGACCCCCTAAAACATGAGGAAGAATATATCTCAGTGAAAAAGAAGGAGAGAAAAATAACAAAACTGAAACAAACAAGGGAGAACTATTTACAATAAAACATATTTGGCAACGTTTTGGTGACGGGTGTGTAAATGTGTCATGGATGTGTAGACATACTCTATGAAGCGTTCGTAAATTTCACTGCAGATAGAGAACATCTGAGAAATTTGTTAACATGCAGGTTTGACGGCTGCATGCCTGAGATTCTGATTCAGTAGATCTTGAATGGGTCAAAAATTTGTGTTTTTAATAAGCAGAAACAGACCACATTTAGAAAAAGAATATTTACAATGCTCTCTGACGGAACTTTCTGCAATGATGGAAATGCTCTATAGACGTGCTTTTCAATGAAGGGTCCCCAGCCACGTGTGGCTGCTGAGGACTTGAAAAGTAGCTAGTGCAGATGAGGAACTGTTGAATTTTATTTTATTAAAACTACTTAAAATTTAAATAGCCAAATGTGGCAGGTGACTCTGTCATATTGGAGAATTCAGCTTTAGAACTATGTACTTTGTTTTGGGACAAGGAACATGCAGTTTTCTTTTGTATTGTACCTACCACAATGAGGAAGCAAGAAATATTATATTGCAATAAAAATAGCATGAAATAATATTTTTGCAGGATGTTTCCATTTAATCTATAAGTTAATATAGTAGTATGATTTTATATTATCAGTATTATGAGAGTAAACATTTTAATTTTTATCCCAGTCTGTAAATAGCAAGTAATGCCATATTCATAAGGTGAACTAAATGAACCATCTGTGGTTAACCCCTTTTATTTGTACTTAACATAATGGAACACTGAGCAGGAAGTATGTCGTTGGACCATGTGACAATCCCACAAGTTAGCTTCATGACTATTCTGCTGCTATCTGACAGGTCAAGTACATAAGCCTTGTCTTGGCATTAGGAATGGCTGCACTGTGGGCTTAAGAAATTCTCCAATCTATCAACCTCTCCTTCCCAAGCAAATGCTAGGAATACTGACTGCCAAGAAAGTCACAACAGAAGCAATTGAGATCCAAGCTATCTTATGGATGGGTTTAGTGCCAAAAAATATTCCAAATCAAAGAGCATTAGGGTGTAGTATTTACACACCAAAAGAGACAATGCAGCAGATTATCCTTCAAAATTAGATGGACTTCTACGTCAGATTTAGCAGGGATGTAAACCTTATCTTTACTGGACCTTTTCTGAGAAACATTTAGATAGAGAAGCTACAAAATGCACACACACAAACACACACAGACTAAATAGATGGGGTTTGGCAGGCGAGGGTGGGGAATAGCGGATTGGGATGCTGGAGTGAGAGTGCATAATCATGTCAAAATAACTCACCCTCAAGCAGAAAAGAAAATAAAAGGGAAGTAGGGCAGAAAAGAAAGAACATTAATGGATCCGCCTCCTTTGCCCCCAGAGACAAAGGTTCTTTCTGCACATTCACATTAGCATTTTGGCATATGAAAATGAATTCTAGTGCTGGTCTACAACAAATTACTGCTCTTCTAAGTAAAAGCTTAGATAATCTTATGGGGCTGGCAATACGTGGTCTTAGAGAATTATTCTTAGAGAGTCTGTGAATGGCAGTACACATGTCTCGTGTATGGATTGGTGTGGGTAATATTCCACTACCTGTGCGGCTTGGTGAAGTAGCCTGGTTCCTGGGAGATCCTTCCCTAGAAAACTAGTTCTGGTCAGAAAATAGAGGGAAGGAGGGATTCTGAAGCCAGTGCCTCTAAATCTTTCCCCAGTGATGCCAGGACATCATGAGGGCTCACTTTGTAATCAGAGTTGGGAAACCTATGCCCTATTATAATGTTTTAAAAAGTTATCCTCTATGTGGCACATCTCAGTTTCCTTTCGTGGGAACCCTCTGTGGTTCAACTTCTTTGATCATCACAATTTCATAGAATTTATATAGATGCAAAAGAGGAAGCTTCTATTGCTAACGGTCATGTAACAAAATCAGCATGTTTGGTTTGGGATTAAAATCCTGATTTTCTGATGTTTAATTTCAGGCACATTTTATAATACCACACTAGCCCCTATCTTAATACCATGTTTCTAAAAAATATTAGCAAAAGGGGTTTACAGGTTTCATTCAAAAGAAATAAGAAGATTGGCATTTACTGGTTGTGTTACTTCTGCACTCACAACTTCGTCTGTCTGTCTGTACAGGTGTGTATGTATGTATGTGTGTATATGTACACATTCCAAGGCTATACTTTTTTTGGATGTCCTGGTCTTGATAAATCTCTGTGACCTACAGTTCTGGCAGCAATTCTAGGCTTTGTCCTCCTTACAAAACTCCCTGCACAAGCTCTCTTAGGGCTGCATGGCTTGGCAGTCAGCCTACCTGTCCCCTTAACCCCTACTCGCCACCACCCGGCCCTAGTCTTCTTGATTTCTGTCCTGCCAAGGAACAATAGATGATTGGAAGTTCCTGGGTCTGTGGATAAGGAAAGGAGCTTGGAGGAGAGGAAAAACAACAAAATAGGAAAAAAAAAAAGCAAGAAGAAAGCCACATGTATATTTTACAGTTTTCAAATGCTTTCATATTTGTTAATAAGAATCACACAGGCATCCTGGGGCGTCTCTGAGTTACCTAAACACATTTGTTGCTAAGGTTAAAGCTTGTTAGGAAAGGTTTCTAAGTATTGCTGAGGGTTTTTGTTTGTTTGCATTTTAAGATTGTTCCTGCTAAAGTCTCAGCTTGAGTTGGGTCCTCTGAATCATGACTATGCCGAATATTTGTGCAAATGTTGGATAATAGCGCATTTTAACTCAATCACACATCATGCGTCTTAAATCCCTGTCCTGTTTACTTAAGCAACAAGCATCTGGGTTTCCACAGTCAGATTATTTAACATCCAACAATGCCCTATTAGGATGGATAGAGCAACAGACAGACTACTTAAATCCTCTGAAATTCTAGAGCCGCTTCTTCCCTGTCACTCCTGACTCCATCACCTAAGACAGTATCAAATAGTAAGGAAAAGTGAGGACAGAGAAGAGATTATAAGGTGAAGATGTTGGTGTGGAGAAGGTATTTTACTGTAATTAATCTTGTCTCATTTGAAATCAACATGGGTTCGCTCACTCACCTAATATACGTGGAGTGCTGTCAGGTTTCAGATCTACTTCTCATCACTTCAGATATAAGTGTGCATATGATGATTCACTGCTCTAAAGGAGCCTCAAAGCTTAGTGAGAACGATACCAGCAGTGTAACTGCTGTGTACATGGCATCAGTGGAACAGGAAGGAGCTCCCTAACTAGTACCTGAGGTATCAGGGAAGGCTTCCTGTAGGAAGACAGCTAATTCTGACTATCGCAAGTGGGCAGCCTTTATCAATGATTGCCTCTCTGTGTCTGTTTCCACACTTATAACTTTTGAAAAGATCCCACACAGCTTTAATATACCAGGGAAGGTAGATATAAACATTCGCTGAATCTACCCTCTGCACGCTGATCACAATGCTTTGTCCAGGCATATGGTTAGTATGAGCAGAGAATGGTCTTAGGTTGAAATTTTGTACACTCAACATATAAATCAAGTTTCCTTCCCTCTGCCCTTTGGATGGGTGCAGAAGCTGGTTCCAGAAGCCTGAGCCGGGCATATCTGCAGACACCACTGACCTCTCTTCAGCAAGAACCCAACTGCACATTTTAGTTGTGCCCCATCACTGCAGCTTTCTCCTCTTGTGCTAAATAAATAGTTTATGACATGTACAAGGGAAAGCTGTACATTTAATTTTGTCCCCTGCAGTGTGATTCCTATCTTGTTTGCTGGCAACATAATGAATGTGTTTGCCCTCCAGACCCCCCGCCCAGTGGAGCAATTGGAGGATAAAGAAAGAGAAAATAGGAAAGTACAATTAGGTAGATGGATTAAAACTGGATTAATCAGAGGCTCAGCTAAAGATGGACATATGCCTTTTGTGTGTGTTTGTATTTTTTTTCCCCAGAAATCTACTAAACAGGAGATGATAATTAAGGAAAATCTGGACTCTATCTGTGCCTTGGAAATGTAAGAGTGGTCCATATAGGTTATTTTTAATTATGATGGAAATCCGAGCAGAACAGACTGGCTGTACTCCCCACAGACCTCAACTGCTGTCACCCCCAACTCCCCTCCGCCCCATTGGCCCCACTACTATGCTACAAAAATGCCAGGTTCCCTATCACCAGGGAGCCTGCACTGCTGATCCCTTGAATGTCTTCCCTTGCTCTATGCATGATTGGCTTCCTCCCATTCTCAGCTGCCTTCTCATCCCATCCAGTTTCTCCTGATGCCTTTAGCCCTGTTGCATAATCTCAAGAGTCTTCATCATATGGAAAAATCTTGCATGTAGAGAGTATATCTATCTCTATCTTATCTATCTATCTATCTATCCTTCTATCTATCTATCTATCCTTCTATCTATCTATCAACATATAGAATATGCATGCATTTTCTTGTTTTTTAATTTGTTTCTCCCACTAGAATATAAGTTTGGTGGGGGCAGGGAATTTGTCTATTTTATTCCCTATGTATTTCTGGTAACCACCATAAATAAAACATATCACATGTCATTGCTCAATGACACACTGAATCAATGAATAAATTATATATCAAGGTAAAAGTTACTCAGGAAAAAAAATTCCAGCACCTTCTGCTATTGTAACAAGACCCCAATTGATACCAACATAGATGCCCTTTATAAAGCATTTACCACATGCCAGGCATTGTTCTTTGTTCTTTGCATACTAACATATTTAATCCTTAGAGAAGACATAGGAGGCAGTCACTATTATTATCCATATCCTTTTAGAGGAGGAAACTTGGGCATAGAGAGCTTCAGTGATTTTCCCATGTTCACAAAGTTACCAAGTAGCAGCACTTGTGTTTGGACTCAGGCAGTTAGACTCCAGGATCCAAGCTCTTAGGTTCTACACTACACTGTCTTTCAATTTACATCATCAGCCTAAGCAACCACAGGTACTCAGCACAAATAAAACAGTAACAACAAAAGGCCAAGTATACATGTGCGTGTTGTGTATGTACATATTTTTTTTGTAATTGTGTTAGACCACAGGCTCCCAAAACATGTAGTCATTGCTACCAGAAAAAAAAATCTAGTGTAAATATTCAGAGTCCATCTGCAGAGTCCTGTGACCTGAAATCACCTCACTGAACCTATTTAAATAGCTTAGAAATTAAGTAACTTATGCAGTTGTATTGCATAGGAGTGAAGACATTTCTCACATCATCATTTGGGCTAAAAGGTTGTTATACAAATCCATTCTTTAGAAAGGATGGAAAGAAAAATGTGTGTGTGTGTGTGTGTGTGTGTGTGTGTGTGTGTGTGTTTGTATGTATAAAAATTATAAAAGGTAATTGAAATGAGAAAGGCCTCAGAATCTTATGAAGCATCATAGCATTTGTACCTGGTCCATATGTCCATGCATCCATCCATCCATCCATCCATCCAATGTCTGCTAGGAGCCCATCGCTGTGTAAGTGATGTAAGCAGTGACAAGGCAGATACTGTTCCTGTCCCCCATGGAGATACTGCTGGCATGTAATGTTGCCAACACTCCCCACCCTACATCTGTATAGAACTATTATGCGGAACCAATTTGTAAACAGGACAGAGAAAAATCTGGGTGTGAGTGTGAAGACCGAAGGCAGAGCAGGAAGAGTGGCACAGACATCAGAAGCAGCAGCACTGGGTAAGGGACGAAGGACTTGTGAGAGGACAGGAGCAAGTAGGAAGCCAGGAGATGAAAGTAAGGGGAGCAGGGGAAGGAACAGAGTCAAAAAAGGAATGACAACCTTGTACTAACAGACTCAGCAGGTTGATCCCATGCACTTAGGATAAGTGGAACTATTCACATTACAGTATTTTTTAAGTATTTTAAGACATAGTAGTGGAAATATAAATCAGTTCAAATTGTTCCTTCTTCTTAGAATACAAAGGACCTCACCAAGCCATCACCTCTGTGTTTGTTTTGGGGACACTATCCTGAGAGTTTTTATTTCTTATTGACCAATGGGTTTGTTAGGGTACAGATTACATCGCTGGAGAGGAGCTCTCTCTGTGCTGTGTGGGCAGCAGAACTATGGCTACATTTCCCAAGAATCAAAGGATATTCATTTACATTTGAAACAAGAAAAAAAAAACTATCATTTTATTGTCAGTTTTATTCCAATCAATCCACCCCTCACTACGACTGCCAAATAGACCTTTGATAGAAACCCAGCCCAGACATAGAATGTAAAATTTTAATGAGAAGATTTTGATGTTTACAACATCTAAGAATGTCCCCCAAAAGTCATGTGGTGGGAGGCATTTTTTTCGTTTTCTGTGCCTGTCTCTGCTCCCTGAGCATCTGACTTATTAGCAAGTCCTGACAGGATTGATTGGCATACCCTTGGCCATGCAAGATGCACGCGCCCCTGTGGTGTAAGCTGACAGGGCTCAGGATGGCCTTGACGACCTGAACATCTCCCCTGCTGATGCCTGAAGTTCCACTATTAGGGATTAATGCTTAGGGGAAATCAAGGAGCCATTGTGGATTAGAAAAGATACTGTAGGTTCAGTTTCTTAATTTAATTACCAGAAAACACAGTACAACTCATTATATACTTCTAAACGTGAAATTGAATTCTGCTTTCATACTGGTATCTCCTTTTAAAAATGGAAATTCCCTTAAAACGGACAGCGATAGCCTCCTTTTAAAACTGATTTGTTCATTAAATCATTTTACTCCCTATACTTAAGAGTCAGGAAAAGGCATATGGGGAAAAACGAAAAGGCAGGAAATATCAAAACTTAAATTGTGTTTTTCTCCCTAAACTGCCTCTGGTAAATCATAGCAGTGGAACAGTTGTTCTTGAAGATCTTTTGCTCTTTTGCAGTTTACTTCCAGACCGGGAACAAAATGAGAGAGACAGGCCTGGGCAAGGGCGGACCACAGGGTCTGAGGTGCCGCCACAGGTTAAGTTTCCAGAGCCTGCTTCCCTCTCATCTCATCCCCGTATGACTCTCTTCCTCCCATGATGAGAGCTGTGGCAGGTGAGCGGCACGGTCCTTGTGCCTGTTTCCAGGAAGCCTGGAGCCCGGCGAGGCCGACACAACACTGCCCACTCTGCAGAGAGAGCCATCACGGTCTAGGAGGACAGCCCTCCAGAAATTAAACTTGTTTTCTATAACCTTGTTTTACATTTTAAAAGTAATTCTCCCCAAAGATAACTTGATGTCTTTATACTCATTCCATTCTTTGTAGGATCAGAAGACCACTGATTATTTCAGCTGAAAAGGTTTTAAAAATCTAATTTATTTTTCTTCCCACTCCTGCTGTTGATTACTGTCAGTGGGTCTTGTGAAACGAGACTCATCTATTTTTAATGCCTGCCACTCAGTATGCTTTTAAAATAAATGGGTGTGAGTTTGAGTAAAGCTTGTGCCTCTTGTTACAGGCTGTAAACACCAACGGTGGGCTGCTGGCAATTTTCTTAGCCAAAGCCCTACTGTTATTAATAATTGATGGGCTTAAACCTCATCTCTGAGAAATCATGATCATACAGCCAGGTCCCCTGCTAGTCTTTAATCCACTTCTTGTGTTTCTTGTGTTTCTTGCGTTTGTCTGTGTGCTCTACCGTAATGTTTAGATTTTTAAGACACCACACATTTTTCAAGTTTCTCTTTAATAAGGGAATGCAATAAAAAGGAACTGGGATTTCAAAATGTAGAATAGAGAAACAAGATTGTACTGTATAGCAGAGGGAAATATATATAGGATCTTATGGTGGCTCACAGCGAAAGAGAATGTGAAAAGGAATGTATGTATGTTCATATATAACTGAAAAATTGTGCTGTACATTGAAATTTGACACAACATTGCAAAATGACTATAACTCAATAAAAATGTATATATTTAAGGTAAGTCATATGCATAACATAACTAAGTAAAAGTCAATTTAAATTTTTTTTCAATTTACATTGAAAATAAGAAAAAGTAAAAAGAAAAAAAAAGAAATTTTAGCTATCAGTTGCCTTAACTTGTAAAAGCCAATCAGAGACCAGTATTTATGATTCAATCTAATTGACTAACAGTATAAGATAAATTGTGTAATGCGCTTGCTAGTGACTGCTTCTTTTACTAATTTAAGAGGCTTTGTAGATAGAGATAGATAGATATTATAAAATGTAAAACTTGCTTTGTGTTACAAGCATTGGATAAAAAGTTTATTGTTGTGGAATAATTAATTTTATGATTGGGAAAGACAGTTTTGCAGAATGTTTAAAAACATGGGTTCTGGAGTCCAATATACTGACCTCTGTCTCTTACTTGCTATATGATTGTGGCAAATTAATCTCTCTAACCCTTAGTCTGAAGAGGGGTATACTAAAACCTATTTGAGGTTGTGAGAATAACATAAGATAGTATGTGTAACACACTTGCTAGGTGACAAGAAGTGGGATTAGCATTCAATATATTAATAACTGCTTGGATGTTTTTGACTATAAAAAAAAGAGAAAATCCTGACATAGGATATAGACAATGCAGATGTTTATTATCTAACATAACAAGAAGGGCAGAGGTAGGGCAGGCTCCGGGGTGGCATGTCAGATCATTGGCTTTGCTTCTCTGAGTTTCCCGACAATTCTCCTCTCTCTGTGTTGGTTCAATTCTCAGGTGCAAGGAAACTCTCTAAGAAATTCCCAGCAATTTTTTTTTCTCACATATCATTGGCCAGCATAGGGTTGTGTACAGAATAAAATATTAGTTAAGAGCAGGAAAACAAAATAGAAAAAGACGGCTTGACTTTGAATTTTAGCATTACAACTCATGCTTGCATGTCTCTGGGCAATTACTTTATTTCTCTGTGCTTCAGATTCTGTATCTATAATATGAGGATGTCAGTACTACCTTCCTCATTGGATTGTCATGATGATTATTTGGGTTAACACAAAGCAAACACTTAGAAAGGTACCTGGCACATAATGAATGTTTAATCAGTATTAGCTATTTTAAATTCTAAACTGATCACTGAGAAGAGGAATGAAATTACTATTATTGGTTTAGATTAATTTATTAGGTGGAAAAAGAGTCGCTTTACATTGAATCATGTGGGAGAATAGAAACTCTAACATAATTGAGTTATATTAGGTAGGTAACCAAGTCTGATCACTACACTCAAAGCACTAATACTCTCACTATTCCTCTTACTTTTTAATAACATCACCATGTTATCTTTCTTCCCAAATGAAAATCCATCAACTGAACTACAGGTGAATCCTATCTGATGATCTGATTTTTTTATCTATCATTTTGAACATAGACCATATTTTTGTCAGCAAGTATTTTTTTTTAAAAATACCTGCACAACTACTTGTTACCCATGATATCACTGAAATAGGACTTCGTTCTAGCCTTGAGTCATGTGAAGTTGGCTGTAGCATCTCTGAGCCCAAAGGGTCTAGAACCTCTGAACCCACTTTCCTCTAAGGAACTGTTCCATTGGTCCTAGTAAGATAAGGTGACATCATAAAGGAAGTACTAGAGGTAGAAGTAGAAGGAGCAGGTGGAGAAGAGGCTCCTAGATGGGAGGGGCAGAGATTATTTATCAGTATTTCTTTGGAGTTTAACACAGTGCCCAGGGCATTGCAGTTCCTCAAAAAATGGCCGATGAACAAAGGAGAGAATGAATGCTCATGTGTGGATTCTTTATGAGGAGAGCATGTATTCACTCAAAAAACACTTTATTTACATACAAAAATAAATTTATTTGGTATACAGTTCTATTAATTTTGGAAAATGCATACAGTCATGTAACTGCCAATACAATAAAGACAGAATAGTTTCATCCTACAGTCCCCCTCAATTTATTTTATAAGCAACAATTGATCTTCTACATCATTGTCAGGTACAGGTATAGGCTGGTAAACAAAGACAAGACCTCCGATGATGTAGCGGTTGTAGCTGGCTGTTTGAATGTCCCCAGTCCTACATAACTTGATGGCAAAAGGTTTAAAATTTCCCCATACAGAACAGGTGAGAAGTAAACCTCGATGTTTATTAGCAATTCCACTGTCTTAAGGTTTTTCTTTCAAATTTTGTTGAAAGCTCTTAAGTTCTTTTAAGCTAATTATCATTGTCTCTAACTTCTGCTAGGTGTAAGAATATTCATAGGAACCAGATATAAATATCTGGAATTTGTTACTGGGGCTTTCAGATCAACTGTATTTATATTTTGCTTAAGCTTTTAACAGAGAAGAGAAAATGCAGTGGGGATAAAGGATAAAGGCAACTTCACACATAAGTTTAAGAGCATTTGAAAACTCCCAAGGAGGATGGTAGCAATATTAAGGCGAGGATATGGGATAGAAATGTAAGCCCCTAGTTACTCTCCATCATTCTCTCAAGCAGGTCCGCTTCTAGAATCATTAGGGTTATCGATGTTGTGAGTCGTGATTCAAGCTTTGCCTAACAACCCGAAAGTGAGGATCAGTTTACTTATACCGGCATTGCTGAGTGAAGCGTTTCTTCCCCTCCACGCCCCACTTTACGAGAGGAGACAGGACAAAATCTCCACACCTACAGTCACCACTGGAAAATAGTGAGAGAAATGATTGTAGGAGAGAAAAGATTTCCACCTTCTCAAATAAGATAGAAAGAGTGAAATAAACTGTCAATAGTGCAAAAATCTTAGCATCTACTTCTTTCAATAGGCATGCATTTTATGTTAGTTAAAAGAGGCAGGTCAGCTGTCCTAAACATTGGTTAAGTAGAGGAAGGCCCTGTTTGGGAAAATCCCACAATATTTATTTTAATTGCTTCTCCTAACTTTGGAGTAACAGAGTGTGATATATATACTGTGGTCTTTTCAGTGCATCAATTAAATGGCTAAACACTGATCAGCGTGTAGATAATAAAGATCCATTAGAAAGACATTAACAGTAAGTCTAGAATTTACAGTCCTGTGCCAAATGTCCGCTAAGAACTCAAGAGTTAAAAGACAGATAAGCTATTTGCCATTACCTTCTATGACCACTTTCTTTACAGCAGGAAGAGGACTATTTAATCTTAAAGATGGAAATCTCTCTGTCTTTCTGTCTGTCTCTATACCTCTCTCTCTGATGTGTATGTTTTTGATCTATCATCAAATATTTTGAAAACCTAGAAATTGGATTATTGAGTTATAAAAGAAGTTTAAAGGCAAGTTTTTTAATTAAAGGTAAAGATAGAGTTTATGTAACAGTTGATGTTATGGCTGGCATGATAGATGAAACAGAGAAAGAGGGAGAAACATTTTCTTTTTCGTAACCATAGGAAAAGTAATCTCTGGTTTTTCTTGCCTTCTTCCTCTCCTTCCATCTTTCTTTGTTCCGAAGATGCATTTCACACAGTTACATTGTTATTGGACAATCTATTTTCTACCCCTTTTGAAAAAGTATCTGCACTTTGATTAAACAGTTTTTGGTCCTCACATTCCCATACTTTCAACTCTGACAGTTTAATTTCCAGACTCAGAACTTTCCCAAATCAGAAAATGCCAGGTTGTACATTGTCACAGGTAAAAATCAAAGTAGTCTCATTTCTTTCCAAAGGCTGTATAGCTGCCTTTGGACATATTTAATATTATTACTCAAAAGATTATTTCTTACAGCTTATGGCTGCAGTACGTATGAGCTACCACTGCAATTAGTTCTTATAAACTTCCCAAGACAACAATAACAACCAACATTGTTATGACTATTGGTAATGATACCTTGCATTTATATGGCACCTTTTATTTGAGCTGATCCCTAAATATTCTACAAGCCATATTCTTGGGTATTAACTCCCCACCTTCAGTTTGCAGCCACCTTAGGGTAAAAAGTAATAGCTGTTTAGTATAGCACTGGCCCACAAAACAACACATTAAGACAATCATTCTCTCTTCAAATCTTCAAGGGGATTTTATAATAATAGCAATCATAATAGCTGTCTTTTATTATGCTCATTCTTTTGCCCTACTCATAGAACAGAGGCATTATTCGGTAAAGAAAACAAGATAACTTCATTAAAAAGCATCAAAAGAATACTCTATGAAATTACTGGCCATCAAATCCAGTCATATTCCATTTTTGTCCCTTCTCCTTCACTTCCACAAGCAGTGATAATGAGCAACTTATTACATCATAGGGGGATTTTGGGGTCCAACTTTCTCATCTTTCTGCTCCTTCTCTACATATAGCTAAGTCTATTTCAAATACAATATTCACTTCATTCAAATCATGTAGAGTGGCTCCCCGCTGTCTATCATATCATATACAAGCTCTACCAATTCCCTTTCCAAATTGCCCATCCACCTCTCTCTTTTTCATTATTGTCTTTGAATTTGACTATATATATCTCCCTTTGCTTAACCCAGTCCCCATCACCTGGTCTTATTTTTTTGTATCTCATCTTTTTGCGTTGGCTAATGCCACCCGTCCTCTGTCCCTCTTCCAAATGGCTTCTCCATCAATGTAAGGACAAGTCTAGACTCCAAGAATTCTTCCTTAATAAATAAATTCACCACTGGAACTTTAGCTTATGTGATGATATTTTCTCATAATGTGTCAAAATTGTCCCAAAACATATGAGATTACCATTCTCCAGATAATTTTTAGGTCTCCTCCATCAGACTATTATGCTCTGCAAGGCCAAGGATATATCCTCCTATTTCTTTGACTCCACCAAAGCATTTGGATCAATCCTGGGAAGCCGGGGAATACTCAATAAATACTGATTAAATGACTGTAGGAGAGGTATATGACCAAGGAATATGAGGAGGAAACAGATTTGCGACAGCACTCATGCATGACCAAACAGAATCCCATATGCACACATCTTAGAATCATGCCCTTTACTTTGGGGTGGGAGTGGGGAGGCTGGGTCAAAGGTGGTGTCCTAGAGGTGCAAGCAGACATCTTTGCATGATGGCTCACAATGAAGGCATTTCTGTGCTAAGAGGCAGAGCCAAGTTTCCTGGCGCTTTAAGTTCAATGCAAAGAACATTGTGCTAATGGTTACAGTAAATCCAATGAAAGCTCAAATTGAAAGATGTAAAAGCCTAACTTCCAAAGGCAGACTTACTTTTTTGTTTATAAAATTGCACCTTTGTGCAATAACACAGAATCATAAAAATGGAGAGGTAGAAGGAGCTTAGAGGTCGCCTGGTTTAACACTTTACGGGGTGCATACATTTCTGATATAATATTCTTGTGAAAAATAGTTCTCCACCGTGATAAAGCTTGGCCTGAGGCTAAAAAAACCTGCAATATTTCAATCACTTTCCTCACCAGTAGAGTCAAAAATGGAGAAATAAAATAACTGGTATTTTCAGACATAATTATTGAGTACCCTATATGTGCAAATAATTGCACTAGAAGCAGTAGGAGATGGAGCAATTCACAGATGGATGAGAGATAACCTTTGCCCTCAAAGAGTTAGGAAGGCAAAAGTCTGCAGAAAAAATGCACAAGAAGAAAATGAAAGAAATACTAAAGCACAGGAGTAGTACAGAAGTAATCATTCTATGTTTAAAATTGGAACACAATGCATCATTGACAAAAATTGTTGAATATCTAAGAACAATTAGCACCATGTCATGATCATGCCCAGTCTCAATACATATACTGCCATGATTTTACCTGTCAAATTAATGAAGGAGGCACCAAAAAACCAACCAAGCAAACAAATAACCCATCAAATAAGGAAGCAAAGTCTCTTCCTCAGTGTCAGAAATGATGGATACCAAAATGTAATCCTACTAGATCATAAGTGGTAACTAAGTCCATTCAGGTTCAGGCTGCTGTAACAAAATACCAGTGACTGTGTGGCTTATACACAATAGAAATGTATTTCTCACAGCTGTGCAGGCTGGACGTCCAAGATCAGGGTGTCAGCATGGTCGGCTGAGGGCCCTCTTTCAGACTGCAGACTTCTCCTTGTATCCTCACACTGAGGAAGGGACTCGGAATCTGTCTGGGGGTCTCTTTCATAAGGGTACTAATCCCATTCCCACCAACTGCCACGCAAAGGCCCTGACTACTAATGGCATCACGTTTGTGAATTAGGATTTTAACACAGGAATTCTGGGGAGACACAGATCCTCACTACAGCAGGAATCATGGGTAATTTTGTTGTATGCTGGAAGTAGTTAGAACTAGCAATATATCTAATATATGGCACATAGAAGAAGTAAATACTAGTTGAATCTTGAACCATATGATGAGGAGGAAGGGAATGTGAAACAAAGCAATAACATTCTGCCTCCATAAGTGACTTTCAGATGGGATGAGTATTAAAAAAAAGTGAGAAATGGGTATCAAAAGCTTCTAATATTTGAAGGATTATTTAAGGTTAGTATCAGTTTTCCATATCTTTGTATTTGTCCCCTAATATGGTTGATTTCACTTTTTTCATTTCTTCAGTTTATTTATTTATTTCTAGAACTGAAGTGAATTTTTAATGCAATGAAATTGATTTCATTTTTTTAACCTTTGGAAATTTTGTTGTTTTGTGAATGCTGTTTTCCAAAGTAAAAATTTGCTTGGAATCCAAGTTATAAAAAATAACAAAAGCAAAGTTGGCAAAAATTGTAGTTTTTTTTTTTTTTTATTAGGAAACGTCTTTAGAAGTACTTTACATGCTGAGAGTCATTGGGACCTGCTTTAAAAGCCACTGCCTCGAAAGCTTTGAGAAGTACACTGCAGTTCCCAGACACAGTGTTGGGCACCTGTGTTGCCGCTGTGTCGGGAGCACTGATTGTAGGAAAGGACAGTAATTCCCAAGGCTGACACTTCTGAATTGTAGTATGTCTCAGAGATTTAGGGTAAAGAATGTTTGGATCCCACGTTTTATAAGTGACAAGAGGAACTTGTCCAAAATCAAAGGGGAGATACCTCACTCTGATCAAAGTTAACAGGAATCCATATAGTATAAAGAATATACACGTAATAAATCTCTCACAGGGCAGGCATGACATAGCCCTCTTGAGATTCAATAATTGTAAAATAGATCTGAAAGTTTTTACAATGTAGCCAAGGGGGTTTGCGTATATTTTACAATATGAAATACTACATTATGAACAAGATCAGGAGCAAGTGTAAATAAAAAAGGGATGTTTGAAAAAAATTTTAAAGTTTCTTCAGAATCATTCAGGGATGAGAAGTATAACAGATCTCATCAAAGGATTTTGTAAAAATTCATTTCTCAGGGAGAAAAAAAGGGGGGTGGTAGTGATAATTTTATCAGTTTTTCTAATGGCCTAGATGAGATCACTCTCAAAATCACTAAAAGTAGTTACCCATTCATTCAGCACCTACTGAGCACGTACTATGTGAAAACTGAAATTGCATCCTACTTTTTCTAGGAATGCGGAAATTGATAAATGCCTCCAACTTGTGGGAGTTCACAATCTACAAAGAGAGGATAACGCTTCCATAACATAGCTACTAGGATGCATGGCAAATCATGCTAGGTTTTATCAGGGAAATTGGAGTTAAATCAATGGAGTTTTGAATGAAGGAGAGAGGAGTTTAGATTTTACATGAAAAAACACTGAAAGCAGGGTAAGTACATAGCGACATCTGTCTTTAAGGGCACTCATTCTGATAGTCCTGTGCGTATGTTGTGTGTTAATGGGAATTTGCACGTACTGCACGTGCATATACATGCATGCAGAAAGGCAGAGGTCAGAGCAGGCAGATCAGCTGGGAGGTGATTATACATTTGGGTCTTATTATCTAAACCAGGGAAATGGTAGAGGATGGATTAGGGGTGCATCCTATGAATGCTAAGAAGGATTATGGTGAATATAGGTTAACAGATATTCTGCTGGCCTAAAGAAGGCTACCAATGAAAAGGAACATGTTCTTGGTACTTGGGAGCCCAAGATAAACCAAATCTATTTCTCTTCTGACTGTCTCTCTTAGCCTTCAAAATAGGTAATGACAAAAACAAATTTAAAAATTAAACAAATTTAAAGATATTAAGGAGGCATTTTGGGATAAAACTGCAAGTTCTCTCTTGATAAAAACCTTCTACCTGAAGCTCCTTCAAATGCAATCTGGTCTTAACTGTCTTTGCTTTCCACTCTTCTCCTCCTGAAGTAGTCTGAATCCCTGGGGTTCTATCAGATTGAGTTTCAATCATTTCATAGTTCGTGAAAAGATGTTGCATCTCAGGGCCTCTGTACAGGTCTCAGCTACTCAATTTCTAAAACTTAAAAAAAAAAAAGTGCCTGTGGACAGCAGTGGCCTCCTCTCATTTTCTGAAGAATGACCCTGATGCTTGCATCCTAGCCTCAATTTCTCCAAGAGTATAGTCAAAGAGGTTGAAAACAAAGACTCACAGATGAAGGCTTCTTCCTGCCTGCTCCTGATGCTTTAGGCTGCAACCTCATTTCCCACAAACCGCAACAACCTTTGCAGTACATCTCCTGGAGACAATTTCATCTGTAATCACTTCCTCACATAATTCCTCAGCTCAGCAAACAAATACACTAGGAAGATCACTGGGGTGCATAACTTCTGTACTTACGCACCTCCCAGGAGAAAACTCTGTCTATGCTTGATACCTGAGGACTGAACAGGAAATTTCAGTAGATGGAAGAGGTTAGAGAGGGAAAAATTGATTAGATGAACATGCTTGATGGCCCCCAAGGATACTAATGTCAGAAAAAATGTGATAAAATTATATCTAACCAATTATGACTAGAAAAAATACTTTTGACCGCTCAGTTTCTTTGTTGATTATTTTTTAAATAGCATGTTTGCACTTGACCAAAGAAATAGTATCTAAGTACATGTATATTTATAAAGACATTATTACAAACAGCTTGGGCTCAGATCTTGAGATGTGTACTCATTTTCAGTCAACCATTTTTTCATATGACAAATGTTTTTTAAGATTATAGCTAATAATTAGTCCCGAGGGCACTAGCAGGATACGTACAATGAACGGATGCTGGGTACCATGCTTTTCTGGGGGACATGTCCCTGGATTAGATGGACATAGTCCCTGCCCTTGAGGAACTTGGAACTCACTTGGAGTAGAAGCCAGACATAAAACAAATAACTGCTTAAATGAACACAAGATTACAACTACAGTAAGGGAAAGACAGGCAACAAACAAGATGCTATGTGAGCTAATTACCAAACTGGAAGATACGAAGATTTGGGTATTTAGATTGCTTGTCCCAGATGTTTTGTATTTTCATACTTCTCTTAAAAGTTAAAGAATTAAATATGGTGCTAAACTAGTTCAATATATACCTTGCTAAGAAAAGAGCTGTTCCATAGGGAAGGCTTCTGGGAGGGCAATTAACATGGGTGGTGTAACTTGAGATTGCTTTCAGCGAGTACAGCAAACAAATGGTCACAAAATCCCCTTAGGATGTAATAAGTTACTCATCGTCATGGTTGAGGAAGTAAAGGAGAAGAAGTAAATAAATACGAAAAAGGATGGGATTTGATGACCAATAGTTTTATGGGCTAATTCTTTTGGTACCTATAAAAGTTATCATGTTTTTGTTACTGAATTATGCTCTGGTATGTAAGTAGGGCAAAGCAACCAGCATAATAAAATGCGTAACTATTATGATCACTATTATTATAAATCCCTTTAAAGACCTGAGAGAGAATAATGTGTCAACGCGCTGTTTTCACTCTTTACACCGAAAGTTTATTAATTATTCACTCTTTGCCCCAAAGGTGGCTGTATCCTGAAGATGGGCGAAGGGATTCTATCAGTACCATTTGTAGAATATTGAGAGATTTTCTCAAACAAAAGACAGCAAATGGTTGCTGCTGAAAATCAGAACAGTTCTAGACACATTTCACGGTGTTTTGTACTCCAAATAATTATTTAAACTTTTTGTCTGACATTTATGTAGATGTTTCCTAGTTAGTCTACTTCATTCAGTTATAACTTATCAGTAAAAATTAGAACACTGCCCAATAACTCAAGCACCCTTATTTGAATCATTATTTTTAACCTTCTTTGGTTCCTGCTTTCACTAGAGCTGTGCTAAAGTAGTTACAAAGGACAGATTTCCAACCCAAAGTGAAAGGTGCTATTCAACACATAGTTCATCAGTTGTCAGCCTCAAATGTAAAAGTTCATGCAAGGGACACTGGTAATGAGTTTTGAACTGGCACAATTGTTGTTAAAATATATGATTTAATGTCCACATAGAAAGTTTATGTCTGTAATGACTTGCAACATACCACATGCACCTCCTCAGTTCCCTAAGCATGCCCATCATTCACAGACTCAAAACCCCTTGCAAATAGTATTGCATAATGATGGCATCAGTATAACTGATGCAAAGTGAAGACATTAGCATACTCCTAAATGCTTGGCATTTGTATTCCCCTCTTACTTTCACAGAGCATTTTCAGACAAATTGTTTTTACTACTCATCACAATATACTGAGGCAGATAGCCATTGTTGTTCATACACCAGACTCCCGAAGTCATAGCCATTGTGAACCAAGACTGTGATTTCCTGCCTATGTATCTGCTTTCCTAAGAAGGTAAGAATATAGAACAGGGGAAAGATGGCTTCTTCAATAAATGATGTTGGGAAAACCACACAGGTGTATGCAAAAGAATCAAACTAGACTTACGCACACCATATTAAAAAAATGTCAGATTGATTAAAGACTTAAATGAAAGACTTGAAACTATAAAACTTCTAGAAGAAAACATATGCAATACACACTTTGACATTGGTCTTAGCATTATTTTTTTGGCTATGTCTCCGCAGGCAAGGGAAACAAAAGCAAAAATAAACAAATGGGACTATATAAAACTAAAGAGCTTTTGCACAGCAAAGGAAAACTATCAACAAAAGGAAAACACCTCCTACTGAATGGGAGAAGATATTTGGAAACAATATGCCTGATAAGGGGTTGATATTCAAAATGCACAAAGAACTCACACAACTCAATATCAAAAACAAACAAACAACCCAATATAAAAATGTGCAGAGGACCTGAATAGACATTTTTCCAAAAAAGACATACAGATGGCCAACAGATACTCAGTATCACTCATCATCAGGGTCATGCCAACCAACACCGCAGTGAAATACCACTTCACACCTGCCAGAATGGCTATCCGTAGAAAGATAACAAATAACAAGTGTTGGTGAGGATGTGGAGAAAAGAGAACCCTCAGGCACTGTAGGTGGGAAAGTAAACTGGTGCAGCCACTATTAAAAACAGTATAGAGGTTCCTCAAAAAATTAAAAATAGAACTCCCATATGATCTATCAATTGCACTTCTGGGTATTTTTCCAAAGAAAACAAAGACACAAATCAAACAAAAACCAATTCAAAGAGATATATGCACCCTTGCATTCACTGCAGCATTATTCACTAGAGCCATGATATAGAAGCAACCTCAGTGCTCATGGATAGATGAATAGATAAAGAAGATGTGGTATGTATATATATATATATATGTATATACAATGTAATATTACTCAACCAAAAAATAATGAAATGTTGCTATTTGCAGCAACATGCATAGACTTGGAGGGCATTATGCTAAGTGAAATAAATCAGACAGACAAAGACTAATACTGTATGATTTCACTTATCTGTAGAATATTAAAAAAATAACAACAAATGAGCAAACAACACAAAACAGAAAATTAGTCATAGATGCAGAGAACAGATAGTTGCCAGAAGGGAGGAGGATGGGGTAATAAGCGAAATAGATGAGGAAAACTAAGAGGAAAAACTTCAATGAGTCACGAGGATGAAATGTAAAGCATGGGGAATGTAGTCAACAATAATGCAATATGTCTGTATGCAGTACGGTGACAGATGGTAACTAGACTTACCGTGATGATCATTTTGTAGTGTATAGAAATATCGAATCACTATGTTGTGTGCCAGGAACCAACATAGTATTGTAGGTCAATTATGCTACAAACAACAAACAAACTCAAAGGAAAAAAAGATCAGATTTGTGGTACCAGAGCCAGGGAGTGGGATGAGGAAGAATTGGATGAAGGTAGTCAACAGGTACAAACTTCCAGTTATAAGGTACATAAAAGAATGTATTGCACAACATGATTAGTATAATTAACACTGCTGCATATTACATACCAAAGTTGTTAAAAGAGTAAATCCTAAGAGTTTTCATCACAAAGGAAAATATTTTTAAATTTTTTTCTTTTATTTTCTATCTATATAAGGTGATGGATGCTTACTACGATCATTGTAGTAATCATTTCATGTTGTATATAAGTCAAATAATTATGCTGTATACCTTACAGCTTATACAGTGCTGTAAGTCAATTGTATCTCAATAAAACTGGAAAGAAAAAACACTTAGATTTACAGATCCTACCACAGACTTCCCAAATGAAAGTCTCCTTGTGTGGGACCTAGGGATCTATATTTGTGTAAAGTTCCCCCAGGTGTCTGTGTTTTAGTCTATGCAATGATTGTATTTAGGAACCATTGTTGTGGAATAGTCATGGGAAAAAATGAAATATAAGTTATAAATTTTATTAAAAATGAGTAGACCATGTGTTTCAGCTTCAGTGAGAATTGCCATCCTGCTCTGCATAGGTAGGACCCAAATGTGTTTTATTTGAAATTTATTTTTCCCATGGAAATAACCTGGTAGATACTAGTCAACTCCAAGAACATTCAATGAAACCTCTGTAGCCAGTGATGTAGTCAAACACCAGTGCCATGAGTTATACTTCAGTTATTCCTTAAGTTCTTTTCATAAAATGTATTTTCTGCAGGAAAAGAGATACCACCTTCTAGGAATTAATTGCCTCATATATTTGTTCATTAAAACATTCTATTTAAAAGACTTCATATAAGTCAGAAGGAGAAAGAAAAATACCATATGATATCACTTATATGTGTAATCAAAAAAAAAAAAAAAGAAAAGAAAAAAGAGGACACCAGTGAAAACAAGTAATTCGAGTAAAGTATCTTAAGTGCTATGACACATAGTAAACAATCTTATGGTTACTGGGGGAAAGGGGGTCAGAAGGGATAGATTTGGAAGTTTGAGATTTGAAAATGTTAGCCACTATATATAAAAATAGATAAAAACAAGTTTCTTCTGTATAGCACAGGGAACTATATTCAATATTTTATAATAACCTTAAATGAAAAAGAACATGAAAACAAATATATGTATGTATATGCATGACTGGGACATTCTGCTGTACACTAGAAATTGACACACTGTAACTGACTGTACTTCAATAAATAAATATATAAAATTAAATAAAATAAAAAATTAAGTGCTATGACAAAATGCTATGGAAATGCCTAGGGATGGCACCGGATTCTTCAGCATAGGTGTGTTTGTGTGCGTGAAGAAGTAGGAGAAAAGTTAGAGAAAACAAGGAAATCACCTGAAGCATATCTTGCCTGATCTCAATTTTAAACAGAATGAGGATAAAAGGCACTGAAGTGTCACCTGGGGTTTTGTTGTTGTTATTTGTTTGTTTGCTAATAGAGATGTCTGAGCCCCCATATTAGAGTTCTGGGAGAGGGCATTGAGCCTGGCAGTGTGTATTTTTACATATTCTAATTATAAACCATAAAATATATTCCTTGAGTTTTTCTTATATACCAGGCACTGTGCTCTACATTGGTAATACAAAGAGGAAAGGCTCAGCCCTTACTATCACGATGACTTTTGCGGATTTGCTGAGAGAGATCTATAAATAGACAACACAGGATGGGGTAGGGTCCATAGGTACTATCAATCATAAATATAATTGTTGGTCTCTGAATGTTTATAAGCATATAAAATATAACACTTCTTTTGATCAGTATCTCCCTTGAGTTTCCATATTTGACTCCAGAACTGGACTTTAGACTAAGGTAAATGTGTGCTATTAATTTTGATTATTTTGAAGTTGGGGACTATGTATATGTGACTTCTAGGCTAAGAATGATTGAGTCAGTGGGGGTAAAAGTAAACTCATAAGTAGATTCCCTCTTTAAGGAGGCCCCTGAGTTTAAGACTGAAAAAACACAATATAGTTGCTTCCTACACTTCCAGCATGGCCATGCCCACTTTTGACTTGACCAGGGAAAGTCAATTCACTTCATCATGATCACATGCTTCTTGTGCAGAAGGCACAACATGGAGTGTTACAACACAGGTACAGGTAAGACACTGACCTTGGGAAGATTTTAATTTAGGGTAATAGAGAAGAGTTTTGAATGGGAAATTAATACATGCACAGGGGTCAGGGCAGTGTAATGTGTTAGTGAGGGCATATGTGGGCTCTGGACTCACGTAAAACTGAGTCTCCCCAACTTTCTGGTTGAGTGATTTTGAACAAGTTACTCTGCACTATAGAGCATATGTTCCCATATCTCTAAAATTGTGTTAATGATAGTTATTACTTTATAAGACAGAGTTTCTGGTACACTGTTAGCATTCAATTAATAAATGATAGTTGCAGATTTCAGTATTAATATTGGGACAATCTTTAGATTTTAGTGAATGGACAATATTTCTGACCAGAAGATCTGAAAAGAATTATAATAGACAAAGATTAGATAGAAAAGTATCCCTGATAATAACAACAGAAAAGAGAAGAAGGGATATCAAAATCTAGGACACATTTGGGAAAGAATAAGTAGGTCACTGGGATGGGAAAGGAAATGGACATGTAAGCAGAAAGAAAGTATAGTATAGGATACTGGGTTGATGGGATCCTAATAGAAGAGGACCTTAAATACGGTATTAATAGGAATAAGAGCCATTTTGTAAGCCATAAGGCTTTGAGCAGGAGGGAAAACATCAGATATGCCTGTAGGATGCCAACTCTGAAAGAAGCATGAAGGCTAAACGTGAGAGAATAGACTGTGGAATCTGGGGGACCCATTAGAAGACTGTGAAAGATGAGAAGGCTCTGAAATCAACATCTTCACCATCATTAACATTTCTATAATTACAACTGAATTTATTGAGCATTGCATGTGCCAACTAATTTAAACTTGAACACAATCCTGTGGTATGGTTTACTATATGTCTAGTTCACAGATGAGAAAACTGAAGCACAGTGAGGCAACTTGTCCACGATCATAGATGCAGTTAGTAGAAAGACAGGGATATAAAAGCCAAGGATATGCAACCAGTCAACTCTAGAGCTTGCAGTGTTGATCACCACATTATACTAAATCTTAGAGGGACAGAGGAAAAGAGAAGTAAAGGGTGGTGTCAAGATGATAGAATCAATATGACCAGGTAACTAAATTGGGTATGGGGAAATAGGAAAAAGGAGATGCCAAAAATAGAGCAGATGTTTAGAGCTGGGGTAACTGGGATTTGGAGGTACCTTTAAAATATGAAATTTGGGGTGACAGTTTCTTTTTTGGTGGGAGGTTTGAAGAACCTGTTGCAGGTACCTGCTGGGGCATCCACGTAGATGTAAATGTGTGGTATTCGGAAACATTTGAAAATATAGATCTGTATGTTAGACAAGAGGGGAGAAGTAAAGGATGGGGTGGGAATGTGTGTGCATGTGTGTGTAAGAAAGAGGGAGAGGGTATGGACTACATATTTCTTGCAAAGCTAAGCTAAATAATTTTGGTTCCCAAGCTCTTTTTCTGTTAGCCTTCCACATTCCCTGAAACACCACCACCACCTTGCCACTAAAAAGCTAGGGAGGTGTCCAATATTATTGTCTAATTTAGTAATTTATAGCATAAATTAAAGGCTGGAAATTGAAGAAGGGGCTGCCATAGGACAGGAAGAAGAACATAAAATATTCTTACTTGTTAATGAGTCCTTATCACTTTCACAAAATGTGTATTTGAAGCTTCATAGTGTTGGTGATCTGACCTCTTCATAAGTTTCCCCTATACCTTTGCCAGTTCAAGCCCCGCAACAACGAAAGTGAAATCCTGTGCCAGTAGAAAATATTTTTCAGGTGACACAGGTGCCGAAGAATAGAATGTGAGAAGGCATGGTTTACAACCTCACAGTAAAGTCTGAACATTTAAATTTTCCTCTTCCCCCTAAAATCCATTTGGAACTATCATTCTTGAATACATAAATATCCTTTTTATACTATGCACTTGTTTAGGATCTACCACTTCTAGACTGAAAAGTTCTACGAATTTAAAATTCTACCAAGGTGGAGCATCTTTTCATTTGTCGCCCAAATAACCTTTCTCAGTTTTCTGGGAATGTCCCATAATGCCAGAATATCATGCTGTATTAACAAATGGTGTCCTCACTAAGCACTTTCATGGTTTGATCCGATAAGCTCTCCTCTGAGTCCCACTCTTTCCCGGGTGGGATCCCATCCCTTTGGTCCTTTAAATTATTTACTCTCCACTTTCTGTGGCTCTACTTTGTCAAGTGCAGTTCAGCTGAACAACAGCAGTGTTATGTTGTGTTTAGTTTTGAATTCCCATCTGATGTCACCCAAATTTGGATCATTTTACTGAAATCAAATTCAGACAGTATCAGTAGAAAATACCATATAATGGCTTCCAGATGCCCTGTTATACTTTTGTTGACCCCTCACACTTGCCTATATGGAGTCTCACCTGTCCCTTCACTGACCAATCACAGCTTCTCTTGAGAGCTTCTTTCAGTTTATTCCCTTTGAGGTGGCATTTCACAGCCCTGGAAAGGCTGGCACTCACTATTTGGGAGAATTTACTAATTATTCCCTCTTTTGGATTTTTCACAAAAAGTATAATGTGTATAAATTTGTATTGAGCCAATTTTTTATGTTATCTTTATGTTTCATTCCCTATTTTCAAGTAGGATCCTGGTCCATATCAAAGGGACAAAATATTTTTCCAGTATGAATTTTCAAAGATTTTTTATGTGGTAAGTTAGAGAAATCCTAGTGGTTTTGCTATAAATTATTTCCATTTGTAGAAGCTGTACTACCTTTCCCCCAACAAAGGAGGATTTTTAAACAGTTGAGTCTTTTCATTTTCATGGCACCAGTAAGACCAATATGGAAGTAAGATAGCCAGTGATGTTGTCGTTATTTTATTTATTACTCTAAATGGAACACTAGTGCTGCTCAGAGATTTATTGACCTGTTTTATGAATAAAGGAAACCAATATTTCAATCAGCTTTTCTGATCTTCCTGTTTTTTTCCTCCTAATTCCACTATTCTTACACTGACCTTCAAATGATACTTCAGGTTCCCTAAAAAAGTCTGTGTCTTGGAGTATAGGTCTAGTTGAGCCCCAGGCAGGTGTCTAACAAGGACTAGGCCATCTGACTGAGAGACATTTTTACTATTATATTTTGAGTATCTCTCATGGGATCCTCCTAACGTTGATTTCCTGAACGTTTGGTGCTTGCTCTAGTTTGTTGATTGTCTAGTTCTTCTAATTGTTTTTCTCCCTCCCAAAGGTGTTTTGCTGTTGTTGTTGTCTTTCCTTCTAACAAAACACTCTTTCACTTGGCTCGTTATTCAGACAGCTTTTTTTCCCTTCACCAGCTCTTGGTCTTTTGATCCTCAAAAACCATCTATCCTGAATTTCCAATGAGGTATTTTAAATATTTTTGGGTTTCTTGTAGTTTATCTAACTTTGCAGATCTTCTATTTAATTTTTTTTTCAATTCCCGGATTTTGGCAGTTTCCTCTCCTAGAGTTTTAATATCTGGGTGAGAGATTTCTTTGTTTTTCTCCTCTTCCTTTAGAAGTGTGTGTGTGTTTGTTCTGTTTTGTTTTCATACATTACACATATATCTCCAGCATCAGTTCTTATACAAATCTAAGGATCATCTCCAGACATTTCTTTTCCATGTGAGTTCTAAACACCTGTTGTAGAAGTAGTCCTTTATCCTATCTTATCATTTCCTATTTTTCCCCAATGTGTGTATTTAGACACTCCATATCCGGCCAACTCTTATCCCTTAGCATTGTTACTCATCCTTCTTTTATAGATTCTCTGTGTCCCTCCATATTTTAAAGTCACGCTTATTATTTTGGAGAGAAAACCTAGAGTGTGTGTCATATTTTATTATTTGAGTATTTTCAAGCACAGGGATTCTCTTGTATTGCTGTTTCCTTTGTACTATAGAGGGTTTCTACTCTGTTTCTGTTTACCTTCCTTCATACACGATTCTTCAGACCTCTCTCTGTGACCTTACAGATTCCAAAGACTATAAGCATCATACATTATTGGTTATCTTTCCTCCTCAGCACCCCCTGGTTTTAAAAACAGCTATCTCAACCAGTGTTTAACAGATGTTGAACATAGGGCAGTGCTTTAAAACAGTCTAATTATCTTTTGTCATTGCTTAGCAGTAAATGAATGTTCGAACTTTCTGATTCACTGTAGCGGCATTACTCCTTTCTAGGAACAATCATTTCTCTAGCCCACTCTTGCACTACACCCAAATCTTATTTCTTAGCGCCTGAAAATGGAAGAGTTGTGGTGAAGGGTGAGAAAGGGGAAAAGGAAGCAGAAAAATCTCTCTAGTTTCTCCTTTAAAGAAAAGTAATGATTTTCTCCCAGAAGGAAATCAAAGACTGCACGAAATGTCTACCCCTTTAAAAAATGTAAGCTGATTTATTTTAATGCCAGGAACTTTTATCCTTATAGCTTAAAGGCAAAGAATGAATGAAACGTAGAAAATGAAGAACATGTGACAGCATCAAAGAAGCAAAGCAAAGCTGGAGAATGTGTGTCTGGCTATGTCAGGCCAGGGTGGGCCTTTCTAGCAGACCATTAAGGCAATCTGGCTGCCAGCTGAAGTCTTTATGAAAGGGCAGAAAAGATCTATAAAGTCTTTTTGATGTTTTAAAGGAACCTCTCCTTTATACTTCCCCCTCCCTTTTCCCCTCATCATCCTGTCCCCACCAATGCCATCCCACTTGCAAGGCAAACCACAACCATCTGTAGAAGTGTTTTATGTTTTAGAGCATTTGGGTCTTGGCTTGATCTCTATCGTGAGGGATACTGGGGCATTTCTCATTTCTGAGGGGAGAAAATGGTGAACTGCTTGGGAGAACGGGTAAATGCTTCTAGGAGATATTGAGAGGTGGTGGTTAATCAGAGTGGAATTAATCAAGTCCTATTTACCTAATCAAGATAAGGATTATCTCTTGAATAGACTTAATTACATCCCGTCGGCACCATTAGGATATCATGACAAATCCCTCATTTTATAAAGAGGTAATCGAGCTTCAAGGACTCACAGTTAGTCCAATGAAATTATAAGACTGCAATCCATTTCTCCACATTCTCGCTTCTCATGCAGTATTCTCTCTCTCTTTACTGGCAGAAGACCACAGTTACCATCTCTATTCCTGCCTGCTCTTCCTCAGTATTTGACTTCCTCCGTCTGGAAAAACTGTTTGGCCAGCAGGGTTTGCATCAGCTGGATATGCCTCTAAGCATTCAAGGCTGTGGCTTTGAACAGAGCTGGGTTAGCACAGCAGGAAGATTCTATCATCCATGAAAGTATTGCTGGGGTGGGGGAAGAAGGGCAACTTTGGGTGAAAGGATGTTTGTAACTAACAATGTCCCCTGGGACAATAAAAGCCACAATGGAGTGTGAGGGGGTTAGCATGCCCTTACCCTGACCTCTGATTTCTCATAGTTCTAAATGTCTTCAACCCTGCTACCTTCTAGATCTACATCAACTCCTTGGGCCATTTCCCACTTTCTCTGTATTGCACTTGGTATGTAGGCAGTACCATGCTGGTTTAGCTGGACATCCTGGTGAAGTACAGTGAAAAAGTGAACTGGCTTAGGGGAAACCCAAAACCTCCTGGATTCAAGCCCTAACTGCCAGTATTCATCTCTGAAGCTCTGAGCACCTTACAGATAGAAATCTTGGCTAAGAAAGATGAAGTAAAATGGAAAGATTAGATTTCAGAACTTTAAAAGTATTTTTCGGTACAAATTTTCTTTAAAAACCAGGAGGTGGGGAAGGCAGCCTTTCCTTCCTTCTTTGCCTGGTGCCTACCCCCACTCTTCTTGCTCAGTTATTGTCTATTGTTTCAAAATGTCAACAGTGCATTTTTCAAAGTATCAAGGACTCAGCAGAAAATGAAAGTTTTGTATTCCTCCTATTCCCGTCCCTCTTGCGAGGAAATCTTCCTCCAGAGTTATTACACTGTAAGTTACTGAGTTATGAAACTTCCCTCTGACTCATTCAGCATCTTTCTTTCCCCAGTACACAGCTTCCCTTTAGTCCCTCCACACACACACCAAAGGTACATCACACCAGGACTTTTTCTTGTATAGTTACAGAAGTCACACTCTTACCTTTGCACACATTTTTCTATGCAAATCATCCTAAGACATAAAAACAAGAGCCTCGGTGTGTTGGAGTTCCTTGTTGAAGTCAAACATCATACCCTCACATCTATAAATGCTCTCCTTGCCTTGGACACTTATTAGGGGACACGTTTGCCTCATTAATTACCCAGCTATGTACAAGGAAAGCAGATGTGGAACATCTATTGCCTCAGTAGGATCTCCTGTCAGATTCCCCAGGAATAGTTAACTCTGAGATTATCATAGGAGGTTCAATTGATTTGAGGTCTAATATGACACCCTAGAACATATTTAGGAATGCTTGACATCTGCATGTTTCCTGGGGCTCCCACGGGAGCCATTAATCTGTTCATCCTTACAGGATTTTAGCTGTTTCTCACTGGCAGCTGACAAAATTCACTCCATCCCATGACTTTCTAGGCCCCCTCCAGTCTGTCTGTGGAGTAAAATACAGTCTCTTTATCAGCTCTCAAATTCTTGCTTGCCTTGATAGATGCACAAGGACCCTTTTACTCTAACCTACAAATTTCTTACTAACCCTCCCTAACAGACAGAAAATTTTAAAAAATAGAAAATATGCTGAGTTCATGCTCTCGGTCTGATCTATTTATTGAGTTTCTACTCTATTCCAGGCATGGGGAATTCAAAAGTAAATGAGAAATAGCACCCTCCCTCCAAGAGGCTCCTAGTCTAACAGACAAAACTCACATATACTCAACAGAGACTATGATAAAAAGATGAAAGCAGAATGGGGAAGACAGTTGAATGGACAGTTCCTATTATATTTAAAGCCAAAAATATTACAGAATTGAACACAGTGTTTGCAGTCTTTATCTACTGACTGATTAATCATATATTTTATTTATTAATTCAATAGTCATTTCTGAAAATTTACTACATGCCAGCTTTATTCTAGGTACTGGAGGTAAATAATGAAGAAAACCAACTAATTTCCTAGTTTATCTTCTGGTGGAAGAAACTAATAATAAACAAATCAACATATAGTTTCAAGTCATGATAAGTGCTATGAAGAAAAAGTGGATCCAAAAAAGAATAAAATAATGTCATTTGCAGCAACATGGATGGATCTGGAGATCATCATTCTAAGTGATGTAGGCCAGAAAGAGAAAGAAAAATACCATATGATATCGCTTATATCTGGAATCTAAAAAAAGAAAACACAAATGAACTTATTTACAAAATAGAAACAGACTCACAGACATAGGAAAAAAACTTATGGCTACCCGGTGGGGGAAAGGGGGGTGTCAAGGGATAAATTGGAAGTTTGAGATTTGCAAATATTAACTACTATATATAAAATAGATAAACAATAAGTTTTTCTATATAGCACAAGGAACTATATTCAATATCTTGTAGGAACCTTTAATAAAAAGGAATATGAAAAATATATGTAAATATATGTATGACTGAAACATTATGCTGTACACCAGAAATTGACACATTGTAAACTGACTATACTTCAATTAAGGAAAAAAAAAAAAGAAAAAAGAAAAAGTGGATCCAAATTGCTGTCTGGTCCGTGAAGTCTTCTTTGAGGAGACGACGTTATAGTGGAGGCCTAATGAAGTACAGTAGAGAGAGTGAGGGGCTGGTACAAGAGGAGAATTTTCCTGGTATAAGGAGGAACAATAGTCACATTTCTGAGGTGAGGATGATGTTGGCTGTTTGAGGATTATGAAGAAATCCTGAGTGGATTGAGCAGAGCCTCTTGATTGGCCACGATGGGAGTATTAAACCATGGAAACTGGCCAACGCTGTAAGTCAGGGTTTCCCTGGTATGGGGCTACATTCAGGAAACATGCTGTCTGGGCACTGCCACAGATCCGGAGCAGAAGCCTACTTCTCAGACCTCCAGAACCATCTCTGTTCCAGAGAAAATCTCCAACAGAGATGGACAGTCACAGAGCCTCAGCTCTGTAACCACAATGCCTGGAAACTTCTAAAGCTGTTTTGGTCCATGGTAGAAGGAAAAAATAGAAAAAGCCCTCAGAGGCATTTTGATACAGGTTTTTAAATGGCCTATATATTTTAGAAGGAGACATGACAACCCCCTTTTTATCAATGCAGAACCGCAGTTTGCCTTCTCTATTTTTTGTTCAATGAGGTTACATCAGATACACTGCATGTAAATATTAAATACAAGAGAGAGGACACAAAGAAACTGAACAGAGGACAAAATAATTATTTCATGGTTTAAAATACTGAGAAGGGTTCCTAGAGACAATGAGTATCAAGCAATGCGAGATTAAAAAAACCAAACACCAGGATGAGCCTCAGGTGCAATCATAGAAGCATACACACACACACACACACACACAAAATGCATTAAAAGATCTCTACTTTATAAATCTTCGTAAGTCGGCTAGATGATCTCCCTACCCACAACTCAGATTCCTAGGACTATGCAACTGTCACCCAAGAGACTGAAACAATTATATATGATACCTAATTAAACATCCATACTTCCAGTGACTGGCAGATTTACCTTCTTTTTCCCCCTTTATATTAGAGGCAGCCCAGAGATAAAACCTTCAAGTTATGAGTAATTATACCCTGCTGAGAAAAGTGATGGAGTGCTACACTCAGAAGGACTTATCAAGCCCTGAAATTGTGGAGTCAACACTTAAGACTTTTTTTTTTTATTATTATTTTCCCCCACACTAACAGTTTCTCAGCTTGTTCCCAGAGGGAGATAAACAAACAGTGTGTACCTGCATTTTAATGGAAATTAACAGGACTGGCTCATTGACTTTTTACTGCACTGGCTTCATATTTCCAAACCAGAGGGATACGTGAAAAGTACATGTGTCATGGACAGTGGAAAGCTACAAGGCAGGTAATATTTTCTGTTATTATGGGGGGGGGGTGGCATAACTGAGATCATAACATTTTGTAAACAGAACTTAACAGCTAGAATACTCTTTTAGAAGGTGCTAGATAATGGGCAAGCTGCTAGATGCCTTCTGAGGCTCATATTAAATTAGATGCCTTCCTACCTTGGGTACCTTCAGTGGAGAAAAACACAAGAACCAAGCACCACTGGCCTTCCATGAGCAGTGCTCATCCTAGCTTCAATATGGGCTACCTGGCAGCATTGCTTAAGGCTGGAACAGGATGGCTGAGTTTATTTTTCTAAGATAGAATGTTTTTCCTGGGCTCAATGGAAATTTAAACCATAGATTCTTAAACTTGAGACTGCATAAGAATCAGCCATTGGACTTGTTAAAATGCAAATTCCTAGACTCCATACACAGAGACTGTTTTGATGGGTTTGGGATGAGAATCAGGAATCTGCATTTTAATAAGCCAGCACTCTAGTTCTGATGAACTGGTCTAAGGGGCACACACTGAGAAACAGTATATAAACAGGTTTTAGGAAGTCTGTGAATTCCTGATAGTGAATGAAATAGTTATTGTGTGAATTCTCATGACCACACATTTTGGGGGGATTCCTAAATAGGTCTGCAGTCCAAGGAAGGTTAACAACCTTGGGGAGACAAAATGATTTGAGCAGCTGGGGATACCACTTAAATTCTGGATACCAACCAGCCTCACTGAGTCCCATGGTCAACCAGGCAGCTTAGCTTGAGAAATGGAACCGATGTCTCCATGGTCTGGTTTCTTGTTTTAGCTACTCTGGTCTGAACCTGGCTTTCTGCGTTGTCTCATTTTCCCAACATTCCTGCGGGATATTTCTCTAAGTAGCCAATGACATATTTCAGGGCTTTTCAGGGGCCTCTAAGGACGTATTTTCTAAACTATGAAAATTTTTAGAAAGTATGGTAAATGTTAAAAATGTTCAAACCACGTCTCTGGATCCTGTTCAGTCATACCCTGATTATTTGGTTCAGGAATCAGGTTTAACTCCTGCATCACTTACTTATACATTATGAACTTGCTGTGTGATATCCAGTTGCATAATATCCACAGGCCCTAGCTTTTTTAATCTGTAAAACAGAGTCAAAAATATCTGTTTAATTTCTGAATCACTGTGAGGAAAGATGAGATGACAGACATGAACTTAAATTTTTAAAAAATATTCTATTATGGGAAGATTTTTTGGGGGGTGGGTAACAAAAACATGAGCATGGCTTCCACGACTTGATGACTGTTAGAACTATGAGAACACATGACATTAGATGAAGTATTAATATGATAATTCATGAACTAAACAAAGGCTTTATCAGAGACTTTCTGATTGTTCCTCTCAGTGAGAGGTGGCTTAAGAAACACCTTTTCGCTATGGTGGTAACACAGGGATGAACCTCGGTTGGAAGGAAATGGAACAAGAGTATGTATAGGATGAAATATCAGATATCTGTTCCAGACCCTAGCATCCAATCTTCTTCTTTTTAATCATCAGCCTCTCTACCCAGCCACCCTCATCACTTCTCTAAAATTTTCAAACATTTCCAGTAAACCTTTCCTTCCTTTTCATCTCTTTGCCTGAGGTTTTTTTGTTTGTTTGTTTGTTTGTTTTCAATTTCACTCTCTTTATCTTTATTTCTCAATATGTTGGGGGGTGAAATTGGAGAGAATGAGTTGGAAAAGACGAAGGCATATGAAAATATTGCCAATAAGTGACACCTGGAAAGATGGAAAATTAAAGAAGAGAATTAAGTGCATGAGTCAGCAAGAGCAGGCAAATGAACAGTTTCTCTCCTCCATCATTTCCAGCATTTCTGCTACAACTTTGGTAATGGTTCTGTGTCATTCTCCTCTGGTTTTCAGGGGTGTTTGTTTGTTTATGAAGCAATCAAGATACTGGAATAGGTGATCATTAAGAACCGTTTCAGCTCTGAAAGCCTGGCTGATGAACAAAGCTGTCTCAGCCAGAGACTAATTTCCAGCCTACTTTCTTTTACCTAGTAAATGTAATAGGTAAACTAAATGTTATACTAGTATTAGAAGTGTTTCCACTACCATTTAATTCGATAACTTTTGTAGTGATATGCCAACCACCGCACTGTGACAGAATAAACCCCATGGTATAGTTTCTTGTGCAATTAGAATTGAGGGTGAGGGTGATGTTAAAATCTTTTTATCTTTATAATGTTTTAGTGTTTGTAAAGCACTTCCACACACATGAACTCAGGAAGTCCTTATTAAAATCATGAGCTATGGACACTATTTTCGCATTTTACAAAATAAGACTTCTGAGCTTGCAATCATTTGATTTGTTCTAGTTTGACCAGAAATTATAAGGCAGTCTTCTATCTCCCATAAAAAAGTGATGTGACTCTTGATTGTCTCATTTTTTCCCTCTGTTGTTCAGGTTAAGGGGAGGATTTGAACTCAGACAGTCTCTTCCTCAAAGTTTCCATCTCTGGAGTTACTTATCACAGAGGCATAAGGCTTGGAGTCTTTAATTGTGTTGGAAAAGCAGGGCATCATTTGTCTTATAATGTGATGGTTTCTCAGATTTAAATGAAATGCTCCTCATCTGAGAGACCTGATAACTCTTGTAAAAAGATTTTATATTTACAAAAAGAAAGGAAAAGAAAAGGAAAGGATGCTTACTGCAAGTCAGACACTGCTAGATAAAGGCTGATGCCCTTTTGCAACAATATAATTCATTTGTGGATTGGAACTTGATCAAATTCATATTAAAAACAAAAGCTGGAGAAGACTTGAAAGCCTGGCCAACAGAACATAGGAAAATACACCTAAACCTTTCCACTCTTCAGCCTACACCATCCAACCATTAAGGTGAAAGGAAAAATACAAAACCATAAAAGCTAAACATTAAAACCCTGGCTAAAACAAGTTAGTAACAGTAACATTCTTTAGGAGTTGAATTAAATGCCGTACTATCACTAGCTGCACAGTCTTCTCTTTACTGACCCCAGTTCAGTCCTACATCTACTCTTTTGTGGTGCACAGTGTTTCCTTTTATAACAAAGTCATGCTGAGTTTCAGACAGAAACCTGAAAGCCTTTAGTAGCTGCATTCAGTTTGTAATGGGAACTGGCCATTCCTAAAGCAAGACCCCTCCCACTGGCAAGAAAGAAGTCAGCATGAAAAAAAAAAAAAAACTGCATCATAATAGGAAGAAGCTGGGGACGTGAGAGAGAGAAAGGGTGAGAAGTGATAATAGCTTGGCCGTTAGGAAATGGATACAAGATCTTTCTGCCTAAACCAGAGTGTATTGAGCTACAGATGGCCAAACGCACGTGGCCTCCACATGACATCTAGAGAGAAATGCAGAGAGCAGTCTACAGTGCTGACAGTGGAACGGACATGCAGAGAAAAGCTATTTTCTTTCTTAGCTCCTGTGGATCTCAAGCACCACAGTGTCAAGGCACTCAGACTGCAGTGCTGATGTGGGGCGTTCCTTGAGGGACTCCTCCCAACCTCCCCTCCACCTTGCTTTATACTCAGCGAGTCATTGTTTACGGTTCAGACGTGGGACAACATAAAAGGGCTGTGTAAAGAATACCACAGACAATCCATGTTCTTGGTTTAAAGTAGATCTGCGGGAATACACACCTCGCTGCCAGTTCTTGGCTCTCCTTACTCTGTTAAATTAATTAAACAAGGAGGCTATTAGACTGAGACGGCTTTAATACCAAGGCATTTGAGTTTAGTTTGGTGACAAATCAAAATCTAAGGCTGTAAATACTTCAAGGTTAGGAACCTAAAACCTAAGGACAGCCAATCACAAATAACCAAGTAGGTTTTAAACTACAGTCAATCAATAATTTCCTTGCTTTGCTTCCACTTTTTCTCCACAAAATTTTTTCCCCAGCTCTGTCAGATGGAACGCTTCTAATCACTTCTGGTGTGGCATGGCCCAATTCCGATCAACTTTTGCTCAGATAAATTCTTAAAATCTTTTAATATGCCTCAGTTTATCTGTTAACAACCCTAAGAGCCATTCCTCACTCTCCCCTTCTCTTCTGAGTCACTGTGAGTGACTGGTACAGGCTGCGTTTCCCAGGCTCCCCTGTCAGCTACGTTCCCTCATTCAGTGAGAAGCACTGGCAGAAAATGAGAGGACAGGGGCATGGGAGAGGCCAGGGTGTCTCTCTCCCTTTGTCTCTGCTCTGCTCACCATCTTTGGCTGTGGCTACATCTCCTCTGGAGATCAGTCCCTTGGCTCTGGTAACCCTAATCCTTCTCATTGTCTCCAAAGTTAATGCTAATCTCTGGGTTGCCTCAGTGCCCTCTGATTGGCTTCTCACAATTCTATCACCTGTGTAACACATCTTTTGGATTTAATTTCCTTTATTTAAATGCTTTGAGAGTTTTATGTTTCCCTGGTTGTGCCTTCACTGATTCAACTATCTTTTTTCAGACTTTCTAATATTAAAATCTATTTTAATATTTCCAATCAAATCATTTTGTCATATTAGTGTTAATTAATTTAACACTGAATATAATTAAATTAGGTAGCCAAAAATATGCAATCTAACTATATCTTTAAACAGTTTTGCTGCTAGTAAGTACTCCAGGAGAAAAGTTCCATCCTTAGCTATGGTGGTGTTAGGTTCCATTCTGTTTTATCGACTAGAACATAATTTCTGGCTCTAGTAAGTCCTCTGCAAATATTTGATTGTGATGTTGTCTTATTCATCTCCTTTATCTAAAGACTCTAATACTGCGTCCAACTATCAATAAGTTGGACATGAATTGAATTGACAATAGTTCTACTAAACCCATTTATTTCATGCAAATTTACCAGTGGCAGATGGAAATATTTGAGTCCTATCTCAAGTAGATCATAATTAATAAGAGCATTCATTGTATTTCTCCCCAGTATACTACCTAAGTGATCATATTCATTTTCAGGGACTTCCATTTCAGCTATCATTGCCAGAATAAAATTTCAATTTTTGATGAAAATTGTATTGGGTCAGGAAGAGAATTTTAGGAACAAAAACATAGCAGGAGTTTTTCCTTTTTAGAAATCTGACTTACCATATGTAGCCAAAATAAAAGGCAGTGCTTGCCTTGGGTAAAATTTCAAAGGGGATGATGTATCTTCCTTCCTCTCCCTTTTTTCATTCCTTCTTTCCAGCAGTCTTCTTTCTCCTTTGGATCAGCCTCTCTCCAGGCACTCCCTCATTCAAGATCTCACCTCCTTCTTGGGCTCCCATACCCTTTTTGGCCACATCCCTGCTAATGTTGATTAACTCGGAAAGCCTTCCATTGCCTGGGTTTTTCATTGCCATGGTCTCTCCTTCTGTTATTCTCTTCCCTTATGGGTCAAGCTGTATGCTTCCTAAGAGGTCCATTAAATTAAAGGAAGACTAGAGGCCGTGCATCTCTATTCCAAATAACAAGTACTCTTAAGCAGTGGTCGCTGATAAATAGGGTCCTTTGGCCAGCCCTGAAACAAAAGTAACTCCCCCTCTGACACACACACATACACACATACACACACACTCCATCTGGGTTCCATCACCCACCCCTCGATGCTACCCTTGTCTCTGTTTGCCCTTTCCATCCTGGAAAAACCAGGATGGCTTTGGGAGAGATGCAAACAGACTGCAAGAATGTAGACTCTAAGCATAGAATTTATAACTTTGTCCTTGTTACTCCTTCGAAATGCCTCACCTCCAATATTCACGTAGAGCCAGCTGCTTCAAGATGCAGACAATATCATTTTTTTTAAACTACAGTGCCAGGCAATCATGGTTTACAAACTAGTATGAAGTATACAAACTCACCTTACTCAGCTAGATTGGATAAGTTACAACTCTACAGACTCAGAGTATTAAACTAAAGATTGCTTAAAGCACTGCGCCAACTCTTCAAAGCCTTCCCTATTTCACTCTCTAGACAGGGCAGCAGATTTTGTATCCAAATCATTTGGATTGGTCTCTTTTCTTAGTACAATCTTAATTCTTCTGTTCCAATATTAAGCCATCGATTTCAGATTATTCTTAATAATGAGAACCTCTGGTTCTTCAGAAGAACACTAGGAAACTGAGAGCCAGAGGAACCATACTTTCATTCTACAGATGAGCTTTTGGGCCTCTCCTGAGCAGTAGTACAAGACCCAGGCCTTCCCTCAAGTGGATGCAGTCTAGTGGGCAGGACACACACATGGCCAGCTTTATTATAAAATGGTGCATGTTACTGTTTTAATATATAAAGCTGGATAAATTAAAGTATATCTATCTCTATTTTTATATCTGTCTGTCTGTCTGTCTATCTATCTATCTGCCTAGAAAGTACTTAATCCTTCCTAGAGAATTATAGTAAGATGGCATTTAAACTGGAGCACGAAGAATAAATTAAATTTCATCAGTCAGAGAAAGGGAGGAGGTTGTTACACAAGAAGGAACACTGAGAAATGGCTTGTAGATACGGACAAAAATAACTTATGCAGGTAAGCAGAAGCCATCTGGTACGGGTGACGTGCAAGATAGGAATGAAAGAATGAGGGGAGATGATGTTGAAAAGAAAAGGATGAGGAATAAAATGTCAAAAAAAAATGCACGGACCTTCCTTTGTAAGCATTTCTGTGAGACTAAATTCAGGCAGATCGGACGGGAAGTCGTCACTATTCATAATAAGATATGGTGACGATCACGGCTGTGGGGCTACGAAGGAGAAAACAGATTTGATGTTCCTTTGGGAGATAGAATTTCTAGAAGTTGGTGACCAATGTGTTGTGTAGTTTGAAGCAGAAGAATGAGAACCTCAAAATGCCTCCATGGTTTCAAGTTTCATTGACTGAATGAAAGAGTCTATTATTAACTTGGATTGGACACTCTAGCCAAAAGGAAGATATGTGGGCAGGGGTAATATTTAGGTGTGCTATCTAGAGAAGGAAATTTAGAGACGTTTCCACCAAGAAGTTAGAAATCTGGATGGGGATTTCTATTAGAAAGTCAAAGCTCATTAGAAATTACTGTTGAGGTGTATATCATCAGTGTTTTTCCAGGGTTAAAGCTATAGGAAGTCTGGAGCTGAGTGGGAAGAAGGCTGAGCAGGAAAACTTGGGCAACATCTATTTTTATGAGACACTTGGTCAACTTGCTCTTAAAATTTTTAAATTCAACTCAGTTGTCACTTCTTTCAAGATGCTTTCCTGATACTTAACCCCACCAGATACCTGTGCTTTCTCTCTGCCTCCAATCATATTTGTACTATCATTACACTTAACTGGCTACATGATGCTAATTCATTTGCATTTATTTTATCTCCATTGACATAAAGTTTCCTTAAAGCTGGGACTGGGTCTTCAAAATCTTGTAGTCCCAGAATATATCACAATTCTTAGCATAGAGTAGAAATCTAATGCATGTTTACTAGAATAAATGAATGAAGGAATGAGTGAATAAATGGATAAACAGAATGAAGAACAGTGAGAAAGAGAATCATCAGACAGATGAGTTGAAGGCAAGCCAAAGTTTCAAGAAGGCTAACAGTGTGAAATGCTATAGAGCAATCAAGCAGAGTGAGATCGAAGGACTTGATTAGCCTGGGCAAATAATATTGAATTGTGTGTTTGGCTTTTTTTTTTTAAGAAAATTATTTCAGGGAGCAGAGATCAGAATTCTATTCTTTGAGGAATGTATGGAAGGGAGGAAGTGGTTCCAGCAACCACTGATGATACTCAGAAATTTAGAGAATTAAGGGAAAGTGAGAGTATGGATGTTGATGTTGGGTGACAGGGATTGTACTTTTAGAAAGAGGAATCTTGGAAAAATGATAGAGCTTTCCACGTGAGGGAAACTGAAAAGGTGTGTATAAGGAGCCAGAAATAAGGGCTATGGTGATAGAATAATTAACAATTAGGAGAAAGACACCTTATATTTTTACTGCTATTCAGTCTCACTTTCCAACTTTCTCTTCTCACTCACACACACGCTCAGCTAAATGCATAGTAAGTATTTTCTGATCACCAGTTGATCCACTCATGAAAGGCTGAACAGTTAATAAATGCCAGGAATTTATTATGAGAGTGGGCATCATTTCCTACTGATACTTTGACATTTGGAAAAGCCTCAACCACACTGCTGGGAGAAGGGAAATATTCACAGTCATATATGGGGATTTTAGCAAAGGATATTTAAAAAACTATTTCTGGCAAGGTAAGAGGGTTTCTTTTTGGCCACGTGCTCAAGCTGGGCACAGCATCATCTGGGTACTATTCTCCTAGGAACAGAAATGTGGAGTCTGCTATTTCCAGTTGAGAATCTGATGCATCATATCTAGTTTCCTAATGACAGTGGACTTTTCAAAGGAAAGTAACTGTGACATTCTCATCTACTGTGCATTTTGGTTTACTGAAGACAAAGTCCAGCCTTCTGGCCTTGCTTCTCTGTAGCTACAAGACAATCAGCTCGTGACCTCAAACAGGAAACACAGATTGGCTTCAAATGTTGTCATGAAATTGCCTAGTCCCCTTTAAAATCTGCCCAAAGACTTGATTCCATGGCCTTTTGCAGTAGCAATTCAACAGGTTATCTCTATATCTTGTGAAAAGTGTTCATTTGTTCTAAATTTACCACCCGCTAATGCTGTGGAATGACCCTTTGTTCTCCTGTGAAACAACCGAGGAAAAGCAAGAAAATCAGCAGCACAGGTCAGGTAAGGCTGATGCTGCAGTGTTTTCCCTTCTCTTGTTCCTCTATTTGTAGGTAAATAAGCATCCAAGCTCCTGTCTATAAAATTCAGTCCAAGCTCCCACCACCTTGTCAGACTTTTCAAGGGAAACATTATTGCCTTAATTGCTTAAACCCAATTTGCATAATATGGAGTTCTGACAGCCACAAAAACAGGGATGCAAGAAGGAGATTAACAAGGGAGGTGCACGCTCAGCTAAGCCTGTGCCAGTTTGGAAACGAGAGCAGAGAATTCACCGGATGGGTGGGTTCGCTGTTTCATCTGCTCTCTGTCCCTCCCTGCTGCACCTCCTTCTCGCCATCCCACCTTCAGGTTTGTTTGTTTTTCATTTGCATGCACTGGCTCCTGGCGTGTGCCTAGACTGTTAATTGCCATTCCCAACAGAGCCTCCTTCAGGCCCCAGTAAAGCTCAGGCGGCACCAGCAAGTACAGATTTAAAAACAGCCTTGCCTCCCTCTTTATATCAAGCTTGTCCAAACATTCAAAATGTTAACACTTCTCGGGAAGGCAGGGACTGTGTCCTCATTTTTGTGCCTTAGTGTCTTTTCACAAAGGTAAATTGATTTCTCTTTGGAAGAGTCATGGACAGTCAACTCCCCTCTGTGATTCCTATCAGGACCCTCCTCTCTGCACAGCTGCCAGAGTGCCCCAGCCCCCAGGGCGGAAGGCTGGCTGTGCCATTCTCTTCTTGGAGCACTACAGTGCCTTCTGTTGCCTACAGGTTAACAGACCCTTTAAAATGGCTTTTAATCTAGATCTAGTCACCCCACATTACTTTTGTAAGAGGAAAATGTTCCATTGACTAAGGCACTTGCCCAGGAGATACAGAAACCAAATGCTGCTTCACTGCAACTCATCTAACCAACTGAAACTGTTAAAGCACCGTGAACTTTAAGGGACTCCTTTCCCCCAACCCCCAGAGCTTTACCGGACCAAATGAAGACTCATTTCTGACCAATGAAAAGTGGAACTTATTTTAATCAAATTTGTAGAGCCTGATGGACTCATTTTATCTTATCCATGGTCCTAGCTTTTCATCCTCAATTAGCATAAACACCATGAATCCCCAACTTCCATTACTTATAAACACCTAACATTTCCCTTCAGTGACCTACTCAGTGAATTTCTTTGCTGGTGTTGCCTAGCAAGCCAATAAACTCACCTCCTTCCCTGAGGCCTCTGATCATTCCCTGACACTTGTAATTCTGTGTTGGCCCTAGTCTCCACCTCTTTATTACATATCACTTCAGCCAAGACTACCCTGCTCCCATCCATTCATATCCTTTCCTTGGCTCATTCCCACCCATACTGAAAACTAGTTCCAGTAACTCCTGCTGCTCTTTCGTGCTCCCAAATAAACTCCTCTACATGCTGCTCCTTTTGCCTTCTGCCCTGGAATCCTCATCACTTTGCAAGTTAAGCATCCAGGCCCTAGTCATTGTATGCAAGTACCACTAAAGCTACCTGAGGAGAAGAAATACAGAAATGTGTTCTTTGTGCCGAAGTATACAAACACAATTGATTTTTATATATTGATTTTGTATCCAACCACTTTCCTACATTATTTTATAGTTCTGATAGTATATAAATCCTCCTGTTTTATGTAGACGATCATATTTTCTACAAATAATAAGAGCTTTATTTCTCACTTTCCAATCTTCACGCCTTTTATTCTCTTTCTTGTCTTATAGGACTAACTATGATGCTTTCAATGTGATGTGGTATCTGGAATCTTTGTGTCATTACTGACTTTCAAGTCAATACTTCACCATTGAGTACTTTGCTATATTTTCAGTAGATTTCTTTTATGAGGTTAAAAAGTTCCTTTTTAATCCTAGTTTACCAAATGTTTTATTATGAATGTATATAAAATTTTCTCAAATATTTTTCTCAATTATTTTTATATAAATACTCTCTCCAAATTCTACTCTATGTTTAGAAGCATGTGTATTTTTATTCGTTTTTTCCCCCATGCATATAGTTTTCCAGTTTTTTTTTTTAATACACATGTGATTATTTAAAGTAGTAAGGTTCAAACTGAGTTGTCCTTTGCATGCACTGTGGCTTCAGTGTGTGTGTATATGTTTATACATATTTGTGGGGGGAGGGACTTTAATTCTGGAGAACTGAGAAGAGTTCAGGTGGAGCCCAAAGAACAGCAAACAGGGAGGGATCAATGAGTCCTTAGTCTCGAGTCTCAAATTGAACAAATCGATTTTGGGATTTTTTTTTTTGACTATCCACTTAATAGGAAACTGTTTAGAAATAAGTGATACATATCAGGCTTTAGTGTCCCATGTTTTATATGTGATGGTGATGTTGATGATGATGATTTGCCAACATAAATTCATGGTATAGATCAGTAGTAGAGACAACTTCTAAATATGGATGAAAAGTCCAAGACAGATTATCAAAAAGAAATAACCAGGATTGTACTAAGTGAGATTGACTTTAGACTCTGCCAACCCCCAAACATGGGAAAGCCAAAGGCTTTTAGGGTATTTAAAATAAATATACCAGAAATTGACACGAGATTGTAAACTGACTATACTTCAATGTAAATATATATGAAAAATTAAATTTCTTTTTAAATACTGAGAATTTGAAAAGAGAATAATATGGGCTGATTCACTATCCACAGCTGAAATACGGTAGTGGGCAGCAATGTGCTGATTTTATGTGTATATGACAGTTCTTATTAGATGTCCCAGATTTGGGTCCTGGACTTGAATGAACTAATCAATCTGGCATAACAATGATAAGTAACTTGGGGACAGAATTTATCTTGAAGAAAGAGGTCCATAACCCTTTTTGTTTAATGAGGACTCTGCTGCCTACCAGCCCTTATCTTTAGACAAAACAAAATGTGAAGGATAAGGGGAGAGGGTTCACAGCAGGAGCCCTTGGTTTTATGGGTTAAAGTTTGTGTCACTATTCTGATTGTGCTTCATCACGTGTAATAGAAGAGAGAAGTCAGGTTACAGTTGGATTCTGATTGTGATAAAGACTATGAAAAGAATGCCAAGGAAGGAGGCTTTTACCCAATCCAGTGACGCAGGATTTTATTGCTTGACACAGATTGTTGAGCAGCCATGAGGCAATTCACAGTCTAGTACTTCTGGGAAATAATGAACCGTGTGTGTTGTGATATCAAATAAATGGAAGTTGGAATTGAAAGAATGCTTATGATCAACCATTTGGAAAGATGCACAGAAGTTCAGTTTTAGGTGCAAAATGATTCAGGAGTGATGAGAAAGCTACCCTCTGAGCAAATTTTTAAGATGCTAAAGGTGAAGGTTTTCTTTCTGTTTATGACAGTACCATAATATTCCCTGATAAAAATCAGAACAGAAGGAAAACCCAATTTTAAACAGCATAGAGAAGGAGGTAATTGAGAAACTAATCCATACAGACTGAAGTTCTTCTAAGCATATTCACTATGCAATTTCACTTTTACCATTTACCCTATTAAGGCAGAGATTTAATTTAGAGAATTTTGTTTCGAGACAAAATAAAACTTCAAAGAAACTACAGAAGTAAAATGAACTTCAAAGATACCATTCTGAGTTGATTAGATACTACAAATGTTTACTTAAGCATTTAATAACCTTCTAACTAATGTTTAAAGCTTATAAAAGTCATGGAAACAGGTTTCAGAGTTACAAGTTTATATAAATGCTAGTTCCTTGTAGCATTCTTCCCTCTTCATCAGTTGGGTGAGTGTAACCCCCAGGTACCTTTACTGGTGAGCAGTAAGTTGCAAGGAACCTAATTTGTCCCTTTAAGCACCAAAAATCTGCACTAATGGTGAACCTGTGTGAAACTGTGTGTGAAAATGTAAAGATTTAAAGGCTCATCAGTAAGCTAGAAGTAATATGAGCATTTTCAGTGGATCACTTTACAATTTGCGTATTTTTAAACTATATTCAAAGATTCTGAAGTTTCACTGTCTTATTACCAATTTTCTTTTTAGAAGAATTGTGGGACATTAATTTTAAAGTACAGAAACTTTACACTGAAAAAAGATGCTGTTAAAATTATTGATAGATCAAGGGCTCCAAATTTTAAACATATGGATTTATCCTTTAACTTTTAATGGAATCAATGGCAAATTATGATTCAAAATACAGTTGTTTGGTTTCTGAAAAGCAAAATTTACTATTATAAAAAGGAAAAAAATAAAGCAACAAACCCCCAAGTAAATAATTCTGAGAGGTGGCTCTGGGCAACCATGGGATATTCTCCAACACCCATTCTCCCTTTCATCTATAATTAAGTTTTAGCTGGTCAGTGGGCACTCTGTTCCCTAGTCTTCCTTACAGTCGGTGTAACCATGAGACTAAATTCTGGTTAATGCAATTTGAGTGAAGGTGATATGTACAACTTCCAAGTTTGCACTTTAAATTATTGAGCAAGCACTGCCTTGGCTCTTTCCCAAGAGCCTGCTGCTGTAAGAAGGTGAGAAGGGGAAACACTGCCTGGGCCAGAGAGATGGAAGCCACTTACTAAACATGCAGAACCACCCTCATCAAGACTGCCTACTTCTGAGCTGTTACCCGAGAGAGAAATGACCTTCTTTTGCATTTCTGCCACTGCTTTTGCGTTTGTTTTTTTCCTGGTATACTTGTTATAGACCCTTAGCCTAAACCTTCAGTAAGTTAGCTGCTAAGCAACGAGAGAGGTGAATTTAATTACAGGACTCTCTGAGTTGACTTTCAGGGAGATGATGGGCATGAATTGTCCAGGAGTGGATATGTCTGTGCAGTGGCACAGCAATAGGGATAAACTATGGCAGGTGGGAAACTGACTGGATTAAAGCAAAAAGGGTTCACTAAGTGACAAATAGCAACCAGGATGTCCTTTAGTTGGTGAATGGGTAAATTAACTGGGGAACATCTAGACAATAGAACATCATTCAGCACTAAAAAGAAATGAGCTATCAAGTCATGAAAAGACATGGAAGAACCTTAAATGAATATTACTAAGTGAAAGAAGCCAATCTGAAAAGGGTACATAGTGTTTGAGTCCAACTGTATAATATTCTAGAAAAAGCAAAACTATGGAGACAGGATAAATATCAGTGCTTGCCAGGGTTGGCAGAAGAGAATGGTAGGAAGAGAACAGAGGGTATATAAGGCAGTGAAAATAGTTTGTATACTACAGTGATGGATATATGTCATCATACATTTGTCTAATCTCATAGAAAGTATACCAAGAGTGAGCCCTAAGGTAAACTATGGACTCTGGGTGATTATGCGTTAATGTGGGTTCAACTGTAACAAATTTACCACTCTAGTGGGGAGGGCTTATAGTGGGCGAAGCCATGTATGTGTGAGAACAGGGGGTGCATGGAAAAATCTCTGTACCTCTCAATTTTGCGATCAGCCTAAAAGTGCACTAAAAAAGCCTTAAAAAGTTTCAATGTCCATTTAAATTGGGTGATTTTTATATGTAAATTACACCTCAATAAAGCTATTTAAGAAACAAACAGAAAATGTAAAAGATAGAAAATGGTGAATAACAAGGCTCAAATATTGAAGAATCACAGCCATTTAACATTGCAGGTAATCCAAGTGGTCACATGGTCTATTTCCTTTCTCTATACCTGAATATATCCTAAAAAATTTAGACTGAGTATCCATATACCAGCTTCTTATACAGGGAATCCACTACCTCAACAAAGGTGCTTATCCCTTTTTATACAGATCAAACATCAGAAAATTCTTCCTTGGCTAGTACTGAAATCCAACTAACCTTAGTCTCCAGTCAGTGGTTCAAGTTTTATTTCTGCAAGTGACAAAAAAGTTTAATCCTCCTACCATGTAACATTCCTTTAACGTCTTCCTTTAGTCTCTTTATTTTCAACTAAACTCCCGCTAGGTTTTTAATTTGTCTCTGACCTCCCATGACTTTCAGGCCCATTGCCATCTGGATCACTCTGTAATGGATCTGCTTCAGTTTTCTGATGTCCTTTAAATGTGGCCAGAATTGAATGTGCTACTCTAGGTATGCCCTGATGAGGACAGAGAAGAAAAGTGACATTCACTGCATTTGTTTTGGGCACTGTACATTTTGTAATAGAGCAAAGGATCAAATTCTTTTTTCTTTTTTTTTTTTCTGGGAGCCCTGCTTTATTATCTAAAACCAATTATTCTTCCATCTTGTCTGAGATGGTAGGAGCATGGGAGAATCTAGAAGCAGGGAAAGAGAGAAAAAAAAGATTTTTGTAATAATCTAAAGCATGAGATGAAGAGGAAGAAAGAGATATAAGAAACTGTTTAGAACAAATTAGTAGGCATAGTAATGAATTAGATGAATAATTTTAAAAAAGAAAAAGAAAAGAAAAGCAACTGTACTGATGTAACTACGAGTGCAGGAGTAGAGATTTAGGAAGGAAAGGGCTGGGCAGGAGGTACTAGAAAGAGGTGAAGAAGATTCTTTCAATTCTGTGAAAATGTTCACAGCTAGTTTCTGCCTTTTATGATGGGGAAGGGAGAAAAATAAGCTACTTTGGAAATAGATCGTGTTCAGATGCAAAATGGGACAGAGAGAGGAACGCTTGTCCTTATGTAGCGTTTAGAACCATGACGGGAGAACAGATGGTTTGGTGGTTAAGATAAGCACTTTAAGTGAGGCTGTTCTTATCCTAAACTTATTCCAAACACCCAAGTTTCGTGAATCTGCTATATGACATTGGAAATATCACAATCAGGAAGACTTTAAATGAGATTTTCTGGCATTTCCTGAGGCAGTTGTATTCTCCAAAGACTGTTTTAATTAAGACTCAGGAGATGAATTCTCACTGCTGGTGGCTGTTGTGGTATGAGCCCACACCTTCACCAAACAGATAAATTCATGTAGGCAACTGAGCCAAAACACTTTAACATCAAGTCCCAAGGATTTATGGCTGTTTTCTTCACCAAGCCTATAAAGCTCAAGGAATCGTGCCTGAAAAAGTAAGGGCTAACCTTTCACAAAGTAAAGAAACGAAAGAAAGCATTTATGTTATAGAACACTGACTAGAAGCATATAATAAAATACATCTGGCCTCAATTCCAGCTCTTTTAACAATGGCTGACTTTAGGCAAGTTATTTAATCTTCTGACCTCTAGTTTTATGATTTGTTCATAAGTATATGCATTCTTGTACTCGTTACTTCCAAATTAATTAAATGCCTACTATGTTCTGCACAGATATTAAGACAAGTCTGTGCTCCAAAGAGTTTATATCTAGTGGAAAGAAGAACATTGGATTATAGTTTTTTCTTTATTTGTTTTAAAACAATGTCATGTACAAAGTAGTACGTAAAACATTTTACATAGTATATTGGTTAATTTATTTTGCACAAAAGCTTTATAAAGATATTAGTATCTTCAATTACAAATGAGAAAATTGAGGATTAAAAAGTTTAAGTAATTCACCTAGTTAATTATTGAAATCAAGTGTTTCTAATCCTGGTGCTTTTGTTCCTAACCTCTGTACCACACTACTTACATCTGCTTAAGTGCTGGGTGGGGGATAAGAGAGGGCTGTGGGAACCCATCACAGACCATAACCCAAGGGGTAGTAATATTTAGTTCACAGGGTTTGGGAAAGGCTTTTATTCCCATTGTGGTTCAGGTGAAAGGATGGCACACTTTAAAACTGGGTACAAAATGTGTAGTCTTAAATTCTTTCAGCATGTGAAGATGCTACTGAACAATCTGACAATGCAAGAAAGAATAGGGGATATGGGTCATATGGTCCTGGTGCTCAGGAGTGGGAGGCAAGTGTAGGGAGTAGGGAGGGAGGAGGAAGAGGAGTGGGAATCTGTCCTTCTATGTAGTCATCTTCCAAGAGCAGTAGGGCCCATGAGATGTTGGAAAAGACAGAATTATAGACTGGATTTAGGAGAAAGAAGATGCAGGCTGATGATGCAGTTCATCCCAGGAGGGAAAAACATGGATCAAATATCAACATATTACCTGTGGAGTGCAACGGAGCATAACAAACAGGCTTTATCTGGTAAACTTTGTCTTAGAAGGTGCAGAAAGAGTAGGTTTCTCCTAATTATTTGTTATCAGAACATATGCACAATTTTACAGTTTAACTTAAAAACAACTTAAAACAACCACTGCATATCCTCCTTGCCACCACTGCATATCCCTTATCCTACCACATCCCCTACCTGCCAATGCTTTTGACATAAATTTGCCAAATTGCCTTCCTAATTTTTACAGCAATGAGGTCTTCTCTGTACCCAGAAGTAATGCGTGTAGTTCTCTGATAACCTCCCACAACCAGGCACTTCTTCGACGTGGGCTGCCTCCCTCCCGCTTCTGCTTTCATTTTTAATACCGTGTAATCAGTCTTCAGCTTTTTAACTTTATTCTGAGTGGGTTCAAATTGTGTATTGGTAACAGTTTATGCTTCTGCCCTTGAGCCCTAGTAGCAAAAGAACTGCATACATTTTAATGAAGTGTTTTGTCATTTTGTCCTGGCATTTGCATATATGCATGTGTGTATATGTGTATGCATATATGTATATATACAATATGTATTATGTGTAATACACACACGCACACATGCACACACATACAAGATAGTTCTAAAAGGAACAAAGAACCAGAGGAAGAGGGGCAATGACTAGAGATGAAAGGAGTTGAGGTTGGAACAGAAGCTAAATGTGGGCAAATGCATAATAAAGGATAATTTATCAGTCATTGGCAAAGAGAATATTGAGGCTTAGGGACATTTTTGTCCTGCCAAGCATTAGAGGAGGCGGACAGTGTGAGACACCAATTTCTTATTCCCATCAGGTGTCGGGATTTGTTGTGTTATGGAGCAGCCGTTATGGATTCTCAGGCATCATAACTTCAGGAGTTTCAGGATTTGTTACCTATCAAACTGGAACCGAGGAATGAGATAAGGGATTTGGGGGCCACATAGCTACAGCCACAATCCAACACCATGGATAGGAAACAACTCTGACAAGGGCAGGAGAAGCAATCACTCTGTAGTCAGAAGAGTATTAAATGGGATTCAGGAAGCATGGTTCCAGCCCTGACCCTGAGACTAAGAAAAAGGGAAACAACAAAAATAATCCAAACACTGTTTCTCAAAAACTAAAATTACCTATGTGTGTGTGTATATATATATATATATATATATATATATATATATATACGTACACATACACATATTCCTTCATTTTCTCTGAAAACTGACCTATATAAAAATGTAATTATCCCATTTATAAACAAGAAAATTGACTCAGCAAGTTAAATCACTGGCCCAAGTTAACAAATCTGATAAATTAATGGAGGCAGGTTTTGGACCAAGAACCTCAGGATGCCAAATGACGGCCCTCTGCACTCTCCCACTTTACCTGGTAACTAATTAGGGAGTCACTCAGCCAATCCCTGGAGCCATTCTGAGCCTCCAGGGGTTTGCCTGTAAAATTAGATAGCTCATATACATCAGTGGTTTCCAAATGTGCGTATGTATATATGTATGTATGTACGCATGTGTGTCTATGTGTGTGAGAGAGGCAGAACCTTCATGGTCACAAAATCTTACGAAGACCTTTGCTGTATGTAGTAGACACTGGCAGAGCTGTGCCAATTAAAGACCCTGCCCCCACCCCCACCCCCACTGTGACCCTGAAGAGATGTCAAGGAGCACACAACTTTGCAGAGAACAGTTTGAAAACCTCCGTGTAACATGCTGTGAACAACCGTGTGTGTGTGTAGGTGGGAGGTGGTAAACACACCGACATGACCTTTTTCTATTGCTCTTCCTCAAAAGACTTTTTGGTCACTGTTTCACAGTGTTGAAATTCATTCAAAAGATAATTTTGAAGCATCTACTAAGAGTGGAGTCTGAGAAGCCTGTCTCACCTCATCGGGCTCACCTCCATCCCTGGGAATTGGCAGCTGCTTCTCTTTCTGGAAGAATGAGCCATAAAGATGGAGCTGAACAAACCCCCGACCTGGGTTCTAGCTCCGGCTCCAACACGGAGCTGCGTGATTTCAGGAACCTCGTCACTCTCTGGACATAGTTCCTCATTTATAAAATGAGGGTGATCTCTAAGACCCCTTCCAGCTCTGACATTCTAGAATGTTATGGCTATTTTAAGACTTCAAAAAAACAATTAGATACTTTTTTTGATTTCCATAGTGCTACATCCTATGGGCTGACAGTCGCCTGCCATGGATGAAATTACTTTTTAATAACTACTTATTTGGTGCTCATTTTAAATTTTTAAAGTATCCCCTTCCGGGCATAAACACATTTCTATATCTAGCTATTTAAATGTGAGGTAGGAAAAGGCTTAAACTCATAATTTTGCATTCTAATTTTGTAGGTTGGACTTTTGGTCTGGGTGTGGAATCTGTGTAATAAAAGCAATGCTTGAGAGCCGCGTGCTGTGAGTAGTGGGGCCTGGGGCCTGAGGAAAGGACGAGGAAGAGGAAGAAAGACAATGTGCCCCATTTAGAGAAGCCAGGGATGGGTTCTGGGAAGGAATTTAGCATCTTCCTTACCTCAGCTGCTCTTTTTTCTCACCTTTCATCTCCTCACCCATTTTTGAGTAGACTTCTGTGGTTTTCCCAAAAAATCCTCTTTTCAAAATACATAAACTGCACACAGGGTAAGATATCCTTTTTTAGTGTAACAGACACAATGCAATGCATGCAACCAAAAGGAAGTATTAACCTAGATTCATTTTAAAATGTTTAACAGGGTAACAAATACTGAAGGGGTTGAAAGTAAAAGGTATTCCCACAATTTGATGACACTGTAAAATATACCACCATTTGGATAAGTAATTGAAATTACAAAATCAGGATGAAATTCCTATTAATGCTAGCCAAGAAAGTATAAAAATAGTATTCATCTCTTCACCCAAATACTTATTAAGCACTTGGATTATACCAAAAATTATTTAAATTTGTCAAAAAATAATTGAAATGTATCCATAGAAATAAAAAATTAGAACCAATATAAATGTCCAAATACAGGAGATCCATTGTAGCATATCAATTCATTCAAATATTATAAAGCCACTTAATGTTAAACTACGTAAACCATTTAACATTAAGATCTACACAGAACGTGAAAACTACTGAAGATGTTTAGGCTATCACATCAAATGGAAAAAACAAATTATAAAATGGTTTGCACACTATTATCTCAAACCATGTAAAATGTGTATTCCTATGGTGAGCAATTTGAAAGAAATATGAAAAAGTGAAAACTGAGTTTTTATTAAAGTAGTGATATTGTGCAAGATCCTTTTAAAGATGGTATTGAATGATGATATTATAGTACCTTTGCCTAAAAATAAAAAGGGGCTGCATTCCCTAATGACACATTGTGTGACTGTGATAGTATTTAACTGCATGAGAGACTGCTTAAGGTCCACAGTGATTTCTAGTTCCACGATGTGGCCGCCCGAGGTCTGACCATTTGTGTGCATCAGCGTCACAGAAGATTGTGTAACCCTTTGGAAACTGCTGATATTTTCACAGCTCTAATTCTTTCTCTAGGGGAAGATCTGAAAGTGGCTCCTTTGCAGATTTCATAAATTTTCATTTTCAAACTTTCCCCCTCAGTCTCTTTCTAATGAACTTTCTTTAAAAAAAAAATCCTTCCTGAAGTTTCATCCTGTAGTCCTACCTGTGGGTGATTCCCCATATGAAGACGTCAAATTTAATTAGATTGTGCTCTCTGTTACTTAATGACTCAACTAGGCTTGCAAGTCCAAGATCATAACCTCCCTACCAGGCTGCCGAGTTAGCTATTTCAAGAAACAACTATTCATGTTATCCAACCATAATTATTTTAAACCATGCCTAGAAAATAATAAAAACAGTAATGCTCACTTAATTAGATCCTTCACCTGAGGATACTCAAACATTTTACAAGATTTCTTCACTCAGTGTTAGGCATAACCCAGCCAAGAAACAGGTGAGCAATATTAAAACTAATACTTCTAAGGGCTTTAAAAAAAAAAAAAAAAGAGAGAGACATTCTTGATTCCTTCCTTTTCTTCTTCTGAGAATTTTCAACTCACTGGCAGATTCCAGTAAAATCTGACAAAAGGATACAGAATCCAGAAGTATATACACAACAAGCATTTTTTTAAGGCAAACAGATAAAGAGGATATATTTTCCTGGGTCCAAAAGTGTTCTTTTTCTTCTGAAAATCTTCACAACCTGTTCACATTCTAGCTCTTCATTGATCATTCTGGTCTATAAAGTGCCTATAAACATGTAACCAGTGAAACAACACATGCAAAAATGTCAAGACTTCAGTAAAATCTTTGTCAACTCTATAGGAGTCAAAAGGCACAAAGGAAAAGGCAACCTCTTATATCCTGCATGAGAGCCATGCTCCTTCAGTCCATCTGGCTTGAAACAACATTTGGGAGATCATGTTGCTCTGTGACAGTGCTGTCAGCCCTAGAATGATCTTCCGAGTGACCCCCTGTCTGTTTTGCTCACCACTGTTTACCCAGCGTGGGTTTTGTTTATAGTAAGTGCTTAGTATAAATCCATACTTGTTAAATAAATGAATCTACATTAATTTTGATTTATTGATTGGAAACAAATTTTCACAGCATGTAATTTAAATACTTTGCCCAATGAATGGACTTTGATAATAATTTCAACAAACCAGCTGTAAAGAGTATTCTACAAAACATTTCGAGGAAATGTGAATATGGACCATATAGAGGATACAGCAGTGGCCCCCAAAAGGTACGTCCGAGTCCTAATTTCCAGTACCAGTGAAGGTGATGTTTTATGGAAATAGGTTCTCTGCAGATGTAATTAAGAAACTCAAGATGAGATCATCCTCAATTTAGGGTGGCCCCTAAATACAATGACTGATTTCCTTATCAGAGAAGACACTGATGGGAAAAGAAACCACAGGGAGATACAGCTGAAAAGGCCCTTTGCTGACAGAGACAGGGATTGGACCTACACAGCCACAAGCCAAGGGATGCCTGGAGCTACCCAGAAGCTGGAAGAAGCAGAAAAGGATTTCCTCTAGAGCCTTCAGAGGAAGTGCATCCCTCCAACACTGTGACGTTAGACTTCTGGTCTCCAGAATTTGAGAGAATAAATTTTTATTGCTTTAAGTCACCTAGTTCATGATAATTTGTTGTGGCAGTCTTAGGAAACTAATAAAGGCCTTATAGTGGATGGTATTAAAGAATAAAGGAATTACTGCTTTCTGTGTTAGGTGCAATGACGGTAGGCTTGAGGCTATGTAGAAGAATATGTTTTGAAATTAATAATAAATAATTGTCATTATTTAGAGGTGAAATATCATGATATCTTTAATTGACTTTAAGTACATCATCCTTTAATTACTTTAAGTACATATCATACTCTATACAAATAGAGATGATCTGATAAAATGAGAACAATTATTGAAACTAGGAATTAAATATCTGGATATTTACTATATTATTCTATTATTTCCTGTGTACTTGAAAAAAAGTTAGATAAAATGCTGAAAATAAACACTGCCCTAAGCTGTCTTATATTTTGATATTTGGTTCTTTAAAACAACAGTTTTCCAAATAGACACTCAATTTTACAAATCATCTCCCAGTGTTAAAAAGAAAAGCTCTAATCTCCATAATTTTTTCTTCTATGCTGTGTGACTGGCTTATTTAATCTTTCCACACTGTGCTCTATGCATCGAGCTGTCCAGCTGTCAAAATCAAATTGAACACTCTTCATGGTACATCTTCAAATCATCCTTTTTCTCAGGTGAAAACTATTGATTTAACCAGTGAACAGTCAACAGGTTTCTCTCACAGTCTATCTCTAATTCTCCCAAACGTCATAAGCTTCTATACAAAACAGCGACCACGAATCTCCACACCCCCTTCTTCCATTCTCCTGATCATGAGGTGCCAGGCTGGTACTCATGCTTAGCGGTGAAGTCCCCTCCTCAAGATGATAGGCTGCCTCCTCACCTTCTGAAAATACCTGATTGTCTATCCTAGAGGGATGAGATCAGTCTGACAAATTGCCATTTATTTTGCTTCTACTCGAAGGTGATCCCAAGCAAATGAAATTCTCTTTCTAGTATTCCTTGGTTCTCTTCCATACCATTGCTGATCTTTGCTAGAAGGATAGAGCAGTCCATTTGCTCTATTTTATCACCAGAGGCTGTTCTCTTAATTGTCTCTCAAAGACATCCTCTGGCCTACAGAAGGTTTCTTTTGATCACTGGGATATCACTTAAGGCCCCAGTAACACCACAGGCATGCCCTTGTCTAGTCAGTGATATCTCATACTGGCTTTTCTTTTTCTTTTCCTTTTCCTTTTCCTTTTCCTTTTCCTTTCCTTTCCTTTCCTTTCCTTTCCTTTCCTTTCCTTTCCTTTCCTTTCCTTTCCTTTCCTTTCCTTTCCTTTTCTTTTCTCTTTTCTTTTCTTTTCTTTTCTTTTCTTTTCTTTTCTTTTCAAGTACTGGTGATTCTTCATCCCTTTTTGGTTTATTTTCCTGCAGAATTAAACATTAGATGGCTTAATCCTTTGAAGGATTATTGTTCTCTCTTTTTTGGGGGGTAGTATAGACATGTCCCATGTGGGCTTTGTAAAGGATGGCTGACATTATTATAATGAGAAGACTAGCTCTTCCAACCTCTCTTGCAGTGGATTCTGAAGAACCAGGCTCCATGAATTTCCCTTCCCACAGCACGTCACACACGCTACCACTTAATTGTCTTTTGCAGCCCTTCCTTCTTTCTCCCTCCACTCTGTTACAAATTTAAGTCATGGATTTTTTTTCCCCCAGAAATATGTAACCGGTGCTTTACCCTGATGACTGCTACCTTCTACCCTATCACCAACGTATTAAAAGGGTCTTCCTTGAGAGTAAACCATGGGTTTGCCAATCTGCTCCAAGTACTTCTAAAACCAACCCCCTTCCTAGTGAGGCATCTAAATTATCACAGAGTCTCTTGTTTAGGATTCATGAGATGACTTTACCTTATGAACACTTTCCAGTAGAACCCGTGCGTATGCTTGTAAATGACACCTATGTAGCTTCTATGTATGCACTGCTCTTCACTTTTCATCTTTTTGGTCTCAATTTCATCACTCTTTGGAGTACTTTTACCTGATCACCCAATCTAAGAAATCTACCAGGCATATTTTCATTGGAGCACCAATTAAAATATACATTTATCCAGTATTTGCACATTAAAATTTACTTCCCTTACTTGGCTACAAGCTCCATGTCCATTTTCTTCATCACCATAAACCTAGCACAGTACCAGATACTTATCAGATGGTTAAATGGAGTATAAAATACATTCAAAGTCCGCCTTTACCCTGTTTGACTGATGTCTGATACATATTTTTAGGTCCAAGATTTTCTTCTAGAATAGGATTTTCCCTTCTCTCCTCCTCTATTCTTCTTTTTCCTCTCATATCTCTCTCTCCTCTAATTTCTCTTTTGATCATCTCACCCACTCTCCTTTCCTCTTTTCCTCTCTCTTCTCCACCCCTTTATTTATGAATTTCATGGGTGACAGCTCACATATGGGAGATATAGCCCCACTTAGTATCTATGAGGTAATGAACAACAAAAATGAGAGTTGATTCATATTTTAAAGGGTCATAATTTTCAATCACATAATTTTGCCTAGCATCTCAACAGCTGTGATTTTAAAAGTCTTATCAAAATTCAGTCATACTGGTATTGGTTTAAAAGAGACTGAATATAAAGCATTCTAGATTCTACTAATTCATATTAATCATATATAATGTGCATCTATCTAAACACATTGATATATGTTTGTATATAGAAAGCACAAACTGTTTTTTTTTTTTAAGTAGTGTAAGCCAGGCCTAAAATGTAAAATATAGGACGTTCAAAATAAGTCAAGGCTGCCTTCAAAAGAGAAAAAAACATTATTTGTGTTGGTTTCTCTGGATTTATTTAGTTGTTTTCATTCCTCCTTATTGTATGTGAGCCATAGTTTTTCTTACACTCATCAAAACTCTTCTTGAAGAGGTTGCAGTGATTCAAGATATCCCTTCATAACGTCTGCTGGGATAGTATTTGATGATAAATCAATGTTGTCAAGGCTAAACAACATATTAATCATTCTTAAAGGATATGCAAATGTGGAAGAGACACACTCAAATGTATAATTTCACCGTTAGCATCACTAGAATAGTTATAACTTGGGCTCTGGAATCAGACACACCTAGGTTTGAGTTCAGGTTTCACCCTTACTAATCATGTCACTTTGGGCAAAGCATTCGACCCTCTGAGTCTCACTTATATGTAAAATAAGGACAATAATAATATGTAGTTAATATACTGATTAAAACTATATGGGCCTGACAGTTGATCACTGTAATACAGAAGTTTGTATATGGAGTAAGTACGTAGTTAAATGATAGCTACTACTATTCTGGTGATTTTCATCAGTATTGCTTCATTGTTGCGGCAGTGGTGGTGAGCACCTTCTTCTTGTTAAATGTGAAAAGAACACGGCCAAATAAGGGAAGCCAGTTCTAAGTGGTGTCATACGAAAAACATGCCAAGTAAAGCAAATGAGGGCACTCTAAGGAAACTAGCCTGGACCCTAAAAGGAGATTAATATTAATCCTTCTTTACTCATGAAGGAAAATGGGGGCATTAGGGCAAGCAGATAGTCTATTCAATATCTCATCTAGAATTTCCTACAGGCTCTTTCAAATGATAATATGAGGAACCATTTGGATAAGATCAGCTCCAGCACGTTGCTCTAGGGATCAGTGAACACATCTGGAATAAAAAAGCAGTAAAAATGTTTGACAAATTTAAATTCAAGTAAATGTCATGTTTCATAACAATCTGAACAAATTCAGCAATTAATTTTCTCTAAATTTGTTTTCATTGTTTGTTTGTAAGCTAGCTTTCTCATGGAAATTTCACAAACAGAAGATACCAAAATTTCTTTTGAAAGTATTCTCTTAGGGGGAATTATACTCTTATTCTACCAAATTAAGATATTCAGAGAAAAATGAACAGAAATATGTGCCTTTCTCTCATATCCTTAAATAAGAACACAAGATTCATTTACTTATTTAAGGAAAATAAAAGGAAATCTAGAAGAAATATAGAGGCATATATTCTCAGAGTAGCTACAGAAAAAAATCTAAATTCAGATCAATGTTAATACCACAGACCTAAAATTAGCTGGAAATTCCTGCTTATTTTAAATTTTTATAGGCTAGACATAAAATTGCTATAAGGATATCACTGAATTACACTTCTGAATACCAATATCTACAGGCAATTGCCAATACACAAAGCACACATTTCAAAATTTCATTTATAACTCAGTTGTTTGGAACTGGCCACAAGCTTTTCCCATAGAAATACTTATAATATGTGGTTAAGTTTCTATATCAGGGCACGCATGCTACCTTTCCATGAAATTATTATAAAATATTTCTACCTATGGAAAGAAACTAATTAATATATACTCTTTCAATAATAAAATGTAAAATAATAAAATAAAATAAAACTTTAAACTGGAATAAAAATTATTTTATATTTAGTCAAATTTTACGCACTGGAGAAAGGAATGGCAAAACTCAAAAGGGAAGAGAGGTGTGGTGTCTTTGGTAGAGTTTCCAAAGAAGGCTTAAGGACATCTTCAAGGCCTGAAGAAGTTATTAGGCCAAATTCTCTTTTTCCCTAAATAATTTCAGATTTTACAGATGGTAAAGGTAGATTATCAGAACTATACTTAAATATTAACAGTTACTGACTAAAAAACATAATGGAGAGAGAAAAAGAAAGAATAACTGAATTGCAAGAAGATATGGGTGAGGTCGGGGGAGGAAGGTTTCAAATAGGCATGCAGAAATGTCTGGAAACAAAGGAGATTGCCTGGGAGGAGCTATATGCAGAGAATGACAGAGGTACAGGGTTGTGTATAATCCTTTTGTGGCAGATTAAGGAAGTGCTGGGGCAGAATTAGGGGCCCACTTGCTCCAAGAGGTGCCTACAAAGTGGCAGAGGTGTTTCTTCCTGACATCTTTGTTGCCAGAGAATGCGTGCAAGTGGCAAGAAGGTAAACACAGGAGGCTCCGCTGTGATGTACTTACTGAGCCTTTCATGCTAGGGGATAAAACACTTTTGCTTGTCTTTACCACGTTAATATGCAAACCCTATGATCTTAGAAACACTCAACGTTGGCCAGTTCCCTCTAGCCATGTATTAGGTATTGGGTTTCAGCTTTTTAGCACATAGTGATACTGCTTCTTACTTAGTGGAGCAAAAACTAAATGGGTGGTAGAAAAAAGGGCATTTGATATAGTCACACATCCTGCAGTGCTATGCTATTGCATCTATTTTCATATATTTCAAAATTGGTTTGATTTCTGGGTTTCCACCCGACAGTAGACCCAGGGAGACTCTGTACGAATAACCTTTTCCCTGTAACGTGACAGTGTTGTCCCTGGTCTGTAGGCTATGTCACCTTCAATTAAACAGTGGCTCAATCAGTGTGAAGACAGCCTTCGTATTGTTACCAGAGAAAGGCTTCTCCTTTGTGACTGAGCCTTTTCCAGCTGTTGAGATGTTCACCAGTTGCTGCCTCAGCTCCTTGGAACCCACTTGGCTTGCGAGCAACGATGCATTTACTGTACTAGTAATTAATGCCGTTAGCTTTGTAATTAAAAAAAAAAACTTTTTGCCTTTATACTCAGGGTGATAATGCTGCAAGTAAAAATTAATTAAAATGAGATGAATTGCCTTCAGTTAAACGAAATGGAAAGAGACAGGGAGGGGTAAAGGGAGGGAGGGACCTGACGAAGTTTGTAGTCTTATTAATGAAGCAAACTGAGGAGGTCGGGCTTCTAATTTTCTCCTGATTCTTTTTCCTTTGTGTTACAGCCTGGGTTAATGGAGCCAAAAACCATCAGTTGGAGAGGGAATACAGAGAATTTCCACTGTTACTCGACTTAGCTATGTGTCACTATGAAGACCACAAACATGAATGCCCATGTTTGTCAAGTCCCCCTTCAATTTTCCTGTATCGGTCTGTTTGAAGTAATGGGCTGTGAAATTGGCTTTTATATTATTATTAATTAGATCTGATGCTTGATATTTTTTAACACTTGATGTAGTGAGAAGATATGGTTCTTTTTACAGGATAAAGTCCTGATAAATTCAATCACTGACTATAACCAAGTTGGAGTGAGAAAGTCTAACTTCTTCCCAACCTGAAAGCAGGCCTGGTGACAGCCAACTTTTTCATCTTCCACGCTCCTAATTTTTCTGAATTTAGCCTCCCAATTCTGTCTGTGGGACACAGCTCTTTTAAATTAGTTTAATGCACCAGCATTCGAAATTTCATACAGGAACAACAGTCAATTAATCAATAAACATGTGCTTAATGAAATCCTTGTGTGTACCTGAGGGTTATGTCAGTGCTTCAGGGAATACAGAAACAGTGAAATAACAACACTTGTCTTCAAAGAATTGATACACTAGGAAAACAACAACTAAGTTGCATAAACCTCTTACAAGTGGGCAATTAAAGCCTAAAGGCTCTGACACTCTGAAATGAAATGTGTTTGTGTACAAGAAGGGACACCATGGTCTGGAGAAGTCAGCAACGACTTCATAGGGAGAATGAGCCAATGGAAAAGAGCAGAAAAAAGGACATAGTTAAGGAAGAATTTTCATTACAGCTCAGAACATAAAATTTATATACATCTCAGTCACTGGTCAAGAAGGGAAAAAATACTGTCAGCAGGTAAATAGTCGTGGAATATCTCTAGTGCTCCCTGAATCTTCTTTTTATACTCTAAAAATAACTGGCAGACTCCTTTGGCTCTGTTTGGAGTTCTATAGATTGTCACACATTGGACATTCTACCCTTGTAAGCTTTGAATCTCTAATATGTCTTCCTTACATTTTCAGCCAGAAACATTCCCAAGGCTTATAGTTGGGAATCTCTATACACTTCATCTTTCAAAGTTAGGCCTCTAATTTTGATGCACGAACTGAGCGCCTTTAGAAAAATATACATTGAACCAACAGCTCTCTGTGTGGGTTTAGAAATCCATACAAGGGATACTGGGGAGCCTTCAGATCATCTCTTAGAAGTACTAAACATAGCTCTTCAAATTCCACAGTTTTATCATGTTTGGGGCCATTTCACTAGCATCGCCAGGTTATAGCTTTCCAAGAAAATGGTAGTAAGTGTGACCATATGACTTACTTCTTCAACGTCTGTTCTCAGATATTACAGATTGTAAAATTAGATTCCTTAGATTTAAGGACAAAGTTGATACTCTCTTTACGAAGCCGTCTGCATTTCTGCAAAGGGAATTTCTAAAAGTCCCTTCAACTGAAGACATTTAGAGAAAAATGTTCACTTGGTCCACTCCACATTAGATGGAAAGCCTGCTGACAGTCTGTTGAGCCCTACAGAAGATGCTCAGATGCTTTATAAAGGTCGTGGCTTGGCTGCAGAGCACCTACAGTTTCCTACCTCCAGCTAGTGTCGCCTGAGAAAGAGACAGTTTGAGAAGATTTTTTTTTTTTTTTTAAGCAGCAGGGTTGATTTTCTGCCTGAGGCAAGGAAGGTCCTGGGTCTCAGATGAGCACAGGTCTTAAACACCGAGAAAGCAGAGCTATTAGGTTAAATGAACCTAGCCGGCCTTTGATGGGTGTCAGATGGGCTTCTGAGCAGCTGCTGAACTATTCAAACTAGGGAGAGGCCTGCAATTGGAAGCATCCTTTTGCTACATTAGTCAGAAATTAGCAAGCAAGGGAAATGTATTTAAAGCCCTGCTTCCTGCCTGCCTTTATGATGTGTGACAATGTACTATCAAGTTGTGTGGCACTGACAAAACTAAAACACACAGTTGATTCCTTTTCCAGCTTCTTTTAATCACTCCTTGGAGCCTTATAGAAAAAGAAATTGTAGTTTAGAACGTCTGAGAACTTGCAAGAAAAACATGTGCAGCCCCATTTTTAATTAAGACATGAACTAGATTATACTTATGACACAAGAGAAGACAGACCTTGAAGTAATGAAGCAGTGTGGAGGGAAATGGGCCAGAATAGAAACGATAGTATATTACCAGTTCAAGGCGAATTACGGATTTTCTGTGACCTCTGTGAAACCCACTGCAGTTCAACGGGTAATGGTCACATGGTTTACTTGAGTCTCTCCTGCTAGTTCCAGAAGGCACAGCAACGCGCTCCACGAACAGCAGAAGACTCTCCTGCTGACTGGTTCATAGACGCTCCACTTGAAGTGCTGGACTTACAATCTGGTTCGAGGAAAGAATTGCTGACTGACAGCTGGCACCTGCACAACCACTGGCTCGCGTACTTTCAGGCTTGGCTCGTAGAAACAAACACAGTGAGGTCTGGGATCTTGGAGCTGGCTGCCCAGGACACAGCCTCTCTGTACACACTCTTCCTGTGATAGTGCAGTCTTCTTCTGCCGCGTATGTTGAATAGGGGCTTCTCTTAGGTTTTCACAGGTCTGATCACAGATCCCATGGATTGGAGAATGCAGGCACATTCATTTTTCATTTCAACTTCTCTTGGGATATGAATGTTAGAAGAAAGAAGAAAAATTGAAAGGGCATACACAGAGAATAATTTATGAAATGACCAAATGCTGCCCGATAGATAAAAAAGTGGAATTTGGCAAAAGACAGACATAGCAAAGGACACTGCAGTCAGCTTCAAGACTTCATTCATCCTACTGCTGTCTGTCTATCTACCTACCTACCTACCTAATTATCTATCTAAATAAGAAATCCTATTCAACCAAAGGAAAATGATTTCTTGTTTAAAATTCAACCATAAAATTAGCATCCAAGCTGACTGCATTAGTCCTGATAGAGTAGTTTATTAGAAAAGAAAGAAACTTTCTTCTAAATGTGTTAACTGAAAGATAACAAAGACAAGCCCTCTTCTGAAAAATGAAATTTATCTTTCTTTCCACATTCCAATTTTTAATTCTCTGCTCTTGTATTGAGGACATGAGTACTTGTTTTTCTTGATACTGAAAATGAAAACAGCCATTTTTTACAGAACTTTTTTCTATCAGTTGCAATTCTGAAGTAGAATGTACATTCAAATATGATGTTTCATGGAATTGTGGGTTGTTTGGGAAATGTTTGATATGTTGTAGATAATAATATGCTTTTTTAGAAATTTACAGCCCATATAAACATACTAAAGGCTCTGAGAAGTCCTGTAAAAAAGACTTTAAATCAGAATCCACCAAACTTTTCGACCATGAACATATATCTTTTCAATGTAACACAATTAGTATTTCTGCAGAACAAATACTCCAAAAGACATGATTTGGGACATGCCATTATAATGCAAAGACAAGACTGTTATGCAATAGCAAAAGTAATGTTGTGTATTAGTAAAGAAAAAGGAAGTACTTGAATGTCTACTATGTGTCACTCACCCTTAAAAGGTACATTATATATGTTATTTCATAAAATTATAAAAATGTTAATTGCAAAAAGTATATTTTCTCTGAAAACATCAGGGTAAATCCAATCTATACATATGGCCTTACTAGGTATAGAAACTAATATACCTACACAATCCCTGTCACTTTTATAGTCTGTTCTTACATTTGGATTAAATAAAGGACTAAAGAATAAATCTTGTCTGTATTATTCTAATCCAGATACTGGGATGTGACTGAGACTAAACTGAGTCTTTTTAGCATGTATGTATGTACATATGTATGTATATATGTATGTATGTATGTATGTATGTATGTATGTATGTATGTATGTATTATTTATGATTGTGTTTCTCCACTCTGTGTTGGTTATCATCAAAAAGCTAAGGACAAGACACAATGGAGCCTGGGTCACTGGTAACTAGAAAAAAGAAACACTTGGTTGGTATCAGTTGTATCTTCTCTTTCATTTCTGATTTTATTTATCTGGGCCTTCTCTCTTTTTTCTTGATGAGTCTGGCTAAAGGTTTATCAATTTTGTTTATCTTTTCAAAGAAATAGCTCTGAGTGTCCTTTATCTTTCTGTTTCTGTGGTTTTTTGTTTGTTTGTTTTTGTCCTTATTTCATTTATTTCTACTCTAATTCTTATTACTTCCTTCTCCTACTAACTTTGGTCTTTGGTTGTTCCTTTTTCTATTTTCTAGTGTAAAGTTAATTTTTTTTTAAATTTAAGAGTTTCTCATTTCTTGAGGTAGGCCTATATCACTATGAATTTTTCTCTTAGAACTGCTTTGGATTTGTTGCATAGATTTTGGTAGTTGTGTTTCCATTTTCATTTGTCTCAAGGAATTTTTTATTTCCTTTTTGATAGCATCTTTGACTCATTGGTTGTTCAGCTGAATTTTGTTTATTCTCCAGGTGTTTGTGTTTTTTCCAGTTTTCTTCTTAAAATTGATTTCCAGTTTTATACTATTGTGATTGGAAAAGATACTTGGTATGATTTCAATCTTCTTAAATTTACTGAGACTTGTTTTGTGGCCTAACATGTAATCTATCCTGGAGAACATTTCATGTGCATTTGAATGGGTATTCTGCAATTGTTGAACAGAATGTTCTATAGAGACAGAGGAAGAGAGTCATTCTACAGTTTTATTTATACAACCAGTGAAGGACATGTCCTTAGAATACCAGCTTTAATCCTTTTCAAACATACTAATATAAGAAGCCAAATTGTAATGACACAGCAAGTGAGGCCACTGGCATTAATACAGGTAGCAAGGGTCCACATCTGGGTGGTACTGACATCGGGGAAATTTCCAAAACTTGTTGCTTTCTTGTGGTTGCTACTGACAAAAGCTTGAAATAACTTACATTTGCAGGGGGTACTGGCATTGCTGCATGTCATAATTGGGACCTCTTGCAACAATTCAACAAGGAATACAGCAACACACGAATGTAGAAAATGTGATTCATGAAACATAAATAGCAGACGGTTCTCCATATTGTTGCACTATTTGATCATGAGTAAACTTCACAAATGCATCATACTGTTCTACAAATTTTGTGTTCATTATTTCTTCATTCTCTTCCCAAATGTTTTATATATAAAGTCCATCTGATCTAATGTGTTGATTAATGCCAATATTCCCTTATTAACTTTTTGTCTACATTATCTATCCATTCATCTAAGTGGAGTAGTTAAAGTCCCCTGCTATTATTGTCTTACTGTCAACTTCTCTCTTATGTCTGTTAACATTTGCTTTATATATTAGGGGCTCCTATGTTGGGTGTATTAATATTTTTAAATGTTACATTCTCTTCTAGGATTGACCTCTTTATTATTATGTAATCCCTTTCTTTGTCTTCTTTTTTATAGTGTTTGTTTTAAACTCTGTTTTGTCTAATATAAGTATTGCTACCCCAGCTTTGTTTTTAATTTCTATTTCCATGGCATATCCGTTCTCATCCCTTTGATAATCCTATGTCTTTTGATTGGAACATTTAGTCCATTTATATTTAAAGTGATTATTGATTGGTATGTACTTATTGCCATTTTGTTGATTGTTTTCTGGTTGGTTTTGTAGTTGTCTGTTTTTTCCTTCTCTTACCCTATTGTTTGATGATCTTCTTTAGTACTGTTTGTGTTCCTTTCTCTTTATACTTTGTATATATTGTAGGATTTTGGTTTGTGGTAACCAAGAGGTTCATATATATTGATCTATTGTAAATATATGTATATACATTTATTTTAAGCTGATAGTTGCTTAAATATGAATATTTTCTAAAAAATGCTGTGTGTGCCAGCATTTTTACTCCTCACCTCATGTTTTATGCTTTTGATGTCATATTTTATATCTTTTTTATATTGTATATCATTTAATTTGTTATTGTAGAATAGTTGATTGCACAACTTTTGTCTTTTTAACATTCATAGTAAATGGCTGATCCACTGCCTTTCCTATATACCTGCCTTTGCCAGTAAGATTTTTTTCTTTCATATATTTTCTTAGTTCTGATCATGACCTTTTCTTTTCTGCTTAAAGAAGACATTTTAACATTTCTTGTAAGGTAAGTTTTTGTGGTGATGAACTCTTTTTGTTTTTGCTTTATCTCTCTTTCAATTCTGAATGATAACCTTGCCAAGTAGGATATTCTTGGTTGTAAGATTTACCCTTTTAGCACTTTAAATGCCTCGTCACTGCTTTTGGTCTGCAAAGTTCCTGCTGAAACATCATCCTTAAAATGTAAGACACTAAGATAGTCTTATAGGGATTCCTTTGTATGTGACTAATTTGTTTTTTCTTGCTGCCTTTAAAATTAATGTTTATATTTTGCCATTTTACTTATGATGTATCTTGGTAGGATCTCTTTGGGTTCATCTTATTTTGAACACTCTGTAGTTTCTGGACCCGAACTGTGGGAACCCATGATTGAGTTAACAAATTGTAACAGATCCCAGCTGCTTATCTCCTTTAAAGATGTGCTTAGTAACTGTCTTGAGGTTTTAGCAACAACCCAGGCCCTTGGCTATAAACACTGGGCATACCTGCTGTTAAATAGTCTTCTATCCCCAAAACAGCTTTGGGCTGAAATGGTAAACAAGTTATAAAAAGCTGCAGACTCAGAGGTGAGAAGGCTGGTTAGCCAATGACAGGTGAGTCCAAGAAAAATGTTATTAAGCAGCTGATTCTCATACATTCTGCCCTGATAAGCTGAAAGGCTCAACAGAAACATGATTCACCAGAAAGGGTCTTCTGACCTTGAACCAAACACCAACAATAAACAAAGCCTTTGTACTCATTGTGATCCCACCCTGTCCTTCCCTAAATTCCTGTATTCCTCCTTTGACTGTACACAATAAATATGGGAGCATTTGAGAGGCACATGGAGTTGGCTCCTGACTCCCTCTCACTCTCTTGACTTTTTCCAGAGTCTTGAATAATTCGTTCCATCTCAGTGGGACTTCTGCTGGCCAGAACCCACAACTGGTGACAAACCCACACTGAACATCTGTTTCCTTCCCCAGGTTAGGGAATTTTTCAGCCATTAATGTTTTCAAATAAATTTTCTGCCCCTTTTTCTCTCTTCTCCTTCTTGGACCCTATAATGTGGATGTTAGTATGCTTAATGTTGTCCCAGAAGTTTCTTAAGCTATTCTCATTTTTTTCCCATCCTGTTTTCTTTTTGATATTCTGATTGGGTGATTTCCATTATTCCGTTTTCCATGTTGTGTATGTGTTCTTTTGTATAACCTAATCTGTTATTGATACCCTATAGGGCTTTTTAAAATTTTTAAAATTTTAATTTTTAAAATTCCACAGCTCTGATTGGTTCTATATTATATTTTTAACTCTTTTTTGAGATTCTCTCTGTGTTCCTCCATTCTTCTACCAAGTTTGGTGAGCATCTTTATAACCATTATTTTGAACTCTTTATCAGGTAAATCACTTGTCTCCATATCGTTACGGTTATTTTCCCTCAGGTTTTATCTTGTTCTTTCATTTGGAAAATATTCATATGTATCCTCATTTTGTTTGACTTTCTGTTTCTATGAACTAGGCAAAACAGTTTTCCTCCTAGTCTTGAAGTTCCAGACTTATGTAGGAGCAACCCCTGCGTGTGCCAGCAGCTTTGGCAGGATGGCTGGACCTGGAGAAGCATGGGACAGGGGTGTCTCAGGGCATGCCACTTTGGGGCTGCTCTAGCAAAAAGACTGGAACTGGAGCGAGTGCAGACTACAAAGTCCCAGATTATAGTCTCAGGGCTGCCATAGTGGTACAGCCAGAGATGAAGTGGACATAGGCTACAGGGGTCCTGGCATATGCTATGCCAGGGCAACCTTAGTGGGACAACTAGTGCTGGGCTGGGTGTGGGAGGAGGGCTGGGGGACACTGCCCCAGGGCTACCTTGGCTGGAACTGGTGTGGGTGCAGTGGGCAGCCTTGGCAGGCCAGCTAGAATACCTGGATTATCTTCCTACTGCACTATCAAAGTAGAGGGGAAATGAAAAAAAAAAAAAAAAAAAAAGGCATTCTGGTGCCTCTGACCCTGGAGAGAGTTCTAGCAGTTCTCTGCAGACACTTTAGGATTAGTAAATGTATTTTCTTTATATATTGTCTAGGTACCCTTTAAACCACTGTACAACCTATTCAATCAGCCCTCAAGTCTTCTTTTTTTTTTTTAATTTTTTGGGGGGTAGGTAATCAGGTTTATTTATGTATTTATTTATTTTTAATGGAGGGACAGGGGATTGAACGCAGGCCCTTGCGCACGCTAAGCAGACACTCTACCACTGAGCTATAACCTCCCCCACCCCCCAGCCCTCAATTCTTCTTTAGGAGGAATTGCTCTATATGTATGTATAGATTCAGTGTGCCTGTGCAAGGAGGTGAGTTCAGAGTCTTCCTATGTTGTCATCTTGGTCCATTTTCAAATTTTTTTGTAGATTCTTTGTGAAGCAAAAGAGGTATACTAGATGATTTATAAGATCATATCCTACTCCAAAAACACTATGTCTCTACAATTAGTATATATTTTCAGACATAATATTCTCCATTTAAAATAAATCATTTAAAAATCAGGAATGTAAAATGGAGGACACTAAGATTAGTTTCTGATGGTGATGTCAAAAACATGCCTGGATAAGTATAATTTAGTTGGAGCACAATGTTAGTCCTATCTTAACATGATATTAAAATCCACTTCCCAATTGCTATACTTTTCACAAAGAGTCAAGCAAAGGTGAGCCTAATGTTAGTATCAGTAACAACATATAGATCCTGTAAGTATTGTGTTCCTTTTATCTTAATAAGCACGACTCATTGTTCAGTGTGCTAAAAAGAGTTGTAACATTCAAGGAATTAGTTATTTGTCAATTTCATTCTTTTTTTCCCCCTCTCTTCTTTTGCTAAGTCTCTATGGCTGCAATATTCTTGTTGGTAAATGAGCAAAGCAGAAAAAAAGAAGAGTAAGAAGCTTTGCCATTATATACAAGGCAATGAAGTAAGGAACGGACACCTAACACAGTACATGAGCTTCACACCTGTCTCCTAACCCAACTGATACAGAGGTATTATAATACAGGATATCTACTTCCATCTTCTTCATTTATTTTCACCATCATTTACTAAATATTCACACAGCATTCAGTCCTCACAAGAAACCTTAGAGACACTGTTAGCTCTATTTTATATATGAAGAAACTGATGTTTAAGGAGAATTCTAAATGGCCAGAAGTCATACAACTCACTGACTGGGACTCAAACCCAAGCCATTTGTTTCTGAAGCTTGTGCTTTTACTATTGAATAATTCAGCAACACACTAAACCAAGTTCTCCGGTGTGTCTTAGAAAGCTGTGCGATGGAGAGAGAGAGAATCAGTGGGCTGACATATAAAGGCCAGTCCAAATAAATTCCTCAAGCAGGGTTTCTCAGCCTTGGCACTACTGACATTTTGGGAAAGAATAATACTTTAATATGAGGACAGCCCTGTGCATTCTGGGAGTAGAAGCATCTCTGGCTTCAACTGACTATATGTTACTAGCATCCATCCCTTCCCCCACCAAGATGGGACAATCAAAACTGTCTCTAGTTATTGCTAACTGTTTATCTGGGTTGAGGGGTATAAAATCACCACAGGTTGAGAAGCTCCATTCTAGAGGAATGATACTTTACCATGACCACCTGAGTCACCAATTCCTGTATTTATCACAGGCCTTCTGGGGCTTGGACCTTCCTGGTTGTCTCCTAAGGGATTGACTCCCTCAAAGGTTCACTAAACAGTACAATCCTTTTGGCTCTATCTAGGCTAATCAAGGTTTTTTGGTCACTGCATCATTATTTTTATCCTGCCTGGCATTTCTGAAAAATGGTGAAGATTCTAGAATAGAAGCATAAATTAGCTACAATTTTGAAAACATTATTTTCTCTGATCTTTTTACTATCCCTGCATAATTGTGATCTGCTTAAATACTTGCCCTGACTGCGAGAGGTGGTCACTCATATATGGGCACATGGCTAAGCAGACGACATTTCTTGAGTCCATCTGTCTAGCATGGTTACTCCCTGGCCCATAACTCATGTGCAAGGTATCCAGGAAGGAAAGTCATGAAGAAGTGGAAGAAGATAACTGTGTCTAATGCCTTTATTCAAAACCTATTTAATGGATGGTACTAGAGCTCCTTCCCCCCATGTTATCATGTCAGTTTTCTAATCTCTCCTCCCTTTGCCCAGTATAATCAGCCTATAATATTCTGGTCCACCTTCCCCTCCTCTAAAATTAGCTAAGAAAATATAAACCTGATATCAAGGCATTCCATATGCATTGGCATTTGCTGACTTCAGTAGAAAATGTGCTTAATATAAAAATGAAGTGATGACATGACTATCTTTTTTGGGGGGAAGTACCAATGCTAAACCACTCTCCCTGCAGTCTAAAAAACAGACTGAGTTTTGTGCTTTTATTTTTCCTCTCACCCCATGCATCTTCAGCATTACATTCTATAGTCATAATCCCACTGACAAGGTTTTGATGATTCACAAGGTGAGAGTGAATTTAGCTCAGTTCTCCCTATGTGGCTAGGTATCGCTATGCTGTTACAAACTATGAGTAGTAGACTTGCGTTTGTGTCATGTCACCTGTGACAGTCCAAGTCTGGAATAAAGGGAATCTATTCCAGTTCTTCTTCTGTGAGGGTTGCTGACCTCACCACAGGATTGTGAAATAGACAGTCCTCTGTGGAGAGTAAAGTGGATGACTTGGGTTTCCAATCATGATATTCTGCTGAATAAATGTCCAGGTGGGAACACACAAGCACGCATATAGGCATAGGTCTCTGTCTTGATCAAGTTCACTTAAACTATAGAAAATTAAAGCAACCTCCTGGTTTACTAGGCTTTAGAATTATAACTTGAGTTCCAAAAATCCTAGAATACATGACCCAGAATGTACGTTTTTTAGAAAGGGGGAAAAAAGATTGGTAAAATCAAGAAGACCTATTGAAAGCCAGGAATCCTATTCTTAAATTCCTGATTAAATTTAAGGCAAGATACTATATTAAGGAATGTGTTGTTTGAGTCATTGTATAAATTAACATGTACTATAAATTAAAAAATGATTTAAATCTTTAAATGATTGAAGCAGAGAAGATAAACTAATTTGCAGAACAATCAGGAGGGACCCGAAGGGTGTGTGTGTGTGTGCGTGTGTCTGTGCGTGCATGCACATCTTCCAATTAGTGGTGGAATACAAGATATATAATAGTCACATAAGAGAGTCACCACATTTTAGATTTAGAATAATTTTCAAAATGTAGTTCTTATTTTCCCCACATGTAGAATACACTTAACAGGTTTTCTAACTAATGGTCATCTAACCTCAACTTGAACTCTTCTAGAGATAGAGAGTTCACAATTTAAAAGATCTATAGTCTGCTGTTGGATGGATTTACTTGCTTTAAGTCAGTCTGATATTAATCTGACATCTTTCTACCCTACTCCTTCCACATATATCATTCTCACTACCCCTAGTTCTGACTAGGCAGAATTAGCTCCACTAATTCAGAACTAATATACCCCTTCTTCCCATGCCAGTCCTCCCTGAATTGGAGAGAGACATGTCTGTACACTCTTCTCTAGGTTAGATTTAATCATATAGGTTATATTCCATGCTTCCATGCCTCCTTGTATAAACAAGTTTATGATCTACAAACTCTGACATTTGAGGTCCCCTCAATTAGACATACTCTAGTTGCTATTGCTCTCTTCAATTTTTTTTTTTCATTTTTGTGATCAGTGTATATTTATGTTACACACAGGCCACTAAGCACCGTAAGTATTTTTCATGTTTTTAAAAACATATTTTATGTTTTTAGAGCAGTTTTAGGTTTACAAGAAAATTGAGAGGGAGGTACAGAAATTTCCCACATACACTCTGCCCTTACTCACGCATAGCTTTCTCCATCATCAACATCACACCAGAATGGTACTTTTTTTAACCTACACTGACATATCACAACCAGCCAAAGTCCACAGTTTACCTTAGGGTTCACTCTTGATGTTGAACATTTTATGAGTTTCGATAAATATATAATTATATGTAGCCATAATTATACTGCTATACAAAGTATTTTCACTGCCCTAAAAATCCTCTGTGCTCTGCCTATTCATCTTATCACCCTCCTCTGGCAACCATTAATTTTTCTATTGTCTCCATAGTTTTGCCTTTTCCAGAATGTCATATAGTTGGAATTATATAGTATGTAGCCTTTTCAGACTGACTTCTTTCACTTACTAATTGCATTTAAGATTCCTCCATGTCTTTTCATTGCTTGATAGCTCATTTCTTTTTAGCACCAAATAATATTCTATTGTCTAGATATACCACAGTTTATTTATCCATTCAAGTACAAAATGACATCTTGGTTGCTTCCAAGTTTTGGCAATTATGAATAAAGCTGCTATAAACATCTATGTGCAGGTTTTTGTGTGAATATGAATTTTTACTCTTTTGGGTAAATACCAGGGAGCACGACTGCTGGATCATATGGTAAGAGTACATTTAGTTTTGTAAGAAACCACCAAACTGTCTTCCAAAATGGCTGTACTGTTTTGCATTCCCACCAGTTATGTATGAGAGTTACTGTTGCTCCACATCCTTGTCAGCATTTGGTGTTGTTAGTGTTCAGGATTTTGGTCATTCTAATAGGTGAATAGCTGTATTGCTATTGGTTTTAGTTTGTAGTTCCCTGATGACATATGATGTGGAGCATTATCTCATAAGCTTATTTGCCATCTGTATATCTTCTTTGGTGAAATGTCTGTTAATGTCTTTGGTGCATTTTTCAGTTAGGTTGTTTGTTTTCTTATTGTTGAGTTTTAAGAGTTCTTTGTATACTTTGGGTAACAGTCCTCTATCAAATGTGTCTTTTACAAACATTTTTTTCAGTCTGTGGTTTGTCTTCTAATTCTCTTGATATTATTTTTTGCAGAGCTTAAATATTTTAATTTTAATAGAGACTAGCTTATCATTTTTTTCATGAACTGTATCTTTAATGTTTTGTCTAAAAAGCCATCATCATACGCAAAGTCATCTAAGTTTTCTCCTTACATTATTTTCTAGGAGTTTTATAGTTTTGTGTTTTACATTTATGTCTATGATCCATTTTGAATTAAATTTTGTGAGGGGTGTAAGGTTTCTGTGTCTATCCTTTTTATTTTTTTAATGTGGATGATCAGTTGTTGTAGCACCATTTGTTAAAGAGACTATCTAAGCTCCACTGTATTACCTTTGCTACTTACTTAAAGATCAGTTGACTTTATTTATGTGCGTCTATTTCTGGGTTCTCTATTCTGTTCCAGTGGTTTATTTATATATTCTTTCTCCAATACCATATTGTCTTGATTATTGTAACTTTATAGTAAATTCTGAAGTTGGTCAGTGTTAGTCCTCCCAATCTGTTCTTCAATATTGTATTGGATATTCTCAGTCTCTTGCCACTTCATATAAACTTTAGAATTAGTTTGTTGATATACATAAAATAACTCTCTGGGATTATTTTTTCGTGTTTTTAAAGATCTTCATAATGTAGAAAAATTCTCAAATTATATAATTAATAGTTGTTTAAAGAAGTGTGTTCTGAGAACAAGTTGAACAGCTCTACAAAAACAGATAACCTCTAATGTTCTTCTTACAAAGAAAATATCCATGAGTGAGAATGCTTGATTGAAAAATATCTATCATGAATGATATTTATAAGTGGGGTCCAGATGTCCTGAAGCTTCTATAAGACCAATAAGTTTCCATAAGGCCTTTCATTAGACCTTAATGAGAAAACCGCATCACTGGACCTGGATCTGCTGTTTTGGGGATATCAAAATAAAACCTTGCCACTTAGCTCCAGGTAGGACAGGGCTTGGAGCAGGGAGAATTCACAGTAGCAAGACTCAGAAAAAGATGTATAGTAAGTAGAATGCTATATTATTAAGTTACATTGAGAAATATATCTGCCAAGTAAACCAAAACATTTATACTACACCTGGCTGGCACAATCGTTCCCCTAGAGAAAACACTATAGAAGAAGGAAAATTGAAATTAGAAGTTCACTTGATGAGCAAGAGATTAAAGCCAAAAGGAAAAACGATCTGTAGAGCTAGCAGCACCAATTACAGAAGTTGCATCAAGTATTTTTAACTCATGTCTATGGACTCTTAGGCTTTAAGGCATTTGTGAAACCCAAGATATTGTAAGCAAAAAAAGCATGTTTATATGCAAGAGTTTATTTTCCAGGAGTGAAAAGGCAATAGGTTCATCAGATCCTCAAGAGAATCCATAAAACAATGTTAAGCACTAAATAATATGCCACACCAAGTAAACAGGAAATCTTTTGTCATCTGTACAAAAATTTCTTTTCTTAACACAACATGCAGACACACACGTTTCTCTTTTACTCACTTTGTTCCATGTTTTTTGCAGACTACCCTTTTTGTTAATAAACTCTTTATATAGACAATTTCTTAATGTATGCTCTTCTTTATAATAAAAGCTGTCTATAAAATATGTAAAATTACGACACAAATCATAGCACTTGGGGTATAATTTGGGGTATAATTGATGTTGGGAGTGCAATTCTACCCACAGAACAGCAGATTTGGATTCATCACCTTTTATCTCAATATATCACCTTTGGTAACTTGACAGCCTGGAAATTTGACACAACTATACACCTACCATAAAAGTAGGACTTTGTCTTTAGATCCAACTTAACCATATGGGTAGGCCTTCTCTTCATCTTTCAAATGTTCAGACTGCACAATCCTTCCCCTGTATTAATTTGCTCAAAAGCTTCTTTCTCTGTGGAATACAGGAGCAGAAAACTACCAAAGACAGAGGAGTAAAATAAAACAAACTGCCAAGGAAAAATATCCAAAAACTCATCACAGGGAGAAGGGAAAAATTGAGGTCTCCACAGATGAGTGCTTTTAATTAGGAAGAGGGCTGAACGGCAAAGAGCTTATGCTAATAAGCAGCCTCTTTTAATCAGCTTATTAAAAAGAAACATTTTTAACAGCCAAAATAGTTTCAAAAATGGTAATTATTAGAAAAGCATTAGCAGGCTGATGGTGGGGGAAGGAAAGAGCTGGTCCTGAACTGAAATTAACAAGCTCTTTGGACACTCTGGGCAGGCTCAGTGGTCCTGAAGAAGTGGGACGGCACCGGTGCGGGCACGTTGTGCCAGCTTCGTCTCTTCTTTTCTAAATGACTGTCTCTTTTCTTCTGCACGTCCCCTGCTTTTCCATTTTGCCTTCTTTCTTTTGGTTTTTTTTTTTTTTTTCACTTGCTGCCCTTTACTCATTTCTAATGTTTTCCTCAATACTTTTCCTGTATTTTTTTGTTGTTGTTCCAAGGCTTTGGTTCCACTTTCTTTCCCCTTATAAACATGCTTTCCTTGTGTACTGATCTTTGCAGTCCAAACTTGTTCAACCTTGCTAACTTGAATATTAACATGAAAAAAAATCTATTAAGGTTTGGCTTCCAAAAAATATTTCCAGCACTTTCACTCTGTTCTGCATCTAGTTAGAAAAATACTTCCAAATAGTTACTGAATTATATTCTAATATGGATTAAAATATCAGGATATCTTACCCTGAAACGAGCTCCTAACTTTACTGTTAGTCAAGGTATAAGCAAAAAACATAATCCTCTATGAGTGTTTAAAAGAAAAGGAAATTAATGTAGAGTCTTGACAAACAGATGATGGAAGAGACTGAGAAGCCAACCAGGGGACACTGAGTGATTAGTAACACTAGTTATAAAGTCAGAGTTTAGTTCAATTGCTTGAACCCAGGGGCAAAGATCAAAACTATGCAGGTCTGTCCCAGGGATCTGGAACCACTGAAGAGACTCAGCAGCTGCCCCAAGATAACCAACTGAAGCAAAGAGAAGAGGAAGGGAATACGTTAGCTGTTCCCTTTCTCTTGCTCTCCAGTTTCTCACCATGCCCTCCACCGGCTGAGTCCAGCAAGAGGCCAACTTAACAGGGGAGCCTTGGAACCAAAGCTTGTGGAGGTCAGACTCCTGATAGAAAGAGAAGGCAGGGGACTGTGAGGACTGGATCTGTGGAGCAACTGCCTTGGGGCCAGCACACTCCAGCTCTTTAGCATAGGGAGGAAATAGATGATTCTTTTTTTTTTTTTTTTCATTTTGCATCCCCCATATGTAAGCAAATTGTCAATGCCTGTGTTGAAATAGAATTCAAATATCTATGAGACTCAAGTCTGAAATATTTGGAACTTTCTTAAGTTCTCAAAGTCTTAAGTACTTAATGCATGTTTTAGCTTTGAACTAGCTATTTTGACACAGTAAGAGTTCAAGAACTACCCTGCTTGTAGAAAGAAATTTCCCCCTTTATCCACATGGGATGAGAAAGGCAACTTTTTGAGAAAACAACTTTTGCTTTTCTGAATTGCTGCCTAGGCATTTTACAGTATAATAACTCTGCTCACACCCAGAATCTGGGTATTTAGATAAGGACTGAGTCTAGGATGCCCGCCATAAGTTCCTGCTTTTTTCTGGGCACTTTTTAAAGTAATCATTAATAGTTAAGCCCACAAAAATTTAGTAACCTCCCCCTCAGCCACCTTAATAAGCAATGGGTGCTTGCTACCCTGCTCTTTATCTCCTGCTCGCTTAAGACCTGGAAACAACTGCCCTCCTCCCAGCTCACTGCACCCCCTCACTTCTGGTAATATATCTTGTGACTACTTCCTTTCTGTGGGTATCCAGTATTGAAGACGTATTTTCAATCAAAACAATCCCAATCCCGTGTTTCACTTCCCCAAAGTGGGAGCTTGGATGCTGAGGGAGCTACCTGCTGCCCTTGGGTGGGTATCTCCTCTAGATCTCCTCATTTAGCAGGTCATATCGGGATTATGGCAACTGACAACCAGGAGGATGGGATTGTGGACATAGTTTGTATCCCCTTGCAATGCCTTAGAGCTGTGAATGGCTCACTCACTTCCTCTCCCAGACTTCTCAGTCTCCCTGGGAAGGAACCGCTGCTTGCTGGTGCTGCTGTGTATTGTTGCTTCAGATGCTGTGAATCCCCGCCCTAAATTATTATTGCTATGAAAGGTCAGACTCCCCTGCAGAGACCAACTGGCAGGCCTCAGTCTGAGATGGGTATGTTTCCTATTAATCTCTAAGTGAGACCCTGCTGGGTGTCTGGTCTGTACGTGATGGCTATAATCTTATGCAAAAGTCGCTGCACTGAGCCCAGGTGAGCTAACCAGGACAGTAGGGCTCTGCCTCCATTCCCCCAGGCAGGGACTAGGGGTGTGGGCCATCAGATCTTGGGAGCCAAGGAGAGCTCTCCTAGATTAGTGTCAGTAAGGGGAGGCTAGCTGCTGGCTCCAAAGTGTCCCCAGGATCCTGATCTTGGGGAGACAGCCCTAACCCAACACAATCATCCATCACAGTCATTACGGCTAAGGCTCATTTCCAGGGAGCAACCCCAGATGAAGTGTGCCTTCTCTTAGTGGAATTGGGATGGCTCAGTGGGTATATCGTTTTGCTGAGCATCATGGTCCCACAGACACCACCCCCCCAAACCAGAGGAGGCGCCCTTGGGACCAGAATCTAAGGAGTTCTTAAAGGGCATCCCCCAACTATAGGATGCTGTTACAATTCATAGAAGTGTCAAATACAGTACAACAGGCATTAGACTGCATCAATGCTGGAGCTAAACGTGAAAAAGAGCATTTTCCTGAAGCCCAAATCTTGTTTGTTGGTAAAGGTGAACGGCCCTGCTGCCTCCCCAGCCAGGAACCCAAAGGACAGGATCTAAAGGCTATGAAAGCTTCTAGGCCCCTTACTGGTTCTCGCCAGCTCCTTCCCTCATGGGATAACCTTCAGGCCTCTCTACTGGCAGCTCCAGAGATCTGAATCCCTAATGACTTAATCTCAGGACAGCCTGAGCTAAGGTAGAAGCCTTCATTCAGGTGCTGTAGGCTCTTTAGAAAACTACACACCATGGTGAGGGCAGATGAAGTCACCTCTCAGAATGACCCAGTCCTGGCGGCAGGATCCGGAATCCCAGATCCCATTCCCTGAACTTGGAGAAGGGCAGCCTCCAAGGCCCCTGCCCTAGGGACCCAGTTTCCTGGAGCTTGTCTCTCCTCCAAGAGACACTCCCCCATACAACTCTAATTATCCACTGGGACACACAAAATAGACAACACTTTACTGCTCTCACTGACACTGGAGCCCAAATTTCAGTGCTTCCCAGGAACCCCTCAAATATAAGCAAGAGGCAATCTAAATGACAAGGCATAGTGGGTAGAATAGTAGCAGGCTTTCGCTGGATGCCACTCTTGGAACAATCTTTATTAAAAATCCTTTAGTGGCGGTGGCCCTGTCCTCCCTACCCTTCCTTGTTATAGGTGTGGATCTTTGTTGCACTGCCATGCCATCTGGAATAAACCCTGATTCCTGGCCTTCCTGGTGGGAGCTGCACATTAGGAGCTCATAAGACTGCCACTCCTGATTAAGACAGTAAATATGCCCCAATGTCACTTGTGACAGGGGACTGAAGGACTGTGGCCCATAATTCAAGATTTATTAAATGAAGGAGTCATTAAACACACCATTTCTCCTTTCAGTTCCCCCGTTTGGCTGGTATTAAAGCCCTCTACTAATGAGTGGTGCAACAGTTGACTGCCGAAATTTAAGTACTCAGGTGCCCCCTATTAAGGCTCCCTTTCTCAACATTGTCCTGTTAATTGAGAACATCCAAAGGGCTCCAGGGGCTACTTTGCCATGATCGATCTAACTAATATGTCCTATTCAGTATTGATCACAGAGGAGTCCCAGCTGCAATTCGCCTTCTTATTTGAAGGCACTCAATATACCTTTACCTGACTGCCTCTGGGCTATCTTAACAGCCAGGCTATTGCCCACAGTCTTTGCCAGCAAGACTTGGACGCCCTTACATTGTCCCCATTACACCGTCTGGCACTATATGGATGACATTCTAACGCAGGGGTCCTCGGAGGATGCAGTGTGTGAGGCCCTAACACAGCTGACGATGCACCTACAACACAGAGACTGGGCTGCTGCCCCACATAAAATTCAAGGGCCCATCACCACTGTTAAACTTCTAAGCATTTTTTAAATTCTCTGAAGGCCAGGAAGTCCCACTTGCAGTTAAATATCAATTGTTAACTATTCAGCCTCCTCCCTTGGCAAGCCCAACAAGTCTTAGGCCTCTTCATGTTTTGCAGGCAATGCATACTGCACTTACCCACCATTCTTAGACCCATTTATGCCATCGCACGTAAATCCTCCACATTTTACTGCGGGGAGGCTCAACAGTAAGCCTTAGAGCTGGCACGAAGGTCAGTCCATCAAGCCCTCTCTCTTGGCCCCCCAGGTCCTCCTTCCAGGTTGAGACACTGGCTGCAAGGGACTATGGGTCCTGGAGCATATGGACTAAACACAGTTCTCCTGGCTGCCTGTGGGCTTCTGGCACAGATGGTGGCCCTTCAGAGCTTCTTGCTATACCCCCTTAGAGTGTTAGATTCTGGCTGCTTCTTGGTATTTGTTAGAAACAGAGGCACTCACAAGAATGGAGCCTCTTCTCTTGAGTACCCACATTCCCATTAGGCCATGGATAGGGGATGTCTCCTGAGAGCAGCTCAGCACAGCTATAACTGCCACTTTGCTGAATGGAAATGGTACCTTCAGGAGCGGCATTGACAGCTGTACTGATGTCATGGGTCTTTTCCAATTGCAGAAGGATGTGGCTTCCCCACTCCTCAGCCCCCTGCCCATGAGCCTTGAGGGACTAGTGATGGCAGCCCCATTGCCTAAAACTCTAGAGACCTGGGGTAGCCCCTGGGAAGAGCTTATGGAGAGGCAGGAATTTTGTGGATCTTGGACGTCAGCACCACCACGTAAGTCACCAGCCAGGTCACCAGCCTCTTGGGGCTCTCAACCACTGACTCTTTACCAACAGCTCTGCGAGGTCCACCCACCATGAAACCATGGCTTCTCCCACCCTCACCCCATCAATCAGTCCTCGGCTCCACCAATCTGGCCTCTCTTAGTCACTACTTCCATACTCCTTATCCTCTGGCACAATGATCCCATATCTCTTTGGGTTATGGGGAGCTGCTGCCACTTGGGCCTGGGGCAGAAGTGTTTTGTTTATGGCACATCTTAAAAAATGCATGGTTTTGAATTGCAAAGTATGCTCCCAAACCAAACACTGGAAACTGCCCTCTCATGTTTTGGTTCTGCAAGGGAACCACTCTTTTATTGCCAGTAGATGTAACCGGCATCCAGGTTCTTGTCCCGTTCCAGAAGGAATTCAGAGACAAGACACAGAAGTTAAGAAGAGTAAAGTGGGAATTTATTAAGGGATAGACAGTACACTCCCAAGGGGAGAGCAGGCTGGCTCAGGTGAGCAGCTGCCCTGAGGTTTTTTAGCAAGTTGGTCACATAGAGTGTAAAAATGAATGGGTAGAATATTCATTGGGGAGGGTGGGGTTTGGGGTCATAGTCCCTCCATCCCAACTCCACCTTCCAGAAGGGAGGGGGGATTTTTGTCCTTATTTAGTCTGTATCGGAAGTGTCATGGTGTCGGTGCATGATGGATACTTCTAATCTGCAAGGCTAACTTTATTGAAATGAGGGCATAATGAGCAAAAGGTTACATTTGGACACTCGAGATTCCTGCCTGTTCCCAGTTTTCTTTGTCAGCCCCCAGGCTGCACATCACCCCAAAGAGTGTGGCCACTTATCAGCCCAAAGGTTCTTGCTTTTCTTTCTCTGCCCAGGGACCCCTGGTGTTTACATGATGTATGGTTTCCTGTATTCGGCCTGTGCGCCCTCCTTTCTGCCCAATTCCTGCCATTTGGCCTGTGTCCCCCTTTCTCTGCTCATAGCTAGCTATCTGTCTGCTCTAACACTTCTGGCCCTTTGATTTCATGAAGCTGCTTCCTTAGTCAGCAGGCACTATCCATTTTGATATTACATGTGCAGATATTTCTACTTGCTTACTGCTTGCTACACTCACCAGGAATATTTCTGTGGAACAGGTAATCTCTTTCTTTTCTAAGTGTATCCTTCCCCATTGGGCCCTCCTGACATCACTGACTCAGATAAAGTATCTTATTGTACCCACATAACACAGCACTGGTCTCTCCAACGGGGCATCTAATGGAACTTTCATATCCCATACAAGCCACAGGCCTCTGGCATTACTGAACTCCACTATGGTCTCATAAAAGTCTTTTCCTTAAGTTACAGGGTTATAAGTGAACTCCCAAATGGACTTCCTTGTTGCCAGGAGCACTTACCACTTTAAACTCTAAGCCACGCGGTCACCACTCTCCTCATACTAAACTCGTCCAGCCTGTGACTGTTATCACAGGGGAATCTGGTACCTTCACCTTGTGGGACAATATCATTTACATATTTCCCCAGTACATTTTTTTTTTTGCCTCTTACAGATTTAAAATGTCAATCATCTCACTTTCCAATGAGTCCCACAACCTTACAGGGGCCCCTTTAAACACTTCACTTAGCTGCTTGCCTTCACATGCATTAGCCTGGACTATGTCATGTGTCCTACTGGGAGTTAATGAACTTAATTTCTGTTGGGAGGACCCTTCCTTGGCTGTGAATGCTGCTACCACAGTATCCCACCCCTTATACCCTCCAGGACCACAGCAGCAAAATTACCTCCCTCCACTGCCCCAAGGGTGCCATTCCCCACCAACACCCTGTAGGGCTCCACAATCTTCTCACTCAAGACCTCTGATAATCTTAATATTTTTATACAATAGGCAGAAATCAGAGCTCACATTTTGGGCTGCTGTAATTGCTGGGCATGTTACTGGACTCAACAAAGGCTGTTTCCTAAGTTAGTGGCCTAATCAGCTGACTTACTGACCCTGCCCCATTTGCCCAACAGAAGGCACCCCATGTGTCCCTGTGACTTGCCTGGCCACTCTCTATGGTGCTCAACTGATCCCATGCAGGATACTTTTTAATACAATATGTCGCACCCAGAAGGAGCCCCCACAGTTTTGGGCCAAGTGACACAGTCATCTGGAAGGAATCACAATTTATTCTGGCTTCCCTGATCAAGCAGTTGGTGTCCACTGTGGGTCCAGTGCCCTAGGCCCGTCACATATATGTGTCTCTCCTTACGTGCACTTCTTCTTCCCTCGACCTCCAATGTATTAGCCTTTTTGCCGGCCCCTGGGGAGTGCTATCTGTCCATACCAATGTGCTTTAGTCTCCCAGGGACTATCCTTACAAATCACTGAACAGGCACCTCACCGAGCTGTTAGACCAAACCCTAGCCTTAATGCAACAACAACATGATTCTTTTGCACAGATGGTCTTGAATAACCATTTAGCTCTAGATCACTTATTGAGCCAGGAAGGACGTATACCTGCTGCATGTGTATTAATAATTCTGCACATATTTAAAGACACTTACAAAAGATGGCTCAACAAGTATTCCATAATCCCACCCAAGTGTTTAATCAAATACCTACTTTAACCTTACCTGAGGGCTTTTATTTATTTTCTTCAGGGGACCTCAACAAATGGTGGGATGGTAATGAACAGGATTTCAAACTGTTGTTTGCCTACTCATATTATTTGGCATTTTTGCTTTGCTTAAATGTTTCATGCACTGGGTGACCAAAACCCTGCCAGTGGTTTTTAATATCTCCACTATCCAGACAGTGCCTATGATTTTCCCTAAAGATTAATGCCTAGGCATCATGGGGTCAATTGTAATGAAAAAAAACAACTTTTGAGAAAAATAACTTCTGTTCTTCTGAGTTGCTGCCTAGGTATGTTACAGTATGATAACCCTGCTCTCACCTGGAGCCCGGACATAGATAAGGACTTGAGTTTAGGATGCCTGCCGTAAGTCCCTGCTTAACTTTTCCTGGGGCACTTTTAAAACTAACCACTTAGAGTTAAAGCTTGCAAAAAGTTAGTGACCTCTGTCTCATTCACCTTATAAGCAATAGGTTCTTGCTACCATTCTCTCTACCTCCTGCTCTCTTGTGACCTAGGATGGAGGACTGCCTTTCCCCAGACTCATTGTGCCCCCTCGCTTTTGGGATCTGTAATTACAAATCTACTTCCTTTCTGTGGTGTACAGTATTGAAACTGTGTCTTTAATCAAAACCACCCTGTGGGTTTCACTGCCCACAAGTGGGAGCTTGGATACTGATGGAACTCCCTGCTGCCCCTGTGCAGGTATCTTGTGTCTCCTCATTCAGCAAGTCTGAATCTGCTGAATTCAATACACCAGCTCTAGCTTAGGACATCATACAATTTGGGGAAAGTCAGGGCTAGGAAAAGATAGGGTATCCGTGCAGCTGTAACCTCCACTTATTTCACAAATCATATGCTGCTACCAAACTAAATGTGTACAGGGATGTGATAAGCAGATATGGAGGAGTAGATGGAAATAAAATTTATGGCAAGTACTTTTTACTCAAATGTCAAACAGTCTATCATAAATTATCTGAAGACTCAATTGTGAAATTTGTATTTCTATATTATTAATATGGTTAATGACAGAAAAAGCAGAATCAAGTAGTCTAATTTCAGTGGAATGGTCTATGTTGCTTGGCAACTTTTTTCAGTTTGTCCCCCATGGGTTCTCTTGTGCACGAACTCCTTACGGTTGAGTTACTAAATTTTTACCACTCTACTTTAAAATCCACATTCCAAACACTTTAAAAATAAATTCCTCTAGATGAGATATGCCTCAGTTTCCCTTATTTGTTTTAACATTTACAGGTTTATTCATCTCTACTTAATTCCTGTCGCAAGAGGAGAACTCTGGTCCCTTCTCCCTGGAGTCCTACATTACCCTGGTCCATAGGTCCTATCCTCTCAACTCTTCTGGCAATTGTTTATATCAGTTAGGTTCCTTCTTTGAAATTGTCTCCTTTATCTCTTTCTCAACCACAATCATTACGTCAGTTTTCCTCTACAATTTGGTTATTCCCCAACCTGTACCCACTGATCTCTTACCATGTAACCAGATGTATATCTAACTACCTACCAGACAAATCCACGTTTTCACCCCTGACATGTCCTCCATGAAGTCATTATCCCTTCCAAAAATTGTTTCCTTTATTCTCATCTATTGAAATTCAAAAATAGATGTCCATCCCTGTGTCTGGAATATTATTCTTCCTAATCTCTATGTGTCTGAATCTTTCCTGTAATTCTCCTCTTTGCTTCAATGAGAATTTCCTAATCCATCAACTGAAAACAGCTGCCCTGTTGCTCTGACACAGCATCGCATGTTAATGATCTCCAAAGCACCACCATCACAGGATATCATTCGTTTGTTCATATATTGTCTATCCCCTCCCCCTTAGAAAAAAGCTCGTAGAAAACAAGGATTCAGTCTGATTTATTGCTGACACATTATAGGCATTCAATAAATATTTAATACATGAATTAGTAAGCAATGACCTCCTGATTCCATTAGATATACAATCAGGAATCAAATTTTCTTGATCCCACCCCAGAAATATTCTTCCCCTTTTCATTCAGATTCTTAGCATTTTTCTCCCGGGCTACTTCAGGTGGTCTGAGATGCCAGTCTCTCTTCAGGTAAAACATCTTCTAAATTACTATCAGCATCATAACTATTACAAAACAAGTGATCTGATCATGATACTTCATTTTGCACATAAAAAGCTCTATTGTTTCTCTATTTTTTAAAAGCTAAAAATCCAAATTTTTTAGACAGGAATATAAAGCCTTCAAAATCTGGCCCATATTTTCCTCTTAGCTTTTAATTCCTACCTTTTTCATCTAGAGCCTATATTCAGGCCATATAAAATTTCTCATTTTTCTCCAAACATGTTGGACCTTTTCATGACCCTTAGTCTTAGTATATACTGTTTCCTTTGCATACAGTATTTTTTCCTTCTTCGTTGGAGAAATTATAGCAATTTCTCTAACACCCAACCCTAAATTTAGTGACAGTTTCCCCATATCTTTTTAGCAAAATTAGTGCCCTGTGTTTTATTTTAGCACTTTTACTACATCATGCTTCAAATATATATGTACGCAGCATGCCTCTTGCTGGACTGCCGATTACTGTAGGGCAGGGAACTATCCTAACCATCACTGTATCCCTACAGCCCAGCACCTGCCTCCAATAGGGTTTGTTGAATAAATGAATACATGAATTTGTTTCTTCAAACACGTGAGAAACTATAGCCATTTTCTTGGGAGTTGTCTATTCTCTCAAAGGAAATCAAAATTGAGGCACAGAAGGTTTGATTCTATGGGAAGAGAGAGGAAGAAAAGGATGAAAAGTTGAATATATTTCAGATATAAAATGCAAACTGAGTCTTGAGGCCATTTTCATTGTGTTCTCTCTTTTCCTTTTATTGTTCTTTAAACTAAACAACTAAATAAATAAATAATTTTAAAAGCACACACTAAGGCCAAGAGGTAGGTAGGTGGCCTACATTATTGTTTCATTAGTTTGCATAGAAATAGCAAATCAAAGAAAATTAGAAAGAGGAAAAAAAATCTTAGTAATCACCCAGTCCAAACTCCCCACTTTCCCAATGAGAAAAACTGTAAGTCAAATAGGTTTGAGCTATTTAAAATCACCCAGTTAATAAGTAGTATAACCTTAATTTGAGTTTTCTAAAACAAAGATTAATGATCCCTTTACCACTTCATATTTTTCTTTCAGACATTTGTTAGTTCGCAGAATTTAAAACACATTTGTATTCTTTCTGCCATCATTTTTATTTCTATTTGTCTCAAACATACTCTACATGCTTAAATGTAATTTTCTGATATATCACTACCCAAGAACATTTATGGAAATACATAGGACGGTAAATAGAAAAAAGCTCAGTCATATACAGAATTTTGCTTAATAAAGAATGTCAGAAGTTCAGCTGTGTCATATGAACACACAGGAGCTTATGGCACTCAAATGCACATAATTTAAAATCTCAATACCTTTTCCAGAAAAGTACCTTATTTTCATTGTTATGTTTTGATGTGGATGACTACAGCAGGCAAATGCCAGTGTTCACAGCCCTAGTCCTAGTTTGTCTGAGGAAATTATGCCAAGCGTGCAGTGCCATCTGCTCCTGTAGCGATGCCATCCTTCCCTTTTTCAGCATGGTGATAAACAACCCAACTGCACATCATTCTCTGAGCTCCATAAGCACCTCGGGGCAGAAGTGGGGAGGGGATGTGGGCCCCCTATGTCACATCCAAAGTGATGCATGTGAAACAGAACCAGACTTTCAGATACAGAGAACAAACTAGTGGTTACCACTGGGGAAAGGGATCGGGGGAGGGACAAGATAAGGGCAGGGGATTATGAGGTACAAACTACTGTGTATAAAATAAATAAGATACAAGGGTATGTTGTACAGCACAAGGCATATAGACAGTATTTTATAATAACTTTAAATGGAGTATAATCTATGAAAATGTTGAATCACTATCTTGTATACCCAAAACTAATATAAAATTATAAATCAACTATACTTTAATAAAAGAAAAGTGATACAAATGGCAGGGCGGGGGAAGGAAGAGGCAATGAGTAAACATTAAAAATGTTGAATGGGAGGGCAGTCCTAGAAACACTAAAAGAGCCACAGGAATGAAAGATTCTCTCTTACTTTACAAATGTCCTGGTAGTGATGATGAAAGGGCAGAAGGGAGATAGAGTAGGGATGGGGGCGATGATCATTTCAGAACATTTTGAAATCAACAAGCCTCATATCAACTTTTCTATTCTCAATTTTTTTTGTGATTGTGGTCATTTTTCTTATGAATAAAGAAATGGTCAGGGAATGGATATGTAATTAGAAAACAAGCTGGCAAAATTCTATAGAATGGTGTGGTGTTAACAATTCATGCAGGGCTCACGTACCATTTTCAGTGAGACATAGAAGTGAAGTCACAGAAGTCTGATATCAACAAAATGACATGAAAGATGAGAGAACTGTAAGTCTGGGAGTGATCATCATCTAACATTTAAATTGCTTCTGCAATTTCCCTACCTCTGTATTGAGCTGCCTTCTGTTTGTCCACAGTCAGTGACAGGAAACTCATTACGTTACTCTCCCAGACCAGAACCTTTCTATATACACTCCAGACTTTCCAGATCTTTTTCAATATGTATCTGCTACACAGTCTCTTAGTTTATGAATACAGCAAATTGTTATATGGCATCAGTGTCATCCTCTAAGGCACTAATATATAACTGGAATAAGTATTTAAGAAAGTTAACGTGATATTTTGATGGTTTAAGAATAAAAATCCTATAAATATGACACAGAGAAACAAAAGTGTGGGATATTTGGAGATGTTTTTGGAGAAATTGTGGCAACAAAGTATACCATAACATTTTGAAAAGGAAGAAGTTCAGGGACTAGGGTAAGCTTATGGCTGTACTCAGGCGAAAAGTGTTTCTATGGATAGAAACCAGGAAGAAATATCAAACTGAATTTTGGCCTGGAACCAAGTATGGACTCCAGAAAGAAGAGACTTTAGTAACTAATCTCTGTACCTAGTCTTTGACTACTTAAAGTAAAGGTGAATTATGTAGTTAAACCTAAGGTGACAACACAAACCAGCCAACAGGAATTTTTTTGTCAGGCCAAATTGATCCATCTGAGAGAGTTTAATGTGATTTACTTATTCTACCCTCAGAGTATAATGACATAGCACGTGTGCACCTAGAGACCTACAGAACATGGTGAGTTTGAGTCCACATAGTATAGAAGAGAAATCACAGAAGAATAAACAAAAAGAATGCTGACCTTAAGGATATATTCTCAAAGGCATATTCTTTAAAAGTGATACTTTTAACTACTTGGTTAGTGACAGTTACCAAACTCTGTGCCAGGTAATGTGCGAGGTTCTGAAGATACAATGATGAAGCAGACCAATGTCCTATCTCTAGAAAGAAGCTCATAGATTAGAATTTGATGTACACACAAAGCCCCTTTAGATCATGCTTAGTCAAAATTATCAACCAGTATACTACTCCGTAGCATAAATTTAGTAGTATTACTATAGTTTTACCAATGATAGTATCATACTTTCAATAACCTCTGCCAATAAAATGATTATTTATAATTTACAAACAATACTTAAGTGCATTATCTTATTGAAGTCTCCTATGAGCCATAAGATGAGAATTATTATGAACCTCATATTATAAACAAGTAGGCTGGGATCCAGAGGAATAATTGACTTGCCCCAGATCACTTAGCTATTTGGTAGCAGAGCCTAGAAAAACAAAAAACAAACAAACAAAAAAAAAACAGAGATGTTCTTCTTCCAAGTCCTATGCCTTTTATTGCCCCAGAATGACCTGTGTCATTCTGTGCCACATAGAATCAAAATCAATAGCATGAATAATAGTGTGCTTGGCAATGAAATCCATGCTGTATTTCCTTCCCAAACTTAAACAGAGATATCATGGTTTTGTTATTTTGCAATGAATACTTGTTTCAAATGAGGGAACATCTACTTTGCTGCCTGAGACATGATGTCAATTGCAGAGTACCAGTACTGTCAGGAACATTCTACTGACTCTAAAAGAGTGCAGTCTACTACTGACTATGCATTTAGTTATGCTTCCCTTACTAAAGAGTTGGCTCCTTCACTCTGACTTCCATTCATTTTCAATTCATCCTCCCCAAGAAAACATCTAAGAAAGAACCATATCTGTTAGAGATTAAACGTAAATTGTTATCAACACTGGAGCATCCATTTCCTACCTCATCCTTTGGATGAAAAAAAGAAAAAGAAACAAAGATAGAAAAAAAGAAAAAAGAAAGAAAAAGGAAAAGCAAAGAGAGCCAGAAAAGCAAAGAAAGGGAAAAGGAAGCTCATTGCTGTCAGTGTGCCTACTTCTATGTTAGAGGTGGGACAAACATATTCAAGCAGAGAATGCATGACCAGCTCATTCTTTTGGTAGGATTCCTTCAAGGGACAAGTTTGTTGTCCCCGTGCCCACCTCCATCTTGTTGCCATATGTAGATGCCTCCTTGCTAAGACACATTACTCCCTTTCGAAAACACGTGGTCCTGAGCAACAGTTTCCATTTTTATAAAATATGCCCCTGCCATTTACATGGGTCAGCTGAAACAATAAACTATTGGAAAAAATTATTGTTCATTTAAGGTTAGAAACTTCTGACTCGAGCATCAATTTGACTTATAATTTCTTTGATGAAATCCTCATTCAAATTTTATAAATTCTAGACTCTAAAATTACCAATTCAGCCACAAAGTATAGTTTTAATTTTTTGAGGAAGGCATGGATAGTACAAAAGGTAGAGATGAGAAGGAGGCAGCAAACACCAGAATATCATGAAAACCTTTCTAACAGTTGTGGTGTCATGGGGGCCAAAGCCACCCAGCAGGTGCTTTACCCGTAAAGGCAATCACACAGAATTCAGGTGACTCCATTAGCAAAGGAGGGGTCACAGATACAGACACAGGCAGGTGAGATGAGATAGTTCAAGTCTGGCAGGTCATTCCTTTTATTTCAAGGCTGCAGAGTGCAGCTCCTTTAAAGAAACTGAGTAAGTCGGGCAAAATGTTCAAGCAAGAATAGATAGCTGACCCATTCCTCAGGAGGGATTCCTGTAAGGCGTCAGAGCTCAGGCCAAACAACATTTAAGAACAATTCCAGGGCTAAGATTCTATGAAAGATTTCAATTTGTAAATACCTTAATTTCATCTTGTGGAAGCCTTATTTTTTTTTTGAACCAAAATTCAGAGCTTATTACTTAAATCATGTTGTACCTTTAAATTTAAATGGATGGATGGTAAACAGCATTATTTGTTAAGCCTGAAGTCCTCAAAGCTGAAAAACTCATTCTGCATCTCATACATTTGACCAATAGTGACAAATCACCAGCTGTAGGCAGCCCAAGCGGCCAATGTTTATTAAATGTCTCAGTCAACCCCAAACCTCATGAATTGTTTAACATACAAGAGAGACAAAAAGCCAGTATTTTTCCTTGTGTCAGCTCTCGTTAGGAGCGTCTCTGCTCTGCTCCTCTCCCTGCTGGCTAGTGACATTAACATTCATTGTTCTTAAACACATGGGGGCTTTGGGGGCCTCTGTATACACAGCCAATCCTGTGCCAAGTGTCTACAAATGCACACACAGTCTCCAAGCACAAAGAGGCAAATATGAGGGCCACACTGATGGTACACACTTAGGAGGGCAGGGCAGTTGGTAGAATGTTCTGCCACCTTTGGGGGCAATTCAGATGTTCTAGAGAAAGAGCTCAGTAATTTCACACCAAGAAGAAAACCTCATGAAATCAATAAAATGAGACTTTTCAGCTCATCCACTTAAAGTTAGCCAGAACGGAAGTGGATTTAGGTAGCTGGTGGCCTACAAGACAGAGACTTTTATCCAGCCTTGGGAAGCACTAGAGAATTTCACCATTGTTGCATTTTTCCCCATGCTGCTTCCCTCCATTGTGGGGAAAAATTGGAAGGCACACTGTAGGGGTGGTAGGTGGTTCATTTGAAAAATCTCTAGAGGCACTATAATCACAAGTCCCTGTGATTCTAAGTAGCTAAACATTTTTAATAAATAACTTGGATTTTTCTTTGAGAAGTAAATATTTTAGCATTATAGATGTGAACAGTTCAAGGAAAACTTGACTACAGTAGGTGCCTACTTAACAGGCATTCAGTGCTACCATTTCTATAAATAGGTTTTAGCTGGCCCCACACATGACCATAAAGTCAACCTTAATGGATTTTTTTTTTCTACAGCTTTGCAACAGCCTCCAGGAAGGCTGATTCTATGACACCCATCATTAAGAATTAGGGGATAAATCAAGTGAATTGGAGAATTTTTTAATACTTGACCATATTAAAAAAGGGCCCTAACCATTGAATAAGTCTTTTTCTTTCTAGAGTTCTTTGATCTATATGATCTTGAACTAAGCCAGCAGTCCCAGAGCAGTTCCAGATTTCCCTCCTCTTTTTTCCTAAAGGGAGACCTAGGGATCTGATACACTACTATTGCACAGGGGTCTAAGAAATGGATACATTTTGCAAATCGAATAAACACAGAAATAAAACAATTCACCATCTGCACATACCGACTGGCCACATAATGTAATTTGCAGTAATCAGAGTTCATCCATGGAAATATAGAAAATAGGAAGTAGCATTTTCCATCAGTGGCATCCAATCCCCAAACAAGGAGTTTCTGCAATGATTGTAAACATCAGCTAAACTCCCTGGAGACACAGATTTTTCTAGAACATTGTATGCATGTGATACATACAGCATGTTTTTCTTACTATTATTTGTCTTTTATCTTCCACATATCTTTGCAGATGACAATTCACAGAAACCCAAGATAAGACTGCGAAGGCAAGGGGGAAAGACAGCCCTAGATAATGCTAAATGTAATAAACATTCTCTCTTGTTTGTTCACAAACTGAAGCTAGTCTTCAGGAGGGCCTATGTAGGTTCTTTTTGCAATATGGAAGTTTCTCTCTCTCTCTTTTTGTCCTACATTGGACACCCACAGCTGTTGTGCTTCTGGGAACTCAGAAGTTTTAAGTAGCAAGAAAAAAAAAATTAACAAAGTTAGAAATTTAAGAGTGGAGGACAATGCCAGAGAAACAGAGTGGAATGGCATGATTCAAGCTGCTGTGTGAGTCAGGATGATAACTCTCCTTTCTCAAATAGGCCTGACGAGATCATTCTCATTCTCTAATCCTCATAACATTTTATGAAGTGCAGATTTATTTTCAGACCATCAAGTTCTTCCCAACTGAAATGCCATGTGCTTCCTCCCACTACTTCCTCTCCCTAGAGTTCCAAGATGATCCTCCACCTTCTGAAGTCCAGCAGCTCTGCCTGTGCCTGTCCTTCATGGGGGACATTTAATATGATAACGTGTACAGAGTGGTTTCTCTTTCAATATATCCTGAAAATACATGGGATATTCCCTAAAAACTGAGGCCATGATACATTTCTTAGAATCTCCAATCCTTCAACATTGAGAAGGAGGTAAAGAAGTATCTGTTGATGATAAAAGTTCCTGTATCCATTTTATAACCAGCAGTCTGTCCATTATTTACAGCTGGATTCAAAAAGTCTTCTACTCATTCATGCAGCAAATAGATTTATACAGAATTTTACTCACCACTGCCTACTTGCTTATCAGAGAAGGACAATGACTTAGAGTGGCCAGAGCAAGAATGAGAAGGAAATAGACTATTAAAAACAGAGAAAAAGATTAATAAGAGAAGGAAGCCCAACATGCCATGGTAAAAATGACTGTTACCTCCATCTCTGCCTCTTCCAGGTAAACAAACCCAGTTCTCCTCCTGACATCTCTGTTCAGCAATGCCATAGCATAATCCTGCTGGGACTTAAGCTTTAAGCAAGTGCCATAACTTCATCAGGGCTAGAAAAAAGCCAACCAGTGGCTTTATACACATCTTTAACTGCAATTTGTTTAGTGGCCGATTTTGTTAGTTTCAATCATTTTGGAAGAAACTCTTAACAGTTGGCACTGTTTCCCAAGAAATTTCTCAGAATCCCAAAATCACCCCATAATGTATTTTTCTACAAACCTCTCTAGATAAAAACTCATAATTTTGCCAAGAATATTCACTTTTGCACTGGGTGTTGTCCAGTCTCTCAGACCTCCCCTTTCTGTCGCCTTGGAGAGAATTTCTGATAGGAAATTTACTCCAATGCTTCTTCAGATTGGAGGGGGCTCTTCACCAATTGCTGAGGTTGGAATTTGGCAAAACACCTTTCTCCTTGGCAATTTGGTCTTAGCTGTTTTTATTTATTTATTTATTTATTTATTTATTTATTTATTTATTTATTTATTTATTTATTTATTTATTTATTTTAATGGCAGTATTGGGGATTGGACCCAGGATCTTATGCATGCTAAGCATGTGTTCTACCACTGAGCTATATTCCTCTCCCCTCAGTTTGGTCTTAATGAGTCTTTCTTTACACAGTACCTCTGTGTGAAACTGCATTTTTTGTTTCCATCTCATTTTAGAGAATAGCTCTATTCTAGATTTTTCCATGCATGATCTTCCTCTTCATGATCCACCCAGCAATCACTGGTGGTGATGATGTTTGTTTCAGTAACATACTTACATACTGACATGACAGTTTTGGAACAGAATGAAAAAACTGAACAACTCAGTGCCCTAGATTTTTGAAGAATATCTAGAAGTGTAACTATATTTTAGCACATAAGTTACGAAAAGAAAGATTGGCCAGAGACATGCAAAAGAATATAAGAGAGGGAAAGGGTATGATGCTTTAAACATGAATTTATTGATAAGATTGCTACAGGGTAAGTCTTTAGTTTGAGCAGAGACAGTGTAGGAGTCCACATGCTAAAACAGTTTGATTACGTGCCAGAGTCTTTCAACAGACACTATGAAACATGTATATTTATAGACAAAGAGAACCATAAAAATTGCTTATGGTCTTCTGACCGCTTGAGCACTTAACTTCAGAGAAGTGAAGTGGAAGCCAATTTAATCTTTATTCCCTCATTTTTTAATACTTTGGTGGCACAGCATTACACCTACAGTTACATTTGCTACTCTTAGTTAAGTTCCTGAAGGCCATGCTCTGAGATTCCTAAGACTAGAGCTGAAGGATGTAGAAGAGGAAGGGTTGAGCTTCCATGAAAATTAAATAAGAAGTCTCTCTAGGAATCCAAATCAGCTTGGACTTAAGGGGAAAAAAAAAAATTTATGCTTTCAGGAAAAAAGAAGAAATTTATCACTAACATAGCCTAGGGGTAAAACCATACTTAAATAGGAGGTGCTGTTTGAGAGCTTTGTGTGTTTATTTTATTTATTTTTTAGGTGACACATTAAATCATAATGAAAACAGTCAGACACCAAGAGGTTGTTTACACTGTGATCATTTTTCTTCTTTTTCCAGTTTTCCTTTTTCTTGCTGGTGCTTCCCTGTTTATCCGATCTAATGCAATAAAATGCATAATTAATTTCTAAACGCTTCTGTTGAGCGGTGCAATTTGTCAAGTCGAGTTGTTAATAGAATTAAGCTTTTTATCAGCGATTAGCAAAAGAAGGTAAAAAAAATTAATTACGGAATTGTATGCCTCCCTGGTTCAAAGCCAGGTTTTGGATTAAATGTTCAGTAAGGGTTTCCTGACACGTTATAAAACATTTAACAAAAGCTACTTTCCCCTAGTGTGTTTAGAACCTGTCACTGTGCAAAACCAACCAGCAAGGAAAGAACATTTGGGGAGACCTTTGTGCACACCAGTGTGGGGAGACAGCAAATCAATTTTACACAACCTATTGAAAAGGAAAAGATATTTGCAAACCTCATATCCAATAAGGGGTTAATACCTAAAATACAGAAAGAACTCATACAACTCAACAAAGCAGCAAAAACCAACCTTGCCCAGTTAAAAAATGGGCAGAGGATCTGAAACAAACATTTTTCCAAAGAAGACGTACAGATGGCCAATAGGCACATGAAATCAGAGACGTTCAACATCACTAATTATTAGGAAAATGCAAGTTGAATCACAATGGGCTAACACTTCACACCTGTTAGAATGACTATCATCAAAAAGACAAGAAACAACAAGTGTTGGAGAGGATGTGGAGAATCCTCGTACATTGTTGGGTGGAATGAAACTGGTGCAGCCACTACAGAAACCAGTACAGAGATTCCTCAAAAAATTAAGAATGGAACTACCATATGATCCAGCAATTCCATTTCTGGGTATTTATCCAAAGAATTTGAAAATACAGATTCAAAAAGTTATGTGCACCCCTATGTTCACTGCAGTATTATTTATAATAGCCAAGATATGGGAACAACCTAAGTGCCCATCAGTGGATAAATGGATAAAAAAGATAGAGTACACACACATACACACACAAGAGGAATACTACTCAGCCATAAAAAAGAATATAATTGTGCTATTTGTGACCACCCAGATAGACCTTGCAGATATTACATTAAGTGAAATAAGTCAAAGAGAGAAATACAAACAACATGTTATTTCATTCATACATGAAATCTAAAAACAAAATAAGTGAACAAACAGAACACAACAGAAACAAATTCATAGATACAGAGAAAAGATTGGTGATTACCAGAGGGGGAGAGGGCTGATGTGTGGACAAATTGGGTGAAGGAGTAACTGTATGGTAATGGATGGCAAGTAGCCCTTTGGTGGTAATCACTTTGCAGTATATACAGATGTTGTATTATTATGTGGTACACCTGAAACTTACATAATTCTATACACCAATTTTATTTCAATAAAAACAATCACTTTTACAAAATACTAAGGAAAACACTGGTTTCCCTCATACTGCTCAAGAGAAGGAACAAGCTATGACCATACAGGTGTAAAGATCAAAATTAAATCTTTAATTTTTGATGGTATGATTTGCAGCTTCAGCAAAGCTGAAGAACTGGCTGGAGCGAGTAACAGAACAATGCATTGATGACATGATTAATATAATATGCCTTCACTTGTAATTATATACCACATATCCACAAAGGTTATTATGTATAGGGTTCAGAGTGAAGAGCTGAAAGGCAACTCAAAATATCTATTATCTCTAAATCTCTAGCATAGTTTATCCACTTCTCCTCTGCTTGATACTCTCTTCTCTCTCCTGTGCCCTTGTCACCTCATTTTCCTGTAAAATCAAATAATTCAATCAATATCATCCTCTCAGTTTCTCCAGTCCAAGCAAGGACAGAAAGGATGAATCTGATGGGTTAGACTCTGATAAACACTGAGTCATTTTTCATGAGTGGTACAAGCTACTGCTCCCCAGTAGTGGGAAACAAGTTTCATTTTACCTTTATTCAACTGCTTGTACTCAGGTGCAGCAAGCCCTTCTTGCCTGCTCTTCCACATCTGGGGCTACCGAGCTTGTGCTGTCTGCTTCCAAATCCCACCTTGGGGGCACTTTAGGGTAAGGCCCAAAGCATGGTTTCCATAGGAACACTTGTGCTCCTCAAAGAAGGCACACTCATGTGTAAATCCCAAGTTCAAAATTTTGGATGGGAAGTCAGAAGTTGCCCTGCAGCCTCAGAGTCATGTTCTCTAATGCTTCCTATCATAGCAGAGAGACAAGCACTGGAGTTACAGGGAAATTTTACAGACTAAAAGAATGCACACTCATTTACAAATGGAGTATATGCCATCTAGGCATATGTACACCATCCTTCAGAAACCTGGGAGAAGTGAGTGGCAGTCACCAAATACACAATATGTAAAGCAGTCTTCTTCTACCATGGGTTCCATCTTAGTTCAGGCTGTGATAACAAAAACAAAAACAACTATTACTCACTATTCTGGAGGCTGGGAAGTCCAAGATCAAGGCACCAGCAGATTTGGTGTCTGGTGAGAGCCTGCATCCTGGTTCAAAGTTAGTTGTCTTCACATGGTATCCTCACGTGACAGAAAGGCTGAGAGAGCTCTCTGAGGTCTCTTTCTTATAAGGGCACTAATCCCATTCATGAAGGTTTCATCCCTATGAACTAATCACCTCCCAAAGGCCCCACCTCCTATACCATTACACGGAGTTTAGAAACACAAAGTATGAACTAAGAAGGGTGTAGTAATACATTCAGCCCATAACAACTGTTTACTCTTTTCTTCTATTTTCTTAGTCCTCTTTCTTTCCCTTTAGTCTTTTCTCTACTTTCTGCTTTCCAATATTCTTTGGATAATTTCTTGAGCAATCACAAAGGACTCAATTGGTAAGAAACATTTGGAGTAGCATAGTACGACTACCTTAGGTAACAACTTTGAATTGTGTGAGACAGTGGTATTATACTTTCCTATATAAATTATAGATTTGTTCTAGATGTCTGCTGCTAATTATAAAATAAACAACAATAACAACAAAACAGAAGACAAAATCAGCTTAGCTATCTGGTTGAGAATTGTAATGAGCGATGTGTTTTTTCTGGTTGTTGGAATTTGAGCTCCATGAACTCTGGGGACATTTTTAGTCTTGCTTATTATCACTATAACTTAATTTCCCAGAGTTTCTGACACATAGTAGGTAACTCATAAATATCAGTTAAATCAAGGAATAATTAAGTGACTGTTTGTGTCTTTTTTCTTATTTCAACTCTTCTACTGAAATTTTTTTAAAAAGTGTTCCTTTGCTTGCTTCTTCAGTAAACATGAAGACATACTCTGACTTCTTTAATGACTCAGAATTTTGCAGTTCCTCATTAAGTATGAGTAATATTAATTAGCACTATAAAATTAATAACCTGACAATTATCAGGTAACATGGGAAGAATTCAAACAGATCCTCATTGACCCTAACTTGTTAGCTTGCTTTTTGACTGATTCTTTGATTCCAGCTTGCTTTCTTGTCCTTTATCTCATTCTCATAAAAGAATGACGAAAGTGTAATTCTATGGCCTCCTGAACTAAATTTAACACAGTTGCCTTTTACAAAATTAATGAGTAAATCTAAGGATGACTGTATCTTCTCCCAAATTGTTTTCCAACCCTCATTATAATCTTTCTTACCATTTGTATGTCTCCTTTGAATTTTCAGTAGCTTTAAAATGTTCTTTATTAGCTAAGCATTAACAGTAACTTAAACATGAAAGCTTTACTCCACTCTCCTTTTTTTGTTTTAATTGAGTAAGAATCCTTTCCATTTTAAAAATTAGTATTTTTGAGAACCTTCATCTTTAAAGTACTAAACAGTGTCAGGGACAATTTTTTCCAACCTTTTCTTTTTTTATGAAAATTTAATAGAATTCTAGAAGAAAGCAACATTGTAAAAAATCTCATACTATAATTAGGTGATGTAAATCTCTTTTACAGAAATGTATCACATTCTAAGCAACTTGTAGGGCCATAGTTTGAATTAAGAAAGCAACAATTGCAAATAGGAAAATGATAAGAAAATATCACACCTTAGCTTTTGCTTCCTGAAAGTGAAGCACTTCTGCCTAACAGTAAAACAGTTACTCTGTTCAGGTGAGCGCATGCTTCTGCAGTCATCTCTTATTGCATGTGTAATAAGGGACCACTCAAAAGGAAAAAAGAGAGAAACAGAGTGGCATTTATGCATAAATTTGTACTTTCTTAGCAAATGGTTTACATGTAACACTCTGAAAACTATTGGAATGATATTCTTTATTAATAAAATTTTGTTTTTTTAAAACACACACTGTACTTATTTAATCTAATCTGTAGGTGTTTGAATTTAGCTTGACCCTGTACAAGGATTCTCTCTCTCTTTTTTTTTAAACCAAAACACATCAGTTCCTTGGTGCTCTAACACTGTTCAGCATATTTAGTAATCAGAACAACAGAAATTCAAAATTCTGCAAAATTGTGCAGTTGCTAAACATTCAGCTGATAAATTTTCACAGTGTACATTTAGCTATCCAATAACATGTCAATCTTAAAATACCATTACTATCTTACCAGCAATGCATATGCCTGTATCAACTGTATTAACTCAAAAACATTTATTGTAACTTATTCATGACACATTGGTCCACAAACAGAAGTTAAAAACACTCAAATAAAATATGCTTTGTATATTATAATTCTGTTCTATGAGTATAAGATGGTATTCAATAGCTGTATTTGCTCACAAACGGTAAAGAATTTAGATTGGCTCATTTTCACCCCGACCATCTACATTATAAACTAAAATTAGAAAACCTTGCCACAGCTTTTTCACATGTCCATTGTTCCTTAAAACTATATCTGCATTTTTCCATTTTAAGGCTTATACCACTTTGACAGATTACTTTTCTATCTTTCACAACTAGAAGCCAATACGATAGTGCTATGCATGGAACTGGTCATTAACTTAGAAAGCACTGCCTAAACTTGTGTATTTGTGGTGCTGGTGGGGCTGGTAGTGACGTGCAGTGATGTGGCAGTGTCACTGGCAGTAACTCCTTATCCCCCAGTGATTGAGTGTAAAGGTGACTGGGAAATTGTTTTGGTAACAAACACCCTCAGACGTAAGTGAGTGTTTGATTCTCCTACTTCTTCACTCCCAGCCACCACAACTACTAGCCTCACGCTCTGTAATATCTGTGTATTGCTGTGTGCTCTATCCTTTTTCTCATTTTGCTTCCTCCCACAACACAACCTTTTTCTGTCGTTTTTCTCCTCAGTTTTCTACCTGCAATTTCCCAGCTACGGATTGGTGCTTGAGAGGGTATATTTTCAAGCGTAAGACTCCTCACTCTGTTCCCATTTTCTCTGACCTGAGCCAGATAAACACTTGTGAGGCTTAAGAGTAGTGGAAGCCCTGATGCCTCTGTGCCTTGGGGAGTTAGAACCTGGGCCCAAGGCCCAAAGTCCAAGGCAGCATCTTCATGCAGGAGATTCGGCCTTCAGGGTAGCGCTTCTCCTTGAGTGCTGGTGGGGGTAGAAGTGCACGTGGAGACAGTGCATCATTCGGGGGAGGACACACCTGATTAACATTCTGGGCGTGTGAAGCAGTCTGTGCACAGTTAACTTTTCTGAAGTGTATTTTGGAGCTTTCAGATTACGTTTTACATAGTGTAATTCTATCCTCTTACCCTTAGCCACAGACACCTTGGTATCACAGTACTGTAAGGTATTGCTTTGCCTCAGAGTTTACAACTTTCTGATATAACACTTATATGATCATGCATATTCCATCCTAGTTACCACAGTGAAACTAGAGCTATTTTATTCTTCTAATCTTTCTTCATGAGTCCTAAAATTCTTTAACAATCTTTGTTGTTGGTTTCTTCTTTCATTTCCAGTTATCAGTATCTTTCTGATCCTGAGGCACTCAGACTTAGAAGGAGAATGCCAGCTAGAGTCTCACCTTACCATATACATAGTAGCTACAGGCTACAGCTTTCCTGCTCTGTGACAGCATTTGTCTGTTTATGAAGCCAGTGCTCTTACATATGTTTATTATCTTAGCATCAGGTTGAATTATCAGCATGTCACCTTGCCATTTAGAAAGCTGTCATCTGAGTCCCTCTTCTTCATGGCATCCTTAGACTTTAGCTCAGTCTTTATCATAGATTTGAATTCCATTTTTTTCCAGGTTTTCTTTGCTCAATGCTGAGTAATCTGTGTTTTGCCCCATTTCCTGTTTAAAAGACAATTGCCTACCTAGGAAACCAGCATGGTATCCTTCATCCAATCTCTCTGAAGACTAGACTCTTCAGAGAAGTCTTAGCCAACCGTGAGCAGGCTTGCAGAAAGTACTGATCTTGAAAATCTCCTTCCCAAAATGTGCTAACTTCAGTCTCTTTGCCACTAGAATGTGCTGCCATTCTGCATCCCCATACCTACATTTCACATATTTTTCTAAATTAAAGGAAGAGAGGGTTAAGCAAATATTTTAATACTTGGGTTGATGTACACAACAGAAGGATAATCAGAGAATGTAATAAATACTAAATTACTTCCCAAATGAGCCTAATGAATCCTCTTCTTACCATTTTCTTATTATTTTTCTGACCCAAATTGAGGTAGAAATACACATACTTTATTTGCTAATTTAGGTGTCTTTCATCCAAGTGTAAAGACTTCTGCTTAAAAAAAAAAAAAGAAAAAGAAAAAAGACATTCCAACATTTCCCACTGGCTATGCAAACAATCAATGATTACCAACTGCTGTTATGCCTTTCACTTAGTGCTACTGAATCTGAAATTTGATTTTAACCATCAGGAAGTAGTAATCATAAACTATAGGTCCTACATTGTAGTGTGAGAAGAAGATTTCAGATTCTTGAGCTTCTAGATTTTGAGGGATAAGTGATTTAAATGCTGATAAATTTCCTTCCTGACTCCATATTGAGGTCTTGAATCCTCCCATAAATGCATCTTTTTATGTTAACGTTTTGGCCACTTTTGACTCATCAAAATGTTCAAGGTCCTTTAAGTACAGAGGTCGTGAAATGTGAGCTTGTATTTATAAGACTCAATACAATTAATGACTTATGCCACTAATATCACTAACATTTCTCTACATAGAAAAATGTATTACCTTGTTGCATCCTCTGACTTCTAAGAAATTATGACAGCATGATTTTGAAGCCAGTTTTCTTACTGAAAGCGGAAGGAAAGCATCTGTGGCTTAACTCCGATGGGAATGGAACACACTCCGTTGTTTGGGAGAATTGGGGGTGGAGGGATAAATTGGGAGTTTAGAATTTGCACATACTAACTACAATATGTAAAATAGATAAGCAGCAAGGTCCTACTGTATAGCATAGGGAACTATATTCAATACTTCAAAAAGAGCCTATAATGAAAAAGAATACAAAAAGGAATATATATATATATCTGAATCACTATGCTGTATGCCAGAAATTAACACAACACTGTAAACCGACTACACTTCAATTTTTAAAAAAATTTTTAAAAAGAAGCAAGTGCAAAGTGCAGATCAGTTCCAAGAGGCTCCCTCTGAAAACGATGCTGTGTTGCTACCAGGCAGGATGGCAATGGAGCATGTCTGGATATCAGCCTGCACTTGGCTATTACCACCTGCCTGTCTTTAAAGGGAAGTACCACCTTTTAATATTAAGTCATTTGCTAGTTCTGCAGAATGCCAGTCAGGTATACTAGCTCAGCAAATTACAGCAGAAGATGGTAAGCATTCTGCTACCTCCCTGGTCTCTTCCTCTGTATCTGGTAGAACCCTAAAAATTCACTCTTCTGGGATGAAGAGATAAGAAAGTTCTTCCTCTATCTTTCCTTCAGATTGCATTCTTGATCTGGAACTTAATCTGGACTTCCTTTTGGGCCAAGATGGAGAGTAATCTGGAACTGACTACCTGCCAAAATGGCCTTGTGATATTTCCCAAATTGGGAAAAGCATTGGCTTTCAAGACACCAAATCACAGCTCTAGTGCAGTCCAGCTAAATGCTGACACAGTTCAGCTTCTGAGGTCAGACTCTCTGAGAGGCTCATGGGAGCTAAGGGGAATTGTTCAGTGTTTCTGCTTTACTATGAATAACAAGGGATAAATAAGTGTTAGAGAAGATAAGATGGTGGTAGGAATGGGTAAACATTAAACTAATCAGCCCTACTCTATGTTTGATCCACCCATTTTCCAAATTTGTTTTATAGTCATCTATTTCTTTGACAATCTCCCTAGTGGCTTGACAACTGTTTACTAATGTCCATGTACTATATGTGTAGTGCTCTATATATTACTATATGTAGTACTCTATATATTGACTTTCAGTTGAAGGAGGCTGGTTCAAGATTAGGCTCTCATTTTAAACAGATTTATAATGTTGCACGTACTTTACTGAAAACCATCTTTGGCATGAAGAAGTATATACTCAAGAGTACCAGAGCTGTCAATTTTCCCCTTCCTGAGAAAGGGTCACCTGCAGAAAAGCTAAAGTTTGCGTTGAAAAAAAATTTTTCAGTTGAGAATTGGGCACTTGCTTGTGGTAGTTATGACTTCCAAGGGATTACAGGACTGCACTGCTATTAAGGTCCAAGATGGAACTGCATTTGGTGCTTTATATCATAATATGTTTACATCTGTCTTTTTGATGACATAGTAACTTTTCAAATCCACATATAGGTGGCTCATAGCTCTGCCATCTGCTTCCCCATCAGAAGAAACACAATAGTTTATACTCTGCCAAAATGTGGCTTTAGTTTCTATGCCCTGCTGCTCTGGCCACAGTAATTTAAATAACTGTTCCAGGGTGATAGAGTCTTTAAAGAGGAGATATTTCTGCCCCTAATGCCTTGCCTCACATCAGTGTCATGACAACTGTCCAGAGAAGGGGTACATCATCTTTCCCACAGGTGAGAAGAAAGTATTACAGCCAACAGTGTATCTAACTTGGTCATTCTTTGGCGTTTACATATGGGCCTCCTCAAATGTTTCCATGCTGAACAATTAAGGCCCAATTAAGGTTCCTTTGTCAGCTTGTGATGTGGGCAGTTATTTTCTCCTTGTCCAATTCCCCTGACCCAGGCTGGCGCCGTAATAGACGTTGTGTTCTCAGATCCAAATCAAACACAATAAACATTTTTATCTTTGGTTTAAATTTTTTTTAAGGTTTTACTTTCAAATAACTATCAACATGAATGGGGAGAAGGAGAGTTTGGCCTGTTTTTTTGTTTGTTTGTTTTTTGTTTTTTAACATAAGGGAAGTATTTTATTTTCTCCCCTTGAGAGTTTGATAGTTGTTTTGTCTCCAGGGTCACAACTAATTAAAACTTTAAGACTTAGCTTTACACCCTTTACCATCGCTAGCCAATCTCTTCCCTCTTTTTTTCCCCACACAAGGGTAAACTGCAGAGAAATACTACTTAATTATCACACCACGTAACTAATTAAAAGCAGGATGTTTGTGTATGGTATGCTAATGAGCCATTAGAGATCCAACGTGCTTTAGTGACAAGGCGTGGGTTCCTATTCTACCCGTCACCTAGCTGTGGATTTCTCGTTCGTTGACAGTTAGTGATGATGAGATGGGAATTTATTATGCCGCTTACGAGCCAAGAACTTGGGGGAGAGGGCAGGGAGGTCAAGCAACAAAGTCACTCAGAGGAAGCAACACCTGAGCTGAAACCAAGAGACAAAAAAATTCCCCTGAAGATTAGATTTATAGCAAACCATGGAATGTGTAGCTTGCACGGCAGAAGGTATTCAATAAACAGGGAAATTTCACTATTATCTTTGTTGGGCCCTGCAAGGGAAGATGAGCATAACAGAAGTGAACTATTGATTAGCTACTTGTATGCCATCTGTCCAGATTTGAGCATATCAGTTTATACGTCCTCCAAAGACAATGTAAAAAGATTGGCATTTCACGTTGAGGTGAGGGCAGAAATGTGCCGAGAAGTGTCTAGAGAGGAAAGAAGGAAGACGGGAGACAAGATAGAAAAGGGAAAGAATAACTATTTATAATCACTTTTGTCTGATTGTGAGAAAAAAGATTACAAATGGAAGGAGCAGGGATGTTAGCAAGAATCAAGAAGATGGCCACACTAATGCTAACAATAATGATAATCAACCCCGGACATTCCTTACCAGTAGGCAGGTACCTGCTAAGCACTTTAAATGCATTATTTCACAGATACCCCATCCTAGAGAGGGCTATAAGATCAGTGTAGGGTTCTGAAGCAAAGTGTCACTATCTCTAAATAGAGTTTCAAAACTAAGAACTTCTGCAATACATCAAGGAGAATGGACTCCCACCATGTACACTGAGCTGGGGTGCAAGGTAGGTGCTGCACCTTTTAAAGTGTCCACATCCTCTGCGTCCAGAGTATAATAGGTACTCATTTAAGTGGAAATAAACAGTAGAATGTTAACAATGTAAGTGAACTTTGAAGAGATCCATCCCTTTTTGTTAACAAACAGTAATGAAGGTTAGAGATGAAAAAATGGCTTTCGTGAGTTGATGCTGGTGCCGCCATGTATTCTGGCTCTGTTACTTAACCTCTATTAAGAAATATGCATTTCAAAGTAATAGAATTAACACAATAAGGAATTTTATTTTGTGCCCACCCCCATATGTTTGAACAATATTCCTGATGTGCTTCTGTTTTCCTTAAGTCAGGAAGACCTACTCCCTTTCTCCCTAAGTCTAATTATCAACTGAAAGAAGGAAAGCAGCCGTCAGAATTTATGGGGAAGTCTTTTACTTGCAAAGGGGAGAAGACACCATGCCAAGCCATCTCTGCCCTCCTGGAAACCCCAGAGTGAAGATAGCAGAGTCACTGTCACTACAGCAGCAACTCCCACAGTGAAGTGTTCATTAGGTGAGCAACCTCTATTTTCTTGCCATCATGTGCATTTCAATAATAAAAAAGTAATCTCTGTGTTCTCCACAATATTTATTCTTCCCTTCTTACTCCATCAGAGAACATCTGTATTATTGGCAATGAGTTCAGCTAAAAACCTCCATTTTGCAGCCTCCCTTGTAGATGGAGTTGCCCCATGAGATGTAAGTCAGTCAATGGATAGAGGCTCCAGAACATTCCATGAAGGAGAAATGGTCATGTAATGGCTGGACCCCCAAAATGTCCTTGAATCTTGAGGATGGAGGCCATATATTTAAGATGGCAAAGTCAAATAATAGGTTCAGGGCAGTTCTGATCTAATTTCAGCCCTGGATATCTCCTCTGGACTATTTTACATTACAGAAAGCTAAAAGCCCTCATTTGTTTAATCTCCTTTTTTGAGCTTTCTGTAATATGCAACTAAATCTAACCCAAACTGATGCATCCTTTTCCCAGTCTCCTCCTAATATTCCTAGACTATTAATAATAGCTATTGCAAATGTTTCCCTCTTCTGATTTAGATAAGACACCACCACCCCTTGTTAATCTAGTTTAGAAAAGGAACTCCTTTTGGTGGGCGAAGCTGTCATGTTGGCTACAAATGCCTCTCTCGCTTGGCTAATCAAAATTCCTTTTCATTGCTATAATTCAAAGACTGGGCTTAAATCCATACCCTATCTTTCATGTTAGGCATGAAATTTTTTTTTCTTCTTTCCTTCTTAGCTATATCTGAGGAATTCGTGGGGGTAGGTGGAAGTTTAGAAAGAAAAGACAATCAGCTTCTTGATATGTTGGTATTGACAAGTGGGAGCCTAGGGTTTCATGGCACCTCTCCTTTAACATCCTTAGGGCTCTGCAAATTTGTGGGGCATCAGAAAGAAGCACTGCTTTTTGGAAAACCTGACAAGTGTAAAATCCCTCTGTTTTTGGTTTGACCTCAAAATTTGGGGTGTGTTTCAGGATTTCTAAAGTTCTTTCATTTTTCTCTCACTGTTTTTTCTATTTTCTTTCATTTTTGTTTTTGTTTCTTTTGGACTTCACTCATGAATTTAGAAACTCTTGCACATTTAAAGGAATATTCTTCTTTTGATGGCTAAATAAAGGACAGGGTTGATAAGAGAGTAAGGATTTCCGTTGAGTTAAAAAAAGTGGGAAGTAACTTTTTTGGGGGTGAGGAGGGAGGGAGTTGAAAAGTAAATGAAATGCAGTCCAACCCAATTCAAGAATCTATGTAACAACAGATCTTTCAGTGGGCTGGATAGCCATGCTATGCTATCCCTGTTAAGGGTAGCTACATGGGTTCGAATTTCCCTGGTAGAACCAAGACAAGCCTTCCCACTGGATGGTCCCAAAAGCTCCGAAAGCTGCTGTGTTGAGAAGGGCTCTACCCATTCCTTTTTCATCATCATCTCTGTCCATTCTGTCCCATATACTAAGCACAAGGTTTGTTCATGCGTCTCTCAATTAAGCCTAAATTAAGGTAAAAATGATGGAGGGACAAGTACACAATTTTAATAATGAGTGGCTATAAATTTCAGCTTTTGCATATATGATCTATGTAGTAAGCAAGACATGAAACCTCAGCAAAACCATTCCCTCATTTATACAATGTGAATTGCAAACTCTCTTATTAAATGAGATGCACAACACACATACTATATACATTGCCCACTTACAAATCACGTTTGGATCTTTGGTATCCTCTACACAATGCTCAATAAATTGCTCAAAAATATTTATTGACACACAATGCCCAAAGAATACTTGCTTGAGTTTGAATAATACATAATGAACAAATGGATGAATGTCCCACTGGCACTGCTTTGAGTCCTGGCTGAATTTTTTGTAATGCCATTCTGTTCAGTCTGACATTGAGCATATTCCATTGTGCAGCAACCCTAACAATAAGGTGAGCATGTTATCCAAACCAGGACACTTTTGAGAATGAAGGGAGGCACTATTCATGATTACTTCAGAATAAGGATGTAAATTGCGATCGTCCTGGGTAAATAGGACATATATATGGTCATCGTCTTAAAAAGCACATAGCTCTTTAATCCTTGGTCAGGATCACAATTAATTTATGGGGAAGGAGCTTTAGGACGGCAGAAGAGAAGGATGCAGAGCTCACCTTCTCCCACAAATACATCAAAAGTACATCTACATGTGAAACAAATCTCACAGAATACCTACTGAACTCTGGCAGAAGATTCTGTACAACTGGAACTATAAGGAAAATCATCACAAAACAGGATAAACAACAAGGTTCTATTGTATGTCATAGAGAACTATATTCAAATACCTTATAATGACCTGTAATAAAAAATAATATGAAAAGAAATATATATATGTGTGTGTATATAAATGAATCACTATGCTGTACATCAGAAATTAACACATAAATCGACTATTCTTCAATTTAAAAAATGAATTTGTAATTGTGAAAGTATGCACAGGTATGCTTTTCTTAATGCTTAAGCCAAGAGAAGTACTCAAATATTGTACAAGTATGCCTTACTCTGGGCGATGGATTGCTTCCTGAACAACTGTTTATTGGATTTTTAGTAAATGAAGGTATATATACATTCCCATGGGCACTCTATAAAGAATCTCAGTACTGAACCATTTTTAAAGTGACAAAATTCTAAAATCTGAATAATCAACCCGCCGACTGGGAACTCTGATACCTAATTTATTTGCTTATAAATTAAAGTTTGTTTTGTTTCATTTTATATTGAGTTTTCCAAAGCATGATAGACCTTTAGGACAGAGTCCTGTATGAAACATGTCCTAATAATATGTGATTGGTCAATTACTCACCTAGGATACTTTTAGTCATACAAAACTGTCACTGTAATGAAAGTTGTTACCTTAATGCGGTGATACACAGAAACGGTAGAGGACTGTCACTGAGCAACGTGAAATGGCAATTTCCCTTCAACTTAGCACCCCATGTTCCTGGATAGCCACAAAATTAGCATCCTTCTGCCCCATGAAACTCAAGCAGGGTTGCCTGCAATTGAGTTTGCGGGTTTAGATGGACCACAAAGCTTCTTCACTGCATTTGAGATCTAGATTGTGATTGTTTTAGCAGTTAAGTTTGTCAGAATGGCTTCAGTAATACCAGAGATGGGTCTGGTGCCATGAGCAGCAGTCTTGGCCCTTCAGTGGCCAACAAGGACTGATTAAGAAGTGAAACATTGGTTAAGTTTCTCTCAATTAGGCGTAAGATAATGTCTTCCTGGAAGCACCTACTCACTGTAATTGCTAGACCCTGGATAAATTTGACTTGCTAAGGGAGCTTTAATGTTTAACACATGTTAAAGAGTTACAGAAAATCTTTTAGCTGTGACTTTCATAAGTGCTCCCTGTTTATCCTGTTTGAGTTGCAAACACAGAACGCCACTTTACAGACCATGTTGAGTAATATCTTAAAGTGCTAAACCCAGCCCTTCTATACCTATCCAAACATCCAACTTGAATAGCTTTATTATAATAAGCAGTATCATATAGTTCTATCATAATAAGTAATATCGTAATTTAAAGGCATGAACATTTAAAGTGCAGTCCAGGTTTTGTTAGTCACTAGTTCTGAGATCTAGATAAAGAATACTTATTCAAACTTTAATTACTCCATATGTAAAATTAGAGGATGGGACCATATGTACTATAGGCTCCTTTTGTAAGTAACATTTTAGGAATGACTCCTTGAAGCCTCAAATAGACAGAAAACTACGATGTTATAGGATGATATAATGAGGTTCCATGGTTCCAGTATAAAGAGTTGATGACCAAGAAGTGAATTAACTCGAAACTTAAGCCACTGAAAAACAGAATTCAGGTTTTCTGATATGATACAGATTATTTTCAGTAGATAAACATAAGATATGCTATAATTACCATGATATTCTTTTCAACTTAAAAATCAATCTCTAATACATAACTTGATTGTACTCATTTTACAGAAGAGAAAACAGACTCAGAGGAGTTAAATATTTCCCCCAAGTTTGCTAGAACTTGAAATAGCCTAGATTTGCTTATTCCCAGTTAGTTTGTTTCATATTTTAGGGTCTATTCAGGTGGAAAATAACAAAAGAACTGGATTTTGTTAGCAAGCAGTTGGTTCTAGGTGCTCTAGGATTATTAAACAAGAATATTCTACTTCACTAACAGGAGGAAACAAATGGAGACATTTGATTATACTCATCTTGTACCACAGAAGTAAAATCTACTTTGTGGACAGAGAATAAAATGCAATTCACTGAGGGATAATGAACCAAGTTGTGGTTAGTCTAAAAGAGAAGCTGGACTTTCACTACTGTTTTGTGGGAGAAGTCTTCCTGAATAATGATACTCAAACTCATTACTGAATTCCTTTCTGCTGCGGAGAAGGACAGCTAAAAACTAAGGAGAGAAATAAGAAAGTACAATGGAATATATATTCTATGTAAATTGAGTATGGGGGGGATATGGGCTGGGATGCAATCGTGAAAGGGAAAAAAAACAGTGATAAAATGGAGATTGGATTTTAGAAAAGCAAAAGCAGAGTGAAAGAGGAGATGGATGTAAAGATGAAAGGAATTATTGAAGTGCATTTTCTCTCTTTGTCTTTGACAATGTCAACCACCTATTTATGCATATGTCTTGTGAATTACAGAACCACAAATGAACATGCATATAACAAAAACAAATAGAGAAACCATACATGTGTTCATAACTGTTCTGTCTAGTGATGCATTTTTGCATAGACAGAGGCCTGATCATGAGTCCCATTATATCATGGAAACTGAAGCCACTAATTAAGTGTTTGGAGAAAGGCAAAAATAACACTAAAAAAACAAAAACTAAAACCTACAACATCAAGACTTTGAACTGATATTCTTCTACTGGGAAAGATAAGTTCCTCTGTTTGATGTAAAGACCATCTAGATTAGTCTTCTTGCATTCACTAAATAATTATTCCCAAGCTAACTGACAGTGATTACAGTTAGCAGTTCAGCACACATCCTCAGATTTGTCATATGGTACTGCTAATGAGGGGATGTATTTTCCTGATAAAGAATTAACCTAATTGTTGTTGGCTCCCTATTTTGAAGCAAAGACCCTGAACTACCTTGATGTTTTATGTTTCTCTTTTTCATGGTGTTTTCTTCTTTTTGTTGTGTTTTGATTCAAAGTCAGCAGGAATAACTGTTCATCTGCCAGTGGAGCCATTCTTTTCTGTATGACTTTAGCCTCCACAGATGCAAGGCACATACATATAATGTCATCCTTAATGTGTAAGAATCTATTCTAAATAGGTGCTAGATGTCAATTAATATGGAGGGGAAAAGCCAAAAATGTTGGTTTGCTATTTGATTTAAATGTCTTAGCCATAATAAACAAACTTTTTTTGTTGTTTAGTTTTCTCCTCTTCCATGGAAGCAGCACTTTCTAGAATCAGGTAAATTATTTCTAGGGCTTTATGACATGCTAATGTGTTCCCTTGGATTTCATGAGTCCTTCTGGTGTTATTAAGTGCTGTCATTCATTGTTTGAACACTACTTAGAGTTGCACACTGTTCCCCCAAAGGTCATTAAAGCACTTAATTTTAGAAAGAGATAAGCAGGACAGAAGACCTTATCTATATATCAAATGTGAGTTCATGTGTGACCTGCTACACCAGACAAACTGCTGTCCCTATCAATCCTCCCTCCACCTCACCCTATCCTTGACTAACATGGCTTCCCATTCTCATCCTGGCTTCTAAATTGATTTGCTGTGTAACCTCTGATCAGTCACCGATAGAAACCTACCCTCATGTTGATGTAAAAAGGAAACTGAGAGAAGTAGAATATTCAAGTAAAATGAATTTGGGGAGAGATAATCAGCACTCTCGTCTATAAAATAAAAATTATTAACTCCAAAAATTTTGGAAGGTTTGTAATTTCAGTCCCAGATAGAAATTAATGACTGCTCACTGTCTTGGAGAAATCTATCTCAGAATGTGCAATTACAACTTTATAATTTTGAGTTACATATATGTGTAATGCATTCTCTTTCTGTCTCTGTCTCTCTCTGACTCTGTCTGTGTGTGTCTGTCTCTCTCTCCAGATGAGCCTAGATGACCACGACCTACCATGGACATGTAAAATGTGTTTGACCATGGGCTAGAAGAGTAGCCCCAGATAACAAAGATTCCTTCTAAATTTAAGATCCTCCTCTGGCTCTTCTCTGTCATTTGCTATCAACTCACTTTCTGTTTTCTCATCAAACTTCACCTCTTCATTGTGAATCATCTCAGAAGAAGTTTTCTGCTTGATCTGCCTCACATTTAGTATATTATTTTCAAAATTTACATTTTCCCTTCTGACTGCCTTTGAACTTTGCTCTGAGTTTCCATACTTAGTCCATGTATTAGAATTTGAAAGGCATGGAGGTTATATTGGAATATGATTAAAAATAAGTTGCTATTGTACTGTGTAGTTTGTAGTTCTTTGTTTTTTCAGTATTATCTTGCTGCTCTGTTAACTATGATTAGGCAATGGAAGAATAAAGAAATGTTAGGAGCTATTAAGAACTGGGGATATAAAGGAAATGATGTTAATAAAATTGATGCTTTTCTATGTATTAAATGTTATCTGACTGAAATCTTGACCATTGTTTTGTTTTTTTAACTTTTTAAACATTTTTTTCTTATGCTATTTTATGCTTAAAATGTTGACCTACATGAAATAAATATCCTCAGTCCATGTGCTATAATTTCAGTAATTAATTTAAAATGTACTTACTGAGCACTTACTGGGTGCTGAACAAATAGGTTTTTCCCATACCTCAAGCTACTTAAAATCATAGCCTATATGAGGTTGGAACTGATGAAGCAGTAAAGCAAAAGATACTTGCCACTAGAGTTGGTAAAGAAGTTTTTGTTTGTTTGCTTGTTCAATTTTTGTTTTCATCATTTTCCAAGTAAAATATTTTTGTAGGAAAGGATGAAATGTATTTGCATGCTGTAGTCTTTTTTCTTAGCATTAACAAATTAAATGTGCAAAATTTAGTTAACTCACCAGATACCAACATTTATATCTATACCTATATCTATATTTGCACATGAGTGTATCTCTATGATAAACAGGAATAATGGCAGGTTATAGCATCCAAGAAACTGTTGTCCACAGCACAGGCTTTTCTTTTTGAACTGCTTAAGACATTTTTTGGTTCTTTTATAAACATGATCATGAAGTAATTTTTGTTTCACTTCTTCATAATATAACATCTGAAAACCACCTTTGTTTAATCACCTCGGTTATTTTTCTGAAAAAATTCTGTGTGTCTGCAGGTGGGGATGGAGGGAGGGTTTACAAGTTAAAGAAACGTTACTTATCTAAGTATTAAACATGAAAACAATAGAAAAAAATCACACAGGTTGTCATTCCACTTTCTATTTTTTTCACCTCTTTTTTTTTTAGGCTTTTAGACTAATGCAGAAAAATCATTAAGGCAAAATAACAGTCTTCCCAGACTTTTGAAATGGGATTGTGGGTAAAAGTTCAAAATCTGTTTCTTAAGAGGTTTAAAACATCATTGGCAACAATGAGGTAGTAAATTCTTCCCCCTCGCTTTCTCTATATACATGTCTCTTACTTTTACCTGCATTCTTCCAAACCGGGACCTATATACCAATTAATTTTATTATCATAACAGAGAAACAGGAGGAAGCCAGTATAAGCTGTAGGATCATTCTTCATTTAACTGAATAAAACCAAACTGGGGAAATGCATAAAGATGAAATTGTGTGAATTTTAAGTATTTGAACTATTTATAAGCACATGCATAAGGAGATAAGAAAAAAAAAAAAAAACCCTGAAGACTAAAGATTTTAAGGCCAACCAGACTTAGGGCTGTATTAGAGCTAATTGATCTGATGGATTCAAAAAACTATTCCTTGGAAACGTAAGTAATGGTTATCTCCAGGGAAACATTTCTTTATACAGTCAGCCCTCGTATCTCTTGGTTCTACCACGGTTGCAAATTCAACCAACCACAAATCAAAAATATTTGGGAAAAAGTTCCAGAAAGTTCCAAACAGCAAAAGTTGAATTTGCCACATGCTAGCAATGATTTACATAGCATTACATTGTATTAGGTATTGTAAGTCATCGAGGGCTGATTTAAAGTATACAGAGGAATTACATAGGTTAAATGCAAATACTACAACATTTTATATAAGGGACTTTTGCATCTTGGACTTTGGTATTTTAGGGAGAGTCTGGAACCAAACCCCCATGGAAATGAGGAACAACTGTATAGTATATACAAATTTAGTAGATCCTCTCTATTGTTTAGGACTTCTTTTAATCTTGAGAGGAGGTGGTACAAAGAGTGTTATCTATAACTAGGAAATATCTGGATTAGAAAGTAAATGCATCTACCTGCTTCCTTTATGTTAGGGTTGGATGTACCTCGTAGAGCCCTCAAAAAGATACATTTGAGATTTTTTTTTTAAAATATGTTACTTTATGCATGATTACACAACGTAAGAATTTAGGGATTACTTTAAGAGTTAGTTTAGACTGGAAATAAACATACCTCAAAAGAGAGTTAAGAAGTTTCATGGGTAACAGATAGACAAGGTATTTTTAAAAGAGGGTCTTTGTGGTAGATATTAAGCTTGAAGACTGAAGTCTGTAAAGAAATCCCATGAGGAACAGAATATGAATTCAAACACTCAGAGCTGACTCAGTGGGGCAATTCTTATTCAGAACATCCTAGACAACCTGCTGAGAGGCAGCCAGGCCGAGTGTCCAATATTGAATGGGCTGACCAACAAAGACCACCAAGGAGGAACTCTGGAATGAACAGGACTCCAATGCACTCATGCTTCTCACATTTGCTAATGGTCACGGTTATGGCAGATGCTGTTCACCCACAGGTCAGTACATATGCAACAGAAGACACAGAGTTAGATGAATCAAAAGAAAAGCCAGTAGTGGCGGGAGGGTTTACAGTTTTTGATTCTTGGTTTGAGCATCAATGAATGTGTAATAGAATGATCATCAAGCAAATTGCAATAGAACACTGTCCCTGATAAGGAAGATCAAACAATATTAGATCTATAAACATAAATGAACCTTAATACACTAGCGGAAAGTTTTGTATGGTTAACTTGTGCCTAATGTTGTGAGTCAATACTTGTTGATTCAGATAGTATACTGAACTTTCTAAGGAGGTAGCATCATTCTAGATACAAGAATTTCCAGGGCTACTTTTGTCCCAATAGTTATTCAACATTTGCTTTAAACATAGTGATTCATTTGTTCTTCTTGTGTCAGTTTTTATACATCCACAAAAGAATGAAACCACAATCTGTCTACCCCTGTATACATATGTCAGATCTCTAATGGTCACCTCAAACGTCCCAGGATTGATATCCCGGTTGACATGATGAATTCAGCCTCTTCTTATTTTCATCACACAAAAGATGTTTATTGCTTAATATAATAAGTTGTCCTATCTTTTGGACACCTAAATGATATTGGCACCATGATGTACAAGATTTCACTTGCTATGTTTAATAATCACTGTAGCCCCATTTAATGTTATTTATCTGTATGAGATACTATGCTGACAAAACTGCACATTTAAAAGAGGGGCTGAAAGCAATAATCCTATAAAGTGAAGTGTATTAAAGATGGAAAGCACTATTACCACAGGTAAAATCCTTTGAGGGCACTGAACGTTTCCCTTATTTATAATTTAGTCCCAGCAGGACAATCCTTCTGTGTGCTGATTATCAGAGCAATTCTAGCTTTGGGGAGCAAAAAAAGTCACACACACACCCAGAAGCTGAAATAAGCTTTTCCCTTCATGTGATTTAAGAGCTATTGTCGCTCTGTGGAACTCTGAAAATTATTCCATTTGAAAATAATTCAGCTCCTAGATTATATATTGTCTAGGTTTCCTCTTCCCGCTCTTTACTACTGAGGATATTTAAATGAAACTATTAGCTGATTTTTTTTTTTACTGCTTATTCTCCACCTGAAGCTATTATCCTCAATTCATGATATCATACTCATCTGCAAAGCAACCAAACAGGAATATGAATTCAGTGGAGGGAAATAAACAAGATGAATGGAGGGATTTGTAAAACAGAAAGAGCCACGAGGAGAGGGGTCTCTGGGGAGACATGGGCACACATATAACTCTTTTCACCTCTGAGTTGCTGATTTAATTTTACCTGGGTTCAAAGTTACTAAGAGTTTCTTCTATTGTGACCTAATAGTGGCCATGATAAAGCAAGAAACCCATTTTCTGTTGAATAAGTATCTACCAAAATTAGCTCCTAGGAAGACAATGTTGCCCACGTTTGATGTGAATCAAGTTACAAGTCAACACTCAACACCTGGCCTAGCAAATGGCTGTTTCTCAATACATTTGTACTGAATAGATATTTGATAAATACATCTTTATTTAATTAGAATGTATATCTGTCAAACCGAATGCTTCGTTAATCTTTTTGTGTTAACTATCTGCCTCAAACAAGATGGATGGCTCTTTGGGTCAAGGGTCACCCTCCAGGACAGCTGAGGAAACCTCTGTTCTGCCAGTGCCCTGGGAAAGTGCATGTGATGCTTCATTCTGCAAGACTGTCAGCCAGTCTTTGCACCTGGTTTTTTCCTTTTACTGTAGGAGAGTTTTCATTAAGATTCTTTTTGCTAGTACCTGCCACTTGAATAAAATTCAGACATGAGTCACAAGAATAGATTCATCATTTTTTGGCCTGTATTTTAAAATGATATTAAATTGTATGTGTCCTTGGGAAAAGAGAGGTATAGAAGAAACCCCGAGAGAGTGGGAGAGCCCTCTGCCTTGCCCTCAAACAGACACATGTCACCCCTTGGTAAATTACCAGTCACAAGAAGTCCGCCTTCCAGAGAAAGCAGAATTACACAAGAGCACCACCTAAAGCAGAATGGTCTCCTTCTCACAAAAGACCTGATTTCTAGCCTGGTTTTTCCCAAATGATGGCCTCCCTGAAACTAGCTTTCATGGCTGCCCAGAAAGTATACTTCCCTCCCCAGACAAATGTCTCTTCTTTAGTTTAATTACGGTCTCTGACAAAAACCAGGTGTAGAAGTGAAGGAAGCTTATTTTTTTTTAATTGAAGTATAGTTGATTTACAATGTTGTGTTAATTTCTAGTATACAGCATAGTGATTCATTTATTTATATATATTCTTTTCTTATTCTTTTTCACTATAGACCATTACAAGGTATTGAATATAGTTCCCTGTGCTATACAGTAGGATCTCGTTTATTTATTATACAGTAGTCAGTATCTACAAATTGTGTCCATGTCACGTGAAAAATTCTCTGTGCTGATTTTTGCCTGTGCTAGTCTCAAATCTAGGAAAATTATATAAATGTTTCATATTTTTAAAAAGAATTATGGGCTTGCCTAAAGAAAATATATTCTTGGTTATTATATTTTATTGCTTGTAATTACTGAAGAAATAAAATTATGTTCAATAATACTGCTACTTGTATATTGCTGACTGCTGAGTATATATTATCTGTATTGAATTTTGGAAATCTGTTATACATGAAGCACATGAAGATTTCACCTAAAAATAGTAAGCATTTCTGGAGACACATTTTCCCCAAATTCCACAAGTTAATGATGATTGAACTCTGTTGTAAATGAGTTTTGCATATACTTTGATAGATTAGCTGCATTTACCCTTTTTCCAAAATCATCTGTTCTGGTAGATGTCAGGAATACATTCCAAACATTTACTGCTATTTAAAACCGGCCCTGGTTAGGAAAAAGATCACTTGAAAATCAGTTTGGGCCAAATATGAAGCCTATAATACAGGTGTTTACAGGGGATTTTTTTTTTTTTATATTTAAAGAACTAAAAACACTGGTGGCTTCAATTACTGATAATCTTTACAAACTTTCTGTTTTGGTGCAACTTAAAACAAAGCAGAATCTGACAAGAAACATTTATACCATAGAAGACAAAACAAAAGTGATAATGGTATTACATTAACACATGACAACTTTTTAAATTTCACATATTTCACCTAATTCATATCTGTTCTCCACCATGACAACAGAGTGAAGAAAGAACAGATATTTTTACTTTAGAGATGAAGACATAGAGGCTTTGAGAAGGGAAGCATCTCAGGGTCACATGATCAACGACTGGTCCCGAAGGGAACTGGCTCCAACTTCCCGAGCCTCAGTTCTCTGCTTTAGTCCCTGTACTAAACTATAAAGAGGGGGCATTTTCAGGACTTGGTGACTGGAACTTTCAATTTATATGTGCCGAATTGTTCTCCCTTCCTACAGTAGCTTGGCTGTTGGTCAGGATTCAATAGACTGAAAAAAAAGACCCCGTATTGGCATCCAGTTCCATGGTGCTGGCCAGGAATTTTTTTAAAATGCTGTGTTACTGGATGATGCTTAGGGGCTGGGGCTTCTAAACAAACTTGCATAGACTTGGAAATAAACATATTTTGAGAATGTGGTTCACATACCAGAGGAGGCAACTGACAGCCTTTGCTAGGTGACTGGCTCTTATCCTGTAGCCCCTCTATCTTGCCAAAAGTCTTGTCTCTGTCCCTCATGATTCTGGACTCTGTTTATTCCCTTCTAGCCAGGGGAAGAGATCACTCAGCACAGATTTAAAGAATGGAATAAGAATGATAGGCTGCCTCTTGTGAAAAGCCCAGGAGGGAATTTTTTTTTCCTGACAAAATATCTTGGCTAATAAGTAAAATAAATTATTCCATCCTCAAGAAGCTAAAAGACCCTGAACACACAAATGGAAATGAAAGGGAAGGAGAAAGGGAAAGGGAAATGGAGGGAAGGAAAATGCAGGTGGTGGAATCAATATTAAAGAAAAACCAGCAGTCACAGCTTTGAAATGAAATAGTCCTGAGACTTACGGGATTCCTGAAATGAGGGAAAATGAAAAGTAGAGGAAGTTAGACTGAAAAGACTTTGAGGAGAATTTTTAAGGAGGTCTGAAGAAGGAAAAAGGATATCAATGATGCATGGAAGTGGAGTAGAGGCAGGGGAAGACGTCTTGTACCTCCTTTGAAACTCTTACAATCTATTTTTCAAGCTTCACATGAGCTGACATCTTGCTGTTTTCAAAGAAAAGTGTACGTTAGGAAAGTTGGTGAGACAGTCCATTTCTTTTAGTGTTCATGATAATTACCCACTTTGTAATTCAATGAGAAAGAATGACAGCCATGGTAATTATAAATGTAAACAGAAGAGTCATACAATGGCCAGATTCAACATGTCAGTTAGAGTGTGTATTAAATACTGTTTGAAAAACAAGTGCAATAACACTATCTTACAGGACTCTTGTGAGGACTAAACTTGCATATGAAACTATGCTGTAAAATATAAGATGCCACACAAATAATAAAATGCTATTACTGCTCTTATTTTTAGCATGAATGCAGTTCCAAGGACCCATGGACCCTCTCTTCATGTAGGATAGATGCTCTGTTAAGTCTGAAGATACTAGCTCCATCTTTTGAGAGGAAGATGATTTCATTTAAAGCACCACTGTGATTTGGAGCATATTTTTCCCACACCATAGAACTTTGAATTTTCTGTGGCTATTGGGTATCTCCCCACATTGTCTATGTCATATTTTAGTACTAATCAATAAACATAGGTTATACTTATGTCTGAAAGGTGTCAATCTGAAAAGAAAAGATACTTTTCCACATTAACAGTCTTATTAATTAATCTTCTGACACTGCCAGTAAGAAGGTTCAGGGTTGTATAGGAAAGGGGTGCTAGTTAAGTGATTATGCATGTGTTGCTGTTGTATTTTCTATAAGGAAATCAAGATGGTCTTTAAAAGCATCTTCATTCTCTACTAAAAGTGAGGGATAAGTTTGATACATTTCCATGCTCAGGAAGTGGACTAGGCTCATGCTGAGCAGGACTTAATTGCAATAGTGACAATTTGGTTTGATTTAACTAGGGAAAGAGGATGAGATGTAGAGAGAAAGGGTTAGAGGGGAGAATCAGCCTGTTGCTTCTGGTTTCTCCCATCCATCCTCAATTTTACAAGAAGGAAAATATCAGGTAATATCGAAAGTATCTCTTGGAGAGTCAGCCTCTGGAAACAAACTACAGTTTGGGGATTTACAAGAAACAAAAACAAAATCCCACAATTCTGTTGTTTTAGCCAGTGGTAGAGATAAAGCTCTTCTTAAAAGTTATTTAATTGGTATCAGTCTGTCACTGTAACATTCTTTTTCCTCCTAATTGTTCTTTCTTTATTCCTTATGAACTAGGAAGTTATGATATTACTTCCTTAACGGCTTCAGTTTAGCAGGAATGAGGTTTACATCTTACCTGTATCATACATAGCTGTGCTATGAAGTCTGTTCCCATGTTCCTTAATCTGTACATATGTCCTTAATCTGTACTTATGTATGCTTCCAGGCCCTAAAACCTACATCTTCTGGCATGTGGGCAGGTGGGTTTTAACTATGCACTACTCAGACAATATAGAACAACCACAACAACAACAAAAATGTTCTGGAATGTAACTAAGCCAAGGATGTTGTGTTAAATACATATATATATGTTATGTATTTGCCAAACAGAAGACTTACTATTAACTCAGGGACTGCAATTATATTTCTGTGAAGGAAATATGAGAAGCAAACATATCTGGCCCACTTCACAGTTGACACTGAGATCTAAACTGAAGCCAGTACCCTTCTTCCAAGAAAGACAAACCTCAAGCAAACTCATGGAAATGTTTGGTTTGGACTCCTTGCCAGTTTCCATTTCAAGGCTTCTTAATCTCTCTTCTACTTCCCCTCTTCCAACAAGCTCCTCATTGCCCTCATCCTGCTTTTGGCTCCCATGGCCTCATTGATATTCTATAATAATTTGCTCTTCCTTGACAACTGGCCATCTCTGGATGCGTCTCCCTGCTCTCCTCCCACAAGAGTGTAGTAGCAGTGATGGTGGTAGTCTAACAATAGCAGTAGCAGTAGAGTCACAACAATTTACAGCTGATGAACACTTTACGCTTGTATTGCCCTTAAACAATCATTGTTTTACTGAATCAATATGACAAGCTTGTAAGAGGGATATTTCTGACCACATTTTGCAAAAGAGTAAATTAAAATTCAGAGAAGTTATATCTTGCACTACTGGCAAAAAAATCTTACAGGTGTTGAGCGGGGAAATGGAAGTGGTTCAAGCTTGGGTTTTCTGACTCTAATTCAAAGCAAATGCTCTCTTATGCTGGACTTTCAAAAACCTTATAAGTTATTATTAGAGGTGAAGGTAGAGGAAGACAGTTATTAAAAAGCATAAAGGCCTTCTGAGCTATTAAATTATGCCACAATGACAAACTGCCTATAAACAAAACCATGCATACTCAGGTTCTCTATTCAGGTAGATTGGGTGAAATAAAATAAATATTTTCCAAGTATTTGGAAAAATTTAAGCTGATAAAAATTAAAGCATATGCCAGGCTCCTCAAGAAATGAAGCAGTAAGAAGGCCAACTTCCTAGGTGATATTAATAAAGATACAGCCTGCCACATGTTATACGAGATGTTGAGAATATTACAATGTAAGGTTTGGTGGAGAGAGATATCAAATACCAAATGGATTTCATTTCAGAAAAAAAAAAAAGTGGTAGGCTAGAAGACTTTTAAACCACTCACCAACATAAATACATACACACACACAAAACATAAAAGGTTTGAAAGCTAAAGCATATGAAAAGAGAAACTCTTCAGAATAACCTTTGCTATGATCACTGTTCCCCACTGATTGATGGCTCCCCAGTCTTTCCAAGAGAGGTTTCAACAAGACTCTCTGGGAGCGTTTATGCAGTAAGGGGTGACAGGGGACTTGCATCTGACTTTCATCTGAACATTCAGAGGGGCAAGAGATAGGCTGTAAGTGGAGCCAAGATGAAGTCATTTATATTATTTGGTCTAGCATTTACAGGAATCTTTGGGTGTTCCTTATGTACTAACATGTAACCCACATGGCAGAAAGCCAGGATGAGGTCCTCTAGGTTCTTTTCAATAGGGTAACCTGTAGAGGAAGGTAGAATTAAGCAAAAAACAACTGAAGTTATTTAACTTGATTAGTAGGGCTTTAAAAAGAGTCAATTATCATTAGAAAGGGAGGATGTGTGGTCAAAAGAGCTGCAGGTGAGTACTTTTCAGAGATGGATAGTGTCTCCCAAGAATCCTCTAAGGTATCCATTAGAGAGTTAGCTGAAACTTTTTCCAGCATTAGAGAATGCAAAACTGTCTTATGACAGTACCCACAAGGTCAGATATTTCTTGTTTTCCTTACTCTTCTTCCCTCCCCAAAGCCCAATCCCAGACAAATAAAGAGGTAAAAAAGAAAAAAAAAAAGAATAGAATACTGACTGAATGGGAAAGGAGGAGAAAAGAAGCTGGTACTCCCTTTTTCCCAACTGAAATAGACCCTATCTTGAGATGAGGGAGAAATGTTTGAAAAAAGATTAAATTGTTGACTAATTAATAGGGATTGACAGTTTATCTTTAACCAAATCTATGCTTTGTACTTAAAGTTACCTTAGGGCTTTGGATTATCTGAGTGACCAGCAGTCTTGGTCAGGAATAGAGAAAAAAAATATCCCCGGGAATAAATTTAGAAAAAATACTGGGAATCAAAAAATAAGGTTGGTTTATAATGAAACTCATGAGACTTGCTTTTTCAAAGTCCAGATAAAGGGTGTGATGCTCTGAGGAGTCTACCCAACAGGAGACCACATTCCCTCCTTAGTCTTCTCTAGTTTTTCTTTTGCTTCTCATTATGACGGGTCTAACTTAGTCAAAACATTTATTTTTATATAGGCTTGTGATTTTATATATGGTGAAAAGGTAAAAAAAAAAATGGGACATTTTTATTATTGGTGTTTTCCAAAAATAAAGATGGAAAGGGTGATTGGAAGTCTGATTTTAGAGCTCCATCACTGGAAAGGCCAATTTGTTTCATGCCTGAAATTGCTTCTTTATCATCATATTTCCTCTTGTGGAATAATTCACTACCTGGTCCCTTAACTCAGATTTCTGTAATTCCCCCTTCCAAAAAAAATGTTCATTTTTATATGTATTGATCCTCCAAAGCTATCAGTTTAAAGATTCCTCTTTTTTTTTTTTTAAGTAACTTTTTTCCCTAGGAGAGACATATACATACCTTAGGACTCAATAGGACCTAGAAGGCATACAATTTGCTAACAATGCATTTGCACGTTTCTGGTTCAACAATTTAATATTAAATTTTATTTTCTCCAAGGCTAGTACATCATGGAACCCATAGACCATTTCTGAGAAATTCAGCCTATGTTCTTTCTTAGCATCACATGAGATTTTTATAGCATTTCATTCTTGACTCCAGCATAAGGCATTGCTAGGGTGGTACTGAAAAAAGGGTAACTACTGAGTTTAATTCCTTGGTGGCTGTCACTCTGCTGTATATGAGACAGCCCATCAGCAGCATCGCTTCTTTCTCATGGACTCCTAATACAAAGAACCCACAGGATAGTTTCCAAACTATCCCCCTAAAATGATCAACTTTATCTAAAATCCAAATACCTGATGTCTGAAATGATCAAGTCCATCCATAATCCCAAATTATCTGCTCATTGATGCTATTTGAAGACATGTAATGACATATATTATGAAAATATAATAAATCAGGACAAGTATATATCCCCCAAATTCCTCACCCTGTAGTAAAGTACCTTTGCTTAGTAAATGGTTGAATGATCTAGCTGCTTTCAAAGAGAGACACCAGAAGGAACAAAGAGAGTAAAGGTTTTGATCTCAAAGTTGAGACCAAAATCCTGATCCCTGCACTGGGCTTGAACTTTAGGGTTGGCTCAGCCCCAAAATGGCTCTGTGGTTTGGGACACTCTCTTCAATTTCCTGACCCTAAATTGTACCAAGGTACTTTTTAAAATGCAAATTATCTCATGTCACTCTTCTGCAATGCCGTCCCATTACCTATGAAATAAAATCCCAACACCTTACTGACAGATGGCTTTACAGGAGGAGATCATCACTTGCCACCAGCTTTATTCTTCTTCTTCTAGGTATACTGGCAACCCAAGCTTTTCAATGCTGTTGCCATTTCTTCTCCCTGGAATGCTTTGCTTCCAGACTTCTGCATGGTTCACCCCCTCTTATTTTAGAACTGTGCTCTAGTGTAACTGCTCCTGAGAAATATGTATTTAAAAAAATAGGGTACACTTCCTAAAATATCCACCATCCCTGCTTCAGTTTTCTTCCTAGAATATACATAAAAACCAGGTGATTTTTTTTTTTTTGGTATTATGAGGATTTTATTGTCTTATCTCACTAAAATCTAAGAGTCCTGAAAATAGTGACTGCTGTGACACCATGGCGTTCCCTGCATCTAGAATAACCGGGTGTGTAGTAAGTGCCCATTCGATGTCAATGAAAGGTAAAAATGAACGTCCCCTTTCTTTCTATCCTTCTCGTCCCCATACTAACAAACACTGGCTGGAAAACCCTTAAAAGAGAAAGTGCTTGTGCATTTGTGTGAGTCTACCAACGGGAATCTGGGAGCTAGAGAGGTTCTGTGCCACTCCAGAGTAGTTTCCTTGGAGAAAAGAGCTGAAAGGAGGCAGAACTCCTTTAAAGAAAAAGGGAAAGCAGGCTTCATCTCTGGGGCTTAAAAAAAGGAGGGCAAAGACTACAAGGGAGCCAGCCTAGGTCTAAGACATGACCCAGAGGACTTAACTAGAATGTGTCATGCGGTTCACAGCAGTCCAAGCCCATACTTTGAAATTCCAAGAGGAGAAAAGGGCATTTGAGGCAATGTCCTCTTCGTGTCCTAGGAAACAGGGAGCTGAACAATGCATATGGAAAATACAGCAGCCCTGGCAGACATCCTGCCTTGGGAATGACTTTCTTACTTCAGCCAAAGACCTTGAAATGGAGACCTCATGTGTAAATATGTGCAAATGTTGAACTAAATTTATCCCATAAAATTTTTAGGAAACAACCTTGCCATGGATACAAGCTGTTGAATACATTATCTACTGGGGTTAACAGGGTTTCCTTCGGCAGAAATAAATAAATTAAAAGAAAGCACTGAAGGGTTCACTACTCCAGATTTGTCTTTAATAGCATTCCATTAAAAATGACGGAAAGGCACTGTCTCACAGTAATTCAGGCTCAGAGTGATGCTGTTCTCTTTCAGGCTCATGTCCTCAGATGAAGCTTCTGTGGTTTTAATCACTGCTCTTCCTCGAACTCACCCTCCTTCAGTCCCCCTTTTTTTTCCCTTTCATTTTTTGTTCTGTCTTTCCATCTATCTGACCATGGTTCATTTACCTTGATTAGCAGAGGAACTAGTATCACATTTTTCAGTAAGAACTAGTGATTTTTAAACTATTTAGACCAAAAATAACATAAATCATCTCTCCCATGCAAAAACAGGAATCTGGGATTTAAAAAATGTGTTTAGCATCTAAATAGTTTTTATCAGTACAAGAACCTAATGTTGAATATTAATGCCAGAGACTCTTCCCTGCTCTGCATTTCCCACTTTGATACCATGTCTCTCATCCCTAAAGTTAAAAAACCAAAAGGCAGCTGGGGCCTAAAAGGTCTATAAAAAGACACTGTCCTCACCAGCTGTGAGTACCTTGTTCCTTTATATCTATGCCCATCTAGATATAAGATGAACTGTTCCATTCTAGCTTCTCACTGCTTGTCTCATAATGGTCATTTAGAGATATAACCAGAATTGGCCAAAGTCTGTAATGTTTTCTTAAATGTTTATGTGTAATTTGTTCTTAAAAAGTTACCCATTTATGGGTTGGTGATGTGTATGTGTCTCTGTGTGTGTGTGTGTACATTGCACACATGTGCGCAGAGAGCGGGGCTGGTGTCACATGCAGAGCACCAGAATTCATCTTTGCAGATAAGACATTGGTATGGGATTGTTTGCATTCTGGAGGTGAGGTCAGAAGTACTGAGCATACCTCCATGATTTTCTCACCTAAAGCTCTCACACCATGACCCTGTAATAGGAGAAGATGCACTCCCAAGCATGAAGCCTTAATTTACAATCCACCCAAATCCCTCTGTCAAAGTGGGTTGAGGGCGTAATCAGCAGGCTTTCGTACGGTACCTATCTGCTTGTGCACATGGGGGAAGAGAGGCTGCCTGTGAAATGTTTATTTTTTTCAGTATGCATTATATCTGGCTCCATCACTCCCTGCAGCTTGACGGATTTAACAGTTTCCAAAGACAGAAAAGGTAAAGATTTAAAATACTAAGGACTTTGAAAGCAAAATCTGTTTTCAATAGAAAAATGAACCTGAAAAGAAAAGAATGTTGGAGAGGGGAGAAATTTTAAAACACTTTCCTTATCAGATGAAGAAGATGGGAATGGAAAGCAATGGCCATTTATCTAACTTCACCATTCTCATCATCAGCATGTCCCAGAGTCCTACCTCCCATCTCATCAATTCCTGCTCCTATCACTAACCCCACGATGCAGGTTTTCCCACCTGCTCTTATAGAGCTCTTAGTTTGCCCTCAGCCACAAGCATTAATAGGCAGCTTCCCTGACAAAGAACCCTGCACAAGCCTCAGACTTTATATAATTCCAAACCAGCTAGCTTAGACTCGGGAATTGTGATGCCTCCTCTTCATTTCTAATAACTTTGACTTTGGAAGTGAACAGACAGTGCTGCCTCCCCAGAAGAGAGACAGGAGAAAATTATGTAGGAGACTATGGCCATATGAAAAAAGGACAGGGTATGTTTCTTTTCTTTATTTTAGGGAAAGGAGGTGGAGCTTATAATCCTGGTGTCTTTGGTGATGTTGTCTGTACGAGGTAGAGGGAATGGGGAAAGGAGTAGGACAAAAATGCCAATGAAGGCACATGGGGGAGGGGGCATACGATGCCCTCTTGGGGGTGGATGAAAACCACTATTGAGCGCCATCTCTATCATCCTGCCCCCTTTCACCTGCTGCTTCTCCTGATCTCCTCTCTGCATGGATTCCCCAAAGAAAAGACAGGTGGGAGGAGGCATGTTGAAATGTGGGCAGTACAGTTCAGTTGTTGGAAAAATGGCGGAAGTACCATTCATCCTGTGCCCTCTTCCCCACCATGACCATTACAAGCAGGGAATTAAAATATGTATTAATTGGTGCACATGGGGTTAGTCTCATATTGCTGATTCCTCACTGGGGACCTGGAGACTACAGGCTCAAGAAATTTCTAATTCTCTAAACTTTAAAAAGCCAATTGAAAACAGTTCTCCGTTTTGGTGTTCTCTCACAAAGTCTGAAGGTTTTCTTGTGATGAGGCTCTAAAAATACTGAGAGTTTCAATTCGCCAACTTCCCCATACATATACCAGCTGAATTTTTTTTTTCAACCCGCTCTGATCTCTTGGGTCTTCCACACAGCACTATTCATTTTCTTGGTGTAAGGCAGTGAGAAATTTATTTTGCTCCCCAATTACCTGGTAGAATATTTTTCATTAAGTGGACCTCAAACAAGAACTGGGCTTTCACATGAACCACCCTAGTATTTAAGACATGTCAAGACCAAGAAGAGACAAACAAACAAATAGTAGTTCAATTCATCTGAGAATAAATGAAGTGGAGTTAAGTTCAATTTTCTATAAAAGTTTAAGGCATTTCCCACATAGTAAAAAGAGACCTGTGCTTTTCCAGTTTTGAATCCCATGGGCTTATAGGTTGGCTTGAAACGATTTACTCTAAAATACAGAGCATGCTTAGAGATGGAAACTAAACTTATAGAACCCTGAGGTTTTTTTGTTTGTTTATCTGTTTTTATAAAATTCCATGAAAGAAACAATCAGTAGCATCTACAGCAAATTAGAGAAGGCCTAACACAAAAGACAACAGCCCAATTTACAAGAGACAGGAACAAATCAACTGGCGTTTCCCTGAGATATAAATAAACAGTTCTCAAAAATTTAGATTAGGGATTTCCACTGCCAAATATTTGAAAATCACTGCACATTGCACCATATTTTAAGATATTCACAATGAACACCTAAAAGTCTCTGAAAAGTCTCACTTTCCCAAAACCTATTTAATTTGGTTAAGCCGTTTAAACCAAAATTCCTATCTGTATTTAACTTAGAATAGATTTTTTTTTTCAGGAAAATGGAACACCTGCAAACATTTATAGGATGCCCTAGTTTGTCACAACTCACTTAGGAAAATGGTCAGTTAGGTCAACAGCCAAACGATACAGAAAGGTTGCAGACGATCCATTGACTGTGTGATCAGTTTCTCCTTACTTTCCTCTCTGTTCCTTTTATATATGCTATTTCCCTACTGCAGGCCCAGCGACAGCATCTGTTTGACTTTTTTGAGCTCAGAGTAGCTCAATGATAATTTCCTGTAAGTCAAATACACTGTCTAGTGGTCATGTGGTGGCTCACTCTAGTGGAAATCTTATTCCACTGTCTCCAACAGAAATCTCACTTATTAAATTTTTAATTGTCAACTTGGTGATGTAAGAATTAGCTTAGTATCCTTATCAATTGGCTGCAAAGAATGGAGACTCATCGAGGCTACCTTAAGAAAAGAGGATTTACTGTAAAGATGTGTACCTTGAAGCTAAACCGGAGCTGAAAGTCTATCACAGTATAAGCAAGGCAGCTGTGTGAACTAGTTACTGGCCCCGTTACTCGCTAGCTTTGGATTTCTTCTACCTTCCCTTTTTGATTACCCACAGGTTCATCCTCTCATATTTCCTAAGACAAATACCAGGAGCAGTGACTTATTTGATTGATTAGCAAGCCATGAATTACCCTATTGTGCAGAGTTCTCTGTACCAGTGGATCTCATGCACTCTAGAGGTGGTACCTGTGGGTTGGGTGTACAACTCCTCTCAGTCAAAAAGGCCTCTGTTCAAGCAGCCCAAAGTGACATTCATAAGAAGGAATTGGGTTAGTGCATTTTAATTCAAAAGAGACATCATATGTGGCAATTTCCTTAAATACCATGTCCCTGTACACTGCCCCTTGCTAAACTGATGTGGAGGAAACAGTAAATTTCACTGTGCTGTACTACATTATTCAAAAGTAAGTGGGTATCAAAAACTGGCACCTGTATATTGAAGAATTTCCTTTCATCTTCCCCAAGATACATGTAAAATAATCTAGACATAAAAATGTTTTCCTACTTGGCCTTTGTGCCTATAAGTTCTTCCTGATATAATCAATCCTATTTGCTGCTATTGCATTAATCTAATTGATAATGGTTAGGACAAGCCATTGCTCTCTTCAAAAATCTACAGGATTTCTCCTTGCACTCAGAATCCCACCTAAACTCTGAAATTTCACTAGACTCTCTAAATATCCTGATCTTGAACTATGTCTCTACATTGATGTGTTCCTTTAGTTTAACAGGGAAATGTTAGTCTTTGCACTGGCTCTAAGGACACCAGCCAAATTATCACATTTATGTCTTTTCTCAGGTCATTCTCCCTGCTGGGCATGTTTCTTTCTGCCTCTTTACCCTAATTTAGCCTACCTACTCTTCTGCACATACATGGTCTAAATTATAAGCTTGCACCTTACTAATTAGGGTTGACATATAGGGGTAGGTCAATTAGAAACAAAACCAAAAAGGAAACAATGACCAGTTTAGATTTTCTGGGGGCAGAACCAGATCTTTGAGGACCCTGCCATATGGCTTGACCATATGGACAGACTATATTGAATCTGACCAAAAGCACTGGCCCAGTAGTCATGGGATCTGGGCTCCAATCCCAGATACGGCACTAACAAGCTATTTAACCTTGGGCAAAATGCTTAACCTCCTTGGGTTTCAGTATCTTCATCTGCAAAATAAGTGATCTGGCCTAGATGATACCTGGAGTGTTTTCAATTCCTCATATTCTATGATGTCTTGATAATGTTTTCATTCTAATAAGAGTTGGCTTCATTGGTTTGCCACAGCTAACATTAGGTTAGGAAATGACCTGGGTTGGAATTGGGGGACAGGGATTTATCCAAAGCCTCATTTCAGATATACAGCTAAGCTTTGGTGGTTTCCTTCTTTCCTGCTGTAAAGCTCAGATATTTTTCATGTCCTCCTGCAACTTCCTGTGCCCACCATGGCTTCAGACAGACTCGGGTACCTGAAACTTTGGCAGAGTTCCCCAGTTGTGAAATAGACACAACCACTCGCAGACCAGACTTCAGGAGCTGCATTAATCTACAGTTTTCTTGGGAAAAATAGTCCTTGGCCAATGTATGAAAGTACCTGGCAGAGCTCCCACTGTTATGAAGAAATCTGCCAGGCAACAGTTCTTTGGAGTTTTTCTCCTTATCTCTCTTCTTACTCTTTTCCACATCTCTACAAATTTCCCCAGCTCTAAGGTCACTCAGCAATCTTTTTCCAAAATACATTATGTAACAGCAACTCTAGTTTGGAAAAAAAAAATTCCTGGAAAGACTTACAGTGTGTCACCTTTGGAAACATACCCTTTTTGGTAACACCATCCATGTAAAAAGACATCCCTCACAAAAAAATTGTACAGGAAAAGATATTTTCTCTCTTGACCTGCAGAGTAGTGTGTTAATTTAAAATTTATCTTTGGTATTCTCCTTTAATTCTTTTATTTATTTCATTTCTGCAGTTCAGGTGGAATGTACATTTTATAATTAAATACATGTAGGAAATAATATCACACTGACAAAGCTCCTAATCTCTCCAAGATATTAATAGTCAGTACATCAAGGAACTCATCTTTAATACTGGGTCTTGCTCTGCAAAAGCAGCAACTAAGAATCATGAAAAGAAGATGAGGTCAACTTTAACTTCTCAAATGGTGGTGACAGAAGATCAACTGTGTGTATGTGATGGAAATAAATTGTGAATATGGAAAAGACACCATGTGCCTATGTGTTGTCTACCTCAAAGGGCAAATGAAAAAAAAAAAAATTCCACTAGGAAAGAAGAAATCAGGTTTCTAATCTCAGCCCAGCCATTATTTAATTACAAGATCTTGGGCAAATGCACCAGTGCATTTCCCAGGGTTTCCTGAAAAATCAATAAGGCAAGGCCAACATTTGAGTTTATAATTTGTAGTGTGATTTACAAATGTGAGATATCATTCATAGATCCTCTTCTCAACCTCAGTGTATCTTGATCTAGCCTCCTGACTTCTGATGCATAGTATAAAATTTACAGCAAAAAATGACTTCACAAACGATCATGTTCCCCACCTTCATTTTCCAGAAGAGATAACCAAAACTCACAAGGTTAAATGGTTTGCTCACATAGTTCCTCTGTTGTCCTGAAAGTGTTTATTTACAAGACAGTGAACCTAAGGGCAAGTGAGGGTAAAGCTCAAAATAATATAAATGTGCAATAATCCAAAGGCTATCACATTAACGTTTTAAAGTCCTTATCCTACGGGAGGGTTACCTCTTGAACCCTCTGGTGTCAACGTTAACAAAAGAAAGCAAAAACTATTTCTTTCTCCATTTATTTTCTTTCTTTGTCATGAACAAACACCAACCCAGAGGCCTTCATTTGTAATACCTTCACTCTTTTATACCCATCATCATTTTCTTCAAAGAGTGTTCATGTTATCTTTTTTTTCCTTTTATTCTGTGAGGCTGGGATATCTCCTCTGAATGTCCCTTATTACTGGCACTGCCACCAAGGTGATTTCTCTTTCAAAGGACTCAATATTCAGTACCAACATCAGATTGTAATCACATAAGGAAACCTTATGAAGGATGTGGCTAATACCCATATATGGATACTCCTTCATTTCAAATTCTAATAAAGGCTATCAGTAGTCCTAAAGATAACCTCCCAAGCCTGAACATTTTGCAGACTATGAGGCTTACCCAAATACAAGACAATAACACTTTATTTCCTATTTTTATGAAAAAAATATTTTTAAGGTAGGAAGCAAGCTAGAGTGATGGGCAAAAATGCAAGTGTTCTTAACTTACAAAATAGGGGTTAAGAAATACTGTCTCTGCTTCATGGAACAAAAAAAAATGAAGTTTTAAATCTGGCTGTAAACAGTTCATACAGAAGTGACTAGAAAGAGAACTGAGAATAGATGTATAAGCATATTGAGTTGGGAAAATTAGGGGATGGTTTGAATGACCAGAAGTGTTAACTATTACAACATGAAGCTAATATGTAATATCTAAAATTGATATATCTATTTACAGCATTATGAGGTATATGATGCTAATGAACATAATAATTAAAACAAACAGTAAAAGCAGGAAGTAGGATTTGTGGGCGGATAAGGAAGGAGATTGTTCTTACTTAAATATTTTTAGCTATGTGCATGTATTATTTGAAAGCACACACACACTAGAAAACACACTTTTATTCTCTGCAGGTGACCTACAACATAAAACCAGTGCCATGTACAATGATCTCAGTAGATGTTGGTGGGTTACTTCACTAGTTGTTTAGTTGTCTAGCTTAGGGGGTTGAATGGATGACTAATTGCATATATGATGGAAGGAATCATCACCATCATCATCATCATCTTGAACCTATACCCACTGCACACATACCTGCTAACTCCAGGGTGTAAGAATCTAGACCATGGTAGGTAGCTGGAGTATAACCACTTGACATTGAGCAATGGTTATGACCAGTCCATACAGTGGATTCTTTGCATAAAGATTACCAACTATTCATGGTTGAATTTCATAAAATTGGCTGGAAAGACAATGTTTGGGGAACAATATTTCTATGCAATTTTGAGTCCTGATTTTACTACAATTATTTCAAATGTTGATTGCTGAGTCTTATAGTCTACCAAAGCATTTGAATATTCTAGGATTAAGAAATAAGGAGCAAAGCAAACAATCACTTCTATTTCAGAAAAGTCATTTATATGAAATGAATAAAAGCATGTGGAAATCAATGTGAAGTAAAAAGAAAACCTTAATAGACTCTTTATAACATAGAATAGGTTTTTTTTTTTTTTGGTTACCATAGTGGCAGTGATTTTTAAATACTATTCACACAGATTCAGCATTATAGTAATCAATGTTTCCTATTGTGATTCAAGGTATTAAAAATAATATACAACATTAAAAGCTTAGATTGCCATTTAAATTTAAATATTGAGAAATGTTATGAATCAAAGGTTAATTTATATGTTCTCTGGATAATACTTGATGTGGGATATAATCAGGCCAGCCATTTCACCATTAACATCAAACAACATAAGTAACCTGCACTTAACATTCAAGCCTGTAGTGACTGGACATGGTGGGTAGTCAGGAAGGGTGACAGAGGGTGTAAAAATTCTATTTGTTGCCAACAGAACTCACAGCATTTATACCAAATACAGGCCAAATCAGAGGAGCTGGAGCTATTACTCAGTCCTTCCTGCATTCTTTTCCCAAAGCTCAATGAAAAATTCATTGGCAAGGGAGGGAGAAATTAATAGGACACATTTTACCTCCTGGCCTTAGGGGGTACAAGAATTCCCCTGTGTGGAATGCAAAAGACTGATAAAATACTAGAGGGAGGAGGGTGATAAAAGACGACATGAAAATCATATCCTGTAGTTGAGGGAAAAAGAGAAAGTGGCCACAATTGATATCACACAATTGTCCTACTCTCAAGGATTCATACATCTGGCCAACACTAGAGGAATTTTTAATCCTGAATAAAAGTAATGCTGAGGGGAACCTCCTTTCCTTGGTTTCTGTTTTCCACCTGGAAGAACTTCCAGTATAGGGATGCCTCAGTCTCTGACTCTCTAAGATTGAATTACTTGGATATCAGGCAACATTCATAAATCTACATTTCTTGACTGGATAGAGCTAAGCTCCACTTAAAGGCAAGCTATGGAAATGTATTTATTCTTTCTCTATCTTGAAAAGCATAAATCTATAATTCTAGGTAAGTGTGACCATTCTATAGAGGTAAACTTTCTATTATATGACCTGTTACAGGGTCTAGACACCAGGGACAGAGGAACCTGGAAAGGGACAGAGGGGACAGAAAGCATTAGCACGACCTTTTGGTCACAGTTCCGGAGCTTTAATCTCCAGTGGATTTTCCCGGTAATAAAGAAATCACCATCTTATCATACTAGAGGATATACTTGTCTTCTGCGTTAACTGGATCAGAACTCAGAAGAACAACAAAGGGATATTATGTACTGACCCCCAGAGCCCCTAGAAAGAAGAGCCTATGAATATTTTACTATAAAAATTGTACCAATGAGACACGATAAGAGGAAACAGAACATAATCCTAAAGTTTCAGGCCTCAGATTAAGAAGAGGGCGAAAGCATTTGTGCATGTGTATGCCTTTAGAATAGCACACTAGGAAACCTACACACTTGTGTACAGAAATTTGGATGGGACATTAAGATCTAGTTTAGAAGCAGAGGCCACCCACCCTGAGCTTACAGGGTCCATGCCTGTGGGCACTAGATACATTGAGCTACTCTGGCCACATTATGCAATGGGTATGGGTATGAGTATAGTCACTGCAGACAAAACACATACAAACAAACCCAATCAACTGCTATAGAGCCTGAAATGGACAGATATTGCATCTGCTATCTGTTCCCTTATTTAATTATCTACTGAACTTTGAATATAAAGAAGACTTTCTTCTTAGATATTGAACATGACAAAACTGCTATGCTTTATGGATTATTTAAATCCTAAAGGCTTCACTTTGGTGGTAAATATCCTACACTAAAGGGAAGTTGATGAGAATAGCTCAGAACAACATTGTTTCACTACAGCAGTTTTTGCTTTGTCCAATTGAAGTAGTTTCACGTCCAGGGAGTTCACCAGGTGTTAGGTTTATGTCAGAATAAGGATTTTTTAAGAAAGCCATAAATAGCTATCAATAACCCATCCCCATAGGTACATACATTAGACTAAGCATTGTGGTGGATTCCAAAAAATGGAAGACATAGCCCTTATGCCATGGAGGTCCCTAAAATCTATAACTAAAAGAACCTGGAAAAATAGTCCAAGTTTTTCATTTTACAGATATAACCTCAAATGACAAGAGTCCAGAGTACTTAAATGACAAGCCCCAGATCCCACAGCCAGCAGAGCAGATCTGAACTAAAAGCCACATGTCCTAAATGCCTTCACATAATTCATATCTGTTGTCTTTGCTTGTAGATGTGGAAAATATAGCAAGAAAAACATCAGGATTCTGAGCACCATGTTTTATCCTCTTTCCAAATTACCTGCAAAATCTACAAACCAAACAAAATGTTGTGACTGGATTTTGTATGGATCTTAGTGAAGAGACTGAATTCTGTATCTAAATTGAAAGTGTGTGAAAGAGATGAGAAGACACACAGACAGAAAACACAGAGGCAAAGAAAACTATAAGATTAAGTCCATAGGAGTTTTTAATGTTCTTCTAATCTAAATCACTAAAATCTTGGGGAGACTACCAAATTTCCTTGGGATTCAATACCATTAGCACAGTCAAAGAAATCTGCCCTGGGTAACAGAGGGTGATGAGTCCCTCTAGCTGACATCAGAGATATGAAATAATATTTCATCTGTTAAAGAAAATACTGCTTGATAATTTTTAAAAATAAACTGTATTTCACCTAGTATGACAATCTCCAGGTCCATCTCTGTTGCTGCAAATGGCATTATTTCATTCTTTGTTTATGGATAAGTAGTATTCCATCGTGTGCGTGCGTGCATACGTGTGTGTGTGTGTGTGTGTGTGTGTGTGTATACAGATATCTCACAACTTCTTTATCCAATCATCAGTCGAGGGGCATTTAGGTTGCTGATGCAAATGAGCTTATTTACAAAACAGAAACAGACTCACAGACATAAAAAACAAATTTATGGTTACGAGAGGGGAAAGGAAGTAGGGAGGGATAAATTGGGAGTTTGAAATTTGCAGATACTAACTCCTATATATAAAATAGATAAACAAGGTCCTACTCTACAGAACAGGAAACTATATTCAATGCCTTGGACTAGCCTATAGTGGAAAAGAATATGAAATGGAATATATATATATACACACACACATAAATATGTACAACTGAATCACTATGCTGTACACCAGAAATTAACACAACATTATAAATCGACTATATTTCAACTTAAAAAAAAAAAAAAACTCTATTTGATACATAAAGTCTTCATGTTATTCCTTAGGGGCCAAAACCAAAAATTTTTCTTGTATAGGTGATGATGTTGCCTATGGTTCTGTCTACTGATTTACCTAAAATCTAAATGCTAAGTTTGGGTCTGACCATGTATCACGCTACATTTCAATCTCTTTAACTTATTCTTTTCAGCCTTATCCTGGGAAATGTCTTTATCGATAGACTAAGAGTAAAAACCATTATAGCAGGACACACTAAACAAATTGATAAAGTCAACAAACTTATCTGTATATTGGTTTCTTTATCCTTAATACAAGAGCTAAAAATTATCTTTTTTGAAAAAAGTATCCTTTAAGCTCACAGGAGGGGGAAAAAGCATAGTATCTCAGTTTGGCTAGTGTTTTCTAATTTTATCTTCATTATTCTTCTTTGGTGATACCCCTACTATTCCTTTTCTCTTCTTCCAGAATCCACCAACGCTGTAGTCATAATAGATTTCCAGCTTATTGGCTCTATCTCCTTTATCTTCTTTATGTGTGGCATCTCTGGCAGTCAAATAATCTTCCAAAGGCATTCTGTGACACAATTCCTCAATGTACGTTCTATTTCTCTTTATCACCCATCTAGGTATCTATCTATAAATCCATCTAGCTTTCCATTGTGCTTTTGTTGCAGACGCAGCTACCTAAAATATAACGCAACAATTGACTTACTATCTCTTGGAAGCGAAAGAAACCTCCTGTCTGATTCTTCTCTTCTGGCTCCAACAGAAATCCCTGCAGAGCCATGGACAGAAGGGAGAGACTCTCCTTCTGTTCCTCTCTCTAATTTTCTGCTCAAAATCATGCCCAGTTTTAGCAAATAAATCATGGACTTAAAACCAGCAGCTTTATATCTGCTCACTCCAACATGTCTGAATATGTTTGAGAAATGTGTGTGTTCAGAAGTGAAAAAAAACTAGGAGTTAGGAGGCTTTTCTCTGATTTCTGGGATTTGCAAGAGAAAGAGGGGGTTGGAAGAAAGAACAGTGGCACAAAGAAATCAAGGCAGTATTATTCAGTAGAAAATGTATTTAAGTGTTCTCAATCTGTAAAGATGCAGTTATTAATCTATGATTTTGGGGAAAACAAACCTGGCTCCATAAAATTATTTCCTTATCTAATAATTCAAGTATGTTACATGTGTTCTGAGAAGTAATTTCAAGGCACAGTTTCACTTTATTTTTTGTTCTTCCTCATGCTGGAGACAGAAATGATTTTCAAGTCAGGCTTAATTAAGCAGTTAGAATTTTTAAATCTGCAAGAGGCTGTTTAGTGTTACTGGTTTATTTCCCACTCCCAGCAGCTTCCCCTCCTGTGTCACAGTCTTGGTGCAAGAAGCAGAAACAGATACAACTTATCTTTCTAGAGGTTTTCAAAATTGAACAGCATGTCCCCTTACATTGTGGTGTATATCTGTTGATCACTTAGGGACTTTGGAAGAAAAGTGTATGGGGAGCAAAGAGAGAATGGAACCAAAACTTTTTTTTTTTTTTTCAATTTTAACCAGCAAGAGTGACAGGATAATACAGCCTTATTCAAAGACTGAGAGTACAGTCTTGCTAAGTAACAGACTGTAGATTGCATTGTGTTTTGACCATCCAAGAATTCTGCCCTTTAGTATTCCTAGGGAATGACTACCCACAAGCCCCTTGGACTGGTGGAGTGGGAGAAGTAAATACAATGACCGAATTCTTCCAAATTTTTTCCCAAATAGCAGCTGTGGGTGGAGAAGGATTCCTATTAACATGCTGAAAGGTCACTGATATATAATCTGTGACAAGTAGAGTCTACAAGAGACAGCATGTCACATACTGGGAATAGTATTGATGGAGAGCAAATTCTTAGCAGATATTATGAAAACACTATATTATGAAAGGGCTGTGCAGAACCACACAGGACCATGACCATTCTTTCAATATCCATTTGATTGAGAAATTACATAGTGATGAGAATTGCTATAAATTCAGAAATATTTTAAATGAATTTCAATTTTACTAACCATCACATATAGTAGTTACACTGGGAAATAATAGTAATACTTACATGAGTTGAGCCTGCTCTTTATTCTACTTAAAGATGTTTCTTGATATGCATATGTTTTTGAGACTCAGCAATATTTCTCTGGCTCTCCAGGTATTTTGAACCACCAGACCACTGGACCAGCTCAGCCTTGGGGCAGAGATTCAGGGATCTCCACTGTGGCTAGCTGTGCATGAGGCAGGCAGTGTTATGAAGCAGCCTACAGCTCAGAAAAGAAACAAATGATCTGTGGAGAAGTCCAGTCCTGCTCTGGGAAGGCCTAGAGAGATTGGGCCATTAGAATATCTCAGAAAACCAAAAGCCAGCGGGGAAGCCAACAGCTTGCTGCATCTACAGCCATAAGTCAAGTAAGCACTGAGCCCGACAGCTCAGGAAAATGACCCACTTCTTGCCAACTCAGACAAAAAGACTTCACTTAGGCCCAGGGAGAGTGTCTCTAATAAGGCCATCCGTTAGCTGCGTCGCCTGAGTCCCTCTCAGCAATTCTTCATTCCCTCCCTTCTTACCTCCCACCCTGAAGCCAGCCATTAATGCAGCGGAGACTGACGAAAATGAAGCTGTTGGGCCCAGTAAATATTACTGAGCTCCACAAGGAAACGCAGCCCCATTATTTAGGTTCCCGTGTCTAAGGCACACTTTGATCACATCCATTTAGCAGAGAGGTGAAGGGAGAGAGCAGGCTGGCTGTGCAGCAGCCCTCGGTCATCCATCCCCTTGAACAGACGAAGCCAGGAGACAGAGAGCAAAAGAGCGAGCTTGGCCACAGACCCCGAGGGCCTGAGCCCAGAGCGCACAGGACAGGAGGGACCACACTACCACGTGGAGGGGGCTCTGGGCAAATGTTCAGGGGTCTTGGAATTTATACAAGAGGAAAGTAAATTGTCTGCTGATTTACAAGACCATACCTCTTCCCCAAAATGGTTTCTTGAGAAAGCTGTCCACCCCGAAGGGTTTGGGAGGTATTCCCAATACTGTCCTGAGATTTATGCATTTCACTGGATGAGTCACTTGCAATGTGACTGGGCCTCATTCCTTATACATATATTCATAATAAAAATATTCCTGCTGAACCTTGCAATGAAGGCTTTATAAAGTGAATGAAAAAATTACAATACAAGTATAAAATTATAATTTTAGAACTTACAAAGATAGATAGCAAGCAAAATATTTCCTTGATCCAAAGCTATCCTGACAGAACTGGCAATTGGATCCTAATTGGTATTTCTCTCCTCCCCAGTGAAAAGCTTTCCTAAAGAAAAATGGTGAGGATTCACCCAGATTTCCACTACCTAGAGCAGCTCAAGTGGACGAGGACAGGTATATCCTCCAGTTCAGTCTCTTCTTTGTAACAGACCAGTGGTTCCACATATTAATTCCATGCTCACATATTGTAGAGACCATGGCACTCTGTCAAGAAGAAAGAAATGTGTTCTGAAACGAAGGCTCTGATAACTGTGACCCAATAGTGGAACAAAAGAGGTCCACTTGTGATGGTAATTGCCAGCAGCATTCTCAATAATGTGTTCAGTTTGTTTATCATGGCACATTTTCAGAAAAATGTTTCTTTCCAAATGAGCATGCCTAGGCTAGCATTAGGCAAAATTGTATATAAGTAACTTTTTTCCCCTGTAATTCACTACCCCTCTGTAAGTATACTCATTTTATCTGCTCCTTCTTCTATTACCTAGTTCTCAGCCTTCACCTTTCTAAGCCCCTAAAATAAATTTTTCCCCAACAGTTATTTTTAACAGCAATCACCTCTAAAAACTCCTCCTTACATAATCCAGTTTATGTAAAGACCCCCTCCATTCTGCGAACTTTCTACAACAGGCAGGACAGCACATCAATGCTTAATGTATTGCCTGACATATCAGAGGTACTTCATAACTTTTCGTGGGCTGTTGAATACATACCTCTCACTAAAAATATGAATACTATTCAATTTATAAGCCTGAATGGCTATCATGTTTTACCATGTGTTTGCTATGATAAAATATAACAGCCATTTGAACTTAACAGGTCTGTTTTTTTTTTTTTCTTAAAGTGATTCTTCTAAAATGCCTTTCATCCATGAAACACAGTAGGAGATAAATGAGTAGTTGTGGGATAAAATGAATATTTATATGGATGGATGGTTAGATGGACAGCCAATAGCACCGTAGGGAGAAAGCTGACACTTTGGTAACAACAATCTCCCAGTGTTTCCATTAGAATATACAAGATGGGAAGGATGCATTTACGAGTTAGTCATATATATATTTGTCGATCTATCAAGTAAACGTACAATTTTTCTAAATCTGAGAATTGAGAATTCTGAACTATTTTGACATCTGGCTCTCAGTGGTCCTAAGTTCTAAGTTATATATACTCTGAGTTAGTTTTTGTTTTTACCTTCATTTTTTCATGAACTCTAGAATTAATGTGTGCCCATGAACACTGAAAATAAAACAATTAAAGAGGCGTTCTTAGTCTCATGCAAATGCCTGGTTTCATCTTGAGAGACAGTAAATAGTAAGTGAAGGGCTAAGCTGTCTCTGGCTTGAAACAAGTAAACTACAGAAGTCATGCCTCTTGTAGAAGAGATATTTGAGAGAAAAAAATAATATTTTGAGAAAATTTCCAAATGTCATCATATGTCATTAAAGTTTAAAACATACGTGAAAGATATGCATCATTTTGCTTATTTCACATTTAAAACACTGAAGAAGTAGACTTTAAAGGGACTGGCTAACCTGGCACCAAAGGATTGAATATGTGTCTATAAATAGACAAATTTTGGCATATAGGCAGAGTATAACATAACTAATCTCTAATGGATTTTCCTTTCCTTTTTTTTTTTTTTGATTTGTAATTCAATGTCTATTATATCTGAGATAAAAACAAATAAAACTAGAAAAATATGCCATCTTGACTCTCCTTGAATTTGAAGAGTGCTGAATTATTCCACACTAGTAAAAACTATATCAACAGATATCCAGCAACATATCAGTGATTCAGGGCATCTTCTTGATCCGAACATGGCCCAGAGTAAGTGCTTGTGAAGTGTACAGAGAGGTTAATCAAAAATGTTACAGTCACTAACTCTGCAAGCGAATAATCTGTATGTGCAGACTGGCACAAGCATACCCAGAGCACAACAGATTTAACAACTGGATGCACAGAGCAATCTTTTACACAGTGTGTGATATTTGGGTTGTTATCTCTTCTATCATTGTGAGAAGCAAGTGTGAAATGATGGAAGTGTTAAAACAGCCAAAAGAATTTAAGGGCTGGCATCACTTGAAAGTGGGTGAAAGGTCACTAAATGACAGGACTAGGGTAATACCTATGAAGGAGTGAGATCAGGGGCAAAGCAGATATCAAACTTCCCAAGAATAATTGTGAACAGGTCATAAATAATTTTTACCTTGTTAAATGTGGCATGGTTAATAACATATGTGTTCTCTCATTGGCTGTGCTAAGTCAGCTTGGTCTGCCTATCTAGTAGGTTGTTCTTATGCAGTTCAACAAAGATATTGAGCTACTGTTATGTGCCACATCCTGAGGACCTAAGGACCAATAAGAGCCTCAGAGAGTCAAGAGTAAATTGAGAAGAAACAGATGAGTAAATGGTTCAACATAATATACTTATAACCACAGAAAAACAGATAAGATACAAAGGTATACAGAAAAGGGGTAAGTAGTGATGTGCCTGGGGTTGGAAGGGACGTTCATAATCAGGGAAGCTTTCTTAGTAAGTGAAAGCCAATTGAACATTCAGACATGAAGAAGAATTCACAGGCAACAGAAACTACAGGAAAACACTGTGAAACAACATGGAGTCCAAGAGAAAATAAGTGAGTCACATGAGCTAAGAGGTGGGTTGGGGAACTATGGGAGAGAAAACTGAGCAGGGAGGCATGGGTCTGTATGACATGCTTGTAATCATCCAAAATGAAGACAAGACAAAGGATATTAAGCAGGTGAACGAGAAGGTCAGATGTAGGCTTTATAAAGAGTTCTCTAACAGCAGTTAGGAGAAATGAATTTTGGTATGAGTCTAGGGGATGGAGAACATTAGGGATCCTAATATAGTAGTCCTGATGATTGCTGATAAGGACCTAAAATAAGGCAATGGTGTTGATGGTACCTAAAGGTGGATGTCCATATGATGCTGAAGCAGAATGAACAGAAATGTACACTCGGATGTTATTGGTGGGGACGGCAGATAATGGAAGGCAAAGAGCAAAATGTGACTTTTCTGCTTCTGAATGATTTTCTCCTGGAGAAGGAGAAGACAGTCACAAGCTAAGTAATAGCATCCAGGATGAAGATCAAGGACAGAGGGTAAAGTCATCAACTTACAGTGTTATTAAGACTCCAAGATGGTACTAGATATTTACAGTTAATATGATATAAGCAGCTTGTCTTTTAAAGAAAAGCCAAAAACAAGGCAGCCTCCTTTTGCTTGAGCACATTGTTCTAATGTCCTTCCCTACTTCTATGGTAGGACCAAAGAATTACAGATGGGCACGATTTATCATAGTTCCCTCATAATATATCCCAATTATAGTTCATAGTATTTATTGTAACAGCAGAAAGATTTCACTTCAGGACTAGCTCTTTTACACTAAAGTTCAATAAAATAAAACAGAATTATTGGTTAAGAAAGGAAATGAGAGCAAGAGGCAGCCATAAACTTTCTATGGTTCTAAAATCTAGGAATACAGCTTTGTGTGGTCTACCCTATCCCAACTCATTTCGTCTTGAATAAGGAAGTCCTATTACTATATACAAAACAGATAAACAGCAAGGACCTACTGTATAGCACAGTGAACTATATTTGATATCTTGTAATAACACATAATGGAAAATAATCTGAAAAGAAAATATATATTTATGTACATATACATATAATTGAATCACTTTACTATGCACCTGAAACTAACATTGTAAATCAACTACACTTCAATAAACAATTTTTAAAAAGAAGTCCTAGAAAACCCCAAAGCCTGAGCTAATATGTCCTTATATCAAAAAGAATCTGACTCAAGCATAATCTACTACCTCTAGTCTCATTTCCCATTTTCTCATTTCCTTCTTATTCTTCATCTCCTTCAGGTTAAAATAATATATAGGGCAGCTCACAGGAAAAAAAGGAAGGAGGGGTGAAGAAAAATATAATACCGTTATGAAGGTGCAAACATCAAACTCTAATGAAACAAAATGCTTCTTAATTTCACAAAAATAATTATATTATTTATTTTAATCATAGGTCCGCATGTACTCTCAGAGTACCCTCATAAGACTCATTCTGTAATAGGATACTGAAAAATGAAATTATCTAACCTACTGAATGTAACAGAAGGAAACGGCTTTCCAGAAGAAGCTGAAGTTAGAGTAGTCTGAAGTAGGACCATAAATAAAAAACTCTCATCCCTCAGTTTGAGGGAATTCGATCTTCTGAAGAATATTTTCCCTTTCTCTCTCACATGAGCTCATTTCTTCAGTGTGTTTTAATCATATGTTTATTTTTTTCTTTAGTATTTGGAGTTTTCATTCTGTGCCCAGCACATGTCTAAGTTTCCATATTGGACTATTTTGGAGTAAAATTCTTTTCTTTATTTATTCAACAAATATTTATAGACAGACTGTCATACACCAGGATTTGTGCTAGACCCTGGGGAAACAACAGCATGTGAATGCAGACACACTCCTTATATACCTCAAAGGGGAGGCGGGTAGGGAGAGGTGAAGGGAAGGGATTATCCTTAGACAGAAGGTGCACACCATACCCTCCTGCCTCCACTTCAACAGGAAATGGGGTGTTGAAGGGATACATGAGGGTGTAGTAGGATTAGAACATTTAAAATCAGGAAGTGGAGAATGGTCCCATATGCAAAAATCTACTTAACAGATGATCACTGGCTGAGTGAGCTGGGGAGGGCAGGGTCAGAATCTTTTATTCACGTGTACATTATGGGCAACTGGTAGCACAAAACTAGTGCTTCTGAAATGGTGACTGTGTAGAGAGTTTTTTTAATGGGAATGAAGGAATGACGAATTAAATGAATGATTCTGTTGTACTTGTACCTAAAGGACCTGACTGGTCAAAAGTTCATAAGGGCTGCAGAAGTGTCTTTCAAAGCAGATATGACTAGGTCTGTAAGCTGGGAGTCATCCCTGGGTGTAGTGGAAGAAACGTCCAGAAGTTTTTACTGTCCAGACTTCATAGCTGCAGGGAAATAGATGAGTTGGAGAAGAGAGCTATAAAGCAACACTTATAATACACGATAATAGGATCATTGTTTTCTGCATGTCTCTTGTTCTATTTTCTGAAAGCAGGCACATTTTGAGTGAAAACAGGTTTTATGTCCCAATAATAAAGAGGTATAACTATAAAAATATATGTCGTATCAGCAGGCATGTCTCTAAATAGAATGTTTTGCCAAGTTTCCCAAGAGGCATCTGAGGCCCTTTAAATTATAGGGTATATGAGCTTCCCTGCAGGGCAGCCTTTGAACTACAACTCATTGTCAGTCTAAAGCAGGGGCAGGAAATGAACCTTTCGGAAATGAAGAGTGTGTTCTTCGCTCAGCATTTCTAGGTTTCTCCCTTAAAATGGATGCATGCCATTGCCAAGCAAGAAAAGAGATGCATAGTCACTATGGGTCAAGTGAAGCTTAGTCATTTTAATTGCCTTCATTTAGGGCAAAAAAAAAATTCTCACATCTTAACCTAAACCTTCACATTTCTCTCTGCCAAGTCTGACTTAGGGCAAAGCAATCAAAAACTGCCAGCACTCACTTAAATGGACAGAGCAATGTAATAAGTAATTCAGAAGAGCAGATCATTCAAAGATCACCTCTATTTCGGTTTATAATAACATTTTCAGCTGATTTTCTATCTTAATTATATTTTGCTTAGGTTAATATTAAAAGTAACTTACAACCCTTCAGAATAAACTAACTGGGCAGCAGAGGCCTGGAAATATCCACTCTTCAGAAGGAGCCAACTTGGGTTGTTCAATAATACACCGAGGATAATTCCCAAAGAGAATAAGCCCAAATAGAGTATATTTAGTGTGTGCTCTAACCTTCAAGGAACGCTCTCACTCTTGGTGATGGTACTAAATAAATCTCACAGGGCTTTCTCCTTTAGGTTGGGCCTGTGAAGAAAATTCTGATTCACAAAAATAGTTGTGCACTGTTATTCAAAACAGTAAAAAAGTGGAGGCAATTTAATGCCCGACAATAAAGGACTAGTTAAACAAATTATAATACATCAATAAGATGGGTTCTCGTACTATTAAAATAGCATTTATAGAGAATTTTAATGACTTGCGAAACAGCTTATCATATACCATAAAAGGGAAGAAAAATCAGGTTATAAAACTGACTCCACAGTATTATCACCACTATGCGGTTAAGGGCACAACTGCTGGAATCCGGCTGTGTACATTTTGTTCCTGATTGTATTAGCTATTAAATATTTAACCTAGAGTAAATTACTTCACCTTTCTAAGCCTCAGTTTCTTTATTTGTAAAATACAGATAATAACAGTACCTATCTTGTAGTGTTGTTACGAGGATGAAGAGATGCTTAATACATTTATAAAATGCCTGAAACATAGTAAGCACAATTAAGAATGCTATTTTTATTTGTTTCAAATCAACATAACTTTGCTCATGCTGTTTATTCTACTTAGAAATGCTTCCCCTTTTAAATTGTAACCTCTTAGCTCTTCACTTTCCCTCTAAGGTCCAGCTCACATGTCACCCATACAGAGAATGGAGCATTTTCCCATGACCTTCCTGCTCTAGACAGAATTAATCACCCCTTCCTTTTTAATGCCAGGACATTTTGTAATAAACTCGACCCCAGCATCTATGCTTCAGGATGGTAATCAGTGTGTATCTCTTTCCCCATCAGAACGTGGGCTTGTCAAGATTAGAGGCATGTCTCCTTCCCCCACGCATCCTCAGAGCCTAGCCAAGTGCCTGGCACACAAGAAGTACTCAATTCACGTCGGACTAATGAATGAAGGGATGCAAGCTAAGTTGCGAGAGGGAAGCAGGCAGGAAGGAAAGGTGAAACAGCACTTTCTTTCCCTGTGACTTCCAAAGGACACCTGAGGTGTCTTGTTTTTGGAAGAATGAGGAACATCTTCAGTCTGTACTTCAGGACTCCAAAGCTTTAATATTTCTATTCTCTTTCTATTGTTGCATTTCCTAAAATATAACACTTGTCCTGATAACTCAAAAGGTGGTAATACAGAATCAAAAATGACCTTAGGAGTCAAAAGCCTGAGTTCTATCGCTGACACTCAAATCGTATGACCTTGAACAAATAACTTAACTTCTTTGAAGGTAAAATAGGGATGACAATATATACCCTGCCCCTGTCTACTTCACAGGGTTATTTTAACTGCCAATTAGAGAATGCATGTGAGAGCATTTGGAAAGGCAGCATACAAATATATCATCATTGGTTCTTTTGCTGGTAAAGCTTAGCTCATTCTGAAGTTCACAGTTAATATCAACATTTTACGTATTTACAGTAGAATGTAATTTTTTGACAAGATTAAAGATGACCTTTCAGTATTTCCCTTTGCCTCATTTTACAGAGAATTTGTTGGAAAGATGGACAGGTTTAAAATTGTTAAATAGAATTCCTACGGAACACATTCAAAATGAGGAATGTGATTCACATTAATATTTAAATATACACTCTTCTTTGTTCTATTTATAAAGCATCAATTAGCAATAATATTTAAATTCCCACATAATTCCAATTTGACAGCATCTTTCTCCCATCTCATAGACAAACTGAGGCACAGCTGGGCCTAAGTGTGTTACTGCAGATTACCACATATGATCTGGCAAAGGAGTTGAAAATTCCTTTCTAACCCAGAGCTGCAAATAGAACTTTCTGTGATAATAGAAATGCTTGATAATATGCACAATTCAGCATGGTAGCCACTAGTCATATGTGACTTTTTAGCACTTGAAATTTGATTTATATGACTAAGGAGCTTAGTTTTTAATTTAGTTTAATTTTAATTAATTTAAATTTAAATAGCTATATGCGACTAGTGGTACTTACTACACTACACAGTGCAGTTTTAACCAGTCACTGTATTTAGCGTTAGATTTGCTCACTTGTCAAATGGACACTTAAAAAAGAGTAACAATTTATTACTTTACAATGTAAAAGAAAACTCCCTCACAGACTGTCAGCATGGCCAGCGTCTCTTCATTGCTGAAGAACACTACGATCAGAGGTTGGGTTAGGGGGCATAGAATCAGACTAAGAAGGATGATTAAAAGATTCAAACACTTAATGGCATCCAGTTACAATAACCTGGCCAACACAAAAAACCGGTCTTATTGCTAGAATACTTAGTCCACCAGCCAAGGTTTTCCTTAGATATTGCTTTGGCGGGTATCGCTGCCCTCGCTCTGGTGACGCTCCTTTCCCTGGCCATCTCCCTTTCTGATTGACAAGTCCATCCTTCTCTTTTTCTCCAAACTCAAACTTGATGTGTACTGGCAGAGAGAAGAGTTTGTCCCATCTCTTTGGCTTTGCTTCCCCGTAACTCTCAGTCCAACACACAGATCTCCCCTTTTATCAGCCAGAGAAATGCTGGGAGGCAACAGAAGGAGCAGAATATTTATTTTAACCCTTCTGATAAGGAAAGAACTCAACCTGTCTGGGAACAGCCATTGCTGCTTTTCCTTCAGATATACCATCAAGAGCATCTTAAGGTCAGACTGTAAATCATGTAAAGTATCTTTATCTTTTCAAGGCAGTTTTTCGCCTATATTATAATCAAGGACAAGAGAGGTCACAGAATTCCGACATTTCAAGTCCTTGCAGTGGTAGGTGGGAGTGAAACTTTTAGCTATTTAAACTGCTCTCACAGAATTAAGCCAGGTTCTGGGAGGGGCTCATTCTCAGCCAAGATGAGGTCCTTGCCTTCCCAACTTGGTATGTAAGAGATTCTGATATTCATTAAAATGACAAGCTGACAGAGTGAGGCATAGGCAACCTTAACCCACTCATCAGCTGTCCAATCCTGAAAGCTCTGGACTATTTCAATCCTCTAGGCTTTCTGTATATATAGCTTTTCAGACACAAGCCTCAAATCTGCCCAGCAAGATCCCTGGTTATTCCAGAGCTGACCTTTGGAGTAGTGATTCTATTTACTGAATTATGAAGAAGTTTCCCAGTGAGAAAGAAGAATGTCTCAAGATAACTGAGTACCGATGGACGACAGTCCAAGGTCTTCATTTCATGGATTTTCACAACTTTGAGTTTACTTAGTTTATTTACCAACACCCTTATTACATAGATGGGAAATTTGGGGTCAGAGAGGTGAAGTGATTTGACCAAGAACATACAAATAGTGTCTAAGCAAAAAATGCTCATAGCTGTAACTTAAAATAATGATGATGGTGATGATGATAAATTGTGTTTTTTTTAAATTTTCACAGATTAACTAGATTACTGGAATAAGTAAACTATAAGGTTAGAACATCAAATTATGGTACTGAAGTACATCAGCTTAGGTGCACTTTAAAAGATAAGATCTATTCAAGCCAGTAAGGGTTAGGCTAGTCATTTACAGAATTAGTAGGTGCTAGTCTAAAGCTACTGACAACTATCTTTCCAAAAATCATGGTATGATTTCTAAGACCAGAGGGCCCTGGAAATTATAAAGCCAACTAAACAGCCTCAAACAGGTTCCCACAATCTCCATTTCCCCTGGTTGGATCTATTTTACTCCTTCTCATAGGACACAGTAATATTGCCTTGGCTATCAAGGATTAATAGCCGTTATCAAAGTTGCCCAGGCTTTGGAATCAATGGAGATTTTTACATTTTGTCTTTTTAAATTACAGATTCCTTGGTCCCAACCCTTGCTTGATTGCCATCTGGAATCTATATTTTCAATAAATTCTTCAAGTAGTAATGATGCATCATTTGAGAATCACTGTTCAGAACATTCAATACCATTTACACTGAATTAGAGTTATTTCTATACCTGTTTTTTTTCATCCACTAAATTTTAAAGTAAGAGACAAGGCTTAATTTTGTTTATTTATTTATTTGTTGGTCTGGCCCTAATCCTATTTCTTGCATAGTGATCTATACAATGGTTTAGAATCAGACACATTTCAGAATTCACCTCTTTGAATTCCAGCCCTGTCATTACTAATTACATGACCTTGAGAAAATTAAAATATTTCTATAAGCCTTAGGTGCTTGCATACATATGTTAAAGGTTCGTTGTAAAATATAAATAAGATGGCATGCCAAGCAGGTAAACCATAGCAATATGGGGTTTTGATCAGTGGTAACGAGTGGTTGTAGTAGTGGAGGAGAATGTTACTAGCAGTAACAGTAGTAGTAGTGATAGCATTAGTAGCACTTGCTCAATAAATACCTTTTAATTTAACTAAGGAAGAAACTAAAACAATATATATTAATAATCTAGAAGAAATAACACCCTGGGCAACAACTAAGGTCTATATGAGGAGAAAAAACCCCAAGTCATTTAATTTTCATCTTTGAGTGGCAAGCCACGTAGAAAAGGGAAAGTGATAAATGCAATCTATCAATTAGTAATGGTATTGATTCACTTCCATTTGGTGTTCTCATTAATAAGACAGTAAAATGTGGTCTAGAACTGTGCAGCTAAAATCCTTTTGCTTCATCACTATAAATCCCCCTGTACTTTCCCTTTCCTCTCTCTTCACCATCCTCCAAGAAAAATAAAAATCGGGAGAAAAAAAAGCCATTGTGCCAGATCATGAAAGATGTCTTTATATGGGGACTGGGTACAGATGGCAGTCGAGGGAGTAGGTCAGACAAAAAGTGCTCCTTTGAAATATTGGCTCAGTAACTCTCATGGTCTCTGGACTTCTCTTTGGTCTCTCTAGAGGATATGACAGAACATGGGAGTATTAACATCCTAACATCCAGTCTAGGAACCTGGACAGAGTCAGTACCCATGTAACACCAAACATGACTGCTGGCACTTGCCTCTCCTGGACCACGCTCACCCCCTTCTCTTTCCCTCTTTTCTACTCTGAGATAGAATCTCCTCTCTCTCCTGCTTCCTTGCAGTTTTAAAAACTAATTAGTTTGTTTATTTATTTATTTTTATTATTTACTGTATAGTCAGTTTACAATGTGTCAATTTCTGGTGTACAGCATAATGCTTCAGACATACATATACATATATATTCATTTTCATATTATTTTTCATTATAGGTTACTACAAGATATTGAATATAGTTTCCTGTGATATTACAGAAGAAACTTGTTGTTTATCTATTTTTCACGTAGTACTTAGTATCTGCAAATCTCAAGCTCCCAGTTTATCCCTTCTGTTTTCTCTTTTCCATGTTTTTCTCCCATTTTCTGTACCTTTTAACCTACCCACAGTTCTCACAAGCATTTCTTGGGTACACCAGAGCACACAGGGCCTAGCAGCTGTCCATATTCACCAAAAGAAGGAGTAGAGGTCCCGAGCCTCACACATACACACATCAGAGGATTCCCCTCAGGAACCTGCAGTCAACTGAAAGGATGAAGGAAGTCACAATAATATCACAATAAGAGAATAATAAGGTTATTATTCCAATGATCTTAAAAAAAAACAAACACCTAACAGGTGTCTCTGCAAGCACGTGTGCGTATACCTTTTGCTCTGCAGGCACACAGCTGACTCACAGAATACATGCATGTCACTCATGCCATTTCTCCCCAGCACAACTTTATCTAAAATATGATTTTCCACCTTATTTTGCAGTGTGAACCTTAGTCAGTTATTAAGAACTCAGTAACAAAAATTCAGCCTCTGAGCTCTTTGAAAGAAAAACATATTCTAGAGAAGACCCCACAGCTAAAAATAACTTTGTGAGTATTTTTTCCTAACATCTCAGGTGTACTCCTTAATCTACCAGTTTGCTTAACCCATAGCGGCCTGGCCATGGATACAACATACCACTCCATGACTTTCTGACTTGTCCTTCAGCGAATCACTGCAGCTTTACAGCACTTAGCAGTGCTCTGCTGGAGTCACAGGAAACAAAATGTGCCCTTCTGCTGACGAAACTAGGCTGTCTGTGGCGATATTTTAGCCTGCGGCCTGGATGACTACACGTGCAATTCACATTAGAGATCTATGTGACTTGAGGCGGGTGCATCTGGCCTGGCCACATGGGGCCCTGCACCGATGTGATGGCCCCTCGCCATGATCGGTCACAGAAGTGGCAGCTGTAATAACCTCACCCAGTTCTGCCTTCTCCGTAATCATCTGGTGCCGCTGGTGTTTGCCCTCCTTCAAGTGAGGGCAAGCACCTTCCGGCCCATGGGGGCTGGGCACAGATTGAGCCCGGATGTCATGTGCCTTAGAAATGTCAAGGTTGGTTCACAGGCCTCTCAGGGCAAAGAAGGGTAAGAAAGAAAGGGAAACTAGAATTTAGAAAAACTTAGAAAGTAGCAGGCCTTGTGCTGAGCACTTTCACACATGTCATGTAACTTAATTCTCACAATAACCCAGTAAAGAAATGAGGTTCAAAGAAGTTAAGATAATTGCCCAAGGTCACCTAGCTGGTTCCAAGCAGACCTGGGACTAGAGAGCAGGTTTTCTCATTCCCTACCCAATGTTCTTTCTACCAAAATGTGCATAGTAGTATTTGTTCCATTTATTCATACATTCAATCAACAGAGACTCATTTTTGTAAGGTGTGATATTTCAGAGCCAGGCTCTGGAATTAGATTGAGTTCAAATCCTACCTCTAACATCTTCTAATTATACTACCTGGATAATTTCCTTACCTTCTCTATACCTCAGTTCCTTATTTGTAAAGTGCGATTAATAATAGTATCCACCTCATAGAATTGTTATGAAGGCCAATACATTATCCATATAAAGCCCTTAACACAATGCCCTAAACACGGCAAGAAACTCCTGATAGACCCCTAGGCTGCTGGGGAAGACAGACACATACACAGATAAATTACACTGCAACAGGTCAAATACTAAAATAAAGTTTAAAAGAAAGTACCCTGGGATCTAAGCCAAGAATCCCTGCCTAGCACCTCCCACTCTGTGAAATGTGAAATGAGTTCACTAGAATAAAAGAAAAACAAAATTCACAATGGTGTCTATGGAAACTGGCTGTGCCAGAAAACAGTTATGGGTTTGACTGGTAGTTCCAGGGGCCATTTTGTACTCAGAACTCTGCCTCCTGGTTCTCGAAGCCCTCTGGGGTTGCTGTATCAAAAGCTTAGGTGACCATTAGTATTGCTGTTTTCAGAACTGTCAACATTTATATAAAGCTGAACTCATCTTATTCAAACATGCCATCTATAAGACCTAAGAATGAATCATTTTCGCTTAAAAACAGAAGTCTCACAAATCACCAAAAATGGAAAGCAATATAAATGTCTAGTTTGTTTTTGTTGTTTAATCTACTAAATGATGACATTTAAGAATATAAATCAGATAAAAATATAATTGATCCTTAAACAGAGTGGCCTTCGAGTATTCCAATTTCCTAATTTTCTCTCTAATATGGTGCTACACCAGCTAAACTGAATGATTTGTAATTTCCTTAAACAGATCTCCATGCTTCCTGGCCTCCAGACTGCTCATTCCAGCCTCTCCAACTGGCTTGATCTTAACCATATCCTAATCTCTATCCCTCAAGTGCTATTTACCAAGCCCCCAAGATTCACCCAGATGCCTACTCCTTCCTGAAGCCCTCTTAAGGAATCCAAAAGGTCCCTAGATATAATAGGGGCCCAGTCTCATGCACATTGTCTTTTTCCAAAGCTGCCTGGTCCTGTACTAGTTCTAGATAGCCTCTTAAACTAAGACCCACAGCATGTGGCATATATTTTTAAAAGTTGAGGAGGCAAATCTATCTATCTATGTTGGGGGCAGAGACAGAGTCAAATGAAAAAAAAAAAAGCTGTTAAAATACCTCAGTCAGTCAATATAGTATCTGTTAAAGGACAAGCACCACAGACAGTTCTCTTGCTGGCTACAGAAGGAAAATAGAGTATCTCTGACTTTCAAGAATTTATGCTTAAAGAAATGAGATGTATATCCAAAGAATAGTTAATTTCAATTGTAAATATAAAATAAAAGTAGCATCTAACATTTTGCTGAGTGTTTACTATGTTTTAAGAACTGTTCAAAGTGATGAAGTGATATCTCTCCATGTATCTATCTACCTATTTTTCTATCAGTCTATCATTTGTCTACTTACCTATCTCCTCATTTTATCCTCTGCATAACTCTAGGAAGTTGGTACTATTATTACCTCCATTTTATTGAGGAGAAAATAGAAGCATGAAGCCATTGCTCAATTGGGAAATGATAAAACACTGACTCCAAAATTTATGTCCTTGATGCACTGTCCCTGGTATATTACAAATAGTTAAATTTTGAAATTCTGAATGCATGTTCAGAAACAAATGGTATTCAGAGGGGAAAAAGTCAGTGTAGTGTGTTCAATAAGAATCCAAGTGTTCAGAGAGAGAGGAATTAAAACAAAGTACTGCTTGAATGAACAGTTGGAGAAATTTAAGTGTAACATTTGAGATGGAGGGAGAAATTTCAACAAAGTCACAGAGATGAGAGCTACTATGGTTTGTATGGAGAGACCGAATGACAAATAAGGACCAGCAGGTGAAAAAAGGACACCTGATGCAGGGCCTTGACCACAGGTTAAAGAGCTGACATGTGATAACTCAAGTACCATGGAGTCACCATAGGTCTCCTAGTGAAGCAGCAGGATTGGAACTACTGGTCATTTGGAATCACATACTTGTAACTGGGATTTCACAATGGATCACACAATTCTACATTTTTTACAAGAGTTTGTCCTTGTAATGCTTTACAGGTTGTTTTAGAAATCATTTATCATTCATTAATGTAACTTCCATGCCTAGTGAAATCCCTGGAAAATGACAAGTGATCATAAATGGTTGTTAAGTGAATGTATGAAAAGAAAGTTGGGAGAAAATAGGATCAAGCAGTATGGAAAGGCAAGAAAAATAAGTGTGTGCTTCAAACATGAGGCGATACGCGTAAGAGTTAATGCCAAAATGAAATAAAAGAGGATGTAAGCAGAGAAGAGGTCATTCAGTTTGGCTGGAGGGGTATCTAGGTGATTTTCAAGGATATTGTTCTAGTGACAGAAAGAGCCCAGCCTAGTCTACATGATGTTAAAGGAGAAAATGAAGGCAACAGGTAGAATCCATAATTACTGTCTTTGGTTAGTGGCAGGAAAGGAAATTTGTAAGTGCACAGTTGGATCAAAAACCCATTTATTTTAAGAAACCAGAAGTCTCTTCATTTAACCTGTGAATGCAAATGTCTTCTGTGAACTCAGTGATAAAACATACCCTCTTACCTCTGATGGCTGTAAAGTTGCATCAGATACTTGGAGTCCCCTGGATGACCTACATGACACTAATTTAAAGTTGGGGTTTTGATGACAGATTGTATGAACCAGACATTGAGAAACTAAATTATTCATCTAAAGAATTCTTAACAAGTCACAGACAGATGTAGAACCTCGTCTCCACACCAGGAGAAGAAAGGGACTGGGCACCTCCATTCCTGAAGCTCTTCCAGTCTCACATCCTCTAAGTCTACACGGATTCTCTCTCCTCACTGCCGTCCTTTACCCAGTCAGCCTTCTGCTTCTCCCAAGTCAACTGCCAACCTGACCTTTATAAGCGATCTTTGGTTGTCTAATTAGCTGCAAGAGAGATTTCTATTATCCCACAGTTATAATTTGAACTAACTCAAAATTATAAGAAAAGTTAAATAACAAAAGTAATTAAACATAATGCAGTTAGCATTCAATGTACACATAGAATTAGTACCAATACCCATGTGAAGGCAAACTTCATGAAAACAAAACTCAATGCAATATATTCTATTCAGATACTCTAAAAAAGTCTTCTTTAAATATTTTCTCTGAAAGTGGAGCATTTTGAGATAATAAAGATAATTAAATGCTGCAAGAGTAGTGATCCATTTGACAGAGAGAATTAAAGCTGTGAATGATTTCTAATAGAAACGTGAACTCCCAGCCTTTATTCTATCAGGCTGACACTCTTTCCACGAGAGGCAGGAGGAATGGAGGATGGGGAAAGCTGAAAGGAGTGAAAGTCTCAGTTTCACACTCAACATTTTATGTCCTAAGCTGGTTATAGGCAAGTTCCTTTGCTGAGACAAAATTGTGTCCTACAGATTTGGTAGTAGGGGAGGATTAGGGGATAATGCAAACAGTAATTTGTAAACTGAATTCATGGATGATGGCCCATTTTTCTTTAAACTGTGATATTCATTTAATGCCACCAGAATATACATGTTTTACAGAAAAGTCATATGCAAATTAGACTAAATTTACTATGCTCCTTTTCCTCTATAAAAAAGTGAACAGATTAAAGATTGAGATTTCCCTGCAATTTGGGCATACCTATTCCCAGTTTCAAGTAGTATTTTGTCAGCCGTGTTGGAGTGATTAGTTTCACCATGTCAGACATCACCACGGATTCCTCATTCAGTAGAGTCGTGTATGGAGCTGGACATGTGATTTCTCTTCCTATTTTATCTGTTAAATCAGCACCATCACCATTCATATTATACACAGAAATCCAACCATACCGCCAGCAAGGCACTGGGAAGGATTTGCATGCACCTAGCCAATTTATGAAGCACAAACATTAAGGAACAAAGATTATTTTTAAATCAAATGACTTTTCCCATTTAAACAAATATAAAAAGAAGAATATTATTGGAGAGTGTGTGCATGAGAAAGAAAAACGATGTGTGTTAAATTCCTCATCTCCCTCTGGGTCAGCACCCCTCTAAAGGTCAACTCACTAGCCTCAGGTTTAATTCTCTCTCTTGCTGCTACTGTTCAGAGTGTAAATGCTTGCTTTTTATTAAAAAATCAAAAGCACAGGAGCTTGTAATCCTCTAGACTCAAAGTTTGCTTTTTTTTTTTTTAATAAAAATGGAAAGTTTAGCTCAAAGCAATAGCAGCTAAAATTAGAGTGAAATCAGCAGCTGCTCCCCAGGGAAAATGAAAAACCAAACAATGGTTTGGGTTTTTTTTTTTCTACAATTTATGTTGCATTTTTTTTCTCCTCTAAATTTGGGAGACTTTCCCAACATTTGCATGTGCCAGTAAAACAATATTTTATGTTTGTAATCCCCAACCTCTACACCTCCCAAATAATGTCAGATGCCGGACTTTCAGGTAAAACGTACAAGAAAATTGCTATTGTATTTTCAATGCCACAGCCCTTGGAAACAATGGCAGCAATGAATAGTATTAGCAAGGCATTCATCTGCACTGCCAGCTAAACTTCTCTGCATTTTTCCCTTTGTACAGTCACGTCAGTGTACATGGCAGTTGGCACAAACCAGAAGCACTAGGTTCTCTGAGGATGCTATGGCATCTAGCTGGTTGTGTTGCTCAGAAATCACGGTCAGAGTGGGTCAAGAATCAAATACTGAGACAAAGTTTAAATGTCATTTATCCTTACTCTCACTGGCTTCTCTCTATCCTGTTCTCTGCTTCATTTTTCCCACTGTTCTCTTGACACTGGATGTTACCTAAACTGACTGTGGTAATCATTTTGCAATAAATACATATATCAAATTAAAATATTATCCACCTAAAACTAATACAATGTTATACATCAATTATATCTTAATAAAAATGAGGCTTTTTCTCTCCCTCTCACCCAACCCTTATTATGGTGGCAGTGCCAACACATGCCTGGCATAGTGTAAGCAAGCAGTAAATGGACTCCCACCCTGGGCTCAACTTACTCTCAGCATTTTTTTCCTTCATCTGCCTTCAGGGATTTCTTTTCCTGCCTTCAGCATCATGGTGAGGGCATCTGGGATGTGCATTTTTCTTCCAACCTTCTTTCATGCAAGAGCTTCCATAGCCCAAGCCTGCCCCCTTTCACCTCTGAACAATTCCTTTGTGAGGATGACTTTCCATAGGAGACATTAAAAGAGGAAATCTCTCTCTCTACTTATAGGAGCAGGTTTAATCACTGTGACTACAGAAAGGATAGCCACGATTATTATTAGCGATTTACCTTTTCTAGGTGCTTATTATGTGCCAAGTTCCATGGGAGGGATTTTTCAGACTCTTTCTCACAACTACTCCAAGAGGAAAGTACTATTATTGAGGTTTTACTGTTGAGGAAACCATGTGAAGTATTAATTAGCTAAGATCAGACAGCTAGTAAGTGATGGAACCTGGGTTCAAATTTAAGTAACTTTGACTTTCACTCTTTCTTATCAGTGTTAATGTTTCAGAGCTCCTCTCTTACACACACACACACACACACACACACACACACACACACACTCTCTCACACACCACACTCACACACACTCACACACACACACAAACAATTTTTGGGCCTGGAGAGAAGAGAGTAAATGGCTTCTACAACTCTCTTACCTAAAACCAACCACTTGGGTCAAGTCTGGGGTAGTAGTAAGAGAGGGTTTGGAGTCTGAATTTGGCCCATTATTTTCAACAAGTTTCCCTGATCTGAAGTCTAGGTCATTTTTAATAGCTGTTTTGTAAAATTCATTCATTCTATATAGGATTAGTGATGTTCACTTAATATGTGAAATAATGACACTAGAAAATAATTTGAGAAAGATACACAATGACTATAATACTATTTCAAGGGAAGACATAGTATTTATAGTATAATAAAGGAGATCTGTAGTTACATTACCCACTGAAGCAAAGCTGTGTTGGAAGGGTCATCAACCCATATGTTTTATAACATAAACTGATCAACAGGAAAGGGTTAGGAGAATATTTCCCTTGGCCAGTACAGTTTGGGATAATTAGACACATTTGAGGGATTTTACACCTTTCTCAGTTACATCCTACATTAGCCATTCTGAAAAATGATAAACTATTGGCCACTTCTGGTATAGTAATTTTATGGTCCAATATAAAAATAAATTTTATTGTATTATTGAAGTGGCTATAACCGTCCTATTGAGTTGTTATATGGAAATATGCCTGCCTTCTTTATATGAATTCAACCAGGGGTATCCAGATATTTTTTAAAATATATTATTGGGCCCTGTAAGTAGGCTTATGATTTTTTCTTTAAAAAAAAAAGGAAATATGAATAGTAGCTGGATTCTCAGTACACAAGTCACATGCAAACACCACCCCTGTCTTAACACCATTTGAGTATGTTTATTTTATGTAATACTTGGCGACATATTGTTTACCCAGAAGATTTAGGCCTTATATATTTGGACATGCAAAATTTTTTTGAAATTGACTATCGTATTTCTTTTGATAGATGGTAACTTTAAAAGACTTATTGTAGGTCAACAAACCTCCTTAACCTCCAAACTCACTTATGAGAATTTGCTAACTATTTATTGGACCATATTCTTCCTATCCAAATTTTTCAATTTTTTAATCGTTATTTTTTTCAGTCTTCTTTTCCCCTCCTTTTCTCTCTCTATTCCTTCCTCCCACCCTCTGTTTCCCCGCCCTCCTTTATCTGTCCCTCTCTCACCCACCCCCATTCTCTGGAAACTGAATTAGAGTAAAAAGAGTATAGCATTCATATTTTTCAAATCATGATTAGAATCAACTTTATTAGTTGTGTGTGAACAATGGGTATTCAATGAATAGAATGTTCACCTAAAACTGAGGCTGTGACAAGGAAAACTGGCTGCTTGGTCATCAGATGGGCTTTGATCTCTATACTTTGGTCATAGAGTAGGTTTACCACAAAGAATAGGGTCTTACTGTAAAGATATGCTGTCCAGTGAGTCAGGAAAGACTGAAAACTCTAAAACTCAGTAAGAGCAGGAATTAGAGTAAGGTTGCAGGAAGAACAGGAACTGGCTGATATTTGTCTACCATAAATGTGACTTAGCTACTCTCTACAAATCTCCATCTCTGAATGTCCACTTCTTCCTAGTGCCAGCTGGACTGTGAATTCTTTCCCCTTATTTTGGTGCATCTTTTTTCTCAACTTCATAGCTTCTGGTTAATCACAGGTTCTGTTTTCTCACAACTCAACCTTCTTATGGCAATTAACTTATGGATTCTCTGTATGATGAAGCTTCAGTTTCCTTTGTTAACTAAGCTATTTTGTAGTAACACTCCAATTCAAAGTCCAGAGTAAATCTCTTTAGCCCAGTTTATTATTTTACAGGGACTATAGCTTAGGCCATTATACAGATTCACTTCCTAGTTGGCAGACATCCACTTCATTCAGTGAACTGCTGAATGGTCGAAATGAGACTAGTTTGGGCAGGAGGGCAAACATCTGATATCTTAGACAGTTTCTCAGCACAGGCTGTAGGTGAAGGGTAGGGCAGTTGCCTTCAGATGGGGTTGTGTTCATTGCAGGCATCATGGTGGAAACTTCTAATTGAAACATCATAAGCCAACTATGGAGAGAAAGCAATATTGTTCTACCACCCTTTTCCTTGGATCATCTATCTGGGTATTTCTGTACCTCTATAGATTTTCTTCCTCTTTGGTAACTTTCCTTATTTCTACCATCAGTAAAGGGCAGAGCTGTTTAGCTCAGATTCTTAGGTCTCTGGAAAAGTAGAATCTTCTTCCACCTAAGATCTATTCCACTATATATTTAGGTTGATAACAACTCTTCCAACAGGTACATAGACTTACTTGCAGGCTCTGATCATGGCCCTTAGATATTTTTAGAACATACTGCCCTGCTGCTTTCTGAGCACAGAGACAACTCAGCTGCCTCATTTAGAACATTCTCTCAGCTTCATCAACTTCACTTACTGCTTATGAAGATGTGAGAATTGAAGATGCAGAACAATCTTCAACCCTTCTTCCCACGGTCAAATTGCAATTGTTCGAATCATTACATGGCCTTTGGGCTGAGATATAGTTTCTTTTCACAGAACACTAACACAGTTCAACCAATAATGATTTATCTGCATTAAGGTCGCTTGATTCTTGTAAATGCCAGGAGAACTGAAATCCTGCAAATAATATTAGAGGAGGTGTTCTGATATTGTTTACTTGATTATTTTTTTTTTGTATGTTTGTCTTGTAGGGAATTGCTACTGGAAAGTTGACATAATTGATGATAGTTCTTTCAGAAGTTTTTTGTTTGTTTGTTTTCATTTTTTTTTTTTAAATAAAAGGGACAGTTTTCTTTCTAGAGATCATGGAAGAGTATCTTTCTCCTAGAGGCAATAACAAATGTGAGGGTGTCATCTACTGTGGTCCTTAAATTCTTCAATTTTCTGTCTATTGCTGGTTATAAATTACAGTGATACAACACTATTTCTCACCTCCCTAACAATCTCAAATCATCGGACTTTACTCCACTCACTCAGCAAGTACTGGTTGAGTGCCTACTCCTGGGTCAGGAATTGTGGATACAGAAAGATACAGTTCCCATTCCTGACCTCACAGAACTTAGTAGCACAGACTGCCTGTTTTTCTTCTTCTCCTCTTAAAATATCAATAGCTATCCTATCTTATTTTGCCTAAAGTATCACTAATCTCCAAAGTCACCTTGAAAAGTAGTGGGATCACCATTCTATTGGTGAAAAAAAGTGAGACTCAGCAAAGGTACCAATTAGCTTAAGCCCATAGGGCTGGAGTGTTGCTGAGACTGGATTCAAACCAGTCTGTCTGGCCTTAGAGACCACCCTTTTTTCAATTCATTGCACAGCCTTCAAGATCGGTGAGCATCTATCATTTGCATACATGCTAAGAATTAGGGTTCTAAAGAGGCATAAATAGTTGGCTCCTATCTTAATGTATTTTACAATCTAATTGAAAAAAAATAGCCTATATAAAAAGTATGTTATCCCTTATACTGTTATTTATGTAAATGTCATTTGAGTGATTGAGACAAAAGTGTTGCTTTAAGTCAAATGTCATTTTTGAACCAACACTGTGAATCACTACTCAGGGTTACTACTGTCAGGATTAAAATGCTTATACTTGACTTCGGCAAGTCAGTGGGGCTACCTGTGGAATGAGTAATGAAACATTTTGGTGCTCTTGAAAAAGAATCATAAAAATAGAATATAATCTCATTAAATTAATTTCATCCTTTAACAAACAAGTACATATTTAGCAACTATGATCATTAAATACAATTCTGTTTCTTAAGTTAACAATTCTTTATTAAGCAACTATGTGCTATATAGCACATAGCACTATATTAAACTTAAAGACAATTCTTTGAACTCTGATGGGACAGAAACCAGTCTTTCAAGAGCTACAAAAGTCTAGACATGGTTTTTGTTGTGCTTAAGAAACATCACAATTCCAGAAGACAGAGACACATGACCTTCACAGACACATAAGAAAGAGTAGGCAATTTCCATTTTTGAGAGACAGAGAGTTAGATGGAAAGAGAGAGAAATTATTCTCCTTAAATTAAGAATTTTCCCATGTTAGCAAATTATTCTTTACTCTCTGATCTGCATATTCTGCAATAAGTGAGGTATTCTGCTGTATGTATGTATGTTGCTGATGTAGTCTGGCTTCTTATCAAGGGTCTCAAATGACACCTCAATGAGGCCTTCCCAGACCACCCCACATAAGCAGTCTATTCTCATCTGATCTAAGCAATGAGTCTCTATAATGCCATCTTATTCCCTTCCTTCATAGGAATTTTGCCATCTTAAATAATCCTGCTTGGCATTTGTTTCTGTTTTTATTGGTCTTTCTCTACTGGTCTGTAAGTTCCATGAGTACAATGGATGGGGTCTGTGGTGACAAGTGTGTCTTTAGCACTCAGAACATTCCCTGATCCTTTACTTGGCATTTTATTGTTATTTACAGAATGAGTGAACATATAAATGAGTGAGTGAATGAATGAATGAATGAATGTAGGCAATGATAAACAAGCTGACACCTCAGCTCATATTCTAGGGCTTTCCCCATTTTTCGTAATTGTTATAAACAAGTCAAAGTATAGGATCCAACTGGTGTATTCAATTTATCTACTAAAGTTGTGACAAGGGGCTTATCACCACCATATGCTCAGCTTTGGGCTAAAACTTCCCTTTCTGCTTATTTCTGTCTCAGGCTATTCAGGCTATTCAGGTCTTTCTAAACTTCAAGTTTTGCCTTGGAATTAAGCAGACAGAAGCAGTCCACAAATAATGAATTTTAGTTTTTACTTGAGATCAGACCCCAGAAATTTGAGTTTTAGATTACACTGCCAGATCAATATAGACATCTACATAGTATGTAGTTAATAAAACTTTTCATGAATAACGTGAGTGTCATCGTCTATTCATTCTCAGCTCTTAGATACCTGAACCATAACAAACAAAACTTTGTTTTCCCCTGCATGTTCTTACCTTGGTTTCCTTGAAATGATCTTTTTGCTACAGGTCATTTGGGATGCCCACAGCCCCTGTGTGAACAGCATTTCCCCTTGCATTGAGAGAAATTCCTTTTCTCTTCTGCAGCTTGCCTTCTCTAAGCTGGCCCACACCAACCAGTGTGTTTCAGCATTATCTAAAGCATTGAAGATTTTACATTCCCTCTTAACTGCCTCTTCTTTTTCAAAGACTGTCCAGATTGTAATGTTTTGGCCCTTCCAGGGCTAGATTGAGCCCTCAGCCTCTTACACTCCTTCTATTGCCCTTCTTCATAACCTCTCCTGCTAGCTATTCCTGTTGATAAACACCTATGTGTTGCTGACATAGTCCAAGATGGGAACTTTTTTTTTTAATGGTTCTTGGCCATTTCTAGAAGATCTGATCCCAGATGACTCTGTTAACCACATTAGCCAGCTAGTTTAAGTAATTTTTACCTAGGAGTCACTACTTCTCTCTTCCAGCTGTCCTCTGCTCTAATCCAACCTCATCTTAGTCACACACATTGACCCCCTGTCTTAGTGGTGTTCCTATGCTTATGAAGTGAGTGGCAAGGAAAGAAGGGCAAGTCACATATTTCCCTTAAAAGCTAACATCATTGATTTCAATGAAGGCATACAGGTCCCTCAAAATCTTGAAATAAATGAAGATTTTATTTCCAATGGGAAGCAGAATTTCCAAGGCTGAAAAAAATATCGGATATACAGTAGAAATAAACTGAAGATCAAATCATCATATTTCTACTTGCTTAGCCTCACCTCTCAGATAGCATCTTTTCCCTCTGTGGTTTCTGCTTTCTGAATTTCTCACAGTTTTTTTCTCTTCATATGCATACAACATGCAGAGTTTTAGGGTTCACGCACCACTGTTTGCCTCTGAGCTGAAGGTGCCAAAGAATGAATATAGAGGGATTTTGAACCCTCAATGATCAAAGCATTATTTGGGGACCACCACAGCAGAGCAACACTTCTATCTTGGTGATAAAAATTTCTGCTTTCTCTCTATCAGCCAAAGAGAGGTTTAGAACCTCCAAACTCTGAAAGGAAATAGAGTGAAGAGAACACAAGCATGTCAAAAGACACTCTTCACTTTTTCCATAGATCCCTTATCCCCACTTTCAATTGATTATCACAGGTTGAATAATTGGGGAGTGGGAAATTCTACTCTACCCACATTTGAACATTCAGACATATCTCTGTAGAATCTTTATTTTGAATTTAACTATATAAGTAATGCTCGATCTCAATTTAATCAAGCAAATCATCTATGTAAGACATTTCGATTCAATCATGATGAATTGCAAACCTTAGACCGGCCACTATTCAGCAGAGCGGTTTCACCGTAAAGTCATGGTCTTTTGTACTCCTGAGTAGGTAAAAAGGAAAGCAAGCCAACTTTCATCAGAATTTGATTCCTATTCTTAATTAGAATTAATCGAAAATTAATTTAAAAATTTTTCCTGGCTCTGTTCTGCCTCCCTTGGTAACTGCTTAAAGAGTAAAAAGAATCACATTGTATAACATTTAATTGAATCCTAATTCCTTTGAACAGGAGAACACAGCCATCCCCCAATGGACTTCTGCTCTGAGTATCTCCCAACTCCTAGTGTCCTTAGATCCTCTGTTGTAAAATGATGCTAGAACACAGTGCAGCAATAGGGACCAGCCAGGTTGGGGCTCCATGAGCTTCTGAGCTAGGAGAGCAGCTCAAAGAGGAAGGATCATTGAACTTCATATTAGAAAAGCTGGGTTTAGTCCCTATTTTGCTTCTTCCTCAGTCATGTGACATTTAACAATTTAAATCACTCATCTCAATTCTTTCATCTGCAAAATGAGGAAATCGATCATGATAGCATAGAGTTAACATGAGGAAAATGTATGTCAAAAATTGACAATCTTGATGCAGTGAAAGAATATTAGTTGTTAACATTAGCCTTCAAGATTTTCCATAGTGTCCTTGCTAAGTTCCTTTAACCCTCATCTACCCAAGGCTTTCCATGCCCCGGTTTTCAATGATATGGGGTTGGGGGTGGGGTAGTGTTCACTGAAGCCAAGCAGCAGAAAGCAAGAGTTCAAGGACCTACATGGAACTTGAAGCTACCACTCTTGGTGAAAAAGGAAAAGAGAAAGGTAGCAACTGGCTGATAAAGAACTTCTGGTCCCTCAGCTTCCAGTTTTCTTTAGGTCTGTCCAAATCTGCTTTTTGTGCTTTATTGTGCAAACAAATCACTGGGGAACCTTGTTAAAATCCAGATTTTGATGTAGTAGGTTTGGCTAGAGGAGTTGCATTTCCTACAAGCTCCAGCCAAGGCCAATGCTGAGGGCTGTGGATAACACTTGGAGTAACAAGATCCTACACTACCCTCTGTGATTTGTTGCCTGCCTCTCCCACCACATGTCCTGAAAATTACCTTCTAGGAAGACCAAACTGTTGTTTCCAGGCATACTCTAGTGGTTTCTTACTCTATACTTTAGCTCATCCTAATTTCTATGTTTAGAATGTTCTTTTTACATTTCTTTTAGTCTCTACCAAAAGATTATCATCTCCAGGATTTTGTCCTGTATACCTCCAATCTTACTCGTTGTCTGGTTCTCCATTCTATGGTACCTTCATATCAAGGTTTACATTTATGTGGCTATTCCTTCCCACTAGACCCTGAAGTTGTCAAGAACAAGAACTCCATCTGAGTTTCTATAGCACTCAGCTTTAGCACTCATTGTGGTATACAAGAGAACCTTGTAAATATTTCCTCAACTAAGCAGGGAATAAAGAACACACTGAATTTTAGAGCCACACCTGACTGACCAGGGAGTTGTGGATCAGGTAGTATGTCACTCCCTATTTGCAGCTTCTTACTATGAAATAACACCCAGTCAGCAATGCATGTGACTGTGACAGATGTCGACAAAAAGAAAAAAACAAGAAAATGTGTCTTTAAAAAGTTTAACTGGCAGAGTGGATTAGGTTAGTGTCTGTGTGATATGCCTAGAGGACATCAGTGAGTCTCTCACACCTATCCTATTTGTGCTGAGACCTTACAAAGGTCAGGACACTTGAGGTATGGTTGTGCAGCCAGGTTCCATCAGTTACTCAGTTCTGTTCCTTATTTCTGGGGCACTGATTCCCTCACCTCCCTTCATCTCGTATTTTCCTTTCCAATGCTTTCTCGATGGTCCTCTTGATGCTTATTAGCCGAGAATCAAAGGGTCCAGGCCTACTTCTCTGTTCTCATCTGCCTTTCTCAAAGCTGGGTAGAAGGAAAAGTGATAATCTATCAAACAAAGGAAGTGGTCTCTCACAGTCACTGGGGCACTAAAGAGATGCCAGACCGAGGATAGTTCCCTTCATCACATTTCCTCTTTGTCCATTAGGAATTTCAGCTACTCTTCTCTGGCCTGAGAGATCTTTCCTGCAAGCTTGACACTACTAATGGAAAATGAGATTTAAAATTCCTCACTGATATATAATAGACATAAGATTGAGAAGAGATGTAGAGGTGTATTTGTGTTTCTACTGTGACTTCTAAATAGCACATTCTATTCCCAGAATACGAAAGAAACTCAAATTTGAGATTAACATTATAGGTGATCTATTTTGGCATTATGTGTCTAATATGCTTTTGTAATCATTAATTATTAGGATTGTCATGTAAAATAAGAACCATTTGTTAACATTTAATATACTGAACATGCAGGGAATCAGAAGTAATAAATGAAGGTGGTTAGGATCTAATGAGAAGAGCTGAAGAGTGACGGAGGCATCGCCATTACTACCTTGTCAACAGAGAAGACCCATCTGCACGCCAACACAGCCAAGCAAAGTGGGGAAGCGATGATGCTGTTACTCATGGCCAAGAAAGTAAGCTAACTGTCTTTCTTCAAAGATAGCCCAAGTTCATCTGATTAAGATATTTTATTTTAAAAACTAATACATATTTTCCATATGCTTATTGTGGAAAATTAAGAGTATATTATTCTTACTATTTAAGATTGAAGTCAACCTACTTGACTCTACAATATAGGACTACAGCTTGATGTATGTAGAAATAAAAGCAAATGAGTTTTAATTTCCAAATCTTTATAATGCAGAATTTCATTGTCATCAAGATGGTTTCATAATTATGAATAATGTAAAATGTCACCCAATTCAGAGTAATGCGGGCAAGGAACTTCTGGCTTACAAAAATGTATGAATTATAGGGTAGTTCTCAATCAGCATAGACTATTGCATGTAGGTAGAATTTAATACATATTATGAACTTGTCTGTTTAATTAATAATTAGAAATATGTATCTAACTTTAATAAGCTCTATGCTAATAACTGAATGTACATTTTCTAATTTAGTTCTCATAACATCCCAATGAATTTGATTCATCTCTTATTCCTATTTTAGGGTTAAAGAAACTAAAGCACAGTCACCCAAGGCGTATCAGCTGTAAGTGAAGAAATCGACACACAATGTTATTTAACACATTTTTTTCCCAAGAATATTGTTATATCAAAATAATTCTAGTTGTTTCTGGCTTAGTGAAATTCATTGAGATTAAAATAGATTTCACTATTAAGAATAAGACTAAAAAGTGTTAGCAGAAAAAAACATTTTTAATAAATATGACTTCTGGATTTTGGCTTCTTCATCTAAAAAGTAAATGTTTTAGCCAAATCTAAAATTCTGTGGTGCTATATATGCAAATGCTTAACTATCAAAGAAAAAAAGTCACAAATGTAGTGGTGTCCAAATTTTCAAGAATCAACAACAATTCTGCCAGCACCAAGTGTTCATACATTTTCCAAATATTATGGAGGAGGACTCTACGACTTAATGGCAAAGACTAGACTAGAACAAATAAACCATTTAACTTCACTTCAAATGTTAGATGGCATTACATCTAAATACTTTTCCAATCACCTCCATTTTATTTTCAGTGATTTATTTGGTGGTGGTGGGGGCAATTAGTGTTGTGCATAATAAATGAGCAGTAAGAATCTGGTTAACTTATTTACAATGATACTTTTTTATATAATATAAAGCCTATTTGCATTGAATTAAACAAAATTCTGAATGTCAATTCCTAACACAGTGCCTGGCACATACCAGGTACTGAGTAGTTACTACTCTCCATTTCTTTTTACTGTATCACTCTTACAAGCAATTTAGCCAAAAGGGCTATTAACTCACATGCACAGTGATCATTTATTAAAGCACATCACACAGTTAATTCGATATCTGTTAGGTGTTTACATTGATTAGAATGTTATACAGCCTCTATTGGCTCTTCCAGGGCTGAAGAAATTTAGTAGTCATTTGGACAAGCAATTTTCCTGGGTTCAAATATAGAAAATGGTCTCTAACTTTTATTCAAAAACCAAAGAGTCATTTTTACTGTATTCAGCACTATAGGTAGCCCTGTCCTTTAGAATGTTTGCTGACCTAATGGCTAATTAATATCAAAGAAGACGCTGACTACTTCATAAAGGTCAAACACTTAACACCATCAAACTTCAAAAGACCCTCCTAGGGCCCGTAGGTCCCCTTGAGGGACAAGGACAGAGAAAGAGTGTGTGCTTGTTAATAAAGACTTTTGCAACACCCTTGCTGGCTCCCCCAACATTGGCAATGTCAGGATCTAGGTTAATACCTCTTCAACTTGAGTGTCTTTCAGAGTCATTGAGAAACTTGTTATTAATTGTGATTCAGGGTCCCACCCCTAGATTTTCTGACTCAGCAGATCTAAGGTGGGTTCTAGATATGTTCATTTTTCATAACACTCCTAAGGGATTTGGATGCAGACTGTTCAAGAAATACACTTTTGAAGATACAGATAGTTGGACCCAGTATAAAATAACCAAAAAAGAGAAAAAGGAAGGAAAAATGTTACCTGGTTGCCTCTTACCCTCCACAACTTTACTCCACTCCTACAGAGGCTATAACATGGTTTTCATTGGTTTTTGCTTGTTTTATCTACTTTTTCTAAAAACTCTCACCACTGTGAAGGATTTGAAGAACATGCTTCTAACTGATCATATCTCTTTAAGCTCCTTCAGATATAGTTATGAGGCAGTGGCTGAGATTTTGGAAGACTGTGGTCCAGTAAGCTTAGCAAGCTGAGTTTGACGTTCCTGCCCAATGGATGAATGCTGTGGGGTTCTCTTCACAGTCTCTGCAGTTGAATTGCAGGTCAATCTCCTTGGTAACCAGGCCCTTGCTCAAGATAACTACCAAGTGACCTCCAGCCTTAAAGCTACAGAAAGCTCTTCTTGCAAGCACTCTTTCCTCAAATCTCTTCATCCTCCCCAGCAGGTCCTTTATAGTCTCTTCTCTCCCTCTCCATGCATGGATAGTAGATGTGTGAGACTCCCGACAATCTGAAGACTGGGCACCAGGAAGGTAAAACAGAAGCATCCTTTCTCTTTCATTTTTAGTTGAAGCAGTGCTCAGATTCCCTCTGGGAGGACTGGTTGCTGATGCAGCTGTGAGATACGATGTCTAAGGGGGGAAAGAGTTAATAGATTTTATCAGCCATTTCTCCTGAGGTATAGACTGCCACACTCCTCTGGTTCTAAACCTCAGGGAAAAAAATGCTGAAGGAAGCTGGCAAGGCTCTTTGAAGATGTTTTCATTGGAGTTGGAGCTGCTGCAGTGGCACCCCTAAGGGGCACTTGTGCACATACCAAGTTATAAATATGCAAATCAAATCACTGGGTGCTTCTGGCCCAACCATTCACAGTAGAGTGATTATCAACTGACAGCTTTAAGTTGGTACACCCCTTGCTGTGATCGCTTCAGCACAGATTATGCTTAAAGTCCTGTCATCCATCCCTGATGAGATGGGGAAAGGAGCTCCCAGGATTCCTTCTGCAAATGTAGAGGTGGTATTTTGTAGGGCTTCAGGGGCCTCTCCAAGGCAGGGAGGAGAGGTGAGAATGACAAACAAGCAGCCATAATAGCAGAGGTCAAGGAGTTCACCAGGTTGGGACAGCCCTACCAAGAGTGGGTCTGGCTGCCAGCTTTTGGGAACATCTCCACCTACAGAGGCTGTGCAAGTAAATGTTAGTGCTTAGTTAGGCCTGCTGTCTAAGAATCACCAGAAGTTTGGTAGAACTACAGATTCCCAAGCTCATCTCCCTGAGATTTTGTTTCAGAATACTTGGAGTAGAGTCCAAAACTTGATAGGTTTATTGTGCTTCCCAATGATGATGACTTGCAGCCCTTGTTCAGAATCACAGTAAAGAAACCAAAGCCACAAGAGAGTTCTTCAAGAATCCACATCAAATTTGAATTATAAAAGTTTTAAACATGTCTGAAAATTGATACTTCCCAAGGAGAAGTGGGGTCTACATCCTCTCCCCTTAAACCCAGGCTAACTTAGGGAACAGTTGACCAATAGAGCACAGAGGGATTGACACAAATGATCTCCCAAGTGTAGATCCAAAAAAGATGATACAATTTCTTTCTGATTCCCTAAGACACTTGTCTTCAGAGCCTTGATCCACCAGGTGACAAGTCTCAGGCTGTCATGCTCCACAGAAAGGCATCATTATAGGCGCTTTGGATGACTGTCCCAGCTGAGGAACCAGTCAATAGCCAGCATCAGCGGCCATATACCTAGGTGAAGATGTCTCCAGATATGGAGTCACTCCAAGCCATTGAGTCCCCACAGCTTTGCGTCTTCCCAGTTAAGTCCCAGATATCATGAAGCAGAAAAAAGCGGTCCTCGTGAGGCCCCATCCACCCATCCAAATTCTTGACCCACAGAGTCTTGAGCATTGTGGGGTAGAACATGCCTCATGACCAGAAATCATGCAAGGTACTGTGGGTGGAACAAGGATTAGAGAATCAGATCCTTCCGGCTTTGTCATTCAGTTAAAACCTGTGTGACTTTGGTAATCTGCTCATGCTCTCAGAAGACCAGATTTACAGAAATGTAAATTGGAGAGAAGAGCATATCTCAGTGTTGTGGTAGATTAAAAGCAGCAATGTGTAAGAATGTGCCTGGTATAATGCCTATAGCATAGAGAGGATTTAATAATTATTGCTACTATCTTTGTTATTGCTATAACTAAATATCAAAGATCCCTAGATATTTCAGTGGAGGTCAAAGCCATTAATCCTAAAGATTGAGGGAAATCAACAGAATACATCCAAGTCACGGCAGATAGATCTTATGATAGAAAAAAGGATTCCAGAATCTGTCCTTCCCAATACACTCCTTGTACAGACGAGACATTGCATTGAAATATTTTTTCCAGATCAGTGTACCCAACATTTTCCAACATGAGAACTTTTTTTTTTAAATGTTATAATGACCACTGGAAACTCATATGATAGCAGTATTCATGTTAGGAAAAAAAAATGTATATTTTGTTACTAACCATAACTTCTACATATATATTTAAAATAGTAGTGTATATCTGCCACATAGCCTACAGATAATACTCTGCAAATAGAGAACCAAGACTCTATCAGAATAATTGTCTTCACTGCTCAGTAAAGCTTAGAACCCTGGAATTCTTTTTTTTTAAACATTTTTTATTGATTTATAATCATTTTACAATGTTGTGTCAAATTCCAGTGTTCATCACAATTTTTCAGTTATACATGAACATATATACATTCATTGTCACATTTTTTTCTCTGTGAGCTACCATAAGATTTTGTGTATATTTCCCTGTGCTATACAGTATAATCTTGTTCATCTATTCTACAATTTTGAAATCCCATCTATCCCTTCCCACCCTCCGCCCCCTTGGCAACCACAAGTTTGTATTCTATGTCTATGAGTCTATTTCTGTTTTGTATTTATGCTTTGTTTCTGTTTTTGTTTTTGTTTTTTAGATTCCACATATGAGCAATCTCATATGGTATTTTTCTTTCTCTTTCTGGCTTACTTCACTTAGAATGACATTCTCCAGGAGCATCCATGTTGCTGCAAATGGCGTTATGTTGTCAGTTTTTATGGCTGAGTAGTATTCCATTGTATAAATATACCACATCTTCTTTATCCAGTCACTTGTTGATGGACATTTAGGCTGTTTCCATGTTTTGACTATTGTAAATAGTGCTGCTATGAACATTGGAGTGCAGGTATCATCCTGAAGTAGGGTTCCTTCTGGATTTAAGCCCAGGAGTGGGATTCCTGGGTCATATGGTAAGTCTATTCCTAGTCTTTTGAGGAATCTCCACACTGTTTTCCATAGTGGCTGCACCAAACTGCATTCCCACCAGCAGTGTAGGAGAGAACCCTGGAATTCTTATGGCGAGTCAACATCCTTTTTCAATTCCCCAAGTCTAGACTCTCCAAAAGTCATCCTACATAAGCACACCCAATTAGGAAGTCTTTGGCTCTTCCAACTTAACAGAAGGGAAATATTTCTGATAAGCTCTGTGTACATCACCAGTCCTCCTATAAGAGGAGAAGGTGATGTGATTACTTATGTGGCATATGGAGGAAAGAGAAGCTAAACAATCCTTTAGGAATCCAGATGGCCTCCAAGTAACAGAGATAACGACATTAAACAATTTGAACAGTGATTTTTATTTTAACAAGTCCAAATCATGCATAGGTAAAATATAGTCTCCATGAAAATACATATTAGCAAACTCTCAAGAATCTCCATTAAGAAAATAATTGCAATTAATTCACATAACTCAAAATGAAAAGGAGTAGAAAGAACATCCTTGTTATGTATGAAAATAGTGCTAAATAGTATTTTTCTTGTTGGGGTATTCTTAGCTCAGGTCCTAATAAATCTCTTTAAAAATGACCTGGAAGAAGGGTTATTTTCATTATGCTAATGATCTCCTGGGTAAGAAAAAAGTAGAAATAGCTCATTAATGGGACTTGCAGGTGATAATAAGTTAAGATGTATGGCAGGCACCACTGAAGTTCCTAAAATGTTATATAAATGGACCTAGGGAGGGTAGGGATATGACTCAAAGATAACAAAATGAGACTCAGCTTAGAAAAATGAAAACCAATACATCTTGAACACAATAATTCAATGGACAGGAGAAACCTGGAGAGTAGTAACCCTGATGGAGACCTAGAGCTAATAATAGAGGACAAATGAGATATCAGCTTGCAATAGGATACGGCTGCCAAAAGGGCTGATGCTATTTTGAACTGAATGCAATGATCCATTATGTTGGGGCAGAAGAAAACACAGAGAAATGATTCCCACCCTCCTTGATTCTGGTTAGGCTAACCTACAGCGCGAGGCCTCTCGTCACTTGAAATACGTTGAGAAATTGGGGGAAGTACAGAGGATAGCACAAAATGACTGAAGAAATCAAATGATGTGTTTGTGGGAAAAAATTAAACCAACTACATGTGTATTGTCTGGATAAGTAGTAAACAGAGCTAGGACTGCACCAAGTCAGTACTTGAAAGGTATAATTCCCTCAGGTGAAAGGGCTATGTAAATGTAAAAATATAACAATGGTATTACAACAGCGTAAAAAAGCGTCTAAGTAGGTTGGCAGTCTTAGCACATGGTTAGTGGTTGAGATCACTTCTTGACATCACCCATACTGATAACAGTCCTTTCTGCTGCCATGCTGTTGGAGAACACTGAAGATCCTCTTCCCAATCTCATGGTAGAGAAACTCGAGCAGTTGGGAGTTGTTACTGAGAACAATTAAATTCTGTGTACTATGGTTTTAGTGCCTTTCTTATTAACACTGGTCTCCATTACCAGGCTCTTCGGTCAAAAGTTAATTTCCTCATCCTTGTTTCTAGAACCCACATCAAATCTTGCTTTTCATTATTAAGCTCTAGGAACTTTCTCCTTCTAAGTGAAACAATAGGGGAAAGAAATTGGAGGATCTGAACCAATTTATACCAAGACGCCAGGATGTGAGATAACAGTTTAATATGTCTCAAATATATGCATAAGGGACAATATCCTCTTCCTCACAAAGAGGTCTCTGCCCAGTAGATGAAGAACATGTTTTGATTTGGACCACCTCTGTGTCCTTCAAATCACATTTTCTAAGCCTTCAAGTGGCAAATGCTCATTATTTGGAAGTGCCCCCTGCACCATTTCAAGCTGCTAAAATAGCAGCAGCATAGTCTTAGAGATTGAATGGCCTCAATTTAATGGATGTTTGGAGTTCTGCATTAAAACCCTAAACATCAAGAGCATGTGACATGCTTTACGACATATAGAAGCTGCATGGGGGAAATTTTCATGCAGCTACAATGAGCCAGGACATGCTCTATTGGAAGTACTGGATGCAAGAGAAATATAACTTTGCTCCCTTCCAGCTCCAACATTCTATGACGCTATAATTCAGTGACTGTAGGATCATTTTCATGATTCAAGAGTCAATATTGATGGATTCCTTCCAAAGTGAAAATGTGAGAAAGAAAGTGAAGGAGAGATGAAAAGTAGTTCCATTATGGGTTAAGCATTTACAATACCAGGGAGATACAATTTGGGAACAAAGTAAGTGATGAAGTATGTAGGATTAACAAACAAAAGTGGGGAAATCAGAGGGGAAAAAAAAAAAAAGAACTGCAGTGACCATCCATCACTGATCCCTGGAGTGGAAGGCAAGAAAATGTGAAATTCTTGTACCTCCTTGTGATGTATTTGGAAAGACAGAATATCTTGCTCAGGGGAAACTTTAAAGAGTCAGACATCTGCTGTAGAGCAAACACAGTGAAACATGGGTCACTAAAGAGCCCCTATGATACCGAGAGGACAGGTTTGTGACCCTGAAAGTAGGCAATGCATGCAGAGCAAAAACCTACCCCAGATCTGCCACTGACTGGCCCGAAGGGATTGATGGAGAATGTGAAAGCAATAAAATAATCACCAGGGTCCACTTGTTATTTATATTCTAATAGTAAAGAAAATAGCTTCTTAGGTTTCAGGTAATTTCCTAATACAAGTGTTTTAATGGAAACAGGATAGTCCCCTGAGGCAGCCAGTTTAGCCAAACATGGTCAGTAGAATGCATTGTGCTGTGTATAAAGTGACCTGTGATGCTGGCCTCAGGCAGTCTTTATGATAGATTCAGGTCACTCAGGGTTTACTGATAGCGTGGCTCTCTGTGTTGATTATTAGTGGCCAAGCATAAGAACTATGCTTTCCATGCCTCATAAATGTCTTCAGCTTCCAAGAGGCACAGCCTGGATCAACACAACAGGAGCTGAAGACAGAATGCAGGTCACCCTGAACTGCACAGAGAGTCAGGATGAGCCGGCCTGCAGAGTCTGTTTTGGTTTCAAGCACATCCAGGTAGGGATTCTTCGGCCACAAGATCTTCAAATGAACCTGGGTAGTTTTCAATTATAGCATCACTGTATAGACATTGTGAGAGAGTAAGTTTATTATTCATAAGTTTGAGGGAAGCTACATAATATGTGAAAATCTCCCTGCCACAATCTTAAGGTAATAGTTGTGCAAAAGGCAACATTTTAAGAAATACATGGATTTAAACTATAGCTCGATAAGCTCACCAATGTAGCTTATCACCAAAAAGAATTAAACAAAAAAATTAGCAGGAATGTGTGATCACATCAGAGTAGCGATACTACCACGCCTCACTAAATGCCAGGTAGTTTTGCCATATGGATTGGCTACAAGTATTAGGTCATAAGTGCACTGTACTTCCGCTTTTAGTCCAACCCAGCTGTTACTTTATAGATGCAGACAAGAGACGTGCATAAAGATTTGAGTGGAAAAAAGACTGTAAAATTCTAAAAGGAAAAGCAAATCACCCAGAATTCCCCTAGTCATTTATGGCTTGTGGGACAAGATAAGTCTAACACAAAGTGGAATAACTGATATCAATCAGTCATTTGGCTATCAAGCCAAAGCAGAGTTGAGGGGAGAAAACATTATGTAGCAACTCAATGCAAATTTGCAAAGATATTTGAGAAGCCCTTCAACAGAGGAGATTTTATTTAACCATATCCTGTTTCTAAAGAAATCTCTACCTCCAGCCTTTTCCATTCCACCTCCTATAATCATCATATCTGACACTCACTTAATGCCAACATCTGGAACTTCCCCCCCATTGACTCCAACTCTAATTCTCATGCAAGCTCTATAATAATTGAATAATGACTATGTATCAAGACACAAAATGTATCAGGTGTATAAGTATATTTAACCCATACGACAACCTTAAGAGGTAAGCATTATTATTCTTATGTTAAAGAGGAGAAAACTAGGAAGATACATATTTATGTAGTCAGTTTAATACTCAAGGTTCAAAGCTAGATCTGGCTAACTCAACATTTCCAGCAGCGAAACAATGAAAAAGAGAAAAATAGGTTTCCTTAAATTCATTTAGACCTCACTCTCTGAGTTCTATATATTTAAGGAACTGCAGACATTTGTTAAAACTTGCTTTAATTTCTTTTAGGCTATAAACAAGTAGACTGTGTTTCCTGTGTCTGTGTGTCTGTGTATACACACGTGCATGTACGTATTTTATTTGTTCAACAAATATCTTTTGGACACATGATTCTGTGCTAGGCACTGTGCCAAGTACTATGGATAAAAACGACAGATATGGTCTCTGCTCTCATAAAGATTGCCACCTAACTGCCTGCTCTGCTTGATGAGGTAAAGCTATTTAAAACCAAATAGCAGCCTGTGCATTAAAATATGGAGGAAGTTGATTCGCAGTGATTTATAAAGGGAAATATGTAGCTGTGTGTGGGATCAATCATATGTGAGAGATCAACCGTATGTGAAAGATCAACGGTCTCATACTATTGTTGACATCCTCATCATTACTAGAGTTATAAAATAATTTTATTATTGTAAAATTGGAGAAATCAGAATTCTGTAGGGCTGTCAACCCCTAGAGCAGGGGTCACTTGAAGAAATGAGAGGAACTAGACACCTGTCCCCAGGTTCAGGACTTAGGGTATGTCAATCTTCTCTTTTCTGTAAATGAGCAGAGAATTAATTACCTTATTTTAATGACAATCATTGAAACGGGATGTCTCCAGTGACTTCCAGAAACAGGCAAACTGGGATGGATACTTAATCATATTCAGTAATAAACTGTGCTCAAGATTTCACTGATTTCCATAATTTCAGTTTTTAGATTTTTATGTTTCCCCTAATTTCCAAATAATGTTACATTTTAGAACATCTTTTTTTTTTCCTGTGATTGATCTGAGGGAGAAAAAAACATTTTGTTAATACCTAGATAATACCCCAGGAAGTAGTATCTAGTAAGTGTTCCCTAGCATTCAGCATGGCAGTGTCAGCCGCTGGTCCTGTACTAAGCCTAGATGAGCTGATGTAACTAGATGATGAAAAAACAAGAAGTAAAACAAAACAGAGACACACAAAACAGAATTAGGGATAGTTTTAAAACCACTGACTGCTCCCTCCTGGAGTGTTCCTTTACTATGAATGCCATACTTGGTGAATAAATAAATATGGTATGCTATACACATAATCTAAAGGAAGAATGCATTTTGAAATGAGATGAAGAAGCCAAGAAGTATTCTAAACATTAAGAAGTCAGAGTGTAAATTATTAAAATTAACACACATCCTAAAAGAGTTAGACTCTGGAACCTCAGGCAAAACTTATGAAAAAGAAAATTACCTTTTAATTGCAAATAACCATATTGCCACAGATAAGCATTTCATGAAGATGGGTACTACTTTGCATTGTTAGATGTTCCTATTAATGAGATTTTTAAATTTTATGTGCACCATGTATGCCCAATGAGTTTTTCCCCTTACAACCAGAACAAATGATTTATTTCTCAAGGGCTGGCTGTGTCTCATCAGATAGAGTTCTAATACCTCTCTATAGTTTGCCTGGGTATCTGTGGGCTTTTGGAGCCAATTCCTATTTCTATTTTCATTGTTATTAATTATCAATATGAATCACAGAATTTTAGAGATGAAACAATCCATACAGATCATTATCCTCCATCTTACAAAGGAGGTTACTGAAAACCAGAGAGGCTATATGTGTTGCCACTTGTCACTCAGGTATTTCAGGCAGGCTTTGGAAATTATTCATTCAACAAATATTCAATAAGTACCTACCATGTGCTGGTTTGAGTTCTACATCTATCTATCCTAGAATAGTGGTCTCCTGACACATCCTCCAGAGTCTCCTTCCCTCTCCCAATACCTTTAAATCTGTATGTTCATTTATTCACCAGAATAAGAATAAATAGTACAACAAATCCCTCTACCCCTAAAATCAGGCCCTGGACTTGGTAGATAAACTAATATAGATGATTTATTTGTGTACAGTTTTGAAAAATATCCAGAGATGTTCTTAATTTATGTTAAAAGCAATAACACAGAAAATCAGCTTTCCGCAACATCAGAAAAAACCCAAAGTATTGCTCGAAGAATGCAGGGCAAGTGCATTTTCCAGTTTTGCTGAGAGCTATGCACTGAGCATTAAAGTGCTGATCATTTTATAATTACAAGATAGAACAAAGTGATCATAATAATAATCCTCCCTTCTACTCACTCTTCATGAAATGAGCCTTGATGATGAAGGTCAATCACTGGCTGTCATGTACACAACTTGCCTCTTCTTCCCTATCCCCATCCTTAACTTGAAGAAGCATTTTCACAGTTGGTAGGTCAGTCAAATAATTGCTTCAGAAAACAAATATTGGCTCTCTTTAGACTAACAGGCAAATTCATTAAGGTCTAGTTTAACGTGGTCAGGCAGTAACAATGTATGTGTAGAGAACTGACACTCACTGCAGTTGAAGGATTTGATCATTTACATCAGGGTAGCATTCCCATTCTTTCTTCCTTGTACTATCTAGCCCAGCCTCTGCCTTTTGCCCTCTCCCCTTCTTGGTCTCTCTCTATCTCTCTGTCTTTAGAATATTCAGATATATTTCTTTTCATGAATTTCAAGAGTTCCTATCTTAAAAATAACCCACACAATGGATTTTAAGAACACAAACTGAAGCTAATGGAACAGTACCAAAGGGCAAGTATACGGTCAAAACTAAGAGGACAGGATCATTGCTCCATTGTGTACCCATACTAGAACCCGGGAAATTTGCAGTGGATTTCAGGTTTTCTTTTTCTCCTATTTATAATCTTAACAATTAGAAACAGAAATACTGTATTTTGAAGATGAAGAAATATAGCAATGTGAAAAATGGAGAAAAAAGCAAATGAGAGATGGAAAGAGGGGCAGAGCATGATAGCTATAAAGAACTAAACAAGATGAAAAATATTACTGTGCAGCACTTACTCAATTTTTTTTTAACACTTCCAGACTTGGAAGTATGTATATGGGAGAAGTAGAAAATGAAGGTCTTGGATATGTAGAGTGATCACACATCTCAGCTTGCCTGGCACACCTGTTCCCAAAGCATAATTATTGGTAGTGCTCCTTCCACTCTCAAAAGTGTCACAGTTCAAACCATAAATTATATAGTCACTCTAAGGACAGAAATTACTCACATAGGTTGGTAATTTTACAAATTAATAAGATCTATCTCATTCCTCATTTATAGCCCATTGTTTATTATATAGACAAAGGATAATGTTCTCCTCATGCCTGAATACAGTGAATTTCATTCCAGTCAGAATAAACTTAGCCACAATTGTGTTCTTGGCAACCTCTTGATGGTGGACAAGGCGAATCCCTAGCCCAGCACCAACATACAAATAGCCCAGCGTACTTGGTATTATGACTTCACTGTCTTGTGTTCAGCTTCCTTTCTCTTTAACAAGGCACCTGACATTCAAAGTTTGGTTCATCCTAGCCTACATAAGGGAAAGGGCAGTAGTAATTAGAAACAGCTCCATTGCTAGGAATAGGTGTTCTCCCTGTGTTCTTAATAGTAAATTAAAAGTACATGACTGTGAAACCAAGAATTACCCTTCACTCCATTGCATTGAAGGCATTAGTTATAGGCATTTTCTACTGGTGAAGCAATCTAACCACCAGTATTCATTCCCAGTCACAGAACTAATCCTTACTAGAAGCTGTTTCCAAAAACAGCTTTTTTTAACCTACTTCTTCCATGAAAATTTTTAAATCAATCAAATGACATTTGAAAACATCAAAAATTCCCTGATGAGGATGAGGGACCACTCAGTCACTGCTTGTGATAGTCTGAACTCTAAAACCTGTTTGGAAATTAATTGGAGTAACTGTTACATTTAAAACATGTACTGCTTTTGACAAGCAAATCCCACTTTTGTAATCAGCATAATGGTTAGGAGAGCAGGCTCTGGATACTGACTGCTGGTGTTTGAATCGTGGCTCAGCCTTGTAGCAGAAGTGTGACTTTGGGCAAGTTATTTAAACTCCCTGGACCTCAGTTCCCTCCGCTGTATCCCACTATATTGGGATAAAAACTAAACCTACTGTATAGGACTGTGGGAAATAAACATAACATGCTTAGAAAAGTTCTGACCTAAAAGCAGTCAAAAACAGCTATTATTATCATGATTTAGAAATAAAAGCAGCAACACACAAGGATTATATTGAAAGTGTATTATATTGTTTCCCAGTGGGAAAAAAAGGAACTACTGGATGTCCATCAAGATGAGGATGGTTAAATACATAATCCATACTGTGGAACATGATATACTAATTTTTTTTAATGAGTTAGATATGTATCTATTGTCTTTGCTTGGGTTGTTCAGTATGAAAAGCAAACTATAGACTTATTTTCTCAGTATCATTTCACTATTTAAAAACCAAAATAGAGTGTAAAGGTTATAGCTCAATGGTAGAGTGTCTGCTCAGCATGCACAAGGTCCTGGGTTCAATCCCCAGTCCCTCCACTAAAAAATAAATAAGTAATAAATAAACCTAATTACTTCCCTCCCCAAAAGAAAAAAAATTAAAAACAAAAGAAAATAACCAAATAATTGTTCTACAAATAATTTTGGAGCACTGACGGCCAGACACTATTATAGCACTGAATTACAGTGGTAATAAAAACAGACACAAAATGTGACCCTCAAGAAGCTTACATTCTAGTGGAGAGGGGCCCACAAAAAAACAAAACATATAGTATGTCTGATGATGATAAATGCTGGAGGGAAAAAAAAATCAAGCAGTGTGGTTACACATTGGGAGCACCTTAGGAGGCAATGGTGGTTGGAGGAATCCTAATTTTAAATAGGGTGATTAGGACATATCTCTCAGGGGAAAAAGAGATATTTGAGCAGAATCCTAAAAAGAGGTGAAAAGTAAAGTATATTTCTATGTTTTCTGATCATGTGTATATGTTTGTATATTTTGTATGAACATGAAGAAACATAATAGAGAATATACCACAGTATTAAGTTCAATAACTTCAGGAAGGATCGAGATGGGGAGGGGTCAAGGGTAAGGAAGGTTATGAAAGTCTTCTTTTCATATTTTATTGGTACAAATGTTACTTTTGACATTAAAATTAAGCAAATTAGAGCAAAGAAGAAGTAAATGGAGGGATGGGAAATACCAAAATTCAGATTAATATATTTCCTGACACCGCACATAGTAGGTGCTCAGTAAACACAGGCGGAACTGAAATATTAACGTGTCCAGGTATCACACAAGTACTCTCCAGGGTTTGGCAGATAAGGCAACTGAGGCCAACAGAGGTCAAATGTTGGTTGAGGGCACACACATTTTAATTGCCGACAATGCATACTGGACACCAATTTGTATTCAATGAATTTACCTAAAGAACATGCTCAGTACTTTTTGTAAAGATGTTTCCTCTTTAGACCTGAAGCCTGCCTGAGAGTCTGTGGAAACAGTTCCATAAAGGAAGGAAGGATGTGGGAGTTGGCTTGGGGGAGGAGAGTATAAAAAAGAGCCACAGTACTGACAGTGAAGGCAGCACACCTGCCGTGTCCTTCACACCATACAATTGATGATTAGTTTGAAATGTGCCTTTGTTTCTTCTCTGTACCCCACCCTCCAGTGGAGGTGCTGTGAAACAGGCAAATGATCAAAAGCTAAACATCTGAAGGGAGAAGAAACAGAATGAGGACACCTCAGAGGCCTCAGCCTCTGAATAATGGAAAGCTGGCTTCAGCACCTGACAAGGGAAATGCAGAAAGGGTTGGCCTTTGCTGTGTCAGGAAGGGATCCTAAAGAATTTTCCAGAGTCAGCACCATATTCACATGTGTACCCGTCCATCCCTAGCTCTCACATGATGTGTGATTATGCCCTTTCTCAACTGCATAGAAACAAAGCTCCTCAGCCTGGACTAAATGGACATTTTCTATTGATTAGAAGAATACGCCACTGAAAACTAAGAATGGGTGGCAGTGATGAACTCATTAGATAAATAGAAGCACAGCCCCCAAAGCTGTGGTCTTTTTATCTGCGTTGCTGCTGAAAACGTGAAAGATGCTACTGCTGTCCGGTACCATTCCCTCCTAACTGGCCGCTCCGGCTCACTCGGGATTTAGGTACATACATGTGGAGCTCTTGAAATGTTCAAAAGCAGTACTAACCAGAAGCCAAACAAAGACATTATCTCATTTCTTCTCAGGGACAAACACCAACTAGCTCCTTATTTCAATATACCAATATCGGCAACATGTGGATATTATCTTCTTTCAGGTAACAGAGCATGAAAATATGGGCGATGAAGTCAGAGGCGATTTTAGCTAACCCTTTAGACCTCACAACATGATTTTTCATCAGTGCTGTAATTTGCTTAAAAGGTTAATCAGGCTTCCCCAGATGTACACTCAGAGAATGCAGACCTCTACTCTAGGTATTTAAGCAAAAAGTTCCACCTGTCCTAAAAGATCCTGACTTCTCTGACATTTCCACCATTAAGGTTAATTTTCAACAGAGGGGACTCTTTAAAAACCACTTAACATGAATGTGGAGTTGGTTATCAAAATATCTGGATGAGAATAAGGTTCTGATAATGTGTACAGAGAGAGCTGGGATGGGAAAGGAGGTGAGACAGTTTCAGAGCACAAGACTTTTCAGTCAAGGCCAAGTGGAATGGGAGTGTTTGGTGGGGAGCCAGGGGCCCCTCGTGGAGGGCAGTGCAAAGAGAAACTGAGAACCAGCAACAGAGGCACAGGTGAGGACAGGAGTGGGAAAAGGCGAACCAGCCTTGTTTATAATGTGAGCTAGAGACAGCTCTAACGGTGGGTCATTAAATAAATCTCCTTTGACGTTTTAAGGTCTAATATGGAAATATTCTGTTAAATAAAAATACAGACTTCCTTTACCTCGCTTCTCCAGAGACTGTGGTTTGCCTGAAAGTAAAACATTCAAATAACTATCTCTTTAATCACTAACACGTGCTTTCGTTTTAATAGTTTTTCTTGTAACTAATTATAAAATACATCAATTAATTATTTTTTTAGTCCACAAATATTCCATTCCAGCAAGCATCAACTGTTTTGCTGCCTTATACGATGCAGTAAAAGGACTTTCATGGGGTCTCTTAGTGTATATACATAGGTTATTTGTCCCAGTGAGGACTGACTCAAACCCTGTCCTAAGTTTGTTTAGTTTTTTCCCTTTGTCATTAGTTACACACAGAAATGCTTGCACCTTTTTATAGGATTTGGAATAATTTCATTTCCAACCCGGTTAAGATTATGAATATAGTTCACTTTCTAAAATTCATTCAGCCGGGCTCTGTACCCTCAGAGTCTTGACTACTTGTTATTGTGGTCAAAATACTTTCTGGATGGTGGTGATTAGTTCTAGTCTGACCTCTGGTTAACCTGGGTATGATACTTCAGTGAAAACATAAGGCTACTGAGACAGAGATGTAGCTGCAGGCAAACCAGAGGAAATGAGGATTAATAATGCCATACGCCTGGGAATGTGATTAAGTTATAAAAAGGGTTGGGTGACCTAACTGGGAAAATTAAGACAAAGATAAATTATATTCCTCTACTCTTGCTGAATTATTCAAAATGATCAATTAACTCAGGCTAGTTCTGCCCATAAGAGTTAGAGTTTGAACCATATAATTATGGTACTTGATGATATTTAATTTAGCACTTTATTATAAACTGTCTTGGTATTGTTATTTAATTGCTTCATGGTCACAAGTTTTATTTCCTTAACAGGACTGTACACACCTTGAAGGCAGGGATCAAGTCTTCCCACAATGTGGGTTTTTCCACAGCTCCTTAGACAATCCAGTGCATGTAGAGGACACTACAATTTGGCACTAAATTGCATTGTTATATATGAATCTTTAAAATTAAGCTGAAATTAGAATAAAACATACCTCCTTCTGCTACTATCCAGCCCAGTGACAATACAAAGATGGGAGAAGAGGAAACGCGGATAAGTGTGGGTATCGGGACATTATGTAATAAGTCATAAAATTCATTTTCCATGCCATATTTTAATACAATGGAATGTCTTAGTTATGTAAATTCCATTGAAAGTTTACAGATAAGTGCATATTCACATAAGCAGTGGATTATACATGATGAGACCCACTTCAGGAAATAATAATTTGAGACTATTAACCAAATGATTCAATTAGGAGAAAGTTCATAAAAATCACTGTAGAAGAGCTTCTAAAATACCTCAACTGCAGATCCATTCAATGGTTTATTTTTTTCTGAACTTAACAGCTAGAATATCACTAACAGAGTTCAGCTGAAAACAGTATTATCAGGATCTGCTAGAACTCTTCCCACCTTTCCTTTTAACCTTTAAGCTGGAACCACTTAACACCAACATTTACATTTAACACTGGCCAGGGAACATTCCAAGGAATCTGAGCTAACAGAATAGTTGGTCTTGCTTCACCTTCATACCCAAATTCTGAAATTAAGTGATTATTCTGTCCCTCCCAGTCATACATCCCGGATCCTTTCTAAGACCATCCTTGGATCAAAATCCAAAGCAGACATGCCTAGGATCAAATACCTGGATGCAACCTGCAGACTTTGCTGACGCTACCTGCCTCTCAGCCCGTATCCTATTGTAACCGCCTTTTCAGAAACACATTGACCAGGAGCTCTAGCCATTCCAGGCATAGCTGTCTCCACTCCTGTCTGAGCCACAGTTCTGCTAATTATCAAATATCTTGCTATGAGTTAGCCTTTGTTGGGTTGATAGAATCATAGCTCCCGTGGCTCTTCCTTGGCAATGAAGGTGCTTAAACATTTCCTTGTACCTAGATCACAGAATGATAAAATAAAATGTTAGCGCTCAGAGGGCTTGAAAAGATCCTACAAGTTTAAAGCTGAATTGAGCATTTCATGGGCATGCATAATTTTACAGTGGTTGCCTTAGGGTCTGCCAGAGGAAATATATCTAGTATCCATGCATTCTCCAAGGAAATGGAGCCCTGTAGACACTGAGGGCACCATCAATGGTCTTGTAATTCTGTAAGGGAAGATGGGGAAAGAAAGCCACAGACTTCTAAGGCTTCAGGAAAAGTGCTCTGTGTATGTGTGTCTGTGTAATATTTCTTGAGGAAGAGAGGATTCAGAAGACTGAGTAAATGCACATAAGACTTACATCTAAATGTGACTAATTTCTCAGCATTCCACTGTGGATGTTGTTGGTTTCTCATGTAATAATATATAACTGGCTTCTATATTAATTCAAATAAGTAGCTGACTCTACTAGCTATTGATTTTATAAAATGAAATACACTGTATAAAGATAACTTGGGTTCAGCACAGATTTGTTTTCCACATGTATATGTGCATGTAGATTCTGAATTTTAAGATCTGAGTAACAGCTGCAATGAGAAAACAAGCAAATTCATATAGTCTGCTTTGCATTTTCTTTTAAGATAATTCTTGTTTTGAAAAAAAAATAAGTATTCCTTCTGATTAGGACTTACTATATGAAAATATATTTTTAAATTTTATTTCCATAGAAAGTCAGTTTCTTATGATTATAGACCTAATCAATTAGGCCTTTATGTAACCTCACAGCAACATCATCAAATTGCCAAACATGATCACTAGGTCTGACTACTCGATATTACTTTTTAGAGTTAATGCTGAAAACTGTAATTTTATAATGAGATAAAAGCAGATTTCACTCATTTAATTAATCTCTGTGTAATTAAATGGAAAAATTGGTTATATTTTATTAAAAAGTAATTCTTTTCAACATTTTCCCTGAAAAGTAAATTACCAGAATTTTCTTTGACAAATACGAATCTTTTGTGAAATCACTGGAGACTTCATGAAATCAAAGTCTTTTCAAGTTCAGAAAAGACAATGAGTATCCTGCTGAGATTACTCCAAATATTCATAATGGACAACACTTACAGGTTTAAGGAATAAAGCAGATAATCCCAAACCATGTAAAGTGGTAACTAAATCATTCAGAAAAGCCCAATCTAGCAATTTAAAAACATAATTCACCCAGTACACTACAAGACAATAAAATGAAATGTTCCTGTACCAAGTACAATCATCAAAGAGATGGTCAAGTTGCAAACTGGATGGGTTTTTTTAAAAGACCAATTTTATATATATGTTGCATGGATTTTTAGATAAGCTTTACAACTACTGGGCCCAATGATCTTGTTCCAAAGTTAATATAAATAAATAATAAATAAACCCTGAAAACACAATCTAAAAAAATTTTTATATCAGTTTACGTTCTTCGTTGAAAGCAACAGAAAATTTCCACTAGGGGTAACATAAGGGGGAAAGAAAAATAGAACTGACTGGCTTCACAAGATAAGACAGAGAATTAAAAAAAAAAAAAGTTGAACACCCAGGCCTCAAGGAAAGTAAAATACTAAGGAAGCTTCAGAGAATGTGCAGGCAGAAACCCATGGAGGGTCTCCTTAGGTCTCTCCAGGATGCATGAGTTCCAATCACTTCCCATCCTGCTCCATACTCCTGCGCTGCCAGCATACTCCATATTCAAAACGCTGAGAAGAGTTGTTGGGTCCAGTCCCCCTAATCAAGACTGAGAAGGCTCCATGTTTCACAGCCTAAATAGCAACAGGTGGAATGCAGGGGTGACAATTCCCCAAAGAGAAAGCTAGCCGTTTTTACAAGAATGAAGAAAAATGGATGCTGGCAGGCCAAATCCCTTCATTCGGTGTGGGTCTGCATTCAGTTGTAGGTATTTGCTGGACTCCAGCAGGGAGCTCATGTGTGAGGATATATGACTATAGGAGGGTTGTTGGATGATAAGGGTCTAGATGCCTTAAGAATAAGACACTAATCTCAATCACAAGGATACACAAAAGAAACGGCACAGAAGCCTAAGATCGTCCCCACATTTGGAAGGAAAGTCAGCCTCGTTATGCCAAGTTACATCTGATGGGAGAATAAAAAAAATGAAGCCCATTAGTTATGCTCAGTGCTAGAATACAATAATAAATTCACCAGCTGGAATGCTTTTTTAAACTCTGACAAGAGTGATGTATTAGATGAAAGACATTCTGTCTTTATGCAGACTTGTTTCTATACAAAAATGTTGACTGAATAAAAGTTCCTACTATGAAATAAAAATGTGAGGCGTTCACATATTATATTTTAATGATAGGTGCTATGGCTTCGGTATAATTTTAAAACTAGTAATATGTTCAAATATAAAGCTAAGAATTGTTAATAAAACAAACAGGGATTTGAAAAATGTATTTGGTAATTATTCTTCCCCACCAGAGAGTACTTCTGTAGTTATGTAGGATGTAAAGAAGTAAATAGTCCAGTTATAGACTTTGGATTATGTTCAAATATCTGCCCATCTGCCTTTGATATCTTACCATGTATAAAATTTCTTTTGCCATACTAAAGAAAATTTAGCTTCCATGAAAGAAATTTTGGTTTATTTGAGCCTTTCAATGGTAGTTACTATAAAATATCACATTTCAAGTTATATTTTAAAATTTTTGAGAACAGAGACTATGATACATAATACTTTCGAGTTTAGTAGTTCTCTTCTTTGCTAAAGTACATTTACATTATGTATAAAATACATTTTAATTAGTTAATTAATTAATCCATCAATTATTGTGTAAAGAACATTTCCCCTTGAACTAATGGGTCCTAAAAGAATATAATTTTTGGTATGATATAAACACAAAGAATCAAGAGGCTAAAGCTTTTCTAATGGCAAAAATAATAAAGAGACCTCTTGGGGAGTGATGGAAATGTTAGCTATCTTGACTGTGGTGGTGGTTTCATAGGTGTATACATCTATCAAAATTCAGCAAATTGTATATCTGAAATATGTGTGGTTTACTGTATAGGAATTATACCACAATAAAGGTATTAAAAAATAATAAAGATATATAGTTTTGGCCTCTCTTCAACACAGCACCATGGGATCACCCTGTGTCAGACCAATCATATCGTCTTGGTAATACAGAACAGGTGTCAGAGGTCGACCTAGCTCTAAGTACCTACATTGTATAAACACTACATAGCTATGCTCTTAAGCAGCTTTGGGGTGGGACTTGAACACTTAGGCCTTAGGAAAGTAAAACACTAGGGAATAGAACTTGGAGGCAGGAATTCAATGAGAGTCTCCTTAGATTCAGTCCTTAGGATGGTGAGTTCTAAGACAATATCCTGCAGAATAAACCTGCAGTTTACTTGAAGTAAACTTTTTCTTAATTGAAGTATAGTTGATTTACAATGTTGTATTAGTTTCTGGTATATAGTATAGTGATTCAGTTATATATGTATTATATATTCTTTTTCATATTCTTTTTCATTATAGGTTATTACAAACTATTGAATATAATTCCCTGTCCCATACAGTAGGACCCTGGTGGGGGGGGAATATTACTCAGCCATAAAAAATGAAATAATGCCATTTGCAGCAACATGGATGGACCTAGATATTATCATACTAAGTGAAGTAACATAGACAGAGAAAGACAAATATCATACAGTATCACTTACATGTGGAATCTTAAAAAAAAATGACACAAATGAACTTATTTACAAAACAGAAATGGACTCATGGACATAGAAAACAAACGTTTGGTTTTCAAAGGGGAAAAGGGGAGGGGACGGATAAATTAGGAGTTTGGGATTAGCAGATACAAACTACTTAGTACAAAATAGATAAACAACAAGGTCCTACTGTGGTAAACTTTTTTTTCATTGTTGTTTTTCTAATGAAGTGGGCCAAGACAGACTGGATTTCCTTGAGGTCAGAATCTCACTTCTGTGAAAAGCATCTCTTTCTACAACTTGTCAACTTTTCATGAAGGTGAAGACTAGGATTGACAAGCAATGAGAATCAGTGTATTTTTCCAGCAATAGTTTTTGACACTGACTACTCAGACTATTTATCACTGTGTCTTTAAATGGCCATTCATATTTATCTGCACATAGAATTGTCATTCAATATCTTCCTACATATGTTTTTACATAAATGAATAAAAAGTTTTAAGAAAACATGGAGGAAAGCTTCAAAGGATCAAAGAAATCCAGGCATATAATCTCCAAGAAGGTTTGGATGAAGTACCTGAGAAGCAATGCATTTCCTCATTTATTAATTTAGAAAAACATTTATTGATACATAGCTACTTGGTGTTAAGGGCTAGAAGTTCAGAAATGGTAGATCGATTCTGTGCTTATAAGGTTTACCCTCCCTGCTTGGCCTTAATAATGGTGGTTGGGATTAGGGAATAATTCTAGGTACCAAAGTCAAATACCTATTTGCTTTGTCATATCATAATATATTTTGAATCTTTCTTATCAATTACACCACACCTTGTCTCCTTGAGTCATTGCCTAGCCCATCACAAAAATAAGAATGTGGGGGAGGGGTGGATTGATTTGATCTGCCAGACTTTGGGAATAAGGCAGCTGGCACATCTTGTACCTGAAACAATTACTCCTATGTCTTACCTAACATTTCCAACTGGCACATTAGATGTTAACAACCTGTTCACTAGCAACTGATTAGATTAAGAGTAAGATAATTGTATCCTTTCATTATTAGAATCAAAGGTAAGGGCATAGCCCAATAAAATCCTGTATTTCTTGAATATGTGTATCTGAGGACTTAAACTAGAGAAATCAAAACCACTGGCATCTTCAATATAGTGCCATTGATCTATTTCCCAAGCTGGACATGGGGTATAAGTGTGCTAAATACATCATAAATCACAAAAAGAGAAATCAGACAACCATCCATTACAAAGACATTAAGATTTAACTATATCTTATGTCTATGTATCCATTTTATTTCCTCACTTTCTATCAAATCTATTTCTTTCTGACATAAGTTTCTTCATCTCTGAACACGGTATTTCTTTCCCTTTTTTTTTTTTTTTTACAATTATCCCTTTTCTTACCTTTCCTGTTATTTCATATGAAACCCTACTGCTTACAAGCTAGAGTAATTACTCTCTGTTTCTCTTATCTTTGTTTCCTCACACATTCCTTCCAGGCTTAATGACTGTGACTATATGCCATCTCAGAATATGCTGGTCTGTAAGTACAAATGCACATTCTCTTAACCTAAGGACATGAGTGGCATGTGAGTGAGTGGGAGCAAAATTGCTTTTGGTAAATGCAGGTGGGTGGAAAATATTAAGTTGCTTGATAGCTTCATTTAAATGCTGTAATAATATTTCTCATTTAATTGATAGTGTGAGAAGAGCACTGGTAAAGGCTCAGAGGGATGCCTACAGTGTTCTTCTGCAGTTGTGCACAGAGGAGGTGGAGAACCTCTCCTGACAAGTTAAAACCATGCTAATACACAGCAAAACAGAACTGAAGGCAACTTTACACTCATAACTCCAAAAGAGGTGATTGCCAAGAGTGGGCAGGAATCATGTTGACTCTTCTGTAAGCCCCTCAAAAACTCTTTTGTTAATACTTATGTAGCTCACTCGTATCTCAGAGGACATGTATATTTTTAAATACAGAAAAAAATGGAGTGGAAATTATAACAAATCTCTGTAACTGACAGTGATTATCTAGATTCTAGTCAAAGTAAGAGACCAACTAGAGGGAAATTAATTTAGGTTTGTTCAATAAAACATGCTCAAAGTTAGGTAAACAGTATTTAGCCTGGTTCTGAATGTACTTTATAAGCTTCCTGTAAAAGATGAATAGTTTAGAGAAGGTGGCTCTAGTCAAATAGGCTTCTTAGCACTCAAATCTAAAGGAAAAACAATGCCTACGATCATGTTGGACACTTTTAATAGGATTTACTACCTGTGAGTATTGCACAGTAAAGGAACCATTAGTGACTGAATGCCTCATCAAGACAGGTCAGTACTTCTATTAATTGTGGGGTTGTTTTTCAGAGAAGTAGCAAAAGCTTTGGTCATCACAAACAGAAGTCAGAACATTAAAAATGGGATTATTCCTAGAAAACCAATTGTATTTTCAAGACTTATGTAATATATATGTATAATTGTATGTATGTGTGTATATACACACATATATGCATTCATATATCCATGTTATATGTGTACACATGTAGGTAAATATGTTTATGTGTATATCTCTATATATGATTTAATTGAAAAAAATCATCCAAGGTTGGCCACAAATCTTCCCTAAATTTCAAAAACAGATAGTATTTTAAAAGATGAAACATAAATTCATGGCCAACTAGAATTTTACCTCATCAGAAAAGAATGCTTATTTTTTTGATAAACCTAGGTAGCTATAAGATCAACAAAAACCATTCTAGAACTCGATATAAAGTAATATGTGCTAACGGAAGTACATAGGTAGTGTTTAAGGACAAATTCAAGAACAAAGCTTAAGATCTAATGTGTAAAATTTAGCCTGAAGTTTTGAAGAAGAAATAATTTTACGAAGTCTTTAACACTGAAGGAAATTCACAGCTTTTCCATGAGCGTAAAGAAGATAGCTAGGAAAAAGAAGATAGATCCTATGATATGAAGGTTTTCACTTAGAGGTTGTGAGGAATACAATAATAAAGACAGAGCCTTGCCTACGAAGACCTTACAACCTACAGGTTGAGGCAGACAGATGCAGTAAATAATTTTAATAAAGCTCTGGATGTGATACACACAGAGCAGTTGGAAGAAAAATATTATTTACAACACTGGCTGCAATTTGAACCACAAGGATAGAGGCACTCATTCCAAGGAGAAAATTACTCTCACCTTCTGGCAAATATTTTTCTGGAACTCTCTGGTTGTATTCCCTCTCCCACCCTGGTAAGTCTATCAAAAGAAGGGAGATCAAGAAGTAATGACATACAGGGACATGGGCTTGCCCTCTAGCAGCTCTACAATGACCAAGAGTTTTATGGAGCAGCACAGGGATCTAGAGAAAATGATGAGGGAAAGGTCACAGGAGGAACTTAAAGGTAGTCTGGGATCTTAGGGGAAATAGATTGTTATGGGTTGAACTGTGTCCACCCAAAATCCACAGGTTGAAGTTCCAAACCACGTACCTCAGAATGTAATTATTTTTGGAGATTAGGGCGTTTAAAGAAGTGATTATATTTAAATGAGGCTTTTAGAGTGGGTCCCTAACCAATATGATTGGAGTCCTTATATAAGAAGAGAAAAAGACACCAGGGGCTGGTGCACACAGAGAAATGACAAGGTGAAGAGAGAGCAGGAAGGCAGCCATGTGCAAGCCAAGAAGAGAGGCCTCAGCACCTTGCTCATAGATTCCCAGCCTCCAGAACCATAAAATAAACTTTAAGACACCTAGCCTATGGTATTTTGTTATGGTAGCTCTACCGAACTAGTACATAGAATTAGTGAAGTGAGGATGAAAAAAGAAAATTAAAATGAAAAAAAAAAGTAACTTTAAATGTTTTTATTATGTCCTATATTCCATGCCTCTTTATTATAATCTAGCCTTTTAAAAAACTCTATTTACATAAAGCTTTTGCACTTGTAGTACATTTTGGGGAATAGAAGAGTTGCTTGAGGAAACACAGGGCAGAGAGAGCCATCAGCTAAAATGAGGGAGTCTACAAATACACAATGAAGAAATCAACAAGAGCAGGAATTTAGTATGAAAGCCATCAGAAGGCCAGGAGGATTCTGGGAAGAAAGTGGAATAGGAAGCATCAGAAATCTGTCTTCTCCACCCAGACAACAATTGCCCAGGCAGAATCTAGCTGATGTAACTCTTTTGGAACTCTGGAGTCTATTGAAGGCTTGCAACTTCCAGAAGAAGGCTTGGAAATGAACTGTGGTTAATTTTGGTCAATTTCAGCTCTTAACACAGTAGCAGCTACCCATTCTCCACCTCTCAGGCTTGACAGGCAGCTGTGTGTGTGTTGCTGGAACAGCCTGCACCCAGCTTGCGGAAGCCAGGGTGAGGAAAAAGCACCCTGTGCTCCAAAGGTCACAGATCTGTGCTCTGATTGCTTCACAACACAGATGTGAAGAGAAAGAGGATGAGGCCACTGTTCTTCCGCCTCCTCCCATTATTGCAAACTCCTCCTCCGGCTGGAGTAAATTTGAGAGGATTTTAAAAGTGGACTCATTTATCTAATTTTTTTCCTCTTTTTGGAGCAAGGCATTGAAGACTAAAATATTTAAGTGCAACCACATATATGAGGGACATTAGAAAATCACTGCATATGCTTGAGGAAGACACAGGCTCAGAAAAGACATCAGAACAACGTAAGTTTATCCCTCAGATTCATCCCCTCAATATCACAGAGAAACTCTATAATAATAATAAAAATTCTCCAATCAAAAGGCAGACCAGCAGAATGGGTTAAAAAGATGACCCAAATATATGCTATCTATAAAAGATTCACTTTAAATCAAAAGATACAAATTGGTTGAAAGTAAAAGGGTGGAAAGTGATACTCCATGCAAATAGTAAAGAAAGGCCAACAGAGGTGGCTACACTAACATGAAACAAAATAGATTCCAAATCAAAAAAGGTTCCAAGACAAAAAGAGGGTATTATATATTAATAAAAGTTTCAAAAGAGCAAAAAGATACAATAAACATTTACAAACCTAATAACAGACTTTCAAAATATATGAAGCAAAAATTAACAGAAACAAAGAAAAATAAAAACTTCTGCAATAATAGTTGGAGACTTCAATATCGCACTTTCATTACTGTATACAAAAACCATACAGAAGATTAGTAACGAAGAAGAGGACATAATAAAACAAATCAAATAGATCTAATAGACATATACAGAACACTTTACCCACCAACAAATACATACTCAGAAAAGGCATTTGACAAAACATAATTTTTCGTGATAAGAATATTTAACAATTATGAATAGGAAAGTACCTACATAATATAGCCACATATGAAAAACCTACCACAAACACCATATTTCATGATGAAAGACTGAAAACTTTTCCTCTAAAATGAGGAAGAATGCAAGGATACACGCTTTAGCCACCTTTACTCAACACAGTACTGGAAGTTGTAGCCAGAGCACTTAGATAAGAGAAATAGACAAAATAAGCATCCAAAATAGAAAGACATAAAATTCTGTTTGATAATGATATGATCTTATATGCAGAAAATCCTAAAGATTTCACCCCCCCAAAAAAATTAGAACTAATAAATGAATTCAGCAAAGTAGAAAGATAAAAATTAATGCATTTCTCTTCACTAATGAACAACCCAAAAAGAAAATTAAGAATACAATTAAGAATACAATTTACAAGAGCATCAGAAAGAATAAAATGCTTAAAAATATCTTAACAAAGAAGGTGAAAGACTTGAACAATGAAAAACACAAAACATTTCTGAAACAAATTAAAGAAGGTGAAAGACTTGAACAATGAAAAACACAAAACATTTCTGAAACAAATTAAAGAAGATAAAAATAAATGGAAAGACATTTCATGTTCAGGGACTGGAAGACTTAATGTTGTTAACATGTCAATACTATCCAAAGCAATCTGCAGATTTTATGCAATCCCTATCAAAATCCCAATGACATTATTTGCAAATATAGAAAAACCCACTCAAAAATTCAGATGGAATCTCAAGGGACCCTGAGTAGATCTTTCTCTCAAAAAATAATCCTGAAAAAGATGAACAAAACTAGAGAATTCACATTTCCTGATTTCAAAACTTGCTACAAAGATACAGTAATCAAAACAGTGTGGTACTGGCAAACAGACAGACATACAGCTCAATGAAATAGAGGGTCCAGAAACAAATCTTTACATATAAATCAAACGATTTTGACAAGGATGCAAAGCTATTCAATGGGAAAACAAACAAACAAACAAAACTGTCTTTAAAAAAGGGTGCTGAGAAAACTGGATATCCACATGTGAATGAATAGAGGTGGACACTTACCTAACACCATATATAAAAATTAAGTCAAAATGGATCCATGACCTAAATGTAAGATCTAAAACTATAAAACTCTTCAAAGAAAGAGTAAAAGCTTCACATCAGATTTGGTAATGATTTCTTAGATATGACAACAAAGGCCTACATAAAAGAAAAAATAGACAAATTGAACTTCATAATTGTTTAAATTCATACATCAAAAAGTACTATCAATAGACTAAAAATGCAACCCACACAATGGGATAAAATATTTACAAATCATATATTTGATAAGGGATTAATATCTAAAATATATAGAGCACTCCTAAAACTTGACAACAACAAAGATATATGACCCAGTTCAGAAATGGGCAAAGGGCATGAATAGACAATACTCCAAAGAAGGTATACAAATGAACAATAAGCGTATGACATGATGCTGAAGATCTCTAGTCATTATGGAAATGTAAATCAAAGCCACAATGAGTCACTTACCTCACGCTCTCAAAAGAACAGAAAATAACAAGTGTTAGTGAGGATGTTGGGAAATTAGAACCCTTGCACACTGTTGGTAGGAATGTAAAATGCTACATCTGCTTTGGAAAACAGAATGGCAACTTATTTAAAAATTAAAAATAGAATTACCATATGATTTAGGTATATACCCCCCAAAGTTGAAAGCAAAGCCTTGAAGAGATGTTTGTTTACTCATATGCATAGCAGCATTATTCATAATAGCTAAATTGTGGAAGCAACCCAAATGTCCACTGATAGATAAATGAATAAGCAGAAGGTGATACATACATATAATGGAATATTATTCAGTCTTTAAAAAGGGAGTTCTGACATATCCTAAAAACATAGATGAAACTTGAGGATATTATGCTAGGTGAAATAAGCCAGTCACCAAAAGACAAATGCTATATGATTCCACTTATATTAGGCACTTAGAGTAGTCAAAATCATTGAGACAGAACACAGAAGGCTGTTGCCAAGAGCTGGGGGAGGAGGAGTTTAGAGTTTCAGTTTTACAAGACAAAAAGAGTTCCAAATATGGATGATGGTGACAGCTCCACAATATAAATGTACTTTAATATGACTGAACTGTAGACTTAGTGTGGTTAAGAAAGTAAATTTTATGTTACATGTACTTTACTATAATAAAATATTGGGAAAAAAGTTACCAGAAACATATAATTTCCCCAATTCTCCCCATGTTTTCTCCAGGTAACACTCTAGATATTTTCAGAAATGTTGAGGATGCCTTCTGAATTTCTTCCGCTAAAAGGAATTTGTGTTGAACAATTCTGAATATTGTAGAAAAAGGGATTCTTATAAACTGGATAAACATCACCTAGATTATCACACACTCTAAAACAGGATTGTATAATCAATATTGAGGTCTTGTGGAGTAGTTGACTTTGAATTGGTTTCTCATATGTTAAAGATGATGAAGAAGAACATTCTAGATGGAGTAGGCCAACATGTTCAAAGACAGTATCTGCAAACCTCTTAAGAATCCCAGAGTGTGGTGACACAAAACAAGAGAGAAGACTCACATTTTATTATAGTGACCTTTTCAGGATCCTCCACTTAATGTCTAGTTCAATGTTTTATCTTTAATGTTGTATATGAAAGAAAGTGTCATCTATATAGTATTCAAATTATATGATAAGATTGGTCAGCAGTAAAGAGATTGGACTGTGGAATTCACTTATGATCACTTTAAAATAAATGGTTGATGCCTTGTAGGACAATGAAAATTTCTCTATTCTGCTGACGATAGCAATAGTTTCCTAGTCATTTTCAATAAACTATATTAAGTTGTAATAAAGTAAGAAGCTAGTCTTGTATTGCATTCAAGAGAAGAACTTATTCTTTGTATGGAGGGATTTGATTTTCATGAAAAGCTTTTAGGAAACTGGTAGGCATTTGTCATTCCATGGGTATAATGCCACTTGGCACCTGGTATCTACCTTCTAAGAGTCTTAATAAGCTTGACAGTTAAGCACACTTTTTTCGAGGTGAATTGAGATAGGAGGATGTTAAGTGTCTGACCCCATGTCACCAAAGAAGTCACCATAGAGATAAAAACAAAACTCTGCTCATCTAATCTTAAGCTAATAGATTTCTGGTCATATTTTGATCTATTATCCCTGGATTATACAAAACTTTCTCAAAAAAAAAAACAAAAACAAAAATACAACAAGAGAGGATGACCAGAAAATTCTTGTTGTTGGCAATCACTTTTTACTTTTCAAAGCCACTATACTATTAACATTTCATTTACTGATGCATTTTTGGTGTCACCCAAACTACAATCAGCCTACAAATTTCTCCACAGGCTTTGCAACTGATGTAGACTTGAGTACTGGGAGGTCACAAGTTGAGCTCTTCTATGACTGCTATCAGTGGAAGTTCTAAGAACCAGGAAGTGGTGATGTCTATACAATCATCCCTTGGTATCCATGGGGAATTGGTTCCAGGACCCCTCTCGGATACCAAATCCTTGGACGCTCAAGTCCGTTATATAAGATTGTGTTGTGTGTACTCCATAGCTGAATAAATAATGGTTCAGCCAAGATGCAAGATGCCGCCCCTGCCAGCTGTATAGCTCCCTTAATCCTTCTCCTGCCTTAGGCCCAGCCACAAAAATGGATGACTCCCTCTGGTAAGTAAGTCATCTACTTCAATGAGTTGGTATCACAAGAAATGAATGAGTAAATTTATGTGAAAATTGCTTTGAAATGCATGTTATGCTTTCAAAATTCATGCTACTTTGTCTTCCTTGCCTATCATCACTATCATGATCATCATTACACTATTACTAAGAGAAGAAAGGGAAGCTATTTCAACCACTGTTGGGGAAAAGAACTCTAAACTGTGTTCCAAGCTGAATGGTTTTGGGTTGCTGTTTGTTGCTAGGACGGCATTTGAAAAAAAGAAATAAAAAAATTAAAATAAAGCTTTCATCATTAAAAAACAATTTAAAAATATTTTTAAAAGATAAATGCATTAAGTTTAGGAAATTTATAATACACCTAAACCAAATAAAAACTCTTAGTCCTATCATAAATGCTAAACACTACTAACACTTACTATTGCTCCTGTAAGGATTTTTTTGTTTTTTGCACAAGTTTGGTTTTTGTTTCATATTGTGAATATCACAGTAGACATAAAATGTTGCATCTTTCCCTTTTTCTCTTCTCTTTTTATCAAAAGCATTTTTGTTATTTATAATAACAACAGTGCTTAATGGTAGATTTCATTTGTAATATTTTTAAGGTGTTTTCTTAACTTTTAAAGTTGAGGTTTATAATATCCTGAAATTAAATACTGAAAAGAAACTGAATGTAAAGAACAAATTTACTTTGGGAGCATTCCAGGTTATTACTTTGGTCACCAAATCCTCTAGTGTTTTCAGGAGTAAAATCCCAACACACTATTCTATATGCTAAATTCTCATTTTCTTTAAAATACTTCAAAATGTAGACATTTATGTGAACTGTTTATTTATGACTACTTTCTTTATAAGACAATAATTATTCTACATATTTTTACTATGTATAAATTCACTTTTTAAATTTTTATCTGACTGCAACAATACACTTAGTTCATTAATATTCAGGAAGTTTTGCTACTAATATAACAGGATTTACTCTTCAGAACTTTAGAATAATTAGAATAATGCTTGCCAACAAACTTCTGGAACACAATCTGCAAACTGGAGAGGTGCTGCCATTAAATGCAGTGTGTCTTATCAATTCCTTATAAGAAATACTCTGAATTCTGATAAATACAATCATAATGAGGTAAAACACCCACTGGGGAGATTAATTTTAAATACTGAATGATGGGCTATTCTTGCATCTAATTACCTGGTTCCTCAAATACAAAATATATCGTGTCTCCCATTTTGGATAAAATACGTGATGAAAAAGAATTCCTTCCTACTACAATGACGAAACATTTTCTTTTCACAGGCCTCACCAGAGCTTGATCTGATGTTTCAAAAACAAAAGACAAAACAAAGAGTAACAACACCACCTCTTACATCAGGAGATTGCACTGGGATTGGAGTTTTATCCTTGAAACTACACAAATACTTCATGAAAACTGTATTTTTTTCTGTTAATGGGTCTTTGGATTCATGCAAAGCAAGAACATTTCTAAGCCATCAGTCAATGTCTTTAAGAATTTTTTTTCCGATTGCAGTTCTTGTATTAAACTAACAAGAGCAGTGTTTTGATTTATATGTCCAGATATTTCCAGATTACGTATTTTAACTGATGCCAAAGTAAAACTTAGAGGAAATTGAAGAAAAACACATTTCAGAGATGTATCTATGGGGTCAATTAGCACCTATAAATATTTATATAATCCATCACTTAATGCTAAATCAATTTTTCTAAAACATTTTTTGTCAATCAGTTCCACGTTCAATAACTTCTCCACAGATATTAAATACAACCCAACTCTTGAGCCCTGTATTTTAAGACAGCCATCAACATAATTTGTCTTATCTACTAGTACTACCACGAAGAAAACAACTCTAAACCTTTTACCTGGTGTTCTTCCTTTCTTCACCCTACCAGTTCAAATACTATTTCCCCTACCACATGCAGTCTTACTATTGAATTTATTGGCCACTATCCTACATTTTCTTCAAAGTCATAGCCCATTCACCTTTTTTATTTTCATGATTTCTGTGGCTGCTAATAATATTTAAAATTTGTAGTACTCTTTCTACTCAATGACACAAATGAACTTATTCATAAAGAATATGTGTATCTATAAAACACACACAATACTTATATATTAGAAAAATACCAGTAGTCCCTTTTAACCAATAAGAAAACAGGGAATGCAGTTGGCTTGAAAATAACCAGTTAATTGGGAGCCAGAATCAGAGCCAGCAACTCAGTTTAGCACATCTCTCTGAGTGTCATGCCTCAGGTGTCAACACCACTTGCTCTTCCACCCCAAGCCCCAGAAAGCAGAAATCTGTGCCTGGGGTGAGGGTGCTAAACTTTGGAGGGCCTTTATGATAACTTTTGTTTCTGTCTTAGGTCTAAAAACAGCCAGAGCTGTTTCTCCCATCCACAGTGCCCTCTAAACCTCTGCTCTGTATAGGGTTAACCACATGTCATAAAGAGCACCGAGGCTCATGTCCATGGAGTCAACCTAGGGGTCCCACCATCAGACCCAGTTCTGGGTGAGTGGCCAGGTTAGTGAATTGCTCCTGGTGGCTGATGTGATATTTCTTTCAAGGGACTATATGAAATTAGACAACCAGATGGTGCTGAGTCACTAACTTGTGGAGGCCTTTTCATAGTCACAACAATAGGGTTTTCCACAAAAAATATTTTTCTAGTTACCCACTCACACTAGGGGTGGTGTTCCTTCTGTGGGTATGAAGAAGAATGAGAAGAGGTTACAACAGTATAGAGAATGATTTAATACTATACACTTGTAGTGCACTTTAGAATTCCTAACATTTGATCCTTATAAGAACTAAAGAAATTAATCAACTCAATAAATATTTATCAAGTGTCTTCCATTTTCATTCACTGACACTGCATTTCAGTTGCCACTCATTCGCACTGAATTAAATGGTGAGGATTCATAAACTTACCAGATAGATAGTAACTCTGTTGTCTTGAGACTTACAGTCTATTGGCATGGACAAAAAATTAAACTAATTACAGCAATAAATAATTGTCACGTACAGTTGTAAGGTTGACATGAGAACCTCCCCACCCCCTCAATTAGAGGACCACCTCACCTAGTCTGTATGGTAGATATAGCCATAAGATAAATAGTATCAATTTAATTTTACAGCTGACTGAATTGAATTTGACCAAGTTAAATTAACCTTGGTCAAGGTCACATAATGTGTAGGTAGCAGAAGTAACATACACAGCAGGACTTAAGCCTGGTCTATTCTTTTTACTATCAGTGATTGCTTAGACTGAGTTCATTCTTGCTGAGAAGAGCATTTGTGCATTTGCAGGCATTCCAAATGTTGCTATTACATAAAGTAGAGTTTAAAGATGTAAAAGTCACCAGCAGTGAACAATTTAATTGTATTATTGACTATACATTTAATTGCTATGGTAATTATAAATAAAAAAGATGATCAGTTTTAATTGATCTAACCAAGGATATGTCCTTAAATGTTCTCAGTTTCATACTGGAAGTAAAACAGACTGTTCAGATAGAAAGTGATTAGGGGGCCAGAGAAACCTCCCTAAGAAGGTGAAAAAGACAAGAAAGACCCAGACTCAGAGATCCAGATATGAGTATTTCAACAAGTGAGTCCAGCTTGTCTGAGTCATGGAGAATAAAGTATATGTTTTTGGAAATTAAGAAAAGGCTAGATCACATTTGCAGCAACATGGATGAACCTAGAGATTATCATACTGTCAGACACAGAAAAAGACAAATATCATATATCACTTACATGTCAAATCTAAAAAAAATGACACAAATGAACTTATTTACCAAACAGAAACAGACTCAGACATAGAAAACAAACTTATGGTTATCAATGGGGAAAAAGTGGGGAGAGTGATAAATTGGGAGTTTGGGATTAGCAGATACAAACTAATATATACAAAACAGATAAACAACAAGGTCCTACTGTATAGCACAGAAAACTATACTCAATGGCTTGTAATAACCTACAATAAAAAAGAATATGAAAAAGAATATATAAATATATACATATATGTATAACTGAATCACTATGCTATACACCAAAAACTAACACAACATTGTAAATCAACTATACTTCAATAATAAAAAAGAAGAGGAAGAAAAGGTCAGATCATGTGTGGCCTTTGCAGGCAGGGAAGGGAATTTAGATTTTATTTTAAAAGCTATGGGAAGACTATGATGAGTTCCAAGCAGAGATGATATGATGTCACTTGCATCTTCTAGAAGATTGTTCAGATCAAAGTCTCTTGGGATCAAGTACACATTTGGAAAGAAAATAAAAATTGGTCCAACTGGAAATGGTACTTAAGAATCCTTTAAAGGAAGTCAGAGGGTATAGAAGGGAGAAAAAAAAAAACCCACCAGAGGTAGAAGACATGAGAATCACCACAATTAAAAATACTTGTGATAAACAGAGTAATCAGGATTAGGAGAAATATTTTGACAAGCAAGGAAAATAGTCATACCTGGATAACCTTATGCAATGTCATGATCTGGATTCACACACAGGCAAATGGTTAATTAAAAGATGGAAACTTTGTCATAAACTGTGGGTTGCTGGTTCAGTATTCTGTAAGTCACTGGCTTTCCCGTGTGTGAAACTCTATACACTCGGAGCATTTTTAGGGCACCACCACACACTTTGCATGAGAGGAACCCTTTGCTGAGAATAAGGGCTTTTTAGATTTAGACCACAGGATTATGAGCAACTGCTTCAATCTCACGATCCATGGTCTTCTCATTGCTAAATTGAGTTGATTAATAGCAGCTGCCTCCTGGGTTGCTCCTAGGGTTGCTCTGGGTAGAAAAAAGCCAATCCGTATGAAATGCTGAGCACAGTATTTGAACTACACAAAACTGCAGTTAGCAATTAATAATATTATTACTTACATGTCAGATTCAAGTTATAAAATCTATGATTATTATCATATAAATATATTAAATCAATGTTTCTTATATTTTGATTGGCATATAATTTATATATAGCTTATTAAATGGTTTTATCTGTTTAAAACTAATGATATACTTATGTAATTATGCCTTTTATTTCCTTTATCTTTGTGCTTTTGCCTATCTTTATTTTCTTTGTTAACTTGATAAATAAAGAAAAGTTTCATAATCTCTACCCAACTTTGCCTGCCTCCCCCATTGGTACCCTCCTGAGGCAACCAATTTTAATAGCCAGGATGCATGTCTGTTCTCATACACCTCCGGCGCTCATATAAACCTATCTACCTATTGTGGGGGTCATGTTTACAAAGTGGGGCCACACTATATAAAGGACTCTGTGACTTAACAATGCATCATGGACATTTTTCGATACTAACAGATTCAGATCTAACTTATTGTTACCAGTGACTGCGAAATAGTTCATAATATGAATATACCAAATCATGTTCAAGCATTCTTCTATTGATGGATATCTGGACTGATTATAGCTTTTCTCTCTCTTTTTTTTTTTTTTTTGGTTTGTTTTTATCTGTTACAATTATTGTTACAGTAAACAAACAGTGTGGACTTACATTCTTAAGACTGATAGGCTTAATTCATCAAATTCATCAAAATCACAATGCAAAATCAAATGCTGCTTCCTACCTTATATTCTTTATTGGACAGTATATGTACCATATGTACATTGAAGTGAATTCTGACAAAATGTACTGAGGTTTTCAGTCTTCATTCAGCACTCATATGGAAAGGGATGTTTGCTTTATTTTAAAAGAGACGTTTATTCCCTTTTTGTTTGTTTCTCCCTTTTGTTTTCATCACATCTAAATGAGTGAAGGATATTAGTAAGTTGGTGAGTTCTTTCCTATAAATCATTTCTTTTTGTCTCTCTCTACTAAGGATTCTCTATTGCAGATGGACAAGTTCTATGGATCACTGGGATACTTGATGAAACAGGTATTAACTACGTGACAAATCTGGTCTTGTGGGTTTTGCATGTACACATGAATGTGCGCACTGTATGTGTACAAAAGTTCGTGCATATTGGTCATCTCTTGACTAACTTTTCTCACTGAGGATTGTATAGGAGAACAAAGTGATAGAAACTGTTCATTACTGAAAATGAAAAAAAAATACTAGTATTATAAATGGCATACTCTTCATTATGTCTTACAATAAAATATTTTTTCCAGGGAAAGCCATCAGTGAAGTTATATGGGGAAGGGAAGGGGAAAAAAAAATTCACTCTGCAAATTTTAAATTTAGTGCCACTTTTCAAAAACACATCAGTTGTATAAACTGGAGATTGCCTGGACAACAACCTATATCTGGAGCCCAAAGAGATTTTGACAGAATTTGAAAATCTGCTATTCAAGATTTCATGTTGCTTACTGGAGAATTGATTCTTTCTATGAAATGGGTCTTGTTTTCAATGGTTGTCAAGTTGACTACCAAAGCAATTATCTTGTAGATACCAGTTTAATGAATCTGGATGTTATTGTCCCTGTTCTGAGCACCCACATGTGAACATCCATGTTCCCGTTAGCCTAAGTGCATCAGAAGTACACAACATGGGCATGACTCCAAGGCAAGAGCTGGCAAACAATGATCCAAGGCATAAATCTGGCCCATGATCTATCACTTGTTTATTTAAAGTCTACAAGAAAAAAAAATTTTTACACTTGTAAAAAGTTGCAATTAAAGAAAAAACACAACAGTATGTGACAGAGAATCTTTGTGGCCTACAGAATAACATACTTACTCTCTATTCCTTTATAGAAAAAGTTTGCTGGTCTTTGCTTTAAGGTAATGTTTAAATATTTATTTTAAATTTAAAAAAATCCAAATTTATGATTTGTTATAGCTTTTGCCTCTTATAGGAGTAAAAAGTGCACTTCCCTCTCAGTTTGAGTTGAAGGTGGAAAAGGACATAGTTCCTTCTATGCTGAGTTGAATTTGCTAAAAAATTAACACACACACACACACGGGAACAGTCTTGAAGAAAAAATTGCTTAAAAAGGAAATGCATAATGCAAACTCACTTTGACTATAAATGCTATTAATCTCCCTTTGCCTGCTTCCCATCAACAAAGATAGTTATTATCTGCCCCAACTATCTCACAGGGATGTTAAAACTAAGATGAGAAGAGATCTGAGCTCTTCACTACATGCTTATACTGATCCAAGGCATTGCTATGATAATGCATTATTTAAGAGATTATTAATGAAAAGGTTTTCCATGAGAATAACTAACCTAGGAGAAAGTTTGGAGGTGGCAGTGTCACCTTGTTATGTACTTCGTACTATGTTTTCACATATGAAGCTCAATTTTCTCCTTCCTCCACTAAATATCCAAAGCAGGTGAACTCCATTTCCTATGCAATTGATTACACGTAGGTACCTTGTTTACTAGGTGTCCCATCAAATGTGTTCAAAAATGAGTCATCATGATGATAAATAAATAATAAAAATGGAAGCTGTGGACACAAACATAGAGCTGACATGCAAGGGAAATCCAGAATTCTATCATTTTAAAGCAAGAAGGACATTATCGCTTACCTAATTCCTTTATTATGACTTATCTGGTCCCTTTATTCCTATACTTAAGGAAACAGATGCAGAGAGATGAAATGGCTTCCCTTACAATAGAAGCAAGGTTAGATCTTAGGGCTCTTGAGTTCCCATCCAGTATTTTTGCAATAAAAAAGAAAAAGGAAATAGCAAGAAAAGATGAAACATGGAGCTTGGAAAACAGGAAAAAAGGAAAACGAAGCATATAAGCACATATTTCAAATGATACAGAACATGACATATAGGATCTCTATGTGAGGAGAAGTAAGAAAATAGACTCAAAGTGGCAACATATGTTCTCACTCACCATTGCCAGGACCCTGCCAGTGAACTTGGGCCAAACTGCCATGACAATAATTAGCTCCAGTACTTTGACAGATCGTTATGAAAACATTAGCAGGGCATTAGGGAGAATTACCCATTTTTCACACATTGATTACATGCCACAGTTGGCTCATTAGTGTATTGGTGCCTAATAGCTGCATTTGAACTAGCACTTCCCTCCTCTATCTGAGATCTAAACCCACTAACCCCAAACCAAGCCATGTAAAGGGAATTTGTTAAGTAAGCACAAATCCATTTCACCTCTTTAGGAAGAAACTCATTAATCAAACGAGAGGATTACTTGGCCCATCTCTGCTCAGCAATACATGGTAATCTATCATCTTTCTCTTTATAATGACGCATCATGTGTTTTGAGAAGACACGGCAGCACCATCCTCCACAATTACCCTGGTTACTTCCTAGGCTGCTGCTGCTATCTCAGGTCTCAACTCAGGAAGAGGTGGCCTCTCATTTTATTGTCTTTATTCTGAGGAATATTTCTACATTTCATCCCATTCAGCAATCGCCTTGGCTTATGGAACCATTAAATTAGTTGTCCTCAGCAGTCTGTGCATTAGAATCACCTGGAAAGATTTCAAAGCAATACTGACGTATGGTCCACATCCCAGACCAAATGACTCAGAATTTCTGGAAGTGGGAGCTGGGCATCTGTGTTGGGTTGTTTGTGTTAAGCTTACAAGGTGAGTCTGATGCACAGTGGGGGCTGGGAGTCGCTGCATTCTCAAATATATATTTAGGTTCATTAACGACGAGTACCGGGTGCTGTGGGATATACAGGGTGATAAAGTTAACAAATCAGTTGGATTACTCCCAATATTGATGACAGATGGTGCATTGTTCTCAGTGTATGTGAACAATATAAAAATCCTAAGCAGCGAAAAGGTAACTTTGAGGGGGCGTTTCGTGATTTTTTTCCCCTTTCCTTGCATATCACCACCTGTCCACCCACACAGAAAACACATTTAATTTTGAGTCATATATTTTAGAAAGTGCAATTCTCTCACATGATTTTATAAGTAATTATGCTTTGCTAATTTGAAGAAGTCCAGCATGGATACCCAGGGCAAAACTCCCTCCCCCACCACTTTCCTTCCCTTCCCTTTCAAAAGCTGTATGTCAAAACAACACTGTCTAGAATATGTGAAATGAATTATTAAGATGCTTGGAGCTAAGCAGTCTCTGAGGCTGGTTGGATTATAGGACAAGCAAGGGTACGTGTAAGTCAGTGAGCTGCTCTCAGTCACGGGGTCAGAATCTGGATCCACTTACATCCACAAGAAACTCAAGAAGGAGGAATAATAAAAGATAAAACCAAAGAAAAAGAAGATGAAGGGAAAATACTGTGCTTATATGACTATCTCTCTAATAGTCTAACAAGGAAGATGGAAATTAAGGAGAATTGAAATGAGGGGCACCCTTGGCCTAGATATTTCCCATCTCCTGGATTCAGTTTCCTTATCTGCCCCCATGAAAAAGTTGATTAAAATCCTTTTAATTCTCAGCAAGCAGTAAACTGTTATGATTCTATGAGATGACTTTACTTAGAGTCCCAAACAGTAGGGTACACATAAGCTGACTTCAGCCATGCAAGGTAGATCTTTGCATCCAAGGATTTATTTCTATAGTCCTCACTGCTTGAGAGCACTCCTAAAGGTGCAAGGAATAGAATAAAATGTGAGTTAGCTAGGGCCAGGTTGAACCTCAAGTCCAAAGAGGCCTGAGCCTCAGTGGGTGTTCCTAGTCTCTATTCGTCTGTTTGTTTTTTCGGGGGGAGGTAATTAGGTTTATTCATTTATTCATTTATTTATTTATTTTAATGGCAGTACTGGGGACTGAACCCAGGACCTTGTGCATGCTAAGGATGCACTCTACCACTGACCCCTGGGAGGGGTCCCAGCTTCTACTCACCTTTGCAAACTTAAGGATTCACAAGGATCTCAGGCTGTCTGTCATACTTAATGTGGTTGCCCATTTCAAAAGATCACCCTGTCTAGTTACCATTTGGGGCACTGCATAGAGAAGGTCACTTAAAAGATAATGAATGCCTTGGAAACTGCTGCGGGTGTGTATTCGTATACTAGAGCTGCTATAACATACAAACTGGTTAACTTCTTAAACAGCAGAAATTATCTTTCCCACAGTTCTGGAGGCTAAAAGCCTAAGATCAAGATGCTGGCAGGGTTGGCTCCTCTGACGGCTGTGAGGGCAAGATCTGATCCAGGCCTCTCTCTTTGGCATGTGGATGGCCACCTTCTCCTTGTCTTCATATCACCATTCCTCTGTTCCATCTGTATCCAAATTTCCTCTTCTTATAAGGATAACAGTCATATTGGATTAAGATCTACCATATTGGCCACATTTTAACTTGATTACCTCTATACCCTATCTCCAAATAAGGTCACATCCTGAAGCACTGGGGGTTAGAACCTGAACACAGGAGGGTTTTTTTTTTTTTTTTTTTTTAGGACAGGGACACAATTTAGCCCATAACAACAAGTGTTTTATACAAGCAAAGAATGCCTTAGCAGTGGGTGATTTTAGTAGGTATATGTACACTGATCTTGCTGAAATGTGAATTAAAGAAATCAAGCAAAAATATTATCATCATTGATATTAATATTAATACTACTACCAACAGATACCAATTACTGAATATGTACCATTGGCTGGAAATGTACTAATTACCTTACATGTATTATTTTATTTAATCCTCAAAAGAATTTTGTGAAATTCTTAATATTAATATTATTTTCCTCATTCTAGAGATAAGAAAACTAACTCTGAAAGAGGCCCAGGGTCACAGGGTCAGTAAAGCAGTGGAGGCAGGTTTATAATCCAGATTTTACATCTCTTACATCCTAAATTCAACTCTCTTGAGCAGACATTCAAGGTAACCCACCATCTGGTTATAATCTACATTGCCACTCTTAATGCCCACTAACTTTCCACAGTCTTTCCAGTATAGTCATGTGGCATATATTATTTTTCACTTACCTAAAAGGTCATCTTCCCTCCTGAAGCCTCCAGATACTGTGATCAGGGGAGTCTTGGTGGAAAAAGTAACATTTATACTGGATCTTGAAGGCTGACTAGAATTTTGACAGGTGGAAGCTGGACTTTTGGAGGAAAGGTGGTGAACATTTGAGAAGAATAGGTATGAAAAAAGGATGTCGTAGTAGAGTAAATGTTGCAGAAGCATCAAGAAAACAAGTCAGGCCACTCGATTAAGAAATTAGGAAGTCATTTGGAAGTTTCATATATTGACTCTATTTTTCAGAATTTCAAGTAACTTTTCGGTCAGTTCACCTGAAGGTAAAGGTAAAGGAACAGTTGAGTATTTTTTCATTCAGCTTTTGATTCTCAATAACTCTTGCCATTTTTCATCTCTGGGCAATTTACACCAACAGCCATCTCTATTGCCCATAAGATACATTACTTTGCAATTGGCTGGGTCTAACAAAAGGACTTTTCTACTTTTGCAAATCTTTTTAAAAATGAAAATAAGAGTTCTTTTTACTAGATGCCAACAGAAAGCTCTCAGAAAGAGAAGGCAGACAGAATATACATATTCTAAATATGACATCTTTTTACCTCTCTTACAAAGTGGTGGCCCAACAATCTGGGAAATATGTTAATTTTCAGCTTCACTGTCTTCTCTCTCTGCCCCTGATCTCCAATAAACAAAGTAAAGAGATGGAAGCGTACAAAATTTTCCTTTGCAGATGATGCCAAAGTGATTTGGCAAAAGACAACTGTAGATCTTTCACTAGCCCTAATGTTCATTGGGACCACAGCTCTGAAAGTTCTGAGCACAAACACATTTGAAGGTATATCAAGGCTGACAGCAGTCACTTTTTAAAAAAAAAAAAAAAAAAAGATAAGCCTAATAGAAAACACATTGAGATGAAGAAACAGGAGGCCAGGCTACAAAAAGAAGAGGTGCTCCTATGAATTTCCAGCAGAGGGTTGCTGAGTAATAGCCAGAGGAACCAGTCAAGGGACCCAGGTTCTAACTGCAGGTGTTACATTCCAGTCTTGCAGGGATGAGGAAGAGGTTTTCAACCGTCAAACAGGATGCTGAGACTTCTCTCCTGACCTGGGGCCAAGACAATCTGCTTTTTAACTAGAGGCAACTGCAATCCATTCTGTGAACAGATGGCATAGAGGAAAAAAATGCAAACACAGGTTCTCTAGTATCTATTCCAAAAGCTAGCCAACTTCCAGCTGTGGTAGGATAGGCAAGGGATGATATAGATCCTAGTGGGTGGAGGAGAGTTGAGTAAAGAGCAGAAAAGACACTTTTTAACAGTGAAGGATGACATGCAGATAGAGCCTGCTTTGGTTAGTGATGCGGGATACATTCACATTTTAATCACTTTTATACCAATTATACTTCATAATTCTTCTAGATCATCCATGATTTCTGCCTTTACAACAGGTCTGTGTCCTGTCCAAATTGTACATTCTTTATCCCTCTGAATATAACATAACACCCATTCATTATTATTTATTTTTCATTTTCTCTTCACATTAAACTAGTGAAAGCCAGAAACTGTATTGCTAAAGTTTGGTCATATGATTTACAAATGCATAACAGGGTCACAGGAAAAGATTCAGCAAGAGGAGACCCTTTCCTTGACATTATCAGAGGGGAAACACACAAGCAAGAGAGAATGTCCATAAAATGTAGTGGGACAGGTCAACTTTACACATGAGATTAATATCTGTTCTGTGTTGATATTCTCTACTGGCATCTCAACCTGGAAACTGTTGAGCATCAACACAACTGCTACTAGTTCTATGAAAATTTTATTTAAAGTACTAAAAAAGGAATTTCAGGCACAATACCAACTCTAATGACTAAGAGAAGAATGTGGAGGTTTTGACCCCAAGAAGAAAGCATCCCCACAGCTGATTATTACTACTGTATCCTGCCTAAACAAAAGGTAACAGTTTTAGCTAAAACATTACTTAAAAATAAACAGGCCAAATATCCACTGGTGTGGATACAATACATAGAGATCTTTATAATAGGTGGAAACTTGGTTTGATTACCTCAAAAGGACCCCCCAAGTCAAAAACTCAATGTGTCTCCTACATGCAATTTTTTAAATATTCATTTAGTTGCATTCAGCAACATTCACTGATACTAACCATATGCCAGACATGGACCAAGGGTTCTAGGTTTTCAGAGATTTAAAAAAATGTAGATAACATAACCTAAGTAAGCAGTCATACAAATTAAAAATTACAGTCCAGTGGAATGTGCCCCATGCTAGAGAATAAAGGCACTACAGTTTTATGATGAAATAAGAACACATAAATTCCTCCAGGTTCAGTTAGAGAAGACCTCACATAAAAGGTAAAGCTTGAGTAGGGTCTTCAAGGACAGGGCAAGAGATTATCAGCCAATCGAAGGAACAAGGTTAGTTATGGGGATTCAGAGAGGGAAAGCCATGCACCAAGACAAGGAAACATAAACCAACATGGTGCATTTGAGATAATGGCAGCAGCTCTGTTAAGTTGGAAAGGAACAGGGGAGGAAAATGGGGAAAAGAGCAAAGACCATGCTAAGAAGTTAATGACAATATCCACGTTTTGCAGCAACAGGGAGCCTGTGAAATGCCATTTCCTCTGCAGTAGACTCTGTCAGTGCTCTGCCCATATCCCTTCGTATCCCCTACCATTTTCATGAATATTGTCTCCCAGTGAAGTGCACTTAGAACAGCCAGCACCTGAGGCCCTTTGTCAGTGGGCTGTCCTCAGGCTGCTAGAGATTTTTTGCCAAAACATACAGAGTTCTTGAAATGCCCAGGAATTCTCTCCCCACCACCCCCACCTCCCTGCATAAAGCCATTAACCAATGATTTCAGGTGCTGAAATATAAACACTGAATCAGGACAGATTGGAGGTCTGCCTCATCCATTGTGGGATTCCGCATTATATTGTACTCTCACTCTCACTTCTGCATTATATTGTACTCTTCTCCTCCAGTCCCCACTTTCCTACTCCTCTTCTGGTTTTACCTGTGAAAGGTTTCCTGTAAGTCACTTTGGCACAATTCCTCAGTTCAGGGTCTACTTCTTGGGGAGTCCAACCTAAGAGATCCTTTTCATTTACAGCTGTGAGTTATTAAAGTGATTCTGTAGAAAAACAATCTCATTGATGAACTAAATATAAAGCCATGATGAAACGGGAAATCTGTTTCTAATTAACTTAAGATGTATTGCAAGGTTGGCGGCATTAAGAATACATGAGCTTATACATTTATACATTTGCGTGGAACAGCAAGGAAGCGAGGCTTTAGTTGTTTCATTTGCAAAGGAGCCCTGTTTCGTGAATGTGTCCTAGGTGGGAGCTGATGCTGTTACGGCTGGAGGACTAGTGAATCTGGTCCTCTGACTCCAGGTGCTTAGGGCTCTCTACATGCCTGTTATGCAAATGTCTTTGTTTCCATTCCATATTCCTCTCTTTTTTGGGGAAAAGTTAATTTTAATCCCACATATATCAGGTTAGAGGACAATCAAATAAAGAGGAACCTTATTACAGGTGACAAACATCCAGGTTCTGTATACATCAGTAGCATCTTCCTGGTCCCAATCCACTTTTTATCTTATGGTTATTTCACTGTCAGCCAGAAGAGGCTCAAATTCCTCAAGCATGAGAGGCAACTAAATGATAATTAATTTTTGATATATGAACACAACATTATCCATGATTATAATAATAACATTGAGAATAACCATCACAGAGTCCATTAATGCACCTAAATCCTGTGTTCCCTCTGCTACTCCTGGCCTGGGGCCCATGACCAATTCTGTCAATACACCCTAAACTTTAGTAGTGTTCTCCCCTGAAAAATGATACCTTGACACCCCCGCCCCCCACCGCCACATACACACAAATGCTTCCGTGTAACGGATGCCAGCCTGCTGTAATTTTGACTCATTAGAGCATGACTCAGACCAGCCCCCTCATTATGCTCACTTTCTAATTACCAGGACTGGACAATTTTAGACAGAAAGAAAAACCACATACTGAGATCTGTGATGCCTGACATTGAGCGACTTTTTATTCTGCTTGTGACTCTTTCCTCCTTGCAACTCCTCACCCTGTTCCAGCTTTCTCAATTTTTTTGAAACAGTATGTTTTTCTTCCCAAATCCATAGCAAGAAGACATAATTCCTCAGCAAGATTTAATATGTAAAATCGTTCCCCCTCATTCCTCATCCTTTCCTTCATCATTAGCTCTCCTAAGCTCAGTGGCTGCCAACACACAGTTGCATTTTCATTGACTGACAATGACTTAGCAAGGAGATCTCAAATCCACATATCACCAAATATTATTGAGAGTTATGTACCATCTAACCAAGCAGGCCATCTCTGTCCTTTTCGAATTTCTAGAGTTCCTTTCCTCTTACAATCACTATTCCCCTCTATTTTCTATTCCTTCTGACATTCTTTTTTTTTTTCTCTCCTTTTACCCTCACTTCTACCCTGCTTCACATGTAGTGACTTGCACATTCATCTCCTTTCCCGAAAATAAAATAAGAACTTCAAAGAGGCATGAATGATCTCTCCTGTTTTAATAATTAAAGATGAATCCACCACAAAGCTGGCTCTGCTGTTCCCAGTGTTCATATTAGATCAGAAATGGCATTTTTTAGCCCCAAAAGAAATATATCAGAGTACTTCCCACCCTGAAATACATGGCACGAAGCCCAGCTTTTCCCCAGAACCAGCGTGTTACCGATGGGTCTGTTTCAAAGGAAGTGTAGTCGGAATATGGGAAGGAGGATTTTATAGTGTTTGATAATTCACAATTTAACAGCTAAGGAAAGGCGGTTTATTATTAAATGCAAATAAAATGAAATGAAGTCCAGCTGTCTGGGTGCAGATAGAAATTACACAAAGCCCATAAGCCACTCTGGAGATCTTAACTACTAGACAGAACAGAGCTCCGGGAGCTGCCAGCAAGCACAAATCCCTTCTTTGAAGGGGCTTGCACCCTGTATTATCTCCAGAGAAAGACTCAGATTAGACAGTCGGCTTGGAAAATGAAGGTGTGACTAGAAACAGGGCAAATACAGCCACTTCACAGAAGGCAAACATGTTTTGAGTTTTAAAGTATTTTAACCTCCTGAGTTCCTACTGTTAGCTTCCCCTTCTGCCGGATGGTTTTTACTGGCCAATGGAAAAATGTCTATTTTCTTACAGGGTGGAAAGACAGCCTGTCTAGAGCAAAAAGATACATATTGCCCCAGACTATCCAAATTCATAACGTTAATATGACCACTTCCTAATGGTCATAAGTATAAACTTGAGAACATGATAATAATTTCATATAAATTGTACTTATATACCTGTTAGGTCTATTCATATTTTAAAACAGTGGAAGTGTTCCAAAGCTATGGAATTAGATATATCTTTTCTTTATCAACTAGGCTTCAGGGCTCTGATGGCCAATATTTTGGAGGAAGTACTAAAGCTGGATTTGCAAACCTGTATAAATTCAATGTGGCTACCAGACTCATTTACTGAAAGCAGTGCGTTGCATATGTTATTCACTAACTCAAAAATGTCTAGGGATACTTTTTACCAGATCAAGTTCACATTACTTCTTAAGTCGTTCTATATTTTGTAACCTAATGTGGGATTTCCATACATACATCCTAGACAGGTGGAAAGAGCTCATCTGTGTTTCAAGAGTTTCGTGTTGTTCCCACTTCCTACCTTCTGAGCCTAGGATACTTCTCCCCTTTGTAACCACTAAAATTCAACATAAGCTTCAAGGTCACTTCAGACTCTGTTGTCTCTCTGGACACTTCCCTGAATGTACATCTACCTTCTCTAGGAATTAATGCCACAATTCGCACCAGCACTTAGTTTGGTACTCACATACTTTGTAAATATAGTGTATCTACTACTTTGTATTGTTTGTTAATTATTTTTATAGATCTATCATGTCCAGCCAGTAGATTATACATTTCTAGAAGGCAAAGATGGTATTTTAGAGCTACTTTCTATTTCCTGTAATATCTGTCATCACATCCAACATATCTCCATCCTCAGCATCCCCCACTGGACTCGAGACTTCTTTATACATCCATCTACGCAACACCTTCCCTTGGAAGTCTAACAGGTGATCACAATATATCCAAAACAAAACTCTCTATCTCTTCCCTTTAAATTCTGCCCCTCATGTTGTTTTCTTTATCTCAATTTTTAGAAGTCCATCCTTCCAGTTGTTTATTCCAAAACACCTTGAATTCGTCTTTCTATCACACTCCATGCCTCATCCATCATGAAATCGTATCACTTCTAGCATCAGAACAAATTCAAAGTATGATCACTTCTTCTACTTCCATTGCTATCACTTTTGCCCAGCCATCACCATCTCTTTACTGTTACAATACTATTACAATAGGCAAATCGGTCTCCTTGCTTCTTTCCTGCACACCGCAACTCATTCTCAACACAGGAGCCAGGAGGTCCTTTGGGAACATAAGTCAGATTATATCACTCATCTTTCCAAATCCCTCCAATGCCTCACATGTCAGAGTTAGCATCAAAGTCTTAACGGTGACCTATAAAGCCCTGCAAACCTGGCATTATTCCATTATTTCTTTGACCTCATCTCCTTCTCTTTCTACCACTCCTTCCCTCCAGCACGTTGACCTCCTTGCTATTCTTGGATCTAGGCAAGCTTCTGCCTCAGGGCCTTTTCATGTGCTGTCCCTTCAGCCCGGAGTGCTTTTCTCTATTTAAATTGCATCCATATACACCTTTGGCAATACACTCTTGAATACCCTTTCCACTGAATTCTTGTTTCATAGTACTTACCACTAACTAACATACTAAAATGTTTACTTATTTATTTCTATTATTATCTGTCTCCCTCCACTAGAACATAAACTTCTTGTGGGCAAGTATTTCTGTGCTCTGTTGCCCAATGCTAGAATATTTCCATCATTATTCTGATGAAGACATGGATGAATGAATAAACAGGCAGGAAATACTGTCTTGCTAAATGTCTAAGTTCTTAATAAATGAGTACAGTATGAAATAAATGGGAATTGCTCTGAAAAATATCTCAGAGAAAGATACCACTCAAAGAAAGTGCATTTCTCCTCTGGCATGGATAGTTGCATGTGTCCCATCATGACTGAGAGTGGAAGGCTCCAGGCCAAACTCAGGTACTGGTTACCTACAGAACCTTAGGAAAGGCCTGAAACTCTTCCTGCCTTGGGTAGACATCCACAAATTAGTTATGATGCCTGCCTTTGACCTGAGTGCTTTATTAATTGTTTTGTAAATTTTTCTCATGCTGTCTTCTCTGTGAATATTGAAGTTCCAAAATAGAGTTGAATGAAAAAAATTTTTTTAATAAAATAGAACTGAATATCACTTTTACATAACATTCTATAACCTGGTAGTGGACCTATGATAGAGAATTCATAAATAAAATAATCTTTATTATCCCAAACTTTACAATCTGATATAGAAAAACAAGTAAAGAACTGTGAACCATAAATGCAACACACAAAATAAAGGCACAATTAGCCTTTATAATGCTACATTACAATCCTGAGTTTGACAATTTTGTCCTCAATATAGTAACACTGACTCATTCATAGCATTTGCTCAATAGATGTTCACTGAGCAAAAAGACAGTAAAAAAAAAAAAAACATAAAACTTACTGTTCAGAGTGAGTGCTCATTCAGGAGGAGACAAATGAAAAGGAAGATGCTATGAAATGTGATCAGGGACATTGCATCTCTTACTGACTTGCCTCATTATCTCATAAGGTTCCATGAAGGATACAGAGATTTAAGATTTTTTGTTTATTAAAAAAAAAAAAAAGACAGAGAGAAGAGAGATGGTCCATGGATCGTGTAATCTTTAGATTACATAGGAAAATCAACAAGAGAATGAATGTGTTTAAAGAAACTTTAGAAATGTGTACTTATGAAGGGTGAACAACATTTGGTAACTGCTAAAATCATAGAGGAGGTCTTTAATTTAGAAGGTAACTATCTTGAATACCTCAGAATAAAAGGAGAATTCACGTCTTAAGTACTTATATACCAGCCTTGGTGCTAGATGCTAGAGGTGAATGAAACATCACTGTTCTCAACAAATTGGCAACCTTTAGAGGGAGAAGCGTAATGAAATAAATGAATCCAACAGACAGTGTTGATAAGGTTACCTAACCAAGACTACTGGTGGGTCAGGGAAGGCTTCCCTGAGGGAGTAAAAGCTGGGATAGAGGCTGAAGGAAGAGCTGGAGTTGGACAGAGTAAGGAGTGGAAAAAGAACTGTGAGACAGAAAATGGCACGTTGAAGGACACAGCAGAGGTCAGTGTAGTTGAATTTCAAATGGATTGGAAAGCAAGAGGGAAGCAGAAGAGAAAGAAGAAGGTAGGCAGAAGATATTTAAAATGAAGCTGGGGAAGTAGATAAGTAGGGGCAAGATTACAAAGAATTGGTTTGCCTTTGGAAGAAATTCTAATTTTATTCCAAGAATAATAAGGAGCAATTGAAGTATTATAAGAAAAGCAATGATATAATTAAAGTAGAATCTGCATTTAGAAAGCTCTGCCTGCAGTATGTAGAATAGATTAGGGAGACAATAATGAGCACTGAAGCCAGTTGGAGTCTCTTTCAACAACACAAGCAAGAAATAATATAGGCCTGCATTATGGGTAGTGATGACAGGGGAGGAAAACAAGGGGGACAGATTTTAGAGATATTACAAAAGTGAAACTGGTGAAACACTGCAGAAAACATTGTAAAAGAGAGAAAAGGTAATGGGGCAAAGTGGTTAAGAGAGGAGCAGCATCAGAAATGGACAATCCAGCAAAACTTCAGTCGAGGTCTGGCGATAAAACGGAGGCTTTGTCAATATGGAGGGGAAAAATAAAATAGCTACTTATGAGAAATAGGTGCCTGGGTTTTCCCTTCTGACTCTGTGAATTGAAGTCACATGCTCTGTGGAGTCATGGAGAGAAAGAATTCCTTTTGATCCACAAGTTTATACCTCATCGAACAAAATCTACTGACCAGCAGCCCAACATCTATGTGAATTACCATCTCTGACACCTCATTGCACTTCATGTCCAAACTCTGTCTTGGGCTCATTTATGTAGAAAGAATTGGCAAGATACAGCAAGAGACTGTGTATTTAGAGTGCTGAGTGTATGTGTTCCTTGATGGCCAGAAATCAAGAAAGGAAATAGAGAAGCAAATAAAAAATGCAAAATTTAAGTATTAAAGCTGAATTCTAGCTCAAATTATTTTTTTATGTTTTATTCCTTCTGAACTACTCAGGAAAATTTGTGGACTGAAGATTAAGGCTAGACTAATACTTTCCACAAATTTCAAAAGAGCTCTTCAATTTCTTTGCTTTCCCCATATATTCCAGAAGAAACTAGAAGGCTAATTAATTTTGTTCTCACTTTGCATTGCTGGCATATAATCTTCTGATGAGAAGATTTCTCTTTCCTCCAACAGCCTTAGTTCACCATTGGAGATGTGTCAACATTTGGCATTGTCATTAAGCATCCCAAAAGTTGGGTTCTCTTCCATGCTTGGCTTGCCAACATCTGCACCACTCTTAGCCACTTCTGACCTTGTTTCTTTTAAACACCACTTTTTTTCTGAGTGCATTTTTTTTAACATCCTTTTTGACTCCTTCAATAATTTGTTTTTCTTTAGATCTCTGCAAGGCTTGATCCTATTGCTATAGTCACCTGTGCATATGCACTAAGTGCCACAGGATGGATCTACAAGCAAAGAGTGTCCCATCTCCTCACCTTCTCCTTTAGAAAGGAATTATGTAAGTATAGATCCCCCAAGAGAATGCTCACTGATGGTAGAGCTGTAGTTCTGCTCTAGCCTTGTATTTTCCTGGGACAACCCCAGCCTGCAGGACATCTGGGACATGAGCAAGGTAAGGATTTATAATTAATTATTGGTCACTTAATATTCGTCTGCAGTTTATTTTTACCACATGCTAAATATCTCAGAGCTTCCATCTAAAATCCAGGAAAAAAAGGTTAGGTGAAAGCTTGTTGCTGTATTCTGTATTCTACATCTTTATATCACTCTAACCCTCCCTCGCTGACTTGATCATCCCTTTTAATCTTTCAAGTCTCATGTCTAATCCTCTCTTGCAATTATACCTAACCAGGTCCTGACTCTTCTTTTGTGCAGAATTAGGGTTTTCTGCCATGTAATATCATATACACATACATATAGAGATTTAAACACATTTATTAAGTTATGCAAGTCTGTTCACTCTGTAGACTGTGATCTTGAGATCAAAGGATCAGTCTTATTTTTGTGTCCTCATTACCTAGCACTATACATGACATGTAGTAGGTAGTTAATTTTTTTATGGAAAGAATTAAAACACTTTCTACCCCATGAAGAATCTTATTTCATGCTTCCATTGCCCAATATAGAAAACCAAAATAGAAATTCAACCACTGTCATTTTTCAATAATACACTTCACTCTGTCATTGTGGAAAACATTTGGTGACTCATAGCCTAAATATACTGTAAAAACAGCTGATATGATGCTATTTTAAAGTGATAATTATATATTTTATTTGTGATGGCACATGTTAGGGCTAAAAAACAAAATTAAGCTAAATGTCTAAATAGCAAATAGACATTAACACATCCATTCATTAAGGTACTGTTTGCATTTCTATCAGGATGAATAATCATTTTTCATTTAAGAAAGATCTTGACTTTTTCTGAGAACTGTCATTCTGTGGAACTGCTGACTGAGGACAGGCCTGGCTAGGAAAAGCAAAATGTGTGCACGTTACTTATACCACTCTAATTTAAAAACAGCTTATCTTAATACTTCAATGACTAGAAGAAACATTTTTTAAAAATACAAATAAAGCATCCCTAGGATCTTTGTTTAAAGAAAAAAGTCATTTTAGTTGCTTAGAGAAACATAAACATAACCATGATCCTAAATTAGTTTTTAAATAATTAGATTACTATTTATGGACATTAAATCAAATTGAAGATATATGGGTGTGTACATACACGATATATTTTATTGACTGGGTTGATTTATTTATAGTATGCACCATGATACGATTAGTTTTAAAAGGCAAATCTATAATATGAAATACTAGATACTATAAAACCCCATCTAATGCTTATTGTGCATCTACTGAGCATTCCTTGTATATGCCTTGCACTCTGTCCTGACATAGTGGACATACGTGTGTTTCTCTTGGGCATTAAGCACATCTTTATGTTTTTCAACTGCTTCTTGCCTTCAAGGAATGCTTCTTTCTCATCCACTCATGTTTCATGTGGAACCTGCCAATCACATTACTCCAAGTATACGGCCCCAAATGTTAGCATACGAGCCAGATATGGCTAATCACTGTACCTCATTCCTCTGATCACAGTGATTACTCCAGAAAGGACATGAAACCTAAACCAAGTTCATCAGTCTCCTCTAAAGAAGGGTGATTAAATAATTTATTGTCAAAACTGGACTTACGAGAGTACAAGAGAGTGTTATTAATAGTTATGCTGAAATGAGAGGCTTGCAGACAGTTTCCTGGACAACAGAGACTAATGGCAACCTTCTTCCCAGAGATTTTCTAGTTAGTGTTGGAATAGAAAGTTTTCTCTCCTTTGTGGCCATAACTCTATAATTATGGGTGTAAGCCCAGCACTGCAGCAACCCTGTGGTCCTCCGATATGTACAAAAAGCCAATGAGTAGCCCAGAAGAAAAAAGCCCAAAATGAGAAAAGGTAAAGATAGGAGGCAGGAGAGAGAAAATAAGAGACAGTGCAAGCAAGTAAGAAAGTTAGATCCCACTGCATCCTGAAGCCATTTTCATTCATATCTCTAGAGACAACTATTTTTTCTTAAGCTAGTAGGAGTTGGGTTTTGTTACCTGCCAAACTCTAAAGAAAAGGGGTATTGTAGGCCATCTAGCTTATCTTTTATTTTAAAGATAAGGAGACTAGGGCCCACACAGGTTAAGTAATTATCCAAGGGTCCCAAATATTTACAAGTAGGCATATAACTCAGGTCTTTGTATTTTTTTCTTTTTCTCTTTATATAACATTTTCCCTATATTACTCCAAATTATGATTTTATTATTTCATATTGTGCATATAGTCATCATTCTAATAGAAATCTGTCTCCTTAAAGAAAACTTCTTTACACACTTCCTATAGCCCTAATCCAATGAAAACTTAATAAATGCTTCTAGAATTAATAACCAATGAATGAAATTCAGCACTTCATGGCCTGCCTCTGAGTCTCCTTTGTAACGACAAAAATGGACAAAAAACCAATAATTTCTATGCATGTACACCAATGGGTAAATTTTCATTATAAAGTTTGAGTGCCTCCAAATACATACGTCTACAAGTATTAACTATGTGCATATGTGAATGATTATGAAATTATAACAAGGACAACCAGTCTCTTAGAGATAACGGTGCTCATTTGGGAGATGAAACACATTTTACCTACAGGATAGCAACTTAGGAAAGTTTTAGAGAATAAGACATGTAACAGAATGAAATCTCCATGAGGATAGATACCATTTCCATCTCAATAACATATGTCAGGAAAGGCAGAAATGAGGGCTGGAGAACTCCAATTTCACGAATGGTGACAACAAGAGCAGCCAGGTGAGTTAACATGGAGAGCGAAAATGAAACCAAATAAAGGGAAATTTAAACCTGTATCAGAGTCAGGGCAGCCACTCAGAGCCAGTGGGCAGTTCAACCGGGGGTGAGGGATTGGTAAAGAGGATGCTGAAGAGTTACAATGAACAATGGATTTTAACTTCCATAAAAATCACTACAAGTGCATTTAGACACCTAGATATGCACCCTAGAATTTGTTTTTATAATTCATGTTTATTGAACACTTATATGTCAACCACTGATGTTAAATTAATCTGGGAAATATTGTTCATTTTCAAAAGCTATTAAAAAAAAATCCCTTGGCCCAAATATAATCAATCTACAGTTTGGAAAGCATTCATTAACCAAGTCTACATTAATAAAATTTAGTTAAAACTGATTGAAATTATTCTATGTGCTCTCAAAAAATTTGTGCTGAATACACATGGGTTTATTATTTTACATATTTTCTCAAGATTGATGCAGTGAATGTCTCTCATGCATGACTGATTAAACACATGAAAAATTTCAAAACTTAAGTTTGGCTTAGAATCATTTACATGTTACAAGGAGATTTAATAGAAAAATGTTTTTCTCCCAAAGTTTTAATTCACAGTAGAAGAAATAAAAAAACAGATGGCAAAGTTTCACCACTTGAAATGTTATTGTGGATTTTTAATAGCAAGAAAGGTTATGGATATTCTATCCATGATTATACTGATTGCACATTTTAGATCAATGCCTACAAAATCAAAGTTAAGTGTCTAATTCTTATGATTTAATGGTGAAAGTTGGAATTCCTTCTTTTATTTTATGTCTCAGACAATATTAACTTCTGCCTGTCCTGTTGAATTTCTATTAAAGTAAAAATAAATTAATGATTACTAGACCCAACTGGGTTGAGCAGAGAAGTCAATGTAAACTACTTGAGATCAGTTCCAGGTTCCTTATATTGTGCCTCATGTATGCACAAAAAACATATGTGAAATTAATTGATGGATGGATAATGGGTGGATGAATGCAAATAAGCTGTACAGTCAAAGGAAAATACTCTATCATTATTACAATGATGGTGATGATGATGATGAAATGATGAAGATGATAGTGAGTACAACTACTCTGTATCTCTACAGATTACAAAAGAAGTACTCTGATTTAGCTGGATAAACTATACTTTTTTTCTTCTTATCAGCTGACCTCAGATAGATCACATGATTCCAATGAAGGGGACAAAATTGTTTTTGTTGGATTAAATATCAAAAGCCATGCTCAGAATTTACAGGAGAAATATAGATCATACTTTTTAGTAGATATTTTCTTCTTGTCTTGTACATAATATTTAAACATATGCCAATTCTATTTCTCTCCATCTTACTGTTTCATTCTCTAGTATCCAAGATTGATGTAATAATGCAACTTGAGACTTTAGATATGTTAACACTGTACAAAAGAGGGATTTGTTAAGATAATAAATTAATGGGAAATGGTAATAGAAATAGCCCCAAACACTGAATTCAGAGGCCAAGAGTTTTTATGCAAATTGAACTATCTACAAGGTAGATTTTTTTTTTAAATACCGTATTTACTTCCTAGAGGTAGGCAGCTCAAAAGACTCAAAGAACAAGCAAAGATGAGTGGTGCTGACCACGCTATTTCTGTGAGTAGGAGACCAGAGTAATTTACCACTCTTCACAACAGGGTTGCCTGGGTTGCAGTTTGGGGGTGCCTAATATCCTATTGTATTACACCATCAAAATTGCAGGAATGGCAGATGCTATGTTATTACCTTCCAGACAGACAAGCTACTAAATTATTTGTATGGGGAAGATGAGCCATTTACTTATCTTCCTGATATGAGCAGAAGATAGGTGGGGACTGTCTGGGAGACAGACAGTGGTGGGGACTCCTCTGTCTGGGTTTTAAAAAATGCCACTCGTTGAGATGTTCTGACTGATACACCGATAGTAACAAACACCATCAGCAATATGAAATATTTCCAATATGATAAATTGTTAGAGGTGACATTACATCTTGACTTTAAATGAACAAAGCAAAGAACATGCAAAACTCTATTTAAATGAGCACTTTTTCTGATCAACGAGAATGCTAAGTATAAAATAAGAGGAGAGCTTTTTTAATGAGTCTCAAATATTTAGGTCTAGAAGGCTCATTAAAGGTGGTACAGATTAATCTTTCTTTTACCCACAGGTAAAAATACTGAGTCTGCAGATGTGAGACCTGCACAAGGTCCTGTAGTTCCTTAATAACTAAGAAGGAGTAGAATCCACCCTTCTGATCTGTCAGGAAGGACGTCCACGTGAATCAGAGTGGGGAGAACAGAAAGAAATATATGAAGTTGGACAAACTAGAAACAAGCAAAATGTGAGTATCTTATTAGCGTCTGAGCCTAAAAAATTATCTGAACTCTCAGGCACCAGATAATTTATGAGGTTTTCCCTGCATTCACTTTGCTGCAAATTCAAATGATACCATTTTCTCATGGCAGATAATTTCTATCTCTTTTTATATTCTTTTTTAGTTCTGGTTAAAATCGGGAAGTGTATATCTGTCCAAAAAAATGAAAGGTCAAGAAACAACATGGTATCCAAAATCCTTTCCTACTTGGAACAGTCATTTATTTGAGGTTTGGGGGACTCTCGGGATGTACTGCATGAAGCAGTACAGGGCGTAAATACCAATGATGAATAAATTAACATACAAAGAGATGAATACAAACACCCAACTCTCTCTATACCTTGGAAATCACATTATGGACATAGGTTAGAGTTTACAATATAAAGCAGAGCCTAGAATCAGTAAGTGGCATCGAATAGTTATTAGCTTTAAATTCTTGGCGGCACAGCTGTCTTTTAGGAGGAATGATACTGATATCATGAATCCGTTTTGGCTCCTTCTTGATTAATAAGCCTCACTGCACCCCCTCTATTACTCTGCTGCCCTCTATTACTCTGCTGGCATACATTAGCTTCCTGACTTTCCTATTTATTATTGATATTTAAATCAAATAATTCCATTTTAACTTCCCACTTCTCTGCATCTTCTCATTCTTTGATGAGGAGTTAGTTAGAAAATGCTTACTATTGCAAGAGGGAGGAAAAATGGGAAATTTAGAAAGCACTCTTATTTCTTCTCTAGAAGCCTACCTCTTGTTCTTCCACTCTGCACCCCCACAATAAAAAGCAAAAAGTAAAATAAATAGCCATTTTTTGGACAGACATTAGGTGGAAAAAAAATTAGGAGAGAAACAGAGAGATTGGAAGTAAAGATTAGTAAATAGAGCAGTAGAATATATAAGTGTAAAGAAAAGAAAGACAAAGGCTAGAAAGAGGTGGAAAAGGGAGGGGGAAGCAAAGTTAGGAAAAAATATGAAAAAGGATATAAGGAAAGAAAAAAGACAAGTGATGGCTCTTTTTAGTAATTCTTAAGCCACCTGTCTTTGATTCTCAAAGCATCTGCTGTGAGAGTACGAAGAAAATTTAACTTTCTGCCTTCACCAATTGAATTTTTTTAATTTAAATTTCAAGTTCTTTAAGAAGATTGATTTAAAAAATAGCCAAGCATATCTGTCAGTGAAGGGAACATACAGTACATTCCCATCAGTTCATCAACCATTCATGTATCCCTCTCTCTATTCATCTTCCATCTGCTTGTCCATACTAGTGTATCATTTATGTATGTAGCTTTCCAACCATGCATCCATCAAACACCTTTGTGAAGCAGAGACAGAGGGGAGGCTATTTTGAACAAAGCAGAAAAAGCTTTGTTATTACACTCAAAGATGTGAAGGTAATGAAAATTAAAGTCAAATTCAGAAGAATCTTAATCAACAGCAACTGATGACCCTTAGCTGAATCTGAAGACTGATTATTATAAATCTTAAGTAATATTGATTCACAATGGTAGTAAGCCTTTGAATAACCCCCATGCCACTTAGTTTTGTTGAGTTTTGCTTTCGCTTTTTTTCCAATAAGGATAAAGAAAGTTATATTCCCTATCTTCAGGCTTTTGCAGCAAATGTTTATGTTATGAGGAAGGTGTAAGTATAGCCTGAGGGTTTGCACAAAGCAAATGGTAACATGGAGGCAGGCCTGGGCTAGTTCAATCTTAGGATATTGTTGTTTATTGTTCACATATCACTCTTCATGACTGTTGTGCATGATTTGCATGCTTGATTTGCCCTGTCATGTAAAATGATGAATTTGCATCCTAGGATCTGTAAATTGAGCATGACAGGAGCAATCCAGAGGCCAGTACTTACTTAAGCCCAGCTTCCCAGATAGCCACTGACGGTATTTGTTCTTAACTCCAGGTCTAACTATCAGTCAGCAGGGGGGCCCATTCTAGTGATACTCTACCAAGCATAAGCTTCTAGGAACACAATTAGACTCTAAATAAGTTTTGTTATATTTTATATGGTATTAAAATACACTATTACATGAACCATGGTGATTAAGAAGTTAACATAAGAAACTGATATAAATTTATTGGGGAGTAGTCACTGAGGTAACCATCAAATTTCCTGTCATAATACTTCTTATGAATGAATTAGGGCCAAAACATGGACTCTTCAAGAAATATGTTCATGGAAGAAATCTTAAAAGAAATTTTCCTGCTTTACACAGATTCATGTCATTTCAATTTCATATAATGAGTATATATTGTTTATAATTAAGAAATGTGATTTCTGTTAAAAGTTATACTTAGAAAGTGGTAAAAGTTAGTGTAAATAAGTAAATGGATGAATGAGATTATGTGTTTGTTCCACAAGTGCAGAAAGAATGTTTGTTTCTTCCTTTGAAGAAATTCACTAAACTAGAGTATTTATTTGAAATGGGCAAACCTACAGTGTGTAACTTCATAAAATGAAATCTGAATGAGGAAGGATATTTAGCATCCTTCCATATTTGGCATTTTATATTGATAAGAAGCAGTGGGTATTAAATTGAGTTTTCCTGCCCAGGAATTTAATCACACCTGAACGACTGGTACAAACTTTATATTTATGTTCAACGCATTCACAAACATCCAATCTTGACTATGGGCATAGTAAAAATAGGCATGTAATTCTTGTAGCCACCAGGTGTGATAGATAGTATTTCCCCCATTTTATTGGCTCAGAGAGGTTAGAGAGATTGCACAATGTCTCACAGCTAGTTAAGAAGCTAAGTCTATCTGACTCCAAAGCCAGTGGTGTGGTCTTTCTATCACACCAGAAGCATAACTGCAAAAAAGCATAACAACTGGCAGTGTGCAAATGAGTTAGCTTACTGATACCACGATTCACAACGACTATAAAAGCATAAATCCTTCTTTGTTTTACTTGCAAATAGAGTCTTTCTCACAGAAAATTCCTCATTAAGTATGTAGTCCAGTGCCTACCCAGACAGACTATAGTCAGGAAACAAATGTTCTATTCCCAGGACTGCTGCTGAGTCATTGTGTGGGAACAAAAAACGCATTTTTGCCCTTCTATGCCAGTTTCCGCATCTGTACACCAGAGATCACAGCTGCCTCCTAGTTCCCGTGGAGGAATGTTGGGAGTGTTAAGTTATCATTATGTGAAGTTCTCCAAGTTTCTTAGATGAGAGATGCTTTAGGTTATCATTGACATTGTTACGGGACTCAGTAAAAGCTTAACCACCAGTTGTTTATTTAGCATTTTCCCTCTGGGTTACTCAAGCACAATGTAAGACAGGTGTGGACAACACATAACTCTCAGGCCAAATTTGGTGCAAAGGAACTTTATAGTGACCTCAGTCACCTTCTTTTTCACTGGTGAGAAATATCTCATTTTGTAGTCTTTCTATTTTCCTTTTCTTTTCTTTTTTTTTTTTGGATCAGTGCTTGGAAGTTGCTTTGCATGATGGATGGGGTCTGTAGTTTTCACTCATCACACATCCCTTTTAAAAATGAAAGGTAAAGTCATCTGTTCCAATTTATACCTGTAGAAAGCTGTCCTGGTAACCTGGAGAAGTAAAGGCAACAAGTAGAACCAGCCCCCTACATTCTATCCTTTAGAAATAGCGCTAATTAAGACTGGAAGGGTGAGCAATAAATCCATTGTTATGCTGATGCCAGTGGCCAGCTCTGAGGCACTTTTCCTGCCATCGTTTAATTACTACATATTAATGTATAAATACAGGGAGACAACCAAAGATGAGGTAGGCAGAGAAGGAGCTGGGCTTATTTAGTTAATTATTAATTACTAGGAATTTTCAACAGTGGGACATTAACCACTTGCCCTTCTAAATGGTAGTAAATAGCAGACATATGTCTAATTAAGGAGTTGTAAATGCTCTGGAGGAGCTGAATGGAAGGAGAAAAACACTTATTTACAGACCTATACTGAATGAAAACGAGAATTATTGGTGCATTTAAAGCCAGCTCTCATATTGGTGTCCGCTCAGATTCCTACCTCTCTCTGCTTTCTCTGCCAGGGCGTCTCTCACCGAGGCTGGTGCCAAGGTAAAGAGGATTCCGTGATTCTTTAAATGGTCTTCTTCAAGGACAGTCTCTTGGTGAATCTCACTTGCCAATCCTTCCTAAGTTTTCATTATTAGGATACGATTCTCATCACATTAAGACAATTTCTGCTGCATCTGTTGCTAAATCTCCAAATAGCACCGAATTCCTAACTCTAATAGGGTTCTTAGCACTCTTCATAGACTGTTATACCGAACAAGCACAGAATTTTTTTTTATTAGACCCTTCATTCTTAGCCCCCACCAACAGGGGCTTAGTTAAATATGGAAGGGCCAAGAAGAGATCATAAAAGGGAGTTTCACACAAAGACCTCCAGTGTCATGTTAGTCCAGTGGACTCTGGCAAAGCTGAAGGACACTGCAGAGTGTTAGAGGAAGCTCTTTGAACCTTTCTTCATCACCTGCTGGAGTTCACCTGTAAAAGTGTCTGCTGGTTTGTAAAATCTGTAGGATTACCGAATTAGTCAGTTTTTTCTGAACTTGGCACAAATTTCCTTTGCTTTCTTCTATTTCTAGCTTCTGTTTTGAAACACCTTTCTTAACTGCTTTTTATACCAAAACTTTTCGTAGCAAAATTCAGGCCACAACAAAATGACACGTGATCAGACAAGTGCACAAAGGGTTGTCATTTTGTCTATCTGGAGAATTCTGTGTCGACTCGCTATCCACATCAGCTCTCCTCTCTTCACTCCACACTTTCCAAGCTTGGTAACTCTGCCAGAAGAGATGGCATTTTCTCAAGTCCTCCCTTCTCTGGTCTAACTTGTATTTATTTCCAAAGCGTGAGCAGCAAATGCTATATGACGACTTTCACAATTTACCACAGGGCCTTCCTTCTCGAAGTGGTCCCCTCTCCCCTAAAGCAGCTCTGTCCCTTTAGGCCATGAGTGGCTGCCTATAAAGTTATATTACTGAGACCGTTATTACCACTGTATCTGCCCTCCTGCAGCTATTCCCACGGATGCACTCAGCTAGAAGTCCTAGCTGTTCATACATGATCATACTACCCAACGGCCAGGATGGAGATGAAAACACAAAATGAACAGGGAGGCAAGGTGATAGATTACATTAAGTTAAAAAGACCCCCTCTCTAGGAAAAGTCACAGAGGATTTTCTTGGCTCTGCCTGCCTAGAACTCCCTTACGACATACAGTACTAATATCGCAGGCTCCCACATCAAGGGCGTTACAAACACGTGCTTTACTGATGACTGTTTCTACATGTCTGGCAACTCACTTGAACTCTCTTCCCCCTTTATAAGAAACATTTTGAGAAACCAAGGACCTATCTCAAATGGGTTTTTGATGAGAACATAACCTACTATCAAGCAAGAAGTAAACAAGCACTGACAGCAAGTTCCTAGTGTAGTAGCATCTTTAGAAACCACTAATTACATTACAATTTGGCTTGGATCAAAAGAAGCAGTCACACCATTAAGAACCTAAGGGGTAAGAAATACCCAAATTAAAAAAGCATGGGGAATTTTATCATTTAACATTATTATTTTTTGTACAGTTTTCTCAAGATCTAATTGACATATAGCTAACATCATTATTTAACATTGTTATGAGTTAGTCACTTTCAAAACATTACAGAAAATGAGATAAACCTAAATATCAGGGGAACATGAAACAGTCTTTTATTATTCTCAACATGAAGGGACAAACCTGAGAATAAATCTAAGGTGCAGACACTTAACAAAGTGCTGGTGAGGAAGTAGAAATTCACTCTTTGAAGTTAATACGAAAATCTTTGCCATGTACTAGGTAGGAAAAATTAAAGTAGCTGCATATCAGAGGTTGTTTGCCATCAGCATTTGACTGTAGCAGTGATTCTCAAAATGTGGTTTCCTGGACAGCCACCTCAGCTTCACCTGGGAACTCGTGAGAAAGGCAAATCATTGGGCTCCACCCAGAGTGGCTGAATCAATCTGTATTTCAGCACATCCTCCAGGTGGTTCTGAGGCAACCTAAAGTTTGAGAATCACTACAGTGGCTTTGGAGACCCTAGGTCTATCGCGTTATAACTCCTAATTACTAATAAGTCTATAATTGACTTCAAAATAACAATGCTTTTGGGGAGAAAAGCACAATTTTAATATGTGGGTATGTGTGTAAATAACATATAATATAATATATAAAATGTTAGAAAACTACAAAATCACATTTCTGTATTTCACATACAAAAAATTAGGTTCTTCCAAAGAATAAACAATTTACTTGGAACACCTGAAAACTATTTTAATGCTTAATAAAATTTCTTTAAAACACACTTTCTCATGTATGGAGCACCTAAATTATATTAGGCACGGTCCTAGTCTTTACAGATATTCTATATCATTCTTAAAATATTTACACAAGAGAGTCAAGTGTTCTCCCCACGTGGTTATGTGCCCTCTTACTTGCTTGCCATGAAGGATGGAGAGGTTTGTAATCTGATTGTTCATAGATTAGACATTCACTGAACCAAATAATTCTGTCACCATGAGCAAGGTCACTATACTTCAAGTTGGATCAGCATGGATGTCCTACACTTTCTCCTCCCCTGCTTCCTGTACCCATGTTGCAGATTGGAAGAGACTACTCTGCACCAAAGAATGCTGGTACAAGTCATCCACAGAAAAAGTCTCAGACATCAATTGTGGTTCAGGATATCCTAGCAGAGTAAAACAGAGAAAAATTCAAGAGAAAAAATGTCCAATGAAAGAAGCAAAGGCCTCCCTAGCAAACTGGGAGCTCTTGGTCAGGCTATGGAAAGGACAGAAAAGCTTTTTGGAAACAGTCACTTACAAATCTCACAGAAAAGGAAAAAGAAAATTATGAAACTGGTTTTGGAAATGATCCCTTTTTGTTCCTTTATATTACATTCATGTCTCTAATATTTAATCAATTCTAAGGAGGTGAAAAGGGAATTATGTAGGGAAAGGGATTGGGGTAAAAAAAATGCCCAATAAAGGAATATACATTATTCTTTTTAAAGAGAACTTTCTTCATTTTAAGCTGACTGTTGTACACTGTCAGATCATCACACCAATTCTTATTCTGGGGAATTTATATTTTTGGAGGGTGAATTTTATAGCTCATCTGGGGACTGTTATTACTGTTTGATATGACACAGTGAAAGCAGAAGTGGCAGAAGTATTCACCGCAGGAAAAGTCAGTGGAATTTTTATCTTTCCCTAAAACACCCCCTACTCCCTTAGTAGCAGGTTTCTCAAAATGTTCTACCCTGCAGTATAGTGGATTTCAATGCATCCATCCTCTGTGATTTGCTACACAATTCCTTCAGCATTTCACAATGCTGCCTGACCTGTGCCTTCCAAGTTAGTTCATTCATTCATTCACTCAATCATCAGATGTGTATTAAAAATATAGGCCTGATTTCAAAGACCTTACATTTCAAATATTTAGAACAAATAGGGCAATCATCCAAACCTGCGTCCCTCTCATCTCACTGGGAATCATATTGCAGCTGAAACTCAACTAGCTTACAAGAAAGTCTGACTAGACTCTTTAGTGTGCCTTGAGGTGCCAGAAGGAGAGTCTGGCAGGAGTCAAACTAGGATTGTTGGATCCTATTTCTATTGACTCACAGAACTTCAGAGAGTTCAGTGAGTTCTACTCTGTGGTCTTCTGCAATCGCCTTGCATATGCAGCACCATTTAATTCCCACAGTATCCTCAACAGTAGTGATCAGAGGTCCACAACTGCCCATTTCTTGCCCTTTGTCTTTTTCTGACCCATCTTTAGTCAAGTTTCTTTCCTTCCTATAGGCCCCTGAGTTCTGCCTATTCTCAAGCCTGAGTAGCACTGAAATAGCAGACCTTGCCCCCTATCAGTTTTTCCTGGGAACTTACTGACCATGGAGAGATACCTTCCTGCCAGGCCCCAGTGGTCATCTCCCCTTACCTGTCCAGCTTCTTCTCCAGAGATTCTGCCTATCTCTCCTTGCTCCTCCATTACCCTATAAAAGAAAATCTTTTTCTGTTTGATTTTTGAAACATCTGCGGATTTCTGAGACCAGAGTGTTCACCGTTATTGTGATAGCCTTGCTTTCTAATTAAAGTCTCTCCCTATCTAAATCCAGATTGATTTTTATTTGGCAATAGTTATTATTATGCCCATTTTACAGTGAAGAAAGTGAAGCTCACAGAGGTGGCCTAGGTCATAGGATGGTCATCTGAGGTCATAAATGACAGACAGAGTAAGAAATTATAGAGAGATGTGTTCAAAAAATGGTTGTTGAACAAGGTAAAGACATATATTTCCTGCTTCACAAGGTAAAGACAAATATTGATGAGGGAGGGCTACAGACACATTAGCCCAACCTGACAGAGGTCGGGGGACAAAGTTAAATCTGCTATAACAAATACAGGTAGGTCAATGGGCTTGAGACCAAGAAATAGGTTTCTTGGTGCTTTTCAATATGTGTAACAAAATGAATGGGGTAGGGGATTGTTCTCTTCCGAACGGTGCAGGAAGAGTTGCCCAGATAGCCTTATTTTCTTCTTCCGTGGAGAGAGAGCTGACGTGCCCTCAATTATGTGTATAGATGATTACTGCAGACTGGCATGATGCAGGCATTTGAAACTTCCCACAGGTAAAGTGTAAACTCAAAGCATCATAATAAATAACAATAGTGCTTTACCCTTCATGCTGCATTGTAATGCTGCTGATGTCAAATTAACATAGGCCCTTGCGGGAGAATGCAAATGAAAGACTCTGAAATATGTCAACAGGGCTTTGGGCAAAGGATGGGGTGAAAAGCAGGCAGAGGAGGAAGACAAGTAGTCTAGCAGGGGGTGGGGTGAAAGGAGCAGGGCTGGGGCAAAGTATTGTGTATATTTGGAAATTTTAAAATACAGTGTTTATTCCAAGTCAAACACTTTCCTTAAAGCAATGACATTCACAAAGGCTTCCCTATATATTCCTGCAATTCTAAGCATAGAAATCATACATAAATTCAAAGAAGCAGAGTTATAATTCACGTGGACTTTATTTCCATAGATTATAACTTTATTTTATTTTGTAAAACCAAGGTGGTGGGGGAAATCGTTCTCAACCATTTGCCTTCAATCAGCATTATTGCAACAAATGATTCAACAAGCACTGACTACTTCTAGGTCAGAAACTGTGCCAGGGGACTGGGGTCACAAAGCTGGACACGACAAGGTCTCAAGAAACTCACATTTTTGGTTGTTTTCTTTGTCCTTCCTCCTCCTGGACTAGCCTTCACTGCTTTTCCAGACTCACTTCCCTCTGCTCTTCCAGTACTCACCCCACCTAACTGCTTGTTCTCCAAACCATGCAGAGATCCTCTCTGGTGGGTACCTAGCCTTGTTTTACCCCAGGACTGGAATAAAACAAGGACTGAGGCATTTTTACTTCACAACTGTAGTGACCTGTGACTGTTAAAACGAGAGTTTAAAGGAATCACTGGGATTAGAGCTGGAAGACATTGAACACTGGGTCACTGGTTTGAGACCCTACATTTGGAAAGAGGTAGAGAAACAAAATGACAATAAGCAAACAGTGGCGCTGAGAGAATGAAGGTAGCAAGGCAGGTGGTGGTGGTGTCTCTGCTGCGCGTTTCAAGGTGGCATCCATGCTGACTTTGACACTGCTGGCTAGTGGGGCTGCACTGCAGTGGACACACTGCCTCCAGTACACCATGCTCTTTCTGCACACGTTAACTTTTCTTAGGAATACTCCTTTCCTTGCCCTTCTGGTGAACACCTAGCCATCCTTCAAAACTCAGGACAAACCTGCTCTCTTACATAAAGCCTCCCCAGTTTCCCCTTGTTCCCAGCGCACATGGTGCTTTGTTACGGACTTCTTACATGGCTGTTCTGTGATTTGTCTACCTCCTGGGTCCCCTGCTAAGTTGAAGGCATGTCCCTGATGCACTTTGCTTGGTCTTCTTTATCTCCTCAGCATTCACAGAGCATCTTAATAATAAACAATACATACTGTTAAACAGAATCAAAGAGGGAGATTAGAAGGAGGCAAGAAGAAGCAGGCAGGAAGGAAAGACGAGAGTGGGGAAGGAAAAGGCAAAAGGAAGGAGGGAGAGGAGAGGCCAGAGGAAAAGTGAGAGAATGAAGTACCCTCCCCCACCCACCGCCACTTACATTTGAGCAGTCTTGTAAATATTTGCTCTTCTATTTTCACTTTTTAAAATCCTATTTGTTCTGTCTCCCATATTTTTTCTACCACAAAATGTGTGATCCTTCAATTCTTGAAGTTCGAAAGGGAAATGCCTCCTTTTCTTTTTTTTTTCTTTTTTTTCTTTTTTGTCTCAACTAAAAACTCAGAACAGAAACACTTTTATTCCTTTATTCTGAGTACCATAAACTAAGCCCAGAATCGGGCCTTCCACTACAGTAGATTTCACAATAGAGGTAGGCAAGCCAGAGTTTCATTTCTTTCTGCTCAGAAGGAAGAGATTCTACTGCACTGTTAACATGGCTATCATCCTGAGCCAGCCCCTGCCGTGCATAAACCCATCTGGGATGAGGCCAAGGGGCTGTGCTATCCACACTGGAGGAGGGCTCCACCAGAGTCAGAGCAGAGATTAATCAGTCCAAGACAACATCTGTCAGGATATTGAGTCTGGCTCTTGTTATCAGCCACCTGCACTTCAGGGGCTGTGTAATATTCAATTTGATTATCTCTCACCTGCAAAGAGTAAGCTTCTCTTTTTGCTTAAAAATCACTGGGACTAGCTGAAGAGGAATCGATCTGTTGGAGAAAATGCTGACAAGAAAACACAAATCAGAAATAGGACAAAGGGATGAGAAAGGAAGGGGAAGAGAGTTTGGCTTACATCCTGACCTTTTTTTTTTAAATCAACTGGCTTGGTTTCCTGTTGCTTTAAGGGAATGAGCCTCTTTGTTTCACTTGTCAGTCCTGATTATGATAAATAAATGAGGACAAGAAGGTAACACAACTCTTTTGTATTTCTTTGAGGTTCCATTAGTAAAATAGTTTTCCCCTTTGTCACTGAGTACCAGGACCCTGCAGGTCTTGTGGATTTACTGCTGGAGGGATCACAGCAAGGACTCATGGTACTTTTGCGTATTGGGGAAGAAAATATTACAACCTGGAGAGATAGGAGTGACCAATTTGAGACTAATCAAAGTGACTTAACAACCTAAACTCCCTTGAGATCTCACTGATGCAATCTTGAAAAGCTGTACCATCTCTAGAGAATTTGTTTCATAAATATGTGTTTATGCTATATGTTTCTCACTGGTACCCGGATTTTCACTTGGTCATTTTCCTGTACAACCGCAATGAAATCCATGCATTTTTATGCCATTTATGTTTATTTTAAAGTACTATTCTTTCTTCCATCACATTGTGGAAAACTTCCCAATCCAGTCTTCACCACCCATCTCACTTATGAGATTTAGTCATTTACCTTAGTTGACTAGCAGAAAAGCTCCATAGATATTTTCATGTCATCTAAAACTCAGCAGGTCTGAAAAGCTATTTTATCACCTTTTCCTCACCCAAAATGCTCCTTTTTCTTAATTTTCTATTACTTGCAAGCTTGAAACTTCAATGACATCTTTGACTCCTCACTCATCTTTGCCACATTAAGTCAACCAGCCACAAATGCTTTTGATCATTTATTAAGAACATTTCTTATGTCTTATTAGTTATTTCAGTACCACACTGACTACTCTAGCTACCCCTTCATTGTCAAGCATGTACTGCTTCAATACACTTCTAGATGATGCCCCTATGGCCAGCCTCTCCCCACCTTCAAACTACCTCACAGGCCACAACTATAGCAATGTGAGTTACCCAATCACTTCCCCTTGCCTGAAAAAACTGAAATTAAATTCAGACTCCTAAACATAGTATTCATGGTGACTCACACTGATACATTCCACATTTCCAAATGTATCTACCTTCTCTTTGCAGTCTTCCTACTTGCCCAACAAAGATTCACCATTTCCTAAAATCACCTTGTACTCCATTGCTCATGCTTATCTTATATTCATACTGTGCTTCTTCCTTACCAACCCACTTTCAATGCCCTGAATTCTCCAAACACCTTTAAGTGTCTCTGCCTTTGCACATGTTATTTCCTCATCCAGAAAATCTGTCCTTCCTTCTGATCATTATGGGTTAACTTTTAATTGAATGTTAAATATTCTATATTGATGTCATCTTTCTAACAGTGTTTCCCATTGTCTCCCATTCTGTGTAGATGACTCACAAGTATTCTCCAAAAGCACTCCGTGCTTTCTCTCTCTTGCATTATACTTGGTGATGAATGAATGGATGAATGAATAAATAAATGAAACTACACTGTCTGGAGTTGCCTACTTTTCTGTTCTTCCGACATCTGCACAAAGTTAATCATACTTCAAGGATCTTCATTTGGCACATATTTTGAAGTCTTTGTTGACCATGCCAGATACAAGTGATTCCCTTTTTAAATTCCCTGAATGCTTATTAAATAAATCATTTACTGCTTTTATTTAGAAGTTATAGGAATTAGATTATTTCTTGTGTTTCTGGAAGGTTCGAGGAATAGGTTAATGAGATTTTAAGTTACATTAGTTTTATAATTATTTAAATCTCTTTCCTAGAAAATGAGTGCTCTGGGTTTTTGGTCTAGACAACAATACTAGTAAAATAGGAAAGGAGTAAAGTGATGCAGATTGGGTCAAGATTCAGAGTGTGAAGACAAGTAGGATCTCAAAGACATTTATTTAGGATAAAACAGTACCTTTTAAATAATCCAAAATAGGCATCAATAGGAGCAGGACAGACTAGTGGAAACCCAGGAGTGTAAATTAGCAGGATGGAAACAAACAACATTAAGGCAAAATGAGCCAATTTGGACCTGAAAAGATATGGTAAGTTGCTTATCTTCCAACATGAAGATGGCTGTAACTCTCTGTATTCATCTACTTGTAATAGCTATTTAAAAATTAGAGCAAAGCATTTTGAATTCACAATTGAACAACTGGTAATATATTTATCATCATGGCTTTTATTAAAATAACTCCCATATGTCAGCTTCTTTTGACTTAAAAATTTTGTTTTTTTCATTTTGCTCTTTATAACATCTAAAAGTGACACTGTACCTACTTTTATTGATATGTATGCTAATGCATATATATCATTCCTGTATTAAAAACTTTTTGAGAATAAAAAAAGTACTCTTATCTCCCATACATAATACAGTCCATACTAAATGAAAGAATTGTATCTTGTACATCTTTTAGAAAACCAGGCAGTAACAGGCATGGAAAACTACAGATTTCATGCATGCCATGGCAATGACTGATCTAGGAACAAGCTAACAAATTTCAGCTTCGTGGGCCTTTATTCCCTACTGATTCAGAGTAATTTAAAAATAAACAGATTGTCAAAGTGCAAAATCAATTCTATAGATATAGGATAGTCTTTTTAATAAATGGTTCTCTACCAAGTGGATATTCATAATGAAAAAAAATTAATTTAGAATCTACCTCATACCATTCACAGAAATGAATGAAAAGTGAATCATAGACCTAAATGTAGGAACTAAAACTACAAAAATTTTAGAAAAAAAAAAAAAACTTGGAATAAATCTTTGTAACTTTGGCCTAGGTGAAAAGTTTTTAAATCTGATACCAAAAGCGCAATTCATAAGAGAAAGAACTTGATAAACTGGACTTACCAAAATTAAAAAAAAAAAAAAACTTCTGTACTTCAAAATAAGCTGAAATGATGAGCTATAGGGTATAAGAACATATTTGTAAGTGTATATATCTGATAAAGGGCTTACATTCAGAATATATAAAAAAGTTTTACAATGCAATTATAAAATGAACATCCCAATTAAAAATGGGGCATATTATCAAAAAAGATATGCAAATGGCTAAAAAGCACTTGAAAAAGTCAACATTAGGTTTTTAGGTAAGTACAAAGTAAAGCACAGGATACAACTACATACTGACATAAATGGCTATATCAAAAATACAAACATCAATAAATGTTGGCAAGGCTTGGAGAAATTGGAACTGTATATATTGCTGGTGAGAATGTAAAATAGTATACCTACATTGGAAAAGAGTGCAATAATTTCTTAGAAGTTAAATATAAATTTTGTATACAATCCAGCAATTCTAATCCTAGGTATCTAGAGAAGATAATGAAAACACATGTTAACACAAAGAATGGTTCACGAATGTTCACACCACCATTGTTCATAACAGCAGAAAAGTGTACATCAACTGGTGAAATGATTAAACATACTGTATGGTTTTTCCATATGATGGAATACCATTCTGTCAAAAAAAAGAGTAAAATACTAAAGCATGCTACAATACGAATGATCCTCAAAAACATGCTAAGTGAAAGAAGGCAAATGCAAAAGACCACATACTGTACAGTTCTATTTATATGAAATGTACACAAAAAGCAAGTATATACAGACAGAAAGTAGACTGGTGACTGTCCAGAGTCCAGAGTGGGAATGGGGATTAACTAAAACGGGAATGAGGGATCATTTAGGGATGATGGAAATGTTCAAAAACTACCTTGTGGTGATGTTTACACAACTCTGCACCTTTACTAATAATCACTAAATTCTATGACATATAAGTTCCACGCCATTAAAACTGCTAAAAATAAATAAATAGTGCTGACTAGCTTATGTAAGCAGCTTTTACATCTTAGCTTCAATATTACCCCTTCAGAGGGCCTTACCTGGAAACATTAACCAAAGTAGCCCCTTTAGAGTTTCTGTTATTATATCCTGTGGATTTTCAAGTATAGCACTAACACAGACTATAACTCTTATATATGCACTGGAATATTTGTTTATTGCCTTTTCCTCAATTGGAATGTAAGTCCCATGAGGGCAGGGACTTTATTTCTCTCATTTACCATTTTATTTCCACAACTTAGGACAGGACCTGGTACAAAGACATGTTTACCAGCCATTTGTCAAATACATGAATAAATAAATGAATGGACAAATAGATACATGGCTGAGTAAGTGGCTGACCCATATTTTCTAAGCAAATCAGTTTTATGTATTTTTTAGGAGACACAGAAAATAACCTGCCATTCTGAGAGAAAAAAAAGTGCAAAAGAAGGGAAGCTGTATTTCCTCATGATCAGGAAAGCAGAATCCCTTCCCCAAATCAGGCATCTGAGACTTTATTCCCAAAGAGGACAAACTGCCAGAACTGAGCACAGCCAACTTCCACCTCTCTTTTTCTTTAACCATCCCATTAACAAAGTGATTTCCTCTAGAGTCTAGATCCAATTAAGGGCAAGGGCAGCAGAGAGGAGAACACTGAGTGAAGCAATGTTAAAGAGGTTTACGCACATCCCTCTGGGGGATAGAGGAAGCTTTATTGGCATTCCTCCCCCTCCTTCTCTTTCACCCTCCATCCCCCGCCTCTTAAAACTCCTTTGCAGAAGGCATCAGGACAAAGAAGCACCCAGCATTCAGCTCAGGAACAGAAAATAAATACACTGGGAATACTCCATGGTCCCTGGCTGAATACAAAGCAGTGATTTAGCAAAGAAGCTGTAGCCTCAATGAGAACAGAGAGCCTGCACTGAACACAGCACCAGGAACAGAAAGAGAGAAAGAGAGAGAGAAAAGCTGAATGTCTTCACCATCTTTCCCTCTTGTGATGTTTCCCACAATAATGAGTTTAAATGCAATTGTAAGTGAAAGAAGAAAGGGAAGAGGAAATGGACTGATAACAATACTGCACAAAAGAATGAAGATTATACCAAGATTAAAAAAAAAACCATCAGTTTTCTTTAAAATGTAAAATGAGAATGAACTAGGGTCTAAAACAGGTGGCAGAAACAGATGATTTTAAAAGTGAAAATAGAGAAAAATAAGAATATCATTTATCAGTTAGATCAGAATGAATCAGGAATCGATGTTCCATTCATGTTCTGTGGCCACTGACTTCAATTATCTTGTTTGAAGAGTCTGTGCTTCCTTTCCCGTGTATGTGGTGGGGATAATGTTCCCGTCCTCCTTTCCTTCTGCACTAGGGTCTGGGGAGTACTAATTAGGCAAAGTACGTGACGTCTTTAGAACTTTAGAGTGCTAGATAAACAGAATGTGGTTTTGAAGAGGCTATACGTTCTTGGTGCTGAATAAACATTAAATCGCACTAAAGTTTTGGGGCCGAGGAAGAGAGAGCAGTTTATAGTTCATTGGGGAAAGATTTAAATTTCATTCCAGTGTTTCTAAGCTAGTGACAAAACATTACTAATTTTCCATAGCCCTGACTTCTCTGAGGGGCAATTATCTGTGGAGAAGAAAAAAATCCGAGAAAGCTCCTACTAATGAAAGCTGAGTGTTTTATACTAGAGTGAGGGACACAGGATGCTGTAGAGTACAGTGGTATGCAGGTGAAAGGTGGAACTCAGGAGAAGTACGAGGCAGAAATTGTAAGAACTAGCTAGAGGTTCTCCATAGAGGTTCAGTCTTACACAGGACAACAGAGGAGGTATTGCAGATAAAGTATCACGTTATTCATCCAGTAAAATCTGCAGAACCTAGTATGTCAAATGCCTTAAAAAGAGTCTTAGAAATCCAGGCTTTCCATTCTTCTGATTGATGAAACTCTGTATGCAGCAAATAAGGCTGAGTGCCAGGTTAATACTCCACATATTAAGAAAACTTTGGGGAGTGTGCCATTTTATTATAATTTCATTTCTCCTGTATGCAGACTTCCATTTTTCTTGCCTTTCAAGTAGATTAAATACTGTAAATCACAGCTTTATTGATAGGAAAGGAGGTATTTGCATTACTCTTGAAAATGCTATCCCCAAGAGGCCAACTTCGCTAATGAAAAGAAAGAGAATGGAGTTTGCCAAGCCAAATAAATTGCCTACTGTGGGGGGCTGCGCACTGAGATCTGGTGGTGACAATAGATGTCTACAGCTAAAAGCTTCTGTCAGGTCATCAACTCTAGAAATGCAATTATCACCCCAAATCAGCATGAAAGTAATTTCAAACGAATTGCTCACCTTTGTTATTTTCATTGGCCCTACAGGTTTTGCCACCCTGTATTTACTCACGTCAAGGGACAAATAGGTGTCCTGTTGTCACTCCCTTCCTTTGGTCATATACGAGGCACAGAATAGAACATAGCAACAAACATACTCCACTCTGTAGCTAGTATTAAAATAAATCATTGAGCACTTTCTACTTGTTCAGCTCTGTTCCAGGCATTACACAGGGAATAGAAAACAAGGCTTCATGGAAATAGCAGTGATC